>NC_058102.1:80130000-81335000 GCF_020171115.1 Neogale vison | reverse complement strand
AATTAATTAAAACACAGTTGCCTATAAACCGTCCTGAAGAAGCAAGAATCAGGAGTGAGTTTCATATTATAGGATGCATAGCCATTATTCAGTGAATGATGGGAAGGAGGTTCTTTCCATAAATCATAAAACTTAATTATAAACCAAAGTGTGCTGAATCTGTTACAGAGATAATTTTGCACCCTACACTGCATGAAAGGCAAGATTTAGTAGGTGTCTAAAATCAATAAGATTAGAATCAATCAGCTAATTTTATTAGGAGCAAAATGGAGGAATTGTTAGATTTTGTTGGAATTATTAATAAATATTTATATTATCTGAGATTAGATATTTATCTTCAAGTTGACATTCTTAAAAGGTAAATATGAGCATACCTCATTTTACTGTGCTTTCCTTTATTGCATTTCACAGACACTGTGTTTTTTATAAGTGGGAGTTTTGTGTCTACTCAGTATCAAGCAGTTTATCCACACCATTGTTCCAACAGTGTTTGATCCCTTTGTGGTTCTATGTCCCATTTTGGTGATTCTCATGATATTTCAAATATTATCATAATTACTATATTTGTTAGGTAATCGTGATCAATGATCTTTGATGTTACTATTTTAATTGTTTTGGACCACCATGAACCACACCCATATAAAACAGTGAGCCTCAATGATAAATGTGTGTGTTCTGAATGCTCCAATGACCTACCCATTCCCCAATCTCTCTCCCTTTCCATGGGCTTCCCTATTCCCTGAGATATAACAATATTGAAATTAGACTAATTCATAACTCTACAGTGACCTTATAGCTATTCAAATGGAAGGGTCACTTTCACTTTTTTTGAAGATTTTATTTATTTATTTGAGAGAGAGAGAGAGAAAAGGAGAGGGGGCAAAGAGGAGAAGGAGAGGGAGAAGCAGAGTCCCCTCTCAGCAGGGAGCCTGATGCAGGGCTTGATCCTAGGACCTTAGATCAGGACCTGAGCCGAAGACAGATGCTTAACCACCTGAGCCATCCAGGCACCCAACACCTGTCTCACTTGAAATCAAAAGCTAAAAATAATTGTTTAGTGAAAAGTCATGTCAAAAACCAAGATGGGTTTAAAACTAAGCCCCTTATGCCAAAGAGTCAAGTTGTGAATGCAAAGGAAAAATTCTTAAAGGAAATTAGAAGTACTACTCTAGTTAACACATGAATGATTAAAAAAAAATAAGTGAAAGTTTTGGAGCATGTTTTGGTGGTCTGGATAGATCATGACATGAACATAAAAGTGCAAGGTGATGGAACAAGTGATCCAGAAGAGCTAGTTGAGATAATTCATGAAGAGGACTACACTAAACAGATTTTTAACCTTGAAGAAACAGCCTTTCTTTGGAAGAAGATGCCATCTAAGATTTTCATAGCTAGAGAGGAGTCAATGCCTGGCTTCAAATCTTCAAAGATTAGACAGACTCTTCTTAGTGGCTGATGCAGCTGATCACTTTAAGGTGAAACCAGTGCTCAATGACCATTCCAGAAATCTCAGAGCCCATAAGAAGTATGCTAAATCAACCCTGTAAATGGAACAACAAAGCCTGGATGACAGCATATCTGTTTATAGCATGGTTTACTGAATATTTTAAGCCCACTGTAAAGACATGCTGCTCCGAAATAAAAGTTCCCCTCCAAGTATGACTGCTCATTGACAATGCATGGGGTCATGCTAGAGCTCCGACGGAGATGTGTAGTGAGATTAATGTGGTTTTCGTGACTGCTGATACAAACACCCACCCTAGAGCCCATGGATCAAGGAGTAATTTTGACTTTCAGGTCTTTATTATTTAAGAAACACATTTTTTGAGGCCCTACCTGCCATAGATAGTGATTCCTCCAATGTATCTGGGCCAGTAGATTTAAAGCCTTCTGCGAAGGATTCAAGGGTGGTTCAAATCAATCCAAGTGATAGATAGAACAAATCAATAAGAAAAGAGAGGAGAACCATGTGGTCCTCTCAACTGATTTAGAAAAAGCATTAGACAAAATATAGCATCTGTTCCTGATTAAACCTCTTCAAAGTATAGGGGTAGAGGGAACATTCCTCAACTTCCTAAAATACATCTATGAAAAACCCACAGTGAATATCATTCTCAATAGGGAAAAGTTGAGAGCCTTCCCATTGAGATCAGGAACATGACAAGGATGCCCACTCTTTACCACTGTTGTTCAACATAGTACTAGAAGTCCTAGCAACAGCAATCAGACAACAAAATGAAAGAAAAGGTATTCAAATTGGCAAAGAAGAAGTCAAACTCTCTCTCTTTGCAGATGACAGGATACTTTATAGGGAAAACCCAAAAGACTCCACCCCCAAATTACTAGAACCCATGCAGCAATTCAGTACTGTGGCAGGATACAAAATCAATTGCTTGAAGCACAGAAATCAGTTGCTTTCTTATACGCTGACAATTAAACTATAGAAAGGGAAATTAGAGAATCGATTCCATTTACTATAGCACCAAGAACCATAAGATACCCTGGGAAAAAACCTAACCAAAGAGGTAAATGATCTTTACTCAAGGAACTACAGAACACTCATGAAGAAACTGAAGAAGACACAAAGAGATGGAAAAGCATTTTATTCTCATGGATCGGAAAAATAAACATTGTTAAAATGTCTATACTGCCCAGAGGAATCTATATTTTCAATGCCATCCTGATCAAAATACCACCAGCATTTTTCAAAGTGCTGGAACAAACAATCCTAAAATTTGTACGGAGCCAGAAAAGACCCCGAATTGCGAAGGAAAGGTTGAAAAAGAAAAACAAGGCTAGGGGCATCACGTTGCCTGATTTCAGGCTTTATTACAAAGCTGTGATCACCAAGATAGCATGGTACTGGCACAAAACAGACACATAGACCAATGGAACAGAGTAGAGAGTCAGAGTCAATTCTGTGGTCAAATAATCTTCGACAAAGCAGGAAAAAATATGCAGAGGAAATAAGACAGTCTCTTCAATAAATGGTGCTGGGAAAATTGGACAGCTATGTATAGAAGAATGAAACTCCACCATCTTCTTACACCATATACAAAGGTAAACTCTAAATGGATGAAAGACCTCAATGTGAGACAGAAATCCATCTAAATCCTAGAGGAGAACACAGGCAGTAAATGCTTCGACATTGGCCACAGCACCTTCTTTCAAAACATGTCTCCAAGGTCAAAGAAACAAAAGCAAAAATGATCTTTTGGGACTTCATCAAGATAAAAGGCTTCTGCACAGGAAAAGGAACAGTCAATAAAACAAAGGGGCAACCCACAGGATGGGAGAAGATATTCACAAATGACACTCAGACAAAGGGCTGATATCCAAGATCCATATAGAACTCCTCAAACTCAACACCACTGAGTTTGACAGATAGTTGACAGATAATCAAGTCAAAAAATGGCCAGAAGACATGAACAGACACTTCTCCAATGAAGACATACAAATGGCTAACAGACACATGAAAAAATGTTCATCATCATTAGCCATCAGGGAAATTCAAATCAAAATCACATTGAGATACCACTTTACACCAGTTAGAATGGCCAAAATTACCAAAACAAGAAACGAGTGTTGGAGAGGATGTGGAGAAAGGGGAATCCTCTTACACTGTTGGTGGGAACGCAAGTTGGTGTAGCCACTTTGGAAATCAGTGTGGAGATTCCTTAAGAAATTAAAAATGGAACTACCCTATGACCTTGTAATTGCACTACTGAGTATTTACCCCAAAGATACAGATGTAGTGAAAAGAAGGGCCATATGTACCCCAATGTTCATAGCAGCAATGGCCACGATCGCCAAATTGTGGAAAGAACCAAGATGCCCTTCAACAGACGAATGGATAGGGAAGATGTAGTCCATATACACTATTGAGTATTATGTCTCCATCAGAAAGGATGAATTACCCAGCTTTTGTATCAACATGGATGGGACTGGAAGAGATTATGCTGAGTGAAATAACTCAAGCACAAAGAGTCAGTTATCATATGGTTTCACTTACTTGTGGAACATAAGGAATAACACGGAGGACATTAGGAGAAGGAAAGGAAAAGTGAATTGGGGGAAATCGGAGGGGAAGACGAATCATGAGAGACTGTGGACTTTGAGAAACAAACTGAGGGTTTTGGAAGGGAGGTGGGTGGGGGGATGGGTGAGCCTGGTGGTGGATATTATGGAGGGCATGTATTGCATGGAGCACTGGGTGTGGTGCATAACCAATGAATCTTGGAACACTGAAAAAATAAAATTAAAAAATAATAAAAATCATTTTTAAAAAAAAGGATGAATCATTCTAGATGCCATTAAGAACATTTGTAATTCGTGGGAAGAGGTCAAAATATCAACATTTATGAGTTTGGGAGAAGTAGATCCTAGCCCTTGCGGATGACTTTGAGGGGTACAAGACTTCAGTGGAGGAAGGAACTGCAGTTGTGGTGGAAATAACGAGAGAATTAAGATTAGAAGTGGAGCCTGAAGATATGACTGAATTCCTGCACTCTTATGATAAAACTTGAGCAGATGAAGAGTTGCTTCTTACAGAGGAGCAAAGAAAGTGGTTTCTTGAGATGGAATCTTCTCCTGAAGGTGAAGATGCTGTGAAAACTGTTGATATGTCAACAAAGGATGTATAATATTACTTAAATTTAGTTGATAAGTAGTGGTAGTTTTGAGAAGTTAACTACAGTTTCTAAAACAAGTTCTTCTGTGGATAAAATGCCATGAAACCACATCACATGCTACAGAGAAATCATTTGTGAAAGAGTCAATCAGTGTGACAAATTTCATTGTTACCTTGTTTTAAGAAATTGCTACAACCACCCCAGTCTTCAGCAACTGCTATCCTGATCAGTTAGCAGCCATCAACATCAAGAAAAGCCCCTTCACCAGCAAAAAGCTTATGATTTGCTGAAAGTTCAGATGGTTAGCCTTTTTTTAGCAATAAAAAAGTTTTAATTAAGTTACGCACATTGTTTTTTAGACATAATGCTATTGCACACTTAATAGACTACAGTATAGTATAAACAAACTTTTGTACACACTGAGAAACCAAAAAGTTCATTTGACTTGCATTGTTATGATACTCACTTTATTGCAGTAGTCTGGAACCAAGCTTGCATTATCTCCAAGATATGCCTATAAAAGGGAGATATTTGTTGTACACTTGTACTATACCTGTACTCATTCACTTTTTTTTTTTTTTCTGGAAAGGATATTTTTTTATTCAAGTAACTGTTAATAGGAAAACTAATGGGGTCCCCGAGGCTGGGACTAAAAATGTCTACCTTCACCCCAGCAGAACTGGGGGAGTTGGTGGCCCCTACACCTTCAATGGTCAGTACAAGCACCCCCCTCCTTCTGCAGCACCCTGAGGGCGGGGCCCCCACCTTTCTGAGACAGAGACAGTGTACATATTCGCTCTGGACCTTACCCCTCTTACTGGAATGGCCCTCTTGCAAATGACATATAACTTCTTAATCATTATTCTCAAAGTATTCAAATTTGTTGAACTTTGATATTATTAAAATTCTTTCCAGCAATACCCTTTATCTTTGATTTCTTTGACATGACATTTTCTCCAGACTATAGTATTGCAAGAACCTCATGTACTAGGTGTTTTAACTCATTTTTGAAGGAAAAGATAGAGAAGTGAATTGCCCATGTGACAGAGATATCACATTGTAGAGGTTGGAGTTAAACACAGGGCAGCGTAAATCCAAAGCCCATCTGTAAAACACTGCACGTTATCCCCATCATAGGGGCTCCTATAAAGGTGAGGTGTAATTGCTCCTATAAAGGTGAGGTTACTTTTCTGCCTAAGTGCCTTTGTTTGTGTTTTTTCTTCTTCTCATCTCCTGAGTTGCAGATTAAATTACACACTCGATCCTCTCTTTTCTTTCTCTTTTTTTTTTTTAAAGATTTTATTCATTTATTTGGCGCATGGAGAAAGAGCACAAGCAGGGAGAGCATCAGGCAGAGGGAGAGGAGAGGGAAACGCAGGCTCCCCTCTGAGCAGGGAGCGTCACATGGGGCTGGATCCCAGAACCCTGGGATCATGACCTGAGCTGAAGGCATATGCTTAACTGACTGAGCCACCCAGGCACCCCTCATCTCTTTTCTTTCTCAATATTTTCTCCTAAGTGGAACTCAGCCACCCCCAAATCTACAAAAAGAGTCAGCCTTGCCAGACACCTACACAGCCTAGCTCCCACATCTCAAGGGTCTGCTGTTTATTTCCACTTGAACGTTTTATACTACAAACTGCTTATATTACCTGCATCCTGAATGCTTTCCTTCCTCCATGTTGGAATCACTAGGCATGACAGACTGCCGTCTTCTTTCACTTCCTTCCTTTCCCTTCAAAGCAACACCAGTACAAATATTGCGTAGCAGAAGTTTAACCCAAGTTGTGAGGATAATGGAGGAGGGCTAAAGAAGGACAAAGAAGAGGAAAAAACTAAAGTGGAAGAGAAGTTCCTTTTTTTTAATTTTTTTTTTTTTTAGTGTTTTGGCTCTTTCTTGCTACAGAGTTAGAGGCAAATTTTCCATTAAACTAATGAAACAAGCTTTTGCTCTGCCCACCTGAGCATGCTTCTTCAAAAACATTGAAGTGAGACCTAGCAATGTCCCTACATGGCCATATAGTTCATAAAATTTGCAATAGTTATACATTATATATATGTTTTATATATATATATAATTTTTTAACATAATCTTTTTCCTGAAGGGTTCCTCAAAATTTTATCTTCTTCTGGCCCCACAGATTGACTCCTGCAGAGTTGATTCTTACCAGGAAAGACATCTACCACATTAAAGACCTGGCATACTTCCATTCTCTCTAGACTTTTCTTTTCTGGAGACTCTTATGCTCTCTTTGTAGCTCTCAGTTTGAAACCTTGAAATTCCTCTCTCTTTCTCTCTCCTCCCACACATCCCTCTCCCACTTTGCCTTCCTCCCCCTCACGCTCTGGGAGGAGGGAGAGGAAGTATCTGCTCTCATACCCAAAAAGGTCATCAAGATATTTTCCTAAACCAAGACTTTTCCCTCTGTTATAACACATGTTACTCTTCCATTATGTAAAAATGACTTCACTTATTGTTTAGAATTGCCTTTTAAAATTTCCTGAAACATTGGCTGGTTGTTACTGAAAACTTACCATATGCTAAACGTGATGTTAATTGCTTTACATTTATTAACTCATTTTAATCATAAAAACTACACTCTGCTGCAGTTACAATTATTTCCAATAAAAAACCAGTGCTTAATGAGGTTAAATAACGTGTTCAAGGTCACATAGTAGGCATATGGTTGGCTCTCAAATTAGACAGTTACATCAAAGCCCAGATGTGTACTTGTAACCCCATCTCCATTTTACCATCCAGATATCACTCTTCTGAGAAAGTCTCCTTGTTTTATCCAACCAGAAGTATTCCTGCTTTCCACTAAACTACCATGTTTGTGCCGGCTTTATTCTACTTCTCTCAAATTACCTTGCATTGTTATTAATCTGAAAACACAAGAATGTTATTTTACACTCTTTTGGAGCTTAGTTCAGTGGTTCATGGAAATCATTCCAGTAACTCATGGAATGGCTAAAAAAACAATTTGGATAAAGGAGATAACCATTATGAATTTCAAGTAGGATACTTTAAAAAAATTCTGCTGAAAGGAAAATCATTTGATATCTTAAGCAGGTTATTAAATATATGGCCTTTATCTCTTAAGTGATGAACCTGGGGTGCATTATGGAAATGTATACTTGTGTTGGGTCATTCACAGGAACAAAATACAACGTGTCCTCCTTCTGAATGGGTGCCATTGGCTACATCAAGGAGGCAGCTGCTGGAAGGAAGCAGTTATTCTTCGTTGCTAGGGGAAGCAACTATAAGTCCAAGTAATGACTAAATAATGGGGGTTCTTATCTGATTCTGTGAAATTTGACTATGGACACATACACAAAAAAGAATAAATTGGTACTGCCTTACAGATTGGACTAGGATGAGTATACTTAAAATTAATGGTTATGAAGTGTATGGGCATTAATATGTCTAAAGGAGGGAAGTGTGAGGAAGAGGAGGCAGGGAAATTTTCTCAGATGGAATGGGTATAGTGAGATTGAAACTGACACCGATTATTTGAATGATTGAGATTCAGTAGGACAGGTATGGTATGCAGTAGATGGGAGCAGTCTGGTGATTTCTTTCTTTTTTTTTTTTTTAAGATTTTATTTATTTATTTGACAGAGAGAGACCACAAGTAGGCAGAGAGGCAGGCAGAGAGAGAGAGGAGGAAGCAGGCTCCCCGCAGAGCAGAGAGCCCGATGCGGGACTCGATCCTAGGACCCTGAGATCATGACCTGAGCCGAAGGCAGCGGCTCAACCCACTGAGCCACCCAGGCGCCCTGGTGATTTCTAACATAAGAATGGGTCTGTGCGAATTTTCTGTGAGGAGAACTTAAACAGGCATTCTGGTGAAGGAATTTTGGTGTGCTTTTGTTATGATAATCAAAATCAAGAAGAGTATGTAAGAGTAACCTTAAAGGATGTACTTTTAGTCGATCGCCTGGGGCAAACTTTTTATCCTTGTCCTTAAATTTAAATGCCATAAAAGGCATATCATGGTGTCTAGCAGTTCTTTTCTCACTGAACTGAATGGAATAAGCATATACTGTAATATAAGTGTAGCCCTCGCATAGAGTACTGGGTGTGGTGCATAAACAATGAATGCTGGAACACTGAGAAGAAATAAAATAAAATGAAAAAAAAAAAAAAAATATATATATATATATGTATAGCCCTAAAGAGTTTTTAAAATGTAGGCAGACCAACATGGTCAACAGTGTGAGGTTTGGAATGAGGATGCTGGAGTTCATTCTCCTAGTTTAGCACTTACAGGATATGGGGGATTAGAGTGAGTGACTCCATTTTCTTTTTTCTCCCAATTTTATTGAGAAATAATTAGCTAATATCACTGTCTAAGTTTACGGTATACCACCTGATGGTTTGATTTACACACATTTTGAAATGATTACCATAGTATGTTCAGCTAACATGCATCTTCCCATATAGATAATAATATAAAGAAAAAGATAAAGGGGAAAATAAACATTTTGCCTTCTGATGAAATCTCTTAGGATACTCTCTTAACAGTTTTCCTATATACATATAGGGAAGTTAGATAAAATCATACAGTATATTATATCTCTACTACTAATATATCTTATAACTAGAAATTTGAAGCTTTTTTTTTCCCCAAATTATATTTTTGGTGTTCCAAAATTCATTGTTTATGCACCACACCCAGTGCTCCATGCAATACGTGCCCTCCATAATACCCACCACCAGGCTCACCCATCCTCCACCGTCTCTCCTCCAAAATTTATACCTTTTGACGACCTTCCTCAATTTCCTCTCCTCCCACACACCCCCAGGAACCAAAAGTCTAATCTCTTTTTCTTTCTTTTTCTTTTTTTAAATTTTATTTAATTTTTTCCAGTGTTCCAAGATTCATTGGTTATGCACCACACCCGGTGCTCCATGTGATACATGTCCTCCATAATACCTACCACAAGGCTCACTCATCCCCCCACCCACCTCCCTTCCAAAACCCTCAGTTTGTTTCTCAAAGTCCACAGTCTCTCATGGTTCATGTCCTTTTCTGATTTCCCCCAATTCACTTTTCCTTTCCTTCTCCTAATGTCCTCCATGTTACTCCTTATGTTCCACAAGTAAGTGAGACCATGTGATAATTGACTCTCTATGCTTGAGTTATTTCACTCAGCATAATCTCTTCCAGTCTTGTCCATGTTGCTACAAAAGCTGGGTATTCATCCTTCCTGATGGCTCAGTAATATTCCATTGTATATATGGTCTACATCTTCTTTATCCATTTGTCTGTTGAAGGGCATTTTGGCTCTTTCCACAGTTTGGTGATTGTGGACATTGCAGCTATGAACATTGGGGTACATATGGCCCTTCTTTTCACTACATCTGTATCATTGGGGTAAATACTCAGTAGTACAATTACAGGGTCATAGGGTACTTCTATTTTTAATTTCTTATGGAATCTCCACACTGATTTCCAAAGTGGCTGCACCAACTTGCGTTCCCACCAACAGTGTAAGAGGATTCCCCTTTCTCCACATCCTCTCCAACACTTGCTTACTGTCTTGTTAATTTTGGCCATTCTAAATGGTGTAAGGTGGTATCTCAGTGTGGTTTTGATTTGAATTTCCTTGATGGCTAGTGAGGATGAACATTTTTTCATGTGTCTGTTAGCCATTTGTATGTCTTCATTGGAGAAGTATCTGTTCATGTCTTCTGGCCATTTTTTGACTTGATTATCTGTCCTTTGGGTGTTGAGTTTGAGGAGTTCTATATGGATCTTGGATATCAGCCCTTTGTCTGAGTGTCATTTGTGAATATCTTCTCCCATCCTGTGGGTTGCCCTTTTGTTTTGTTGACTGTTTTCTTTGCTGTGCAGAAGGTTTTTATCTTGATGAAGTCCCAAAAGATCCTTTTTGCTTTTGTTTCCTCTGCCTTTGGAGATGTCTGTTGAAAGAAGTTGCTGTGGCCAATGTTGAAGCATTACTGCCTGTGTTCTTCTCTAGGATTTGGATGGATTTCTGTCTCACATTGAGGTCTTTCATCCATTTTGAGTTTATCTTTGTATATGGTGTATGAGAATATGTAGCTGTCCAGTTTTCCCAGCACCACTTATTGAAGAGACTGTCTTATTTCCACTGCATATTTTTTTCCTGGTTTGTCGAAGATTATTTGACCACAGAATTGACTCTGGACTCTCTACTCTGTTCCATTGGTCTATGTGTCTGTTTTTGTGCCAGCACCATGCTGTCTTGGTGATCACAGCTTTGTAATAAACCTTGAAATCGGGCAATGTGATGCTTCTTTTTCAACCTTTCCTTCACAATTCGGGGTCTTTTCTGGTTCCATACAAATTTTAGGATTGTTTGTTCCAGCACTTTGAAAAATGCTGGTGGTATTTTGATTGGAATGGCATTGAAAGTGTAGATTCCTGGGCCGCCTGGGTGGCTCAGTTGGTTAAGCAGCTGCCTTCGGCTCAGGTCATGATCCCAGCATACTGGGATCGAGTCCCACATCGGGCTCCTTGCTTGGCAGGGAGCCTGCTTCTCCCTCTGCCTCTGCCTGCCATTCTGTCTGCCTGTGCTCACTCTCTCCCCTCTCTCTCTCTGATAAATAAATTAAAAAATCTTTAAAAAAAAAAAAGAAAGAAAGAAAGTGTAGATTCCTCTGGGCAGTATAGACATTTTAACAATGTTTATTTTTCCGATCCATGAGCATAGAATGCTTTTACATCTTTTTGTGTCTTTTTCCATCTTTTTGTGTCTTTTTCATTTTCTTTTATGAGTGTTCGGCAGATCCTTTACCTCTTTGGTTAGGTTTATTCCAAGGTATCTTATGGTTCTTGGTGCTATAGTAAATGGAATCGATTCTCTAATTTCCCTTTCTATAGTTTAATTGTCAGTGTATAAGAAAGCAACTGATTTCTGTGTATTGATTTTGTATCCTGCCACATTACTAAATTGCTGCATGAGTTCTAGTAATTTGGGGGTGGAGTCTTTTGGGTTTTCCCTATAAAGTATCCTGTCATCTGCAAAGAGAGAGAGTTTGACTTCTTCTTTGCCAATTTGAATACCTTTTCTTTCTTTCTTTCTTTCTTTTTTTTTTTTTTTTCCCCTCTGTCTGATTGCTGTTGCTAGGACTTCTAGTACTATGTTGAACAACAGTGGTGAAGAGTGGGCATCTTTGTCGTGTTCCTGATCTCAATGGGAAGGCTCTCAGCTTTTCCCTATTGAGAATGATATTCACTGTGGGTTTTTCATAGATGGATTTTAGGAGGTTGAGGAATGTTCCCTCTATCCTTATTCTTTGAAGAGTTTTAATCAGGAACAGATGCTCTGTTTTGTCAAATGTTTTTTTCTGCATCAATTGAGAGTACTGTGTGGTTCTCTCTTCTCTTACTGATTTGTTCTGTCACATGGATTGATTTGTGAATGTTGAACCACTCTTGCATCCCAGGAATAAATCCCACCTGGTCATGGTGTATAATCTTTTTAATGTACTGTGGGATCCTATTAGCTAGGATCTTGTTGAGAATCTTCACATCCATATTCCTCAGGGATATTGGTTTGAAATTCTCCTTTTTGATGGAGTCTTTGCCTGGTTTGGAGATCAGGGTGATGCTGGCTTCATAGAAGGAGTTTGGAATTTTTCCTTCTATTTCTATTTTTTGAAACAGCTTCAGGAGAATAGGTATTATTTCTTCTTTGAATGTTTGGTAGAATTCTCCAGGGAATCCTTCAGGTCCTGGGCTCTTGTTTTTTGGGAGTTTTTTGATCACTGCTTCAATCTCGTTACTAGATATTGGTCTATTCAGGTTGTCACTTTCTTCCTGTTTCTGTGTTGGAAGTTTATAGGTTTCCAGGAATGCATCCATTCTTCTACGTTGCTTAACTTATTGGCATTTACCTGTTGACAGTAATTCCTGATTATTGTTTCTATTTCCTTGGTGCTAGTCATGATCTCTCCTCTTCCATTTATAATTGTATTAATTTGGGTCCTCTCTCTCTTTTCTTTTGATTAGTTTGGCCAGTGGTTTATCAGTCTTACTAATTCTTTCAAAGAACCAGCTTCTAGTTTCATTGATGTGTTCTACTGTATCTGTAGCTCCTAATTCATTGATCTCTGCTCTAATCATAATTATTTCCCTTCTTGTGCATGGGGTTGGCTAATTTGTTGTTGATTTCCATCTGGTCCAGTTGTCATTCAAAGCTCTTGTTTCTGTATTGGTTTTCTGCTTAGATGATCTGTCTATTGCTGAGAGTGGCATGTTAAGATCCCCTACAATTAATGTGTTCATATCACTTTATTTTGATTAATACTTGGCTTATGTGGTTGGCTGCTTCCATATTGGGGGCATAAATATTTACAGTTGTTAGATCTTCTTGGTGAATAGACCTTTTAAGAATGATGTAGTATCCTTCTGTATATCTGATTATAGTCTTTAGCTTAAAATCTAATTTCTCTAATATGAGAATTGCTACCCTATCTTTCTTTTGAGGCCCATTGTCATGAAAGATGGTTCTCCATCCCTTCACTTTCAGTCTGAATGTATCTTTAGGTTTCAGATGTGTCTTTTGTAGACAGCATATGGACAGGTCCTTTCGTTTTATCCAGTCTGCAAACCTGTGCCGTTTTATGGGAGCATTTAGGCTGTTGAGAGTGAGTATTGAAAGATACGTTTTTATTGACATCATGTTACCTGAGAAGTCCTTGTTTCTATAGATTGTCTCTGTAAATTTCTGTTCTGTGTCACTCTTGGGTTCTTTCTTCTTTTATAGAAACCCCTTAATATTTTTTGTAGTGCTGGCTTGATGGTTACATACTCTTTTAAATCTTGCCAGTCTTGGAAGCTCTTTATCTCTTCATCCATTTTGAATGTCAGCCTTGCTGGATAAATTATTCTTGGCTACATGTTCTTCTCATTTAATGCCCTGAATATGTCTTGACCGCCCTTTCTGGCTTGCCAGGTTTCTGTGGACAGTTCTGAAGTTATTCTGATGGACCTTCTGTACATAAGGAGTCTCTTCCCCCTAGCTGCCTTTAGGACCTCTTGTCTAAAATTATGATTCATGAATTTCACAATTAAGTGTCTGGAGGTCTTTCTGGATTTGTTGATCTTGGGTGATATCCTTTCTGCCTCTGGGACACAAACATTTCTTCCATTCTCCAAATAGAGAAATTTTCATCCAGAATTTGTTCAACTATATGTTCTAGTCTTCTCTCTTCACCCCCTCAGGGATCCCAATAATTCTGACATGTTTCATGGTGTCATTTATGTCCCTAATTCTGTTTTCATGGCTTCTAAGCTGTTTGTTCCAGGCCTCCTCCTGATCCTTCTTTTCTATCAATTTGTCTCCTAGATCACTAATTCTGTCTTCTGCCTCAGTTACCCTAGCTTTTAGAGTATTTGGATTCGATTGGATCTCACTGATACCATTTTTTAGTACTGCCAGAACAGCCCTCACTTCCACCCTTAGATTTTCTATGTTGCCACTAATGGTCTTATCCAACCTGGCCTTTGCCTGGATAATTATTACCCTGAATTCTTTTTCTGATGTACTGTTTATGTTCATATCTAATAGTTCTGTGGCAGAGGCCACAGTCTCTGAATTGTTCCTCTGTTGGGCACAGTCTCTGAATTTTTCCTCTGTTGGGTGTTCTTCCTCCTAGTCATTTTGGTGAGAGGTGGTTGAGGGGATGTATAGCTGAATATATCAATCATGATCTAGGCAAGGTGCACTCCAGAAAGCTTCAGAGCAATCAGAAGTCACCACCAAAAAGAAAAAAAAAAAGAGGGGAAAAAAAAGAAAACCCAGCCAAAATGAGACCCAAAAGTAAGATTTATAAGGTATGTAAACAAAAACAAAAACAAAAAGAAGGAAAAAAGGGGAAGACAAGAAAAAAATGAAAGAAAAACCCAGCCAAAATGAACCCCATGAATAAGATTTATTTAGTACAAAAATAAATGCACAGAAACACTAACAGAAGAATAAGATGGGAAGATGGTTATAAACCCTCGATGTGGGTGAGGAAAGTTATTTCAGTTCTTCCTGAGTGAATCTTGTTATCTTTGTTAAAGGACTCACTTTCCACAGATACAGGGAAATTAAAACTGGTTTATAGATAGGAGTAGTATTGAATAGAGAAAAAGGATTACCTTGAAGCTTATATCTATATGTATTAAAAAAAAAAAAGAAAAAGAAAAAGAAACACAGGTATATGTATGAAAAAAGTTCAAGCTAAAAGTTATTATGGAATATGTTGTATTAAACCTCTAGTTGTAATAGTAAGTAAGTTAAAAAAAATTAAAAGAATAGAATCGTGAGAATGAATTAAAAAAAAAAACAAAAGAGAAGTTGTATCTCTGAAATATACAGGTTTTGGGGCAATACTGGGAGTTTAATATATTGTCCCCCCACCCCACAGAGACCCTGTGGTGGCTGTCCTCCCGTTCTTTTGTCTTGTCTCTGGGGGAGGGGCCTGTCACATTGTTTTCCAGTCAGTCCTGCTTGGTCTGAGTGGCCCTGCCCCCTATCAAGGGTCTTGACTCTGTGGAAACCCGATTTTCAGACTTTTGTTCTCTGTAGGTTTTTTTTCTTTGGTGGCTTTTTTTGGCTTTTCGGAGGTTTAGAGGAAAGCAGACTGCACCCAGACCTCTGTCTCAGAGAGAAGCCTCAGTCTACTCCTCTCTGGGTGGTCCAGAACACACAGACTCCCCTCTACAAACTCCACTGAACACCACAGCCTCCCACAGGTGGTGTGCACCCCCCAGCCACCATCTCAGTGGTTGCCTGAGGCACCCCCCCTTGTCTCTGCACCCCCAGGCCACTAAAACCGCCAGCAATATTGGTCTGGGGAGCCTGAACCCCAGTGGCTGCTGTTGCCATGACTGCTGTCTGGGGTCCACGCCCATACCTGGTTGCTCGCACCCAGCAGATCCACAGGTCATGGAAGACTGTGGGCAAAAGGACCTGGACCTGAGTTGGTGCCGGGTTCTCTCATTTGTGGGCTGGGTGCTCTTAAACCCCACGGCTGCGCAGGTCACAGAAGGCTGTGGGCCCAGACACCACAGATACCCACAGCCTCAGCAATGGAGTTTGGGTTGGCAGCATTTTCCTGAGGCCCCAGTTCACCTCAGAGAGGAGGGACAAGGTTTCGTGAGACTAACTCAGCCATGGTGCTTATCAGTCAGCACCAGAAGTGCCCAGCTCTGTTACCTTCCACTCCATCTAGGTCAAGCCATCAAGCACATGGATTCAAAATTGAAACTAACTCTTCTAGCTCTCGTAAACATATCATAAAATTTATGGTTGTTATGCTATAACAATAATAAAACTTGTTTATCATTTTAAATCCGGAATATTTTACTAATTTAGCAGCAGACTGGGGACCATCAAGGAACTCATTATATGGTACATAACAGCCAAGGAAAACTAGACTCAGGCAGGACTTCTTACCCTGAGATTCCTTCCAGTTACTTGATGGATTTTTAAAAATCTAGTTATTAAATCAACTTAAGCTCTTCTGCTACATTAGAATTATTTAAAAATAAAATCTGATCCTTACTGGAAACCTAGGGTTAGATTTTGTGACCTTTGAAGTTCACAAATCATACCCACCCAGCATCACCACTCATGAAAAGAGGTGTCACCTCAAATCATTCCCTTCATCAGACTATGACAACTTAGATAACATATGTGATAATTTTGTTATGTAGTAGGCATATAATGGATTTAAGTGACTATTAAGCCTTTTATATTTACGCCGCTATTATTTATAAGTAATATGAAATCTTATGTATTTTAATCTCATGTCATTTTAATTGTGATAACTATGTAAGTATCTTTACATTTAAGTCGGTATATCATTCAACGACTTGTGTTTTAGATTAAGGATAGTTGTTAATGTGTATTGCATGTGAAGTGGTTATGCTTTTAGTTATTTCACACACATGTGCTGAGTACCTACTTATGTAGGACACTGTCCCAGGTACTTTGTGCAAGGCACTCTGCTGGGAATATAGAAATCAGGAAATATCCTTGCTCTCCTTTGGGGTTGCTGTTCCAACCCTTTCCAAAAAAGAATCCTTCTATCCTAATAATTTAGATGTTAATATGTTGTAGCACAAAATGGAGGGAAAAAAATCAGCCACAGCCATACAACTATTGTTGTACTTGACATAGAAACTCTGTAAAATAATTTTTATTACTATTTTATAGTAAAGGAAATTGCTCTAAGACACATGCAGGACAAGTTAAAGTATAGAGCTTCTTATCATAGTAGTAGTTTGGTGAATTCTACATAATTATTTTAAGTTAGCAAAGTGTGGGATAAATTTATTAGATGGGTACATCAACAATAGTACTCTGTGCAGAGCCTATGAGAATGATGATTCATTCTTAAATATTAACAGCGTTAGAAGAAATACACTTTTTTAAAAATCTTGTATATATGAGATGTGTATAACTATATCTAGTCTCCCATAAAACTCCATTGCTTCTACCTCACTCACTAGAGCAGTGGTTTTGAATCAGAGGTAACCCCCCCCCGCCACCTCATGAAACATATGGCAGTGTCTGGCAACATTTTTGGTAGTTGTGACTGGGAAGGTGAGGTGCTACTGGAACCTAGTGGCTGAAGGCCAAGAATACTGCTAATCATGCTACCGTGCATAGGAGAAGCCTGAAAACAAAGACTGATTGGACTCAAGGTTTGAAACCCTACATTAGAGGCAATAACTATTAACAAATACAAGTGTATAGATCTCTTTCCATATATGAATGTATGCACGAACATAAACCCTCACAAGCTATGCAAATGGAATGATACTGTACATATGATCCTGTGACTTGCTATTTCTACTTACTCCAAGTTGGAGGTCTTCCAGCCAATACAGTGAGTTCTGTCTCCTTCTGGAGAACTGCACAGTATCTCCTATGCAAGGGGAAATGTATCATAATTTATTTTACTCTTTTCATAGTAATAGGTATCTAGATTATCTTTAATATTTTGCTCTTTCACATGGTTTCAGGGAACATCCTCATGTGTACATTTTTGTAGGAATATGAAAGCATTTCTGGAGGACCATTTTTTAGAAGTAAAATTGCAAAGTCAAATTGTATGACCATTTCTGAATTTGGTAGGCACTGCCAAGCCCTCCACAATGGACGGGCCCAAATTATATTCCCACCAACTGACTGTGAGAATGAAAGGAATATTTTCAGCTTTGCAAGTACATTTTACTAAAAGGAATATAACATAAGCAAACAAAATTGTGGCTGATTTCAAGAATGTCTGAACAAAGCCACAAAAGCCCATCAAGCTGTGTCAAAAAGCATAATAATGGTCATTAGAAAGTAGAATGTGATGATCACAGAAATCATCCTGTTACACAAGCAATAGCACTGAGAGGACTAACTCCTGTAGCAGATGTATCCCTTGTCTACATTGTACTGAAAACTTTACTGGAGAGCTAATGGATTTTGGCCACCTTGTTAATATCACCCACTACGTCATCTGCCTTCGCCTCACTGCCTGGTAGCTGAGGTAACCGCCATTGTTTAGAGGATTTATAGCTACTTGGCCTTTCAGTAAGCAAAGGAAAAATAAACCAGAAAACAATTACACACTGAGATCATTAGAAAAAGAATCATGAACAAGTGAATTCTAAGAATGAGATGCTTTTGGCCAGAAGTGGAAACAGTAAAACATGAACTAAGTAATCTCTTCCTCTAACCTTTTCCAAACAAACAAAATAACTATATAAATGAGGCCCTGGTAGATAAAACAGGAATGCTGCTTTACACCACCTCTTTTCCTAGGACCCTGAATGAGTTGGTTTTTAAACCACGATAGATTTGTTGGCCGAGAAAGTATCGTGTAACATGGGATCCCAAATTTCATGGTGGTTTTATCAACACATCTAAAGGAAATCTCTGTCATTTAGATGACAGTTCTTACATGTTGCTCTATCATTAAGCCATCTGTCCTCCAGGAAGGTCACTGACTAGTTATCTGTGTGACTAGGCACTGCAGTTACATTTAGAAAAAAGGAATGGCTTCCCATCCTCATGAGGCTGTAGGGGAAACATACATTTAAAAGTCAGTTATATAATTATGTAACTGTCTTTGTGATAGGAGCTGAAGGTGCCATGAAAGATACAGCAGGGTACCTGGCCTCCTCTGGAGGGTGAGTGGGGAAGGCATCATTAAAGAAGTGACGTTTGAGCCCAGTTAGGAGAACTACCTTCTCTTGGATCTTTGAATCCTTTTAACATTTTGTATCAAACTTTGGGTGCATGTCACATATTTCCAAGTATTTTTGTCTTTTTAAGAATTAGACTCCAGGGGTGCCTGGGTGGCTCAGTGGTTTAAGCCTCTGCCTTCAGCTCAGGTCATGATCTCAGGGTCCTGGGATCGAGCCCCGCATCGGGCTTTCTGCTCAGCAGGGAGCCTGCTTCCCCCTCTCTCTCTGCCTACTTGTGATCTCTCTCTGTCTATCAAATAAATAAATAAAAATCTTTAAAAAAAAAAAATAAAAAAAAAAAGAATAGACTCCATTGAGGGACGCCTGGGTGGCTCAGTTGGTTAAGCAGCTGCCTTCGGCTCAGGTCATGATCCCAGCGACCTGGGATCGAGTCCCACATCGGGCTCCTTGCTCGGCAGGGAGCCTGCTTCTCCCTTTGCCTCTGCCTGCCATTCTGTCTTCCTGTGCTCGCTCTCTCTCCCTCTCTCTCTGACAAATAAATAAAATCTTAAAAAAAAAAAAAAGAATTAGACTCCATTGAACAGTGAACGCTTCATAAAGAAAGGTAATAAGATACCATAAATCTTTGTCTTTTTGTAAATAATTAACATGGTTCATGACAGAGGCCTAATAAAGAGTTTCATTCATTTATTCATTCAACAATGCCTAAAATATGCCAGTTGCTTTTCTAAGCTCCCAGGGGAAAGTAGTGACCCAGATGACAAGGTCGCTGCTCTCAGGAGGTTTACATTTTAGTGGGGGATTTAGATAAACATACATAGAAATAAACTGTATGTAGTATGACCTACTATAAGAAAAATAATATAGACAAATGTGGCAAAATATAAGCATTAGTGGCTAGAGAATTGGTTTTGTTTTGTTTTCAAGAAATTGGGTTTAATCTTTGAATTTTATGCTGTCAGACTGTGCGACCCCCAGCCTTTCTTCTTGTCCGCTTTCTGCCATTCGTTGTGGACTTCCACATCTGACTGACTACATTCTTCTACTGGGCCCTCCTCGCCTCTTTCAACGTGCTGGTGACCCAACCGGTACCCCAGCCTTTCAATTCTATGATCTTCTTATCTCTTCTTATCTCTTTACCGCCATGATCATCACTTTGACCTTGTCCTCACCTATACCACATCACCCCCAAAATCTCGCTTTATAGCGTCTTACTCTCAGGCTGACACCTCCTTGCCCTTCTGTCTCAGCTACTATAGCATCTTTACTCCATTAATTGTTAGACTTTATTAAGAACATTAATCCTTTTATCTAAACACTATTCTAAAGCTCAGCTTGATTCCATGGTCCGTCAATCTAATTTATGAATACTCATTAACTCTCCTAGTCTTTTTATCTTTTTCCTATATGGTATTACCCGGCAAAACCCCAGCCTTGTCAAATAGAGCCCTTGGTTCTCTGCGCCACCACTGAGCCGACTGTGGCTAAAGAGGAAACACAGAGGCACGCTGACTGGTCACTCAGATCATGAACACACATGTCAAGAGGGAATGCAGAGCTGCCATTCCTTAGACTCTTCCTTTCCTACCTTCCAGGATGACTACTTTCACACCCAGCTTCCCATAGTTCTTTCTATCCAACTGCCCCTTCACAATCCCCATGCACCCCGTACTAACAGTCTTTAACTACTTTGATACCCAAACAGAAAGGAGGAATTAGCCTTGAAAGATCTGAAAAACCTGGAAGCATATCATTGTTTTGTAATTCTTCCTCCACACCCTTTCTCAAACCTGGCTGCTATAGCATTGTGTTTATTTAGCAAGAACTTAAAAAATGGATTGTAGAATTGAATTCTTTTAAATTCTGATCGAGTGACTTTATAGAGAAGACTCTTTGCATTATAGAGAAGACTCTTTTCATCAAAAGATACCCTTTTCATTATGGTATCTCTTTCAATTTGTGCATTGATTGTCGGTGGTTTAAGGGCTATAAAAAGTTGTTCCAGATATTTACAAGGGTGTTTTACAATGAGATCTTCAATGCACATATAACTTCTAAGTTATGGCTCAAGTTATAACTTGTCATTAGTTTATTCTGCCTTCAATTTATCAAGTGGGCAATGTAGGTGGTAAAGCAGAATTGCTTTTTTACTTTTAAGCTAAATTTCTGTAAGATAAGTTCTAACTACTTTTTCCATAATTAAAACCTACATACACAAAGGAGTAGTTGTCCATTAGTGATACATTGGTAAGTAAAAACTGAAGGCTTCAAGTACAGGCTTTACTCCAGAGCTAATAGAAACTTTTATTTATTCACTGAGAGACCTGAAATTTTATGCATCTGGAAATCACCTGAAATCAAAATGGACTCATATATATATAACTGACTAAATCTTTTGGAAACTGGAATATAAATTGTCCTATGCAAATATTTAAATCTCTGAAAGAATTTGTATCACTAGATTCTACTCCTAATATTAATAGGACACTGTATGTTAATGATCTGGAATTTAAATAAAAAACTTGAAACTATAAGAATTTGTCTCAAAATGAAGTAAACATGTACATGTTTTACTATACTGATCATTTTTTTGAAATCATATTCTTTTCAATAGTGACTTAGAAAAACACTGTAATGGTTTTAAACTTCAGCTCTTTTCACTTTTAAGGTCACAGAAATAGTCATATGTTGTATAAGATGGAATGAAATATAGCTCACAAACAGTAAAACATCATGAGAGTTCCTTCTAGTGACTTTTGGAATTTAAAGACAATTTCAAGAAATTTCCAGAAGTTCCAGGCCTTCTAATTGTTATTTCCTATATTACTGTATGAATATGCCTGAAAATAAATTATATTTCTTGGGGGCACCTGGGTGGCTCAGTCGGTTAAGTGGCTGCCTTCTGCTCAGGTCATGATCCCAGTGTCCTGGGATGGAGCCCCGCATCGGGGCTCTCGGCCTAGCGGGGAGCCTGTTTCCTCCTCTCTCTCTGCCTGCCTCTCTGCCTACTTGTGATCTCTCTCTCTCTGTCAAATAAATAAAATCTTTAAAAAAAAGAAATTATATTTCTTCCATATATATATATATATATTTCTTCCATATATATATTTCCATATATTATATTTCTTCCATATATAAATATATGGAAGAAATATAATTTCTTTATATATATATATGGATGTGATTTAGAACAATATAATTGATCTAAGGAAGTTAATTACTTTGGGTCTAAAAGTGAATTTGTGTTGGGGCGCATGAGTGGCTCAGTTGGTTAAGTACCTGCTTTCAACTTGGGTCACAATCCCAGTGTCCTGGGATGGAACCCTACATCAGTCTCTCTGCTGAGTAGGGAGTCTGCTTCTTCCTCTGCCTTTCCCCCCACTCATGTTTGTGCTTGCTCTCTCTCTCGCTCTCACTCTCTGAAATAAATAAATAAAAATTTAAAAATCTTTAAAAAAAAAATGAATTAGTGCTTCACTTGGTTCTGAGGAATAATACATACCAGAGGAATAAATTCACGTATTGGGATTGCTAGAGTATCAGTAATTTGACATAAGTTTTAAAATCATTTATGGATTTAATTATATATAGCATCTATTTGTTAAACCATAGATATTAAAAGTTGAGCATGGAATAGTTTGTGAGTATTGGCAGGCAATCCATGAGGTTAACACTGCTTTGTGTTCTTGAGATGGACCAGGCTCTATGGAACTTCAGAAGATACCCCAGGACACTTTTTTCTGAGGGCCAAGTCCTTGTTATGTGAGGAGAGGGAGATGGGGGATAGTGAGCATCTGAGGTCCATGGAATGGCATCTGTCCTGCCTCTGTCCCATTAGAGTACTCTTTCAATGCCTATGAAGCAAGATACTGAGGGGAGTTGACTGCCTTACCCCCAACTCAATTTTAACAGGCACACCTTTCTTTTTCTCTTAAATCAACATGAATCTGCCACATAGCTATTCTCTATTTTGATGAACCCATAATCACATGTCATTATGCAGTTAAGAAGTTTATGTAAGAGTAGGAGTCTCTAATAAAAGTTTAATTTGAAGTGGCCGCAAAGGCCACATATCATCGTAGCACATTTTCAAAACCAGTCTTTCCCATCCTAAGAACTTATTTCTTGGTTTAAAAAAAAAAAATCTCTGGATAGTTTACATATCCTGTAAAAATAATGATTTTTCTGTAACTATTTGAATGTGGTTTTAACAGTTTCATAAGACTGTGGAATGATTATGTGTTTGACCCTCTCAGAAAGCCCTATCTGAATAATGGATATTCCCCATTTTAGAGGTGAGGTACTTTAGGTTTAAAGATGTTAACAAAAACATTTTTTTTTTTTCTAGTCACACAACCAGAAAGAGGCAGGACAGGAATTAAAGCATTATCTTCTGATTCCAAATGTGCTTTAAAACACAAATGACCTGCAGACCTAAAACTGTGAGAAAGAACAGTGCCACTGTGTTAAACTGAAACATATTAAAACTAAATTCATACTTTAAGTAAAGGGTTGTAGTATTAAAATAATTCTGTATTATGTAGTAAGGCATCTAAATAGCTGGAATATAAGTTTTCCAGTAAACATCCCATAGGACCTACTTGAATATGATTTCCCTCACAGCCCGTTTACTTCAGCTATTTACAGTTTCTTAATGAACAGCTATGAGGTCAGGGCGCTAAGTGTACCCTTGTCTCAGAACAAAACGGTGACTTTTATGCCTTTCAACAAGCAAGCTGCGGGCCCAGGTAATACTTGACATGCTGTTGAGCAGATTCAGAATTAATTTTGAAAACAAAACAAAACAAAACACCTGACGGTGCTTGTAAGTAGTTTCATGGTACAGCTGCGAGAGTAAGTGAATTCTGGGAGGTAATACAAACTTGTGACGTTTTACTGAAACTTGTCAACTCACGTGCTGCAATCTAAAGCAACACATTCTCTCCTTCATCACAAAACCAAGTAATAACATCTCAAGAACTAAACCAATTTAAAATGGGAAGGGATTTTGATTTAGCAACTTGCCAAAAGCTGACTTAAAGCCTTTGATTTTGGGGCACATGGGTTGCTCAATGGGTTAAGCCTTTGTCTTCGGCTCAGGTCATGATCTCAGGGTCCAGGGATCGAGCCCCGCATAGGGCTCTCTGCTCAGTGGGGAGCCTGCTTTCCCCCCCAACCTCGCCTGATTCTCTGCCGGTTTGTGATCTCTCTCTCTCTGTCAAATAAATAAGTAAAATCTTTAAAAAAAAAAACAAAAAAAACTTTTGATATTTTTAGAGAATTGTTAATCATAATGAAATATCAAAAGTCATTCCTCTGGGTTCTCTGAACTCTATCCTTAGAGTGAATAAGGTATTAAAAAAAAAAAAAAAAAAAAACAGTGCCTCTGAGAAAGGTCTTTACTAAGTTAAGGTTGAACTTAGGAAAGACAGAGAATGTAGCTATTTGAAACTTTCTCTTTCTTTGCAAATCAATAATAAAACTTTGATCACCACATTTAAAACATTTCTCTTATAAATTCACTCTTCAAATTCATACCAGGGGAAAGTCCTTTTTTTTTTTTTTTTAATATTTTATTTATTTATTTGACAGACAGAGATCACAAGTAGACAGAGAGACGTGGGAGTCGGGGGTGGGAGGAGAAGTAGGTTCCCTGCAGAGCAGAGAGCCCGATGCCAGGGCTCAATCCCAGGACCCTAAGATCATAACCTGAGCCAAAGGCAGAGGCTTAATCCACTGAGCCACCAAGGTGCCAGGGAAGGTCCTTCTTTAGGAAAACTTGAATGCACCATTTTGCTGGATTTTAAAATTTGAAAGTTCTCTTTGTTTCCCTTTGAGACTTTGTTGCCAGGAGGCTCTTGTGGCTAGACACTGGAATACCTTACTATCTCCTAGAGATTTTGCTGCCTTCCTCTTAAATTAGTTATAATCCCTTTGGGAAGCATGCAAGGTATAGAAGACCTTAATTAAATAGACACATATCTCCAAATTTTGGATAAAATCAAACCAACATCTAGAAGAAAGAAAGTGGAATAGACTTTTTTCTTTTTAATATTTTACTTATTTATTTGAAAGAGAAACAGAGATAGTAACAGAAAGCACAAGTGGAGAAGAGGGGGAGAAGAAGGGTCCCCGTTGAGCAGGGAGCTGGACATGGGATTTGATCCCAGGACTCTGGGATCATGACCTGAGCTGAAGGCAGATCTTAATCGACCAAGTTACCCAGGCGCCCTGAAACAGACTTCTTATGACATCACTGTGGTATTCTCATTCCCTTAAGGCATTTTCTTGTTTCTCCAAACTATCTTTTCATATCCTTAGGCCTTTCTCTATCTTGATCAATTTCTTTATTTTAAAAGTTGACATTTTATATTGTTTTCTTTTATATACACCTGAAATACTTTGTTAGAAAGATGGCTTTCTTTTGTTTCTATGTATTTAAATGTATGTTGTATATTTATATATTTACCTTTAGCTGTGCTGTATTTTAAAGATACTAGTATGTTTATAATGTTAATAAAAGGAAAGATATGGCTCCTTGAAGAAAGTTAGTTAAAAAAAAAAATTCTGGTGAAGTAGAGATTTAGAGAATAGTACAAAGTAGAATCAGAGAGAAGAAAATGATACTTTAATTTGAACATCTATATTGAAGGGATGACATTTCGTACTGCAGACATTCAAAGATTAAGTTCAGCCCAGCCCTTGTTTCTTTTTTTTTTTTTTTAAAGATTTTATTTATTTATTTGATAGAGAGAAATCACAAGTAGGCAGAGAGGCAGGCAGAGAGAGAGAGAGGAGGAAGCAGGCTCCCTGCCGAGCAGAGAGCCCGATGCGGGACTCGATCCCAGGACCCTGAGATCATGACCTGAGCCGAAGGCAGCGGCTCAACCCACTGAGCCACCCAGGCGCCCCCCAGCCCTTGTTTCTAAGGGATTTAAAATCCAGGAGAGAAAATTAAAAATACAAAAATTACCACAGTGCATGGGAGTTCCAAAGATTCAAAGAATAGAAATTACTGCCAATTGGTCAGCTTTAGTAAGAATTCAAAAATGCATATTAGATTTGATCAGGTCATAGTTAAGAGTTAGGGGGAGTGGAATTGTGATTATGATTTTGATTATATAAATGCCATGATCACAGATCAGATATGCTAGTTCAGTTGAAACTAGTTTAAGAAAAGGCAGGCTCCAGGGGGAAGCTGAAAGAAAAGGTTCTATCCGGCGATGAGATGGTGGTGCTGGGGAGAGTGACAAGGATGGTGAGTTCAGTGCTTGCTATTAGGACATTCACTGTGAGTTACTGATCAAAAAGACTCACCCCCTGCCCTCAAGGAGCTCCTGGTTGAGAGAGGACAGAGACATACCCAGCCATCCCACTGATAATTTGCAGGCACGACTCTGCTTAGTTCTGTGGAGGAAACTGGGTTCCTGCTCTGCCCAGCTATACAACCTGCCACCGGCACTGTGTCTGATTGGGGTGGGGGCGGAAGAGGGTGGGAATGATTGGACCTACTCAGGAATGTAAAAAAATGCTTCACTTAGGCAACTGAGTTGAACTGAGATCTAATTAGGGAAAGGCTAAGAGTTGAGTAAGTGGAGTGGGGGGAAAGATCATCCTGTGCAGAGGCCATGGCATGTGCCAAGAGCCTGGGATGGGGATCCTGAGGCACATTTGAGGAATGGCAAGGAGGTCAGTGTGCCTGGCACACACAGTGTGGGGAGAACGTGGCAAGAGATGAGGCTTTGGCGACAGCTAGAGGCCAAACTGTGAGGGCTCACAGGTCATTCATATTTTATCTTCATCCTCCAAACCAAAGACTAATGAGTGTTTTCAGTATGGTCAGCTTTTGACTTACGCAGATATCGTTTGGACGTGGGTGTAGAGAAGAGATCAGAAGGGAGTGAAAGTGAGAATGGGATGAAGTGTTAAGTAGCTGCTCAGGGAGAGATGATGGGAGCTGCGAAGACTGTGGAGGAAACAAACACGTTTTGAGCTCTCACTGTATGGCGGACACTATGCTACATGCTCTCCATACATTATCAGGAACTTGTCTGGAAGACTATGGAGCTCTGTCAAAGGACGTTCATATTTCCCTTTCCCTCCAGTCCCACTGCAGTAAGGAAGCACGAGGGAGCTCTAAGATGTGAGTTCACATACTGGAACCAATTCTATGACCCTAAGACAAGACCACAGAGGGAGACCTTATCCTCCGACATTTCCTTATAAATCACTCTTGTACTTCCTACCTCTCTGATGCCAGAAGTAGGCCGACATCAGTATTTGTAGCAAAGATGTAGCAAGTCAAGAAGTACAGCTGTTTCCATGATTCTAGGAACCAAAGCTCCCCCAGAGCTTGTAGAATTATCCCCCTGCAAAGACCTAACTGAAAGTGAATCCCTGAACTTCAGTTATTAGAGTATCTTTATTTACATAACGCTCCTAAGTTTTAAGCAAGTTAAAAAGTTTTTAAGAATAGTATAATAATATGGTACTCAATTGTGCTGGCTAATTTCTATTTATTTTCTTGAGTCATTTGTTTACTTAACAAATAGTTGCTTTAGTGACCACTATGTATAAGGCACTGTAGTTGACGCTGAGGTTACAGTAGACAACAAAATAGATGAACATTCCTACCCACATGGAACTTTATGTTGTAGGGAGGAGGGGCAGACCATAAACAAGATATGTGAGTAAAACATACTGTATGCTAGGTGAGACATCTATAGCAAATTGCATGTACCTTATAATTTTTACTACGATATAGTTTGGATCTTATATGATATTTATCTTAAAGCAGAAAAGGGGGAGTGTGTCATGTGTAGGTGAATTTGGAGGCTGCAATTTCAGATGTCTAAGGAAAGCTTCCCTGAGTCTGTGAATCATCACAAATACCTAAATGGGATAAGGGATCCAGTCACGCAGATAACTGGGGCAAGAATATTCTTGGCAGGAGAAACATAACAACAAAATCTCTGAAGCACTGACATCTCTTGATTCAAACTGTATTTCTGCTTCGTGCTCATTTACAAATGCTGACAATTAAATTTTTAGTAGTAATAAATCTAATAAAAATAAATATAAATATAAAATATATAAATTTATTTATTTATATTTTTATATAAATATAAAAATATAAAAAATAAAAATAAATCTAATAAAAAGTTATATTGTCATAGAATAAGATTGAATGGTTTTTTTGCTTGATCTGTCCAAACTCCATGTAATGTGAAATACAGGGTGTTTAATGGCTTTTACCACAACAAGATACACTGTGTTTTAAAAATTTCCTCTAAAGTTAAAAGAAGAGAAAGATTATAAAAGACATTAAGTCCTTGTTGCAGGTATATAAACTGCATTTTTCAATTGAAGACAATATCTATAAAGTCCTGTTGAAGATTAACATATTACCCCTGTTTCCAGATTTTTATTTTCGTACGTTTTCAGAGTTCATGAAATATAAATTCTTTTTTATAACCAGAATTTGCACAGATTTTTCAAATGCTAGAAGTCTAATGAAGCAGACAGACAGAACTCTGGTTACTATAAAATAAAACTGGTGAAGCTCTTGGATTGCTTGGTTCAGGAAGAGCTCTCTTCGTGGATGACACTTGAACCAAAATGCGAAGGCTCCAAAACGGCCAGCCAAGCAGAGCTGTGAATGCAGAGGGTCTCCGTGTGGAGCACTCTGTATCCAGTGTCCTAGAAAAGGTGGGGTTTTCCTGCGTACAATAAAAGTCTCTCTCATTGTGAGAAATTATATAAAATATTTTTAAACATGTTTTCTCTTACTTTTATTAAGGCCTCTATCTTAGAGACCCCATTTACCCTTAGCTGAATTATGTTTGCTAGTCCTCCACATCTATTAGCTTCATCTCAATTATTTAAATCTTTTTTTCCCTTTCAACAATATATTCCGTGATTATCTTAAGTCTTTCAAGTTAGAAACTTTATTTTAAGCCATGTATATTCTGTCCTTTGCTGTTTCTAACTTTATGCGTTGCTTCGGTCGAGGTGTTGCCTTTGTCTTCAATTTCCGTTAGGCCTGCAATATTTTTTTCTGTTTGTTTTTCTACCATTTCTATCATTTTTAAAATATTCTATTATTTAATTAATACATTCCTAATTTTTTAAATATTTATTTACTTATTTTAGAGAGAGAGATCTCGAGAGCACATGGGAGGGAGGGTCGGAGGGAGAGAGAGTCTCAAGCAGACTCTGCCCTGAGCATGGCACCCACCTCGGCCCTCAGTCTCACGACCCTGAGATCACAACCTGAGCCGAAACCAAGAGTCAGATGCTTAACCAACTGCACCGTCAAGGTGCCCCAGATAGTATATTTCTCTTAAGTGCTCATGGGAAATGTTCTTCTGTTTGAGGGTTACACTTATTTCTAAGATGAGTATTTTCTGTCTTTTTCTGCTATTTTTTTTTTAAATTATATTCCTTAGGTCTCCTATATGGATTCCTTTCTCTCTTACTCATACGTGTACAGTTTTGTCCAAATTTTCTATTCAACTTCTGTCTCTTCTGTGAACTGTTTGTCCTGCCCTCCACAGTATGGTTTGAGGATCAGGCATTTTGTGTCCTATCCATAATTTTCTCTGGCTTAAGCAAGACCTGATGGGGTGAGGGGAGAGCTCAGCGGAGCGGATGTTTTGTAGTATCTGAGTTTTGCCCTCACTCCTAGGGTTTCCGCAAACATGTGATGTAGGAGCTCAATCTACGGAGTCAGAGAACAGCCCCATTTCTGCGGAGGTTCAGGTCAGCCCAGTTATATGTGTCACTCTGGCACGTTCTTCCAGAATCAGCCCTGTCATGCACTTCTCCTTTCACCGGCCCTTCCCCTGCTACTGCCTCCACCAGCCACTGGTCAGAAGAGAATAGCCACTCAGGTTGCTTCTTGCCAGATCTGGGAGTATTATTGAGACTCTCAGAATCTGGCCTATTTTCCCACATGGCTTCTTGGAGATGGGCTGGGATAAGGGATTTGGCCATGTCACATGGCTGGAGTTGGCTGCAGAAACTCAGGTTTCTTAAGTAAAGCCGTTGCATTGCGTCCCTTTGCTCGTTTGTTTGCTGGTGGTGATTTTTGCTCTTGTTGCTAGAATCTATGCTGTCTTTCATTCTACCATCTAAACTGTAAATCTGGGGCACCTGGGTGGCTCAGTTGGTTAAGTGGCTGCCTTGGGCTGAGCTCATGGTCTCAGGGTCCTGGGATCGAGCCCCACATTTGACTCCCTGCTCAGTGGAAAGTCTATCTCCCTCTGACCTCTCCCTGCTCTTAATCTCTCTCTCTCTCTCTCTCTCTCAAATAAAAAAATCTTTCAAAAAAATTAATTTAAATAAATAAATAAATAGTAAATCTCCCATCACCTATATATTACTTTGGCTCTTTCATTTGCATGTATACAAACAGACCTACAACCAAACAACACCAAAGTATTTAAAATGGGTGAACAGTAAAACTTTATATGTTTGTTAAAAGAAGTTCCTAGTATATTTCTTAATTGGCTGAGTTTTGTGTTTATCTTATTTCTTAAAATCCAAATAGAAACTATTACTATCAAAAATATCAAACATATGAATCATATGATCTTATAAGTATTAGGTATAATAAAACATGTAGTGATGAGCTCTGGAATAGTAGTGTCTTTGAAGAGAAGAAGAAAATCCCAAGTGACCCTCCTGACCTAGTCAGAGTTATGCCTTTTTTGAGCTGTGTGCTGTTTTACCAGTAATATTAAAAGCCTATATCGCTTTTGTTATGGTTTCATTGTCTTCCTTATTTTCTTTTTTTGTTTATTGCAGGTGTGGGTGGCTTTAATCTATATACCCTGATGATGAAATTTTTGTGGCTCATATTGACCCATAAGTTCCTGTTAAAATAAAGTTGAAAACTTAGAAATTGTTTTAGACCCGAGTCAAAAGAAATGGCATCAACATTTTGTGTGGTTTATTTTTCTTATAGTCTTGGGGCTTCAAGATTTCTATGGAATGCTGGGGGTATGAACTCTTCATATTGCATGAATTATGCTGAAGTACTTTCAAAACTCATTTTAGTATTGCAATAAAGATACTTACCAAATGTGATTCCCATCATAAAATTCATTCACTCATCTGATAACGTATTACTGAATGCCTAGCATGTGGCGGGAACTCTTCTGAAGACTGGCAATATTCTGATGAACAAGATAAAATCCTTTCCCTTACATTACTTTGGGACGAAGGAGATAGACATCAATCTGTGAAAAAATTATGACATGGACTGGGTTCTTAATAAGCATTCTCAAATTTCACCATTTACCCTTTCAACTCAGTCATTGCTGATCTAAGATCGAAGACAGTACATCAGCATATCAGTGCAGGTTAATTGCTGGCTTATGACCGCTTTGTGTATTCTGGGTGACAGACCTATATACACAGCCAAAGAGGCACCTCTATTCATAAAAATATATAAAGAAGGTAGAATGAATAGCTAAGACTCTTTAAAGATTGCCCCATTTACTACTCCACCATGTAACGAAGGGAAATGGTTTTAAGGGCTATTTGAAGGCTGACCTCCTTGGTAGATTTTCCTCTTGCTGCTAAAATGGCTTTTGTTCACACAGCTGTTTTCAGAACACTTTCTAAGATTCCTCCTGGCTTTTTCCTCCTAATATATAAAGTATGTGCTGTGCTTCGAGCCTATTAATAAAGCACAATAGGATTGTTCTGACCTTGATTCCTTATGGAAGAACCCCAATAGTGTTGTCAGTGTAGCTTTCACAGCTACTTTGAAATATTAGCTGTCTTTACAAGGCAAGAAAGCAGTACCATACAACATTTTGCTAAATTTGGTTGGGACAAAATGCATTTCTGTTCCATTCTTCAGACCACATGTACTGGCATTTACTAATTGACACGCTGTTCATGAGCTACAGGTAACAAATTTGCTCCAAGTCTGAAATACAGGAAAATGAAGCAATTTAAGTTCCAAGGATAAGTTGGCAGGGATATGGGTAGTGCATTATAATTTTAAAGAGATATTCCTTATAAAAGAGAGAAAGTCAGGATGTAACTCTTTGAGCCTGCCCTCTAAATTAGAATTGTGTTCTATCATTTAGTATATAATCTTTAGGTTTAAATTTTAAGGGCCATTAACATACTCCATGGCAATGATACTGATAGGAAAATACATTGTGTCCAAGTTAAAAAGAAAAAAGGATTAGAGCATATATCCAATTCATCATGCCTAATTAAGTGTTCTGAATTATCAGCTTCGATTGTTACAAGTGTCATCTCCTTTGATGGTATTGGCCACATAATAGGAGACTGTCACCATCCCAGGTGTCTGTGGGTCTGTGATTGATCAATTTTTGACAACAAAGAAATGTTAACAGGGCTACATGGTGAAGCAGTCACTGGAAAAATACGTTTCACAGTGTCTCTCCCTAACTGTGGAGCCCCACCATTGCCACACATGATATAACAACACGATTAAATTTCCTTTTGCTCACATTTAGTGGGACCTGTGGGGGTGTACAGAAATCAATGGGGGATCAGGAGCCTGGAAAATTACATACTTGAAGAATTAATGGACTATAATTCCGTATTACATTCTCAATCACATTGTGTTTCCTTTTCATTAATGAAACTAAATTGGTTTTCCATAGACAGGGTACTTTTTAAAAAATGTAATCATGCTTTTGCTCAGATTAAAAAAAAACAATGTTACTTGCTTTTCGGGTGAAGCCTGTTTTATCATGAAACATGTCAGTAGGAAATTTATAGAGAAGAACTTATCTGCTGTGTTAACTCAACCTGTTGAAGTGCCTTGAAATCAGTCTTTAAATCCCTGGTAGGAAACTGTAACTAATTTCTTAGTCCTTGTTCTTCTTAAGGAGAAACATGTTTTTGAATCAGATAGTGGTCCCGAATAGAGTGATAATCAAAGTCTTCTCTGAATAGAAAGGATACCTTTTAATAGAAATTTTTACAAGTCAAAATTTAGTTAGTATTCAGAATGCTTTTAATATCTTAAAGAGTATTTTCAGTTGCTTCTTATTGTTTCTGGGTCCCAAGGCATAAAAACCTTTGGCCACAGTGTTCATGTTTTATAAAACTGAAATCTAAACATACCTTCAGAAATCTTTAAAGAGGTTTAAAATAGAGCCATTTATAAATTCAAATCAAGATTATTTTCATTATATGTGGCAGTGATTAGTTCAGCTAAAGAAAGTAGTTCATCATGGCAGGCATATTGCAGATACTGCTTTTAATTAACAGGCTGGCTATATTACAGTGTGCTTTTATGTATACACACCACACACGCTGTAGTTCAGAATCACAAATGAGCATGTGGCAGTCGAACCTTGTAAAGCAAATCCTATCAGGATTCATATATCAGAAGCAATTTCATTAATTTCTGGTAATGTTGTTATTATGTACACATCCCTCAAATCCTAGCCCTTAAGTGTCAGTTCACATTTCCTTTCTAGGTGGTTCTCTTTTAAATATTATTGTGATGATATGATGAATTGTGGAAATATAGAATATAATACCTTATTCTGGACGGATCAAATCCAAAGGCTTTTATGCTTCTACACTCTCAGTATTGTGTTTCATTGCCATGATATCAAATCTCAAATCAAAATTCAGTCTGAGTAGAATGAAAGAATCACAAATATGGGAATAATACAATTACATAGAAACCAATCCGTAGTTTTTGTAATAAAGTAAGCCATAATTTGGAAACAAATTATTCAAGGTTGGTTCCTCATTATGTGATTCAGTACTCTTTTTCAGGAGATTGCAATAATATTTTAGGTTTGAGCTTTTCATTTTTACTGAAGCTTGTGCCTCATCCCTTATGCATACTGAGCTATATTTCCTGCCGCCAGACCATTTCTTTTATAATCATATATCAAATCAAATCCCATTTTTTTTCAACCTTCCTTTCCTACAGAAGGTTTTTATATGACTCTGGTCTTGCCATTTAGGTTAACCATACACAATATATTTTTCCCTTTCCTTTCTGTAATTATTTAGCATTCACATCTTAAATGAATTATTTTTGGGTTCGTGTGACTTCACAGACTTATTCATATGTATTATTTGTGTTTACCTGGATGCTCCTTTCAGATTTAAAAATTCTCAAATGCAAATACATTTTGCCAGCATTCCCAGCTTCCCTTATCAAATGGCTGTAGACTGTGGGAAAGTCCTCAACTGGTAACAGGAAGTGGTATGTACCTTATAACTGTGAAAATAAAATGAAATGAGATAACTGATAGAAGACACAGAGTATCATGCTGTGTACATTATGGGAAAATTTTAGCACCCTTCTCATTTCTGTGGCCTTTGTGCTTTTCTCTCATTCTCCATATTCTTATTCATTCTATATCTAGTCCGCCTTGAGCCACCCGAGGGGGCCTAACAGGATTCCACTTTGGGGTCATATATTGCTTGACTCTTTTCCCCTCTCCGCATTCCTGTGACCACGTCACTGTGTTAGACCCTCTCATAAAATATCGGTGGCTAACTGTTGTCTGTGCCTGTCCGTACTCTTGCAGCACCTCCGATCTCTTTCCCACAATGCAGTCAAATTGCTCTTTTATTGGTGATGCTGGATCTTGGCCTAAAATTCTTGAATGGTTGCTGAGTAATATTTTAGTAAAGACCAAGCTCCTCAGTGTGGCCTTTAAGCACCTTTATGAGCTCACCCCTGCTTACTTCCTCAGCCTTGGATCTTCCTGTTTCTCTTTCCATCCCAAAGACATACACGTGCGCATGCACATGCGCACACATACACACATGTGCGCATGAGCACACGCAGCAGCTCTATGATCTTCACAGAAGCCGGGCTTCCTCTAGCCTCCTGGCATAGATACATTTCTTTCTTTTGCCATCTGTCTTCTCCTGTCTAAGTCCTATGTACTTTAGTTTCAATTTAGATAGGTCTTCCTCTACACTACAAGACTTTTTCAAACTGGATACTATTTTTTAATGTTTATGCATACCCTAAGATTCCTACACTAGCAAATATTATCCAGAATTGTAGTCTAAGTACCTATTTGATCATCATTCTCTCCACTAAACCCATAAACTCCATGAAGACCGCATCTACACAATTCACGGTTATAGTCCCAACATTTAGCATAAAACTGAGCATAGAACCACCACCAAATACCTTTTTTTTTCCTTAAAAGACACATTTTTCTCTTTTTACGCAATCAAGATGCATCTGGATCAGAATATATGGGCAGCTATATGTAGCTCAGGTAGGGCCCACTTAGATGCACAAAAGATTTCTGTACCTGAGGTAATTATATAGAAAATAAGAAAAGTAAAACCCAAGGATTATTGCAATATGAATAGTGTCACAGAATAATGAAAATGTTCACATGCTTTTTTTCCCCCCCCTTCATATTTCTAGGCTGTGTTCAAGTACATGCTGAAATCATCATTCCCTTATACCCTTATTTTGGTCTTTCTTTTAATATTCTTTCCTCTCTTCTTCACTTTCTCATTACTGTTGCATTACTTAGAAAAATTTTGAGTTGACTAGTGCAGAGGTCATTCAACTCTGATTTCTATTTCAAGAACAATTTTTTTTTAAGATCCTGATTTAAAAAAAAAAAAAGAAGCCAGAATTTGCCTGCCCTAAAATACATTAAGTACTTGCATCTCCTTTCTATTTGCTCATACTGTTTCACAAGAGAATTTCCTTAGCATTACATCTTAATAGCTGATGTATCTAAAAACTAAGTGGAAAGATTATAGTTCCTAAAAAGTAGCATGCATAAATGAGGGATGAATTAATTTTTTTAAACTAAAAATAATTTAATTACTTTTTATTATGACTTATGAAAACATAATAGAGTTTTCATGTCTCACTGAAGGTGGAAAACTTTATATCAGACAAAATATATATAGTGTAGTAAATATAACACTTCATAATTTTCAAAATACTTTTACAAAAATTCTATGAAATAGGTATAATGGTCCCTGTTTTTACAGATGAAACTGGATCAGCGAAGTTAGCTTAATTACCTTGGAATATATGATATTAAATAGTTATTGCTGAGATTTAAATTCAGATTTTCTGATTCTAGCTATAGGATAACCCCCTTGCTGTAGCTATATGTCAAGTTATTGTAGTCCCTGTTGTTATTCGTGAAACTTTTTTGTGCGTGCATGAAATCTCTGCTAGGTTAGATGCCGGGAAGGACATATGAACTCTGTGATTCATGTCTTATTTTCTTTGCCTAATTAACTTCGTCTGTTCCTGATAATATTAACCTCCTGTTCATGCCATTTCTTCTCCCTGACATTATCTTTTCTTTATTCAGTGGTATCTGCGAGTGCTAATTATGTGTTGACTTCTAAGGTTTTTCATTTGAAGTGTTAACTTTCTTAAGGACAAAAGTTGGTTGAAATCTCTGAAATATGCACCTATTGTCTAAAAGTATTTCTGTAAACTAAAATATCTGGGAAGTATCTTCACTAATTACTACATCAAATTAGTCACCAAACATGTAATTTTACCTCATCAGTAGCTTTTGAACCTCTCCAGGAAGTTTTCTCCACCTCCATCCCAACTGCCATTGCTCTCACATCTCTCACCTGAACTATTGCCAGAACCTCTCTGTTCCCTCCATTAGAATCCATTGTGCAAACTCTGGTGTTGACCAGAGTAATTGTTCTCAAATGCAAATCAAACCAGTCACTACCTGTGTCCAGGGACTCCCTATCACCTAGGAGATGGATTCTAAACTTGTTAGGAATATGCAACCATCAAAATCGAATCCCCAGTTACAACTCCAACTTCATCTCTTCCACTTCCCATTCCCTCCCCAACTAAACTGTTCCCTCTAACAATAACAATAATACTAATAAACTGTGATTGAAAATATGTTGTGTGTATTGTATAGTATATACAAAATATGTTGTGTGTATTGTGTATTGTATAGTATATTCACTATTTCATGTGTATTCTATACTTAAGGCTTACAGACTATATAGCTGATTAACATTCTATTTTATGAATAAGAAAACCAAAATCCAGAAGGTTTAAAGTTAGGTTGTCCCAATATCATTCAGTTAGTAAGTATCAAGGCAAATACTGGAATTCAAGCTATTTGATTTTATAATCCTCTCTAGACCAGGCTGATGAGTTTCATGTCCCTGTGTCTTTGTACTCTTCCTGATGTCTAAAAGTAACTTCCCCCAACACAGAGCTTCCTAACACACTTTCATTCATCTCTCAAACCTTATTTTTGACAACCTTTTCACCCAAGAGTTGAAATTCAGGGATAAAGTCTTTCATCAGTTCTTAGGTGCACATATTTCCAAGTATTTTAACATTTCCAAAATCAGGAGACATCTTACAATTGATGGGTATCATTCTTTAACTGGCAGTGTTTTTTTCTTAGTGAAACATGAGATAGTAATGTGCAAAATACAATTAATGAATTAGTTGGATTTGATAAAATATGGTAGTTTTAAGACTTCAGCATTAGCTTTGATACTAAGTCTCTTGGAGGCCAAATCAAATGAGGGAGAGTCCTTTCACAGATCTGGAATACAGTGGGGGGGAACATTCTTGGCTCCTTGAGGCAGTGGCATTCTGACTTTGAAGCATACACACATCACCTGTGGACTAAGTGAAAAGTATGGATTAAAGATTGTCACCTGGGATTCTGAGTTTATAGATCTAGGACAGAGATTTAAAAACTCACATTTTTATAAGCCATCCTCAGAGGATTCTGATTTAGGTGGTCCACACTTCACAAACCACTGTTGTAAGGGATGGTAAACTGTTTTTAGCATTTAGCTCTCCAATGGAGCTTCAGAATGAGTATGGATGGGTATCAGAGATGATGCTGATAATGCCTGCTTTCCATGGTAAATGCACAGGAACGATACTTGCAGATGTCGTGTAGTAGCTGCTGAAAGAAAAAATGAAAACATACCCTGAAAACATATCTCAGTGTGGTTTTGGGGAAAACCAAAGTAATACAGCTTACATGTACCACTTATATCTAGAACAAAGGCTAGATTACTAACAGTCTGTCTGTTCTTCTGATAGTCTTCACAGATATGTGACATATATAAAATATATATTTGTATATGTAATGCATATATGCTTTTCATATATATGTTTATATGTATTTTATATAGATGTTTATATGTACGTCATATGTGTGTGTATGTTTACTTTATTAGGGTGTGAATCTAATAGGATAGAGGCTGCTTCTTTAGGCTCTCTGGACTTCACCCAGTGCCTGGCATACTGTAGACACCCAACCAACAATGTGTTTTTACACACATGTTTCCTAATGAAATGCTGCACCTCTTTGAGGATACTATATAAATACTGAAAGCTGAAACAGTCAGCCCTAAATACTGTTAAAATATTGATATCACTTAACTTTCCCTTTGATAATGGCAATTATAAGGCATACTCAATATCTCTCCTGTGTCTCTTCCCTCAATAAAGAATTTCCTGATTGTAGTTTGTTTTGCTGCCCCTCACCAAATATATATATATATATATATATATATATATATATATGAAAGTACCAGACTGGGATAGATATATATATATCTATCTATAGATAGATATATATCTATATATCTATATATATAGATATATAGATATATATCTATCTATAGATAGATATATATATATCTATCCCAGTCTGGTACTTTCTTCTGTAGGTTCTGAGGTGAACCTACAGAAGAAATCCTCTGTATTGATAGCATTTGCCTTCTGATTTGACTATTTTTTAACATAATAAAAACTTAAGGGACAATTTTTGTTGGAATTAGTAAGTCAAATATCATATCCTTTTATTACTGTAATGATGCAGTTGAATGAACGTGAAAACGGAAATGGTCCATCATGTACTATCAGGAAGTAGTTCATTAAGCCATCGAAATGTGTTGTCATCCCATATATTACTTTTTTCCCGAAATAGTTGTCCTAGGGATATAATCTTTTTATGCTATATTCTTGACCTGCAGCACATTTATTAAAATAAGATTGCTGATAACCACAGTGGGAAGTTTTCCACAAGAAATAATCGTAACATTTTTGGGACCAGAAGCAAACTGACAACTCTCTACATTTTGTGCTATCTGTGACATTAAACTTTTATTCCTTCCAACCTATCTGTCAATGTATTTAGCAAGTCTAAAAATAGACAAGGCCACTTCTACTAGAAATATCAATAGAACAGACAGTTCTATATATTCAATGAGAATTAATATTTATAATGATGACCCCGGGGCACTGGAAGTTACTTCTAAACCAGTAATGAAAGATTGAGTTGTGTTTTGCATAGTTTTAATAACTAATGGGTTTTCTTATCTTGTAATTACTTGGGAATATATCCTTTCAATGGTAAAGATAATGCCTACTTAATTAGACTCACTCTTCAGTTATGCAGAGTCTCCCTTTCCCCCAAAATAATGAATGAATGATGACTACTGGAATTCGTATTAGTACATTCATGCATATTTAAATAATAGATTTCCTTTAGAAAAGGGCTCTCTGCTTTCAGTTCAGAACTTGGGATTTTACTGATGCCAGAGATGGGAGAAGAAAAAATGTCCACCTATAACTTCTCTGTTATTTATAGCATTACATATTTTACCTTCGGTCTTGTTCTTTCTTGAACATCAGAGAAGAATTAAAAAATTATTTTATGGATCATTTTTCATGTACCTAAAAATAGAAAAATGGGATTCATGTTCAGTGATCTGAATTTGCATCATCGGTTTTTCCTTTTTGACTCATCCCATTTCTTCAGTCTGTAAATACGCTCAAGTTGTACTATCTTAAACCATTCTTTGAATCTTTGCTCCTCCTTTCCTTAAAAAATACCAGCATACCCCTCTGCTTTCCATGCCAACTTCTTTGACATGAAATATATACTCCCTGTCTTTATTTTATGGACCTTTCATTCACTTTTCAGTGCATTTCAGTTTTCATCCCCCTTGCTCCCACCTGAAAGTGCTATTGCCTTTGGCCTCTCTTCCATTTTCATTCAATTTGACCAGTTTCACACCATTGGCAATTTTCTCTTTCTTGAAATCCTGTCCTCTTCTTACTGCTGAGCATCCTTTATCTTTGTTTTCTTCTTCCTTTGATTTCTCTTCTTCAGTCTTATTTTCTATCTTGAATATCTCCATAACAATCCTATCCTCTAATCCATTTTCATGGCTTCATTTACAAGAGTATATATCAAATAATACCAAATCTGCGCTTTGTTTCTGACATCTCTTAAACCCTAGACATGTGCTTTCATTGGCCAGCTGTACATCCTTGCCTGCATGTGTCATAGAGTACTTAAAGTTCAGCATCAAAATGATCTTCCATTATTCTCTCCCTCTTATCCCTCAAAAGGAACTGGGCGCCAAGTCTTAGAGATTCTACTTCTTTATTATCTCGACACCAATCCTCTCTGCCGCCAACATCCTCTCTATTTGTGGTCCATAGTGGTCTTCTGTCCTCTAATTAAGCTTTCTTCTTACCATCCTTCTCTTCTTATCTACCTCCAAACAGATCTGGCCATGTTCCTGTCCTGTCTTTACCCTTGATTTACAGCACTCTGGAGACTAGGACTGGACAAAGAATAGTGGTGATTTCTGGTTTTGTTTCTCCATATTTTTTTGGCAGTTCGTGGGAGTAGTGACCCCTTGGAGGAGTGCCAGCTCAGAGTTGAGTAAAGTCTGTAATCCAAAAGGAGCTAGGCAAAGAAAAGTGATAGCCAAGCCATAAACTGCCCAGAGCAGAGGCTAAGAACTCAGGTTCAAAGCTGGAACCCAGGCATTTCGGAGAATGAGCAAGGGTCTGTGGGAGCTCGTTATCTGCTTCTGGCAGCCATCACCATGCTGAGAGAGCTTCGAGAGACCATTCATGAGTGAAAAGTCTTTACTCAAAAGCTTGTGTGTCTCCACATTGCTTTCAGGATAATATCAAAAATTTCAGCTCCAGGAAAAAACTCCCATGACCATCTGGCTCAACTTGTATCTGCAACCTTGTCTTTTGCTGTTTCCCCTCACATAAATATGCATCTGCCACACTGAGTCCCTTAGTCTTTAATCCTTGTCATCCTCTTGTGCCTGTACATCAGCTGTGCCCTGTGTTTGGAATTCCTTTACCAATTTGTCTTTCTAATTAGTTTAGAAGTCACTTGCTTTGCCTAGCCTTTCTGGCAGAGCACATACCGCTATCATAGGCCTTGAAATTTTATCTCTAGTGAGTTGTTAAAATGTTTGTACTGCCTAAACTAGCTTCTTAAGAGCTGGATCTCACCTGGGTTAGTGCTTTTAACAAATCCCTCATATCCCTGGGGAAGCACTAGCTTGCTATAAAAGTGTCAATGTCTGTTCCTTTAGGTAGAAGAATTTCTCTAGGATGATTCCCACTTTCTCTGCTTGTTCAGTTTCAATTATATATCTGGCTTCTCCCCCCTATTCCTCGTCCTTTTGAACTGATGACCGGGCAATTCTGCCTTCCAGGTTTGGGGTTTATTTTGTCCCTACATGTTTCTTATATGTCTTGGTCTTGCACTCTCCCACCACCCCGAAGGGCAAGCTCTGCTCATCCTTCTGTCCTGGTTAAGCTTTTAGACCAGCTGCTCTGGACAAGCACCTCCTTTTCTGGAAGAGAGACCAGCTCATTTGCTGCTGAATCCAGTGTCCAACATGGGGTATGGAACTTATTAGACTATAATAGCATTTGTTTGATTGAATTGGACAGAAGCATACTGAAGGAAATTGCAGAGACCTTATTTTCTTTTGGATCTTGTCAGCTACACTGGATTAGAATCATCAAATTAGAGAGACTGTGCCCTTCCCCTTCTGTGTGTTATGGAGACCAAAGAAGCCCAAAGAGCTTATTTTGGTAACTTATCAATAATGGAGACTGGTGCTTTCTAACTGCTGTGCTTGACAGAGTGGACCTGAAGGCAGCATGCACCATGAGTATGTTTGTGCCTAAAGCCTGTGAGCCTTAGCAGCTTAACCTCAGGAGAACCCCAGTGTCTGGTACCTAGACATCCTCTCTTTAATCAGTCCCCCACTGATAAAATACGGGAAGTGGGCAATGTAAGATAAATATTATGTTATCCACCCCAAGGCAGATTTGCTGTTGGATTTGTCTCCTGCTAAGATGGGCTGTTCAGAAACTCAGTCAAGTTGAATCACACAGTAGGCAAGCCCAGGGAGCTCTCTGAATTGGAGGATTGCACTCGAATTTCTTGGCTTCCTGTCAGACTGGCCTCTGCAACTTTTCATAAAATGAGCCTGAGATTTATCACAGGTTAAAAGGTTGTTGTGATTAAATTCTGGGATTCTGATGTCCACTCTGCTTAGGTGAATTAGACAGCGATTCTTTTCCTAGCAGAGAGTCTTTGAAGTCAGTGATGGTGTCAGCTGTGAAACGGCACTAATGAGCTTTAAGGAAAGTCTGCTAACATTAATTTTATTCTTTCACCCGATTTTTTGGTCTGTAATATGAGGGATCAAAGATTCATAAGAAATGCTCTCTGCTGTTGTCTTATGACCTCAAAAAGAGGGTTGGTTTTAGTAAGGCGCACACCGAAATAGCTGCAGAGCAAGTCGGTTATGTTGGGAGACTTATGATGAACCAGTAGTAAGTAAGTGGGATCGTACTCAGAGGGAAAAAAGAGTCCATCTCAAACTGGGCCTGACCAGGTAGCCCTTTCAAGAGTCTACTTTCCACAAACAGGCTTATTGATTTCCAGAAAGGTTGAGTAGCCTGCTGCCCACCAGCCCTTCCCATGAACCCCAACCAGTTCTGCCTTTGCTGTCCAATACCCCCCATGGAGACTGACCTGCCCAGTGTAATCAGTATTCTGGACTGTAATGCTCCTTCCCCTGTGACGCAATTTCCCCATTCCTAAAAGGAGGCTCCTCAGCCTGTGTTCTGAACTGATAGCCTTGCAAAATTTCTGTTTCTTAATGGGAGGTTAAAATACTGTGTTTCTGTTAAGTAACCCCCCCCCATTCTTGTGGCTTCTATACTTCAGTTCTCAAGCTCACAGTTTCCCTTTTTACTAACTCCCCCACCTCTATTACACCCAGTTTCTATAACCAGTTTCCCAATTTCTATTGCTAATTTTGGCTCCTTTTCCAGTGACGGTTTGTTAACTTAAATACTCGAAAGTTGTTTAGTTGTTGACAGTTATGTGCCACTAAGTGATTAAAAATCACTTTCTGTCTGTTGCATATGTGCATTAAGCTGAAAGTACATATTACTTTTTATTACATATTTAATAGGCTTATTCAGTTAGAATTGATATATAATAAACTGCACATGTTTAAAGTATAAAATTTGATAAGTTTATGTATATATTATACACCTGTGATATCATCACCAGAATCAGAATAGGGAACATATTCATCACTCCCAAAATAATCACATTTGAGTGGAGCTAGCATATATAAATTAGCTGCAATGCTCAGGCTTTAGGTTCTAGGAGAAAATAGCTGAGTGTGTGTGTGTGGCGGGGGGGGGGGGAGAATAGTATGTGAGTATGTGGTGTAGTGTGTGTTTGGAAATCAGCTTTCTCATTACTTTTGAACCCTTAACCTATTTTATTACCATGTCTAATTCTTTGCCCTCCATGGTCTTCTTTTATGATTTACTTTCTAAAATAGGCTAGTTATTTTAAGCATCGCAGTGTGTAACTCACTATATATTTGGATTTTTTTTATCCTTTGCATTATACTTACATTAATGGTTCCTTCATTTTTTACAGAAAATTTTCTTTTGAGAAGAAAGACCATTTTTTATATTCACTGTGGTAGAAATTCTTGACTGTATTTAATAGGGTTACCTGACTGTGGATATGAAGACAAACAATTATCTAAAACTAGCAGAGTATTCTCTTAGAAATCTGCTTTCTGGGGCTTCTGGGTGGTACAGTCAGTTAAATGTCGGACTTTTGGTTTTAGCTCCACCATGGTCTCAAAGTCATGGGATTGAGCTCCATGTAACTCCCTGCTGGGTGTGGAATCTGCTTGGGACCCTCTCCCTCTTCTGTTGCCCCTCTCCCCTCAAAGAAATAAATAAAATCTTAAATATATGTATTTAATCTGCTTCTTAGGGCCAAAGTTTATATTAGGTCATGAATCAACCTGGGAGATAGAGGTGAAGAGATTCATTTATAAGAAATGTTCACCTTTAACCAACCCTCCATGGCCCCATGGAAATAGAGAGATGCATAAAGTAGATAATAGAAGACCAAATAAAACCTCTGTAATGAGATCGCAAACAAAGCAAAATACTTGGTTAACCTAGTGAAGTGATAAAAGGTCATGTTTTGTGGTACATTGGGATCCTTGGCCTATGACAAAATAAAATCTGAAAGTCACAGCAATAACTTAAGACATTGAGAAAAAGAACACAATCATTAATGCAGGGATTGAGGAATGGTTTCTTCAAAATGTAAACACAAGTAATTGGTTCATTTTGTTCTTTTTTTCATGTTTTCATGTAACATCATGTACCAAAAATCACTTTGTAAATGCCTTCCTTGTGGAGAATTTTATGTACTATGAAGAGAGGTAGTAATAATAATAACTATTGGTAGGGGTCTTCTTTTTTAAATTAGGAAAAGGCAATAATTACATGTAAAATTTCAGAATAATTATCTTCATTTTTTTTCTTTGAAGATTTTATTTATTTATTCGACAAAGAGAGACGGCGAGAGCAGAAACACAAGCAGGGGGAGTAGGAGAGGGAGAAGCAGGCTTCCTGCCAAGCAGGGAGCCTGATGTGGGGCTCAATCCCAGGACCCTGGGATCATAGACCTGAGCCAAAGACAGACACTTAATGACTAAGCCACCCAGGTGCCCCAGTTAGCTTCATTTGTAAAGGATCCTGTAATTGAAGATTTCTGTGAAATTCTAGAAACATAATCAGAGTAGAGAGAAAGTGTGGGTCAGTCAGAGAAAATAATTATTTTAAGGAAAATGTGTACAGGCTTTTGAGAAATCCTTCTAGAAGGTAACTATAGAACTTTAACTTCAGGACCATCTTTAAAAAGGACATCTTTTTTTTTTTTAAGATTTTATTCATTTATTTGACAGACAGAGATCACAAGTAGGTAGAGAGGCAGGCAGAGAGAGTGAGAGAGAGGAGGAAGCAGGCTCCCCGCCAAGCAGGGAGCCCGATGCGGGACTTGATCCCAGGACCCCGAGATCATGACCTGAGCTGAAGGCAGCAGCTTCACCCACTGAGCCACCCAGGCGCCCCTAAAAAGGACATTTTTTAAAATGGCACAGTTGCTTAAATGTCCAGCTCTTGATCTGGGCTCAGGTCATGATCTTGGGGTCATGGGTTTGAGTCCCGCTTCAGGCTTTGCACTTAGTGTAGAGTCTTCTGTAGATTCTCTCTCACTCTCTTTCTCTCTCCCGCCACCTCCAACCCCTCCCCCACCTCTCTAAAATAAATAAATCAATCTTTTTAAAAACATTAAAGGACAGGCCATAATGGATATTATTCATCTACTTTACAATGTTGAAGAATGAAGAGACATCTGGGAAAGCAAAACAAATTACCAATCTACCCTTTGGATAAAATTAATCTTTTGGAAAATTTTATATTTTCTGTATCTGAAAATGTTATCAAACTGCATGTAGTGAGCAAAATACTTAGTTAACCTAGTTAAGTGATAAAAGGTAATTTTTTAAAAATTGAATAACTTTGCATTTCAGACGTCACCATATACATTGAATTAAAAATAATATCCCAGGGCACCTGGGTGGCTCAGTTGGTTAAGCCACTGCCTTCAGCTTAGGTCGTGATCCTGGAATCCTGGGCTCCAGTCCCATATGGGCCTTCCTCTACTCTGCAGGAAGGCTGCTTCTCCCTCTCCCTCTGCCTGCCACTCCCCCTGCTTGTGCGCTCATGTGCTCTCTCTCTCTGTTGAATAAATAAATAAAATCTTAAAAAAAAAAAAAAGTAATATCCCAAGGCTCTGCACTGTGAACTCCTGATTATTAGCCAACAGAGCAGTCATTTTCTGGGGTCAGTCTCCTCAAAGTATAGGTAGAGATGCTTACATGTGTGACCCATGTTTTCCTGAGCCCCTCCAATTTGTGTGTTCAGGATAATTTCATTTTCTTTGAAAGGATTCTAAGAGACAGTGTTCCATGAAGGTGTTTTGTCTTACAAGAGTAATCAAAGCTTTCGCTTTCATTTGCTTCTTTTTTATCTGGTGATTTTAACACAGTCATTGTGGGCTTCTTCATCTCAAGTTGGGCATCAGGTCCTACCCATATTACCTTCAGATAGTCTTCTAGATCTTTCCCCAAAACTAGCATTATCATCAAACCCTTTCGTGTTTTTTTTAAACACCCAATCAATCTGGGATTTCCTTTTTGAATTTTTCAGATTATGCTGCTATTTACAAAGTGGGTGGCTCAGTTTTCTCTTTGTGAGCTGGGGATATCTACTGGGGGGAGGAGAGAAAGAGACCCATGGGAGAAGAGAAGGCCATTCATAGAGAAAATGAAAAGAAAAGAAAGGAACCAGGAAGCACCTATACTAATATATTAGTTATACTCCTGCTACACAGGTCTTTCTTTCTTGCTACATTATGAGCGTCTCAAAGTCAGGTCCTATATTCTCTTCATTCATATATCTCCAGTGTCTACTTAATAACAGGTTCTCAGTCAAACTGAGATATAATGAATGAATGATATAATGAATGAATAAATAAATTAATATAACTGTGGACATAAATGCCTTATGTATGTTACATATGCTTCTAGAAAAAATAACATCCATATTCAGGGGAGAAGGAATAAGAAAACAGGGCAAATGATACGTAGATTTTCTATGCCTGTGAACTTGAAAGATCTAGATTTCAGGTAGTTTATATGGAGTATTGGTTTAGGGAAATATTAACAGCAATAAGAAATTGAGCCAAAATGCTTTATGGTTTAATCACACTAGAGGTTTATTTTCAGATAACTGTCAAAGTAAGTATTTCTGATTGGCAGGAAGTTTAGGGAATCAAACGCCTTCTCTTTTTTGCCTCCCCTACCCCCTTTCCCCACACCCTGGGACCTTGTTAACTGCATCCAGCCAGCAGAAGGGGAAGAAAGTAGGTGAGGCCAGCAATCCTGGTTCCTAAAGCATTGGCTGCTCATATGTCATTGGCTGAAACTCAGGTATTCTAGCTGTGTGCCAAGCAAGAAGAGGAAATAGGATTCTGTGAACTGTTAGCAATCTCCGACACAAATAATATCTTTTAAGTATTTTGTTCTTTCTAGGAATTTATCTTATTAGTAGATTCTATGATTTTTTTCAGCATAACAAGAAATTAAATATGTGGGTAGAGAAATTTATAGCAAATGAGCTAGAATTCATCAGTTAATTTTCCCTGCCTATCTAATAAATTTTACTGTCCTCATTGAGGAATTTCTTTTGTTCTGTAGGCAGATATTAGAGTCTAAAGAATTACAGATGCTGTCTCCATAGTTTAGGGAGAACATGCCATTAGGGGATAAATAAAGGTGATTTAACAAAGGTTTTCTGTTTTTTGATCATTTGCTATAGGACATTAGAAGCATAGAGTGCCTAACTTTATAGTTGTATGATATGGTTACTTTTATGAATTATATTTGAAATAGATTCATTTAAAAAATGGGACAGATTTAATATTTACAGTTTAGCTTTAAAATCCCAAATTTAAGTTGTGAAGCAGTTATTGTTAGTGTAACTCTGAAAGAATATATTGGTTAATTGGTTAATAAAATTGGTTAATAATATTAGTTAACTGGTTAATAAAATGACAGCTATCAGTATATGCCATATTCCTTAAATAGCTAAAAAAAATGTATAGCTTAATCTTTTAGGTCTTCCCTCCGATATTCTCTAAATCCAGAGATCCTTCTTGTTTTGTGCTGGTCAGTGTGGTCCTAACCTTAAAAGACCAACACTTACATTATGTTCCTAACCCCACTACAGAAACATTCCCTTTGAAGAAAAACGATGGCTTATGTAAGTTTATTTCATTAATGCTCTTTCCATTGTTTTGAAACATTCATATCTGAATTCAGATGTTTCCCACTCATAATTCAGTCCTGTCTATTGAGGGTGAATTCGTCAGAGGCCAACAGGTATTTCCTGAGGCCTACTGTACACCAGACAGCTTACAAAGAGATTCAAAAATGAGTAATGTAATATTCAGGCCCTCCGAAGGCACACATTTGGAAACAACCTAAGTGTCCCTCAATGGATGAATCGATAAAGAAAATGTGGTATATACATAGAGTGGAATGTTGTTTAGCTGTGAGAAAGAAGGAAATCCTGCCATTTGCAACAACATGGATGGACCTTGCAGATATGGTGTTCAGTGAAATAAATCAGAGGAAGACAAATAGTGCTTGATCTCACTTAGATGTGCAATCTCAAAAAGATTAACTCATAGAAGCGGAGAGTAGAATGGTGGTTACCAGCGGCTGAGGGTGGGGTAAATAGGAAGATATTGGTCAAAAGGCACACACTTCCAGCTATAAGATGAATAAGTTCTGGGGATCTATGTGCACCATTGTGACTCTCATTAACAATATTATGCCATTAACTATATTATATATTTGAAAATTGCTAAGTGTGTACATCTGAAATGCTGTCACCACAAAAAAGAAGTGGTAGTTCTATGAGGTGACGGAGCTAATGCTATGGTGGCAATCATTTTCCAGTATATAAGTGTATCAAATCAAGAAGTGGTTATCTTAAATGCACACAATGTTATATGCCAATTATATTTCAACAAAGCTGGAGGGAGGAGGGAGACTAACAGACAGTCAAATAACTGAAAGTTTCAACAGTAAGTGCAGCAGGAGGACTAGATCCCAGACCATTTGCAATGGCATCCTGGTTAAGTAAGACTTGAGAAGAACCTTGCAGATACAGTTTTGATGAGTTACAGTAGGGGGATACATATTCCAGAAAGAAGGAGCCTTGTAGGCAAAAGAATCGAGGCAGGAGAGTCTGGTTCCTGTGCAAGGAAGGGAAAAAGGTCAGTACAAGTCTCAGAGTCCGTGGAAGATGAGACTGGATGGCCTTAGTCATCTTCCTGAGACATTAAATAACATGAAGGATGCATGTGAGCTACTCCTCTAATCCATTCTGCTTTATCTATAAACTCCATATCTATTGTGTAAATATATATAAATTATAGAAACAATGTAGTTTAATTTTAGAAGATTTATAAAATGAAGAAATACACAAAATAAAAATGACTTGTCATATTACCAACTGGAGATAATTGCTATCATACTCATGAATGAAATCCATGTTTACATACTGTAATAATTTATTCTTCACTTTGATCCTGTCTTTTTTACATGACATTTATCATAAGTGTTTTCTCATGTGATTCTTGATTTTCAAAAACGTTTAATAAGCTGTATAGCATCCCTTTTATACATGTGCCATAATTTATTGAATCACTCCCTCATCACTGGACATTTAGATCATTTTCTTTGCTCTGGCAGCACAATACCAAAATAGTACAGACAAAGCCAGACTTCCAAATGCTTCGTGTTGCTGACGAATGCACTGAAGCTACCAGATGTACAAACTTCTTACCCCGACTCTTTACAACACTGGAGCCTGCCTCTGAGCAGCAGGGGGATGAATTCCTGGGCAACATGTGTGCCATGGAAAACTACAAGTAGCTCATGGCAGCTGTGTTCATATAGAGATTATATTTCTTTGGGGTTCATACATATCAGTTCTCTTAGCTCTAGATAAATTTTTAGAATCTGTGCCTGTATGTGTGTGTAAGTAATGATGTGATGGAAACTGGATACAAAGGATAAATAAAATCCTTGGCACTTAGTAGCCAAACAACTGTCAACTACTTTTCCTTTCCTACTCCCTCATAAAAGATAATCATAAAAATATGAACTAAAGGAATTTTTTTATTTTTAATATACAGTACCCAAGTACAGAGTTAGTCTGAGCCCATGAGATCAGGCACTCAGGACCAGAAACCCTTTGATCTAGCATTTGGTGTTGCCTTCATGATAACATGGGATTGTGTAACTGATCAGAATGATCATGGAGAAATATGTTCTTAGAGTGAACAAAAAATAGAATTAGTCAGGAATAAGTGTGATTAAGTGACCTCATATTGACAGAACCGAACAGTTGCTGTCAGTCTACGTGGCTGAGGTTGTAGAGCACCATAAGAGATTAAGCCCATATTTAAGGAACCCATAATCTGGGGGCGCCTGGGTGGCTCTGCCTTCGGCTCAGGTTGTGATCCCAGGGTCCTGGGATCGAGCCCCGCATCGGGCTCTCTGCTCAGCAGGGAGCCTGCCTCCTCCTCCCTCTCTCTCTGCCTGCCTCTCTGCCTACTTGTGATCTCTATCTGTCAAATAAAATAAATAAAAATCTTTAAAAAAAAAAAAAAGAAACCCATAATCTGTTTCATTTCATTGTAGTTGGAAGGAGTTACTGGTTTGCTCTATCACTTCCTTTTTGTTTTTGTTTTTCCTTTCAACTGTCCATGTGAGAGAGATGTGATGTTCTGTCACCAGTTGGGAAACCTGTGTCAAGGTCGTGGGAGGTTCAGCAGAGATGGAAGCAGTGGTTATAATAAAATGGTCTGCAAGTAGATAGTCTGTCAGAGACCTGATGCTTGCTCAAAGCCAACAGAAGCCATCCTTTGGTACATTTCATGGTTAGTCCCCACTCAGAGCTGACATCTTATTCAGATATATGGAAACTAGTATTCCATTTCTTTGATTATTGGCATCAGTGACCTCATTTGGCTCAAAGCAGTATTTCTTGTGATATGTTTGTTAGTTTGCAAATAAATACAGAATACCTAATTTGACTGTCATCTTACTATTCCTGGCATGCCATTTTCATTTTCCTAAATAGCCTGTAAGTGAGCTTATCAAAATGCAGAAAGCCTTTTTTAGCACTGTATTAACAATTAGAACACGTGCAGTAAATTATTACACAAAGACTCTCTAGCCCTCTTATTCCTACTGGATAGTTTGAGAAAAATCTGCTTCTTTCTTCTCCTTCTGGAAATAATCTTGAGGGAGATCAAGTAGGCAATCTAATCCTTGCTATAAGAAAGTGGCTCAGGAAAGCATAGGAATTAAGACTTCCCTGTTTTTCACCCTGATTAAGAGAAGTCTACTTATTATCCTAGAACTAGTAGATTCTTCACATTCGTATTATCTTGGGAGCCCAACTGTAATATCATCTAATATATGAAAAGAACATTCCTATTTTAAAAGTAGGTACTTGAGTGCAATATAATAAATGAATAAATGTTTTAAGTAATTTGCTACTATTTGCAGGAATAAAGCTGGAAATTTCTGCTCAGCCATGTTTTACTCCAGTGGCTTACTCTTCATTGATCAGAGTTTCAGAGTAAAGTAATGTCTCTTTCCTGAATTCACATATTTCACATATGTGAATTCACATATTTCTTCATCTGTATTATTTCTTCAGATATTCACATATTTCTTCATCTGTATTATTCCTTCAGGCCTCATGATATCTATCTTGTATCTGAGTTTTTATGCTAATTCTATATCTTTTTTATTAGACTATGAGCTCTTGAGTTTATCCCCATAATATCTACTATCTGTGTTTTATATGATAGACATTTGATACTTTCTTGTTTAATGAATGAGTACGTTAGAGTATTTCAAGTCTCACATTGTACACATTAGCTACCTTGTTAAAAGGGATAGAAGCTGCAAAGATGTTTACGCTTTAAGAAAGGAGTTTTCAGTTTTCATTAAATGCTTTGTTCAACTTGTTGCTCATACATCAGAGGATTTTCAATGCTATGGTAAACCAGAAATATTTATTCTTAAAAGTACATCAAGAAGCCATTGGCAGTGCTCTTTAGCATTGTTGACAGCCCGTTCTTCTCCTCCGACACTCTTTCCTTTGGTTTCTATTAGACTTGTGATCTTCCCACCTCACTGCTAGCAATTCTTCCTGTAGTCCCTCTTTCTTTTCTAGCTCCCTCATTTCCCCCCAAAGATTGCCCTTGGTTCATTCTTGTCTCTCCCTAACCTCAACTTTACTAGTATCATCCAGCCAGTTCTGATTTTTGTAGCATCTTGTGCAATCAGTTCTGATTATGCTCCCCTCATATCTCCAGCCTTGGTACCTTTTTCCAGAGCTCCTGTCTCATTTCTCTCTCCATCTAAACATCACTACTAGCGGAATTGCTATCCTGTTATACTCAACATTTCTAAAATGAAGCTTCTGAATATTCTGAATGTATATTTTTTATGTATATGAAAGAAAAAGACATGTGGTTAAAAATCTCAAACATAGAAATTAGAATGAAAAGCAGAAGCTTGCTGACTTACTTTCGAGAAGACTTTCTGAAAAGAAGTTCTTTCTCTGAAGTGCAGAACCAGAAAATGACTCAAAGATATTTTCTTCTACTTCCCAAAGATGATATGTGACTAGTAGCATATCAGATATACAAGAGAGCAGTTAATTTATGGCCTACACTGGATGACTTCGGACAAGTATAATTCTCTTGTGAAAGTTCAGTTGACGCAAGATGCTAGGAGGGACCACTTTTAATTCTTCTAGTATGTTCGTACCATGCTTCAATTAGTCAATTTTAGAGGTTATCAACAACCTTCTTGCTATAAAAGATGAAGATTTGCCTCTCTATACCACCACTCTTCAATCTATCCCTCATTCTCATGCAAGTTACCTTTCCTGCCTTCAGCAATATAAATTTTCACCTTCATTTTTTGTTTTATCTGCTCTGGGTAGCATTTCTTAATTTTCCATTATGGAAAATAAAGATATCACTTCTACTCTTTACCTCCATTTCTCAGCTTCTATCTTTTGCTTTCTTCCACCTCTTGTCTTTTTTATATTCTCAAGACTGATAAATTCTATGCAGTAACCACAATGAAGTATCCCATGTTCTCGCATTCTTAGTGTTTAAATTATTGTGACCATGCAAATACTACTTACTAGCATATGTGTACTAATTCTTGTCTTTAAAGAATTTTGTTTTGTTTTTTTCCTGAAGTTTCTAATTGATGGCCATTTTTCTTTCATACTTTATCATAAATTCATTATTTAAAATAAACTCTCCATCATATCTTCTGGCATATAGACTTTTGTATCAGTCTGCATTCAGTCAGGAAGATGGAGCAACTAAAAGTATTATGGAAATAGGGAGTTTTTTCTAGGAATTAAGATTTACACAGGTGTGAGAAGGGTTTGGGGAGTGAAGATCTGCAGGGCTGCAGCCCGAGGATTTGAAACACTCACTTATTACTTCAGAATGACACACTAAAATTGGTGAAGAAGCCAGAGCTCATAGGAACCACTGACACTGATTGCCATGACTACCCCCAAATAATGGCTTCTTCCTCACTTCTCTCTGGCAAATCTCAGGAGTCCCTCTCCTTGTTAAACACAGAGCCATGTAGAGAAAGGGCTTCTGGGAAATGTAGTCCCCAGCCTTAGAAATAAAAAAATGGTTGGTAACAGCATATACCCTTACAGATTTTTCCTAATATACTTCCCTTCTAAACTTTCTGAATGGTAGATAGCATCAGAGCAGAAGTATGGTATAATCTGACATATATTTTGAAAGAACTGTCTGGATGCTATGAATTCACAATGGATGGTAGGAGGGGAAAATAGAATCAGGGATATTCATTAGGCTGTTATATTAATTCAAATGAGAGATGGTGGCATGGACTGGAGTGGTAAGCATGAACGTGGTTACAAGTGGTGATTAGATTCTGGATATATTTTGAAGACATTGCCAGTAGGATTTCTGGATAGATTTGGTAAGAGGAGTGAGAGAAAGAGAGAAATTAAAAATAAATCTAAAGTTTTTTTCTAAGTAATGGGATGGTGTTGCCATTTGATGAAGTGGGGAAGACTTCAGAAGGAGCAGTTTGGTATCCAAGTGGAAACATTGAGTGAGGAATCGTATAACTGGGTGAGAAAACAGATAGGTTTGGAAGAGAAGAGAGTGATCTGAGAGGAAGTATGAATGAGGTAATGTATTATTTTCCTACAGTTGTTGTACAAAAGTACCACCAACTGGGGGGCTTAAAATAACAGGAATTTGTTACCTTATAGTTCTGGAGGATCTAAGTCCAAAATCAGAGAGTCATCAGGGCCATGGTCCTTCTGAAGACTAAGAATCTTTCTTGCCTTTTCCAGCTTCTGGTAGCCCCAAGATTTTTTAGCTTGTGACTATATAACTGCAGTTTCTGCACCCATCTTCATGTTGATTTTGTGTGTGTGTGTTTCTCTGTGTCTTCTCCTCTGAAAAGGACACCAGTCATTAGACACAGGGCCCACCCTAAATCCAAGATGATTTTATGTCAGGATCCTTACCTAATTATATCTACAAAGACTCTATTTCCAAGTAAGGTCACATTCTGAGTTCCAAGTGGACATGAATTTTGGGGGACCATTATTCAACCCACTACAGGTAGTTTTCAGTGTATTGATGGTTTTTGGAATTTAAAGCCTTCCTACTAGATAAAACCACTATGAAGCTGGTAGAGAGAAAAGAAAAGATCAGAGAATAGATCCCTGGGGAACTCACACTTTTGGAAATTGAGGAGATAAGAACTACAAAAAAAGCCCAAGATATAGAGGCCAGTGAGGTTAAAAGAGAACTAAAAGTGGTATGTCCTTGCAGAATGAGGAAAGTATTTCAAGGAAAGAGGGATAAACTACTGGTAGGTCTTTCTCTGCCTTGATTTAAACTTTTATAGAACATTTTTTTAAAAAAATACTGTACGAACATAAGTTTTTCTAAGGAATTATATGTCTTAAAGTATCTTTATTCTGCTTTCATAAGTATTTGATAGTTATGCTAAGTATAGACTACTTCTAGTCAATACTTAAAACAGAACTTAAAACATTTCTGGGCCAAAATAATTGACCTTGGTCAAAATAATTATTTCTCTGTGTGAGCATGCAGTGCTACACGTGAGTAAAATGATGCTAGACTACTTCTCCTCCCTTTATATGTAATCTATTACATCCTTCTGGAAGATATTAAGATTTGTATTTTATTTTTGAAAGAATCAATAAGATTGATAAACCATTGGCCACACTAATCCAAAAGAAGAGAGAAAGTCCAAATTCATAAAATTATGAATGAAAAGGGAGAGATCACAACTAACACCAAGGAAGTAGAAACAATCATCAGAAGTTATTATCAACAGTTATATGCCAATAAGCTTAGCAACCTAGATGAAATGGATGCATTCCTGGAAAACTATAAACTACTAAAATTGAACCAGGAAGAAATCAACAACCTGAACAGACCGATATCTAATAACAAGATTGAAGCAGTGATCAAAAACCTCCCAAAAAACAAGAGCCCAGGACCTGATGGATTCCCTGGGAAATTCTACCAAACTTTCAAAGAAGAAATAACACCTATTCAACTGAAGCTGTTTCAAAAAATTGAAGCAGAAGAAAAACTTCCAGACTCTTTCTATGAAGTCAGCATTACCCTGATCCCCAAACCAGACAAAGACCCTGCCAAAAAGGAGAATTTTAGACCAATATCACTGATGAATATGGATGCTAAGATTCTCAACAAGATCCTAGCCAACAGGATCCAACAGCACATTAAAAAGATTATCCACCATGATCAGATGGAATTCATCCCTGGGCTACAAGGATGGTTCAACATTTGCAAATCAATCAATGTGATACAACAAATTAATATGAGAAGAGAGAAGAACCACATGGTCCTCTCAATTGATGCAGAAAAAGCATTTGACAAAATCCAGCATCCGTTCCTGATTAAAACGCTTCAAAGTATAGGGATAGAGGGAACATTCCTGAACCTCATGAAATCTATCTATGAAAGACCCACAGCAAATATCATCCTCAATGGGAAAAAGCTTGCAGCCTTCCCATTGAGATCAGGAACAAGGCAAGGATGCCCACTTTCACCACTCTTGTTCAACAGAGTATTAGAAGTCCTAGCAACAGCAATCAGACAACAAAGAGAAATAAAAGGTATCCAAATTGGCAATGAAGAAGTCAAACTCTCTCTCTTCGCAGATGACATGATTCTTTATATGGAAAACCCAAAAGACTCCACCCCCAAACTACTAGAACTCATACAGCAATTCAGCAACGTGGCAGGATACAAAGTCAATGTGCAGAAATCAGTGGCTTTCTTATACACTAACAATGAAAACACAGAAAGGGAAATTAGAGAATCGATTCCATTTACTATAGCACCAAGAACCATAAGATACCTGGGAATAAACCTAACCAAAGAGGTAAAGGATCTGTACTCAAGGAATTACAGAACACTCATGAAAGAAATTGAAGAAGACACAAAAAGATGGAAGACCATTCCATGCTCTTGGATCAGAAGAACAAACATTGTTAAAATGTCTATACTGCCTAGAGCAATCTATACTTTTAATGCCATTCTGATCAAAATTCCACCGGTATTCTTCAAAGAGCTGGAGCAAATAATCCTAAAATTTGTATGGAATCAGAAGAGACCCCGAATCGCTAAGGAAATGTTGAAAAACAAAAATAAAGCTGGGGACATCACGTTACCTGATTTCAAGCTTTATTACAAAGCTGTGATCACCAAGACAGCATGGTACTGGCATAAAAACAGACACATAGACCAGTGGAACAGAGTAGAGAACCCAGATATGGACCCTCAACTCTATGGTCAATTAATCTTCAACAAAACAGGAAAAAATATACAGTGGAAAAAAGACAGTCTCTTCAATAAATGGTGCTGGGAAAACTGGACAGCTATATGTAGAAGAATGAAACTCAACCATTCTCTTATACCGTACACAAAGATCAACTCAAAATGGATAAAAGACCTCAACATGAGACAGGAATCCATCAGACTCCTAGAGGAGAACATAGGCAGTAATCTCTTCGATATCAGCCACAGCAACTTCTTTCAAGATATGTCTCCAAAAGTAAAGGAAACAAAAGCGAAAATAAACTTTTGGGACTTCATCAAAATCAAAAGCTTCTGCACATCAAAGGAAACAGTCAAGAAAACAAAGAGGCAACCCACGGAATGGGAGAAGATATTTGCAAATGACAGTACAGAGAAAAGGTTGATATCCAGGATCTATAATGAACTCCTCAAACTCAATACACACGAAACAGGCAAACACATCAAAAAATGGGCAGAAGATATGAACAGACACTTCTCCAATCAAGACATACAAATGGCTATCAGACACATGAAAAAATGTTCATCATCACTAGCCATCAGGGAGATTCAAATTAAAACCACATTGAGATATCACCTTACACCAGCTGGAATGGCCAAAATTAACAAAACAGGAAACAACATGTGTTGGAGAGGATGTGAAGAAAGGAGAACCCTCTTACACTGTTGGTGGCAATGCAAGTTGGTGCAGCCTCTTTGGAGAACAGTGTGGAGATTCCTCAGGAAATTAAAAATAGAACTTCCCTATGACCCTGCAATTGCACTACTGGGTATTTACCCCAAAGATACAGATGTCGTGAAAAGAAGGGCCATCTGTACCCCAATGTTTATAGCAGCAATGGCCACAGTCGCCAAACTATGGAAAGAACCAAGATGCCCTTCAACGGATGAATGGATAAGGAAGATGTGGTTCATATACACTATGGAGTATTATGCCTCCATCAGAAAGGACAAATACCCAACTTTTGTAGCAACATGGACGGGACTGGAAGAGATTATGCTGAGTGAAATAAGTCAAGCAGAGAGAGTCAATTATCATATGGTTTCACTTATTTGTGGAGCATAACAAATATCATGGAGGACAAGGGGTGTTAGAGAGGAGAAGGGAGTTGGGGTAAATTGGAAGGGGAGGTGAATCGTGAGAGACTATGGACTCTGAAAAACAATCTGAGGGGTTTGAAGTGGCGGGGGGGTGGGAGGTTGGGGTACCAGGTGGTAGGTATTATAGAGAGCAGGGATTGCATGGAGCACTGGGTGTGGTGAAAAAATAATGAATACTGTTTTTCTGAAAATAAATAAATAAATTTTTTAAAAAAGATTTGTATTTTATACTTATTGTGAAATTACAGTCAGTGTGCATTTAGATGTGAGTCTTTCTTTTGTTCATTTGTGAGGCAGTTTTGTATATGGAGTAAGGGTTTGATCTCTTTATATAGGGGGTCTGGTTCAAATTCCATTTCTGTTCTATAGTCTTGGGGTAAATTACTTAAATTCTCTTAAAAATTACTTGCCTAAATTTATTCCTCTTTAAAATGGGGAGCATGATCACCCTACTTCATGAAACAGCTGTCAGCACTAAATGAATGTATATAGGTATATTGCAAATTGCAGGGGCTGCTATGTAGTAAGCCATGACTATGTATTGGCTGTCAGGTCATTTTTCATTATTTGAAGACCTTGGTTTGGGGCTTTTTAATCTGAGGACTCTGTAGTGAAGAGTTCTTATTGTTTTTAAAGATATTTTTCTCCCATTGACTTTTCTGTTTTCTTGGTATGAATTTTGTCTTTAATCAGAAGCTGGGCCTTTTAGATTGGTGCTCTTTGCTTTTATTTCAATCATATTTTTCATCTGTTTTCTATATGTTATGCTACCTCTACTTGATCTTCTAAGACTTGTATTACATTTAAAAATTTCTTAGCTGTCATATTTTTAATTTCTAAGAACTCTTCCTCATTCTTTGAATATTCTTTTTTTTTATAGTATTGTGTCTTTTTCTTATGGGTGAAATATTCTCTCAAATCTTTGAAGATATTAATAAGAAGTAATATTTGAAGATATTAATAAGAAATGTTTTAAGTTCTGTCCTATAATTACTTCTATTTCCTTCACAGTCAGTTTTTCTGATGGTATATCTTGCTTATCCTTGTAACCAAGTATGTTATATACTTTTCTGAAATTTTTGTTGTCCCTTGATTAAACACATTAGTGTTTAAGAGTGAGTAAATACAAAAACTAATTTTGAGCTTTGATTATGAAGTTTAAGTTTGCTGACTGGCAGACTTACAGTAGGTGACTTAAAAGAGAACCAGTTTTGTTTTGTGTTGGTTTTTATAATTTGAGATCTCTAAACACTGAAATGAAGGGACTTTATTCCAAGGGATTGTAACTCCTCTATTGGCTGCCCAGTTTCTTCCAGATATTTTAAACATTTTCTTTAAAGAAGAGCCATCCATTGTGGCTTTAAGGGTAATTGCTTTTTTTCAGCAGTCTGCTCCAGGTGGGAGGGGGTGGGTGTGCTGATTATTCATCAGTAGTCTTTTAATTAAACCAACTACTTTCAACTCCATGTCTCACATTAGTTTTATGTGGAATTTCACATCTCTTTGGAATTCTTCAGGAAGATTACTACCTGGATCATCTGTTGCACCCCACTATTACATATATATTCTAGGCTGTGGCTTCCTTTGCTCTGACTATACCGCTTCAGAAGCATATTCTATTTTCCAAGGAAAGACAAAAAAAGTACTGAATTTTCTTTTCTTATGGGGGTGTTTTTCCTTTTGCCTTTGTTTGTATAATCATCATGTTGTACACTTTAAATATCTTATGATTCTATTTTCCCATTATATCTCCATAAAATTAGAAAAAAATAAAATTGGTTTTTTAAAAAGGAAGGTAAAAATAAATATTTAGGAATAAATCCTGGCAAAATGTGCCTAAGATAATCCTTTCAGAAAACTACGGACTATAAAATCTTTAAAAATTATTAGAGAAAGAGGAAATATATCATGCCTCTGGATTAAAAGATTCAATGTAAAGATGTCAGATCAATCCATAGAATCAATGCAAACTTTCTCCTCTCCGTTTTTTGTTTTGTTTTGTTTGGGGTTTTTTGGTGAGAAATTCACAAAGTGATAGATGAAAAGCTCGAAGAATCAAAATAATTTTTGAAAAACAAGGGGAGGAAGAGAGGACTTTCTCCAGAATTGAAGCTATTCTAATTAAGTCAGAATGTTCACGAGTTTACATACCACACCCCACCCCTAAAAAGCCCTTATGATAGTTGCTATTAAGGCAAAATGCAAGGAATACATAGGAGAAAGTACAAAAAACAATGAGCACTAGGAGATCTAAGGAAGGAGTCAAGGAAGGCTTTACAGAAGGAAATTAGTCTAATATGAGACAGAGACAGGTAAGAAATAGGATAAGGCAATGAGAAAGAGGAGCATTCCAGGCAGTAGGGACAGCATAGGCAAAGACTGTGACGGAAAAAAAGAAATGTGAAGACCCCAGGAACTACAAGAAAAATCAGGTTGTCGTGATCTTCTTTCTCTGTATGGTATGTCTCTGGGCATACAAAATGTGAACTTGGCCGGTCTTACATCAACACAGAACATGAGAGGGCTTTGTACACTGACTGAAGATAAGCATTTGAGAAAAAAAATATGCTATGCTTCCTTATTCCTAACTCCACTGTTTTTACCCTCAAATCTTTATTGACTTTTTTCCTAGATCATAATAAACATCCTCGTAAGGACGTGAGACTGCCCCTAGTTTTGCCCAGTCCCATCTGTGCAACATAGAGGGGCTACCCTGTTCCTCCCAAAGTATGCCTTAGATCAACCACATCACTCTACTGTTAAAGACTCTTCAGTGGCTCCTGGTTGTCCACAGAAGACAAGACATTCTCTGATCTAAACCCTACTTGTAAAATTGTATTTTCTTTGTTCCTTTCCAGGTAATCAAAGGACATAAATGAGCATGATTTATAAACTATAAAGGGTTCTTTCAGAGGTGGAGGTGGAATTTATACATATTAATAGCCTGTATAAGCCAGGTACCATTCCCATGAGGCCTTGCATACTAAATGGTAGGAAACAGCAAACTATTAACAGAGAATTATTTCTCATTCAAAACCAGAAAATTCAGAGAGATTTGGCAAAATATTCAAAGTTACATAGGTAATAAGCCAAAGAGCTAGAATTCACTCATATTAAGATATACACTGCGATATCTCAAAGCAGAAGCTGTTCCTGCAAGAGACAGCCTAATGTCTGAAGCCTGTCTTCAGAGGCAGCCTAATGTGAGAAAGAACACTGGACTTGGCCATTAAGAGTGTTTGGGTCTGTTGTGTGAGCTTGGGCAATGTATTTGTTCTCATGGCTTCTTTATGAAATAAGGATAAGAATATTTCACATGGTTGGGGTGCCTGGGTGGCTCAGTGGCTTAAGCCGCTGCCTTTGGCTCAGGTCATGATCTCAGGGTCCTGGGATTGAGTCCCGCATCGGGCTCTCTGTTTGGCAGGGAGCCTGCTTCCCTCTCTCTCTCTGCCTGCCTCTCTGCCTACTTGTGATTTCTCTCTGTCAAATAAATAAATAAAATCTTAAAAAAAAAAAAAGAGAGACAGAGGGAAATGACCTTGTGATTAAAAAAAATGCTGCAGATAATCTAGAAAACAAATAATCCACATGTGAGTAATCAAGAGTTGATTAATTGTTTTCAGGATGTTTAATTGCCTGTTGTTTATCGATATAATTTAACTACCAGTGCACAGGATAGTGATATAAATAGTCCAAGTACTATTTTTTATGACAAATGATGTCAGGTTTTTATTAATGATAAAGAGGATGAAAGACAGAACTCTTATTATTAGACTTTGTCATTAAAAATAATGTGCTCACTTTAAAGAAGAGCTGGATTTTCTTTTCTTCTGTATAGAATAATAAGTTTCCTCTTAGTTTAAAAGAGAGCAGGTTAAACTAATGAGCAGATTCTGTCTTAGGCATGGATGATTCTAGATATTTGCACATTTTTATTCTTAGTTATGTTGTTATGATAGAAATAACTTTTATCATGTATGATAACAATGTTGCTTATCACTCAAGTGTCTCACCCTGTAACTATATTTAATTTTACAAGGAAATAATTTGTCATTGTTTGAAGTGACCCTTTAAATGCTGATGGCAACAGCCATTTTCAGTTAAAAACAGTGGCCCATGTGACATTCTAGAAGGCATCCATTCTTGTGTTGTCATACCTCAGGGAGACAAAGAAAACAAGACACTGACATGTGTGAGCTTTTTTTTATTCATGTCTTTTTCTTTCTTGTTTTTCTGCTTGTTGGTTTGTTTTTAATGATTGCCTCAAAAACATATGTGCTGTCTAGAAAATCTATCCTCAACAGTGCCTTCCACTTTTATTATCTAAGTCGATTTTGATCCCTGGAGTATGACTACTGTTCATGACTGCTGTTGGATGGCTAAATATTATTTGGAGTTTGGATTCTCTGTGCTCTGGGACAGCATTTTAATATCATCACTAGCTGACTGTTCTAAATGTTGCTACTGCGGGAGTTTTAATTATCCTTAGGGAATTGGGAACTGGTTCCTTTCTAAGACAGAATATGTAATGAAATCACAGGTTTTCATAAAATGTATTTTTAGTTTTCTATATAATGTACCTACAGAGTACAAAATTAAGGTCCTTATAATCAAGACTAAATCATATGAGCTTATCCATGCTGTACTATTCTTTTTGAAAACTTTTATTCAGTTCAGAAAGTAATTTGTTCAAACATGTTAGTTTTCACTTGGAATGAAATAACATTTTTCTCTCCTCGGTCTGCTGTTTCCTGTGAATCTAACTCAATTAGATAATGTGAAGGTTGGGTTTTAACTGACCAAAAGAAAATATCCAAGAAACGAATTCTTTGAAATTTTGTCTTTACTGTTTTCTATATAAAGCATAATATATGTATATTTAAAATGCACACAATATGTGTGTCACTTATATGTTAAACATAGTATTAGATTCAAATTTGTGTATAGATAAAATATGCTTACTTCTTAATTTGTGGATCAGATTTCCATCCTTCACTTACTAAATATTTACTGAATAACTGAGAACATATATACCATCAAGTAGCTTACATATGAAGCTGTTTGTTTTAGCTTTGGTTTTAATTAAAACCATGAGCCAAACAAATATGCCTTCTGGTAGGAAGTGCATACTTTGGTGATTCAAACACACTCATTTTTTGCTGATTTTCACCAAAGCAGAAGAGTTTGCATACACAAATCAATATTAGCAGAAACATGAAAGTGTAAAATGAAGTACTATATATTATATTACCTGGCTAGTTTTTCTTCACTATCCCAAATAATAGCAAGTATATAACTTGAAGCATGACAAAGACATCCTAAATATTTTATAAATTGAGTCCTATTTTAAATGAACTAAGGTATTTCACTACATGAGGAATTACTCACCACATCCTTCTGAAATGTGAATAATTGCTCCATACTGTATTTTGTTGTTTTCAAAATTTTAGTCACTTATATACCAACTTCACTGTTTTTTGTTATATAATGTTTATACCATCATTTACTTAATATTGTTTCTGTAATATCTGTCACTTTTTAAATCTAAATAAAATTTCACTACTGTACTATTCATATCACTTGCTATAAATGGAAATAATTCAGAAATATAAATACCTAGCCATTAAAATCGTGTATTATCGGGCACCTGGGTGGGTCAGTGGGTTAAGCCTCTCTGCCTTCAGCTCAGGTCATGATCTCAGGTTCCTGGGATCGAGCCCCGCATGAGCAGAAAGCCTGCTTTCCCCTCTCTCTCTACTGACTCTCTGCCTACTTGTGACTTCTCTCTCTCTGTCACATAAATAAATAAAGCCTTTTAAAAAAAAATCCTGTATTATCACCTAAATAACATGACACTGGTGGCAGATATATGACATGTTGGGAAACACTGTCCTATGTGATTGTAAATTCAGATTTTTATAAGTTCAGATTTTTATAAGTTTAATTCTCTTAAAAGACAGTTTAGATGTATATTAATCTCAGTGAGGCAGAAGTTATTTCTGGTTTGTGCATCCTTGTTTCCCCAGCACTTAGTACTTGGCACATAACAGGCATTCAATAAAAATTGAATGCAAATTAATGAGTAGTGCATATATTTGCATATTCATCATAAAAATACTACTTAGTAGTAATAAATAATAACACAAACAGGAAATGAAAATACATTTGTCCAACATACATTTGTATTCCCAGTCTTTAGAACACGAAGTAATATAATACATTCTCATTAAGCTTCAGTGAGCATATTTGTAACATAGGAAAGGGTGCTGCAATGTAGGAGAGAGAAGTGGGCCCAAGGCAGTAAGGAGTGGGTCTAGCGATTGCAAAGAGGGAGGAGAGAAAGTAAGTGAGAATTAAAAATTGAAATACATATCTATGTTATGAGATCCAAGCTAAGCCCGCAACTGTGTTCAGGCAATAAAAAAGGACTAAATTAAAGGCTAAATATACATGCGAAAGTTGTTTCAGTGGAGAAGGCTCTGTTCCATTAATAGTTACTTGCAAATCACCAATACTAATGACCAGATTCTTCTAAAACAAGATACTATACAACTTCCCCCTCATGGCCTTTCTTCCAAGAAACTCACTTCTAAAGCTGAAATCCCAACCTGTTTTCTTTTGTCCATGTAGTTAAGAAATGACATAATCAATTTTCTGCATCATTTGGGTTAGAAGAAAAGACTGTATTAGCTGAAATGAGCATAGCATTTTAGCCCCATTTATAATCGGAGATTCATCAGTTAGGGAGGCTCCTGAAATACAAATAGGCTGTTTCATAAAGCCTAGGAGGCCTCAGTAAATGGAAGCAATCCACATCAGCTATTTGTCAAGAAGTCAGTGGTTAGCTGATTTGACCACTAACAATTATTTTGACAGTAGGAATTACTGACAGTAGGAACTAACTCTTCAGAAGAGGAACTACAGAGGCAAAAGATTTCTTAGTTTAGAAATGATGTTAAAATTTTGCAATGATATAAAATATAGGGGCACCTGGGTGGCTCAGTGGGTTAAAGCCTCTGCTTTTGGCTCAGGTCATGATCCCAAGGTCCTGGGATCGAGCCCCACATCGGGCTCTCTGCTCAGCAGGGAGCCTGCTTCCTCCTCTGTCTCTGCCTGCCTCTCTGCCTACTTGTGATCTCTGTCTGTCAAATAAATAAATAAAATCTTTAAAAAATATATATATATATGTATGTATGTATACACATATATATAGTGTGTATATATATGTGTGTGTATATATGTATACTTATTGCCTAATCTAAGAGAATGGTTTGCACCTTGTTTTATTGAGGGGATTCTGGGCTTGTCAAGAAATAAATGAGGGATGGCTTATTTCTCTTTTTTTAAAAAAAACCAACAGTGTATTTATTCAAAAATGTGTCTCTTTCAAAATCGAATAGAGAAAAGGCAAAATTTTAAAAAGAAAATGAAAGGAATATATACTTCCGAGAATTTGGAGTTAAGTGGGATGGAAGTAGGAAGGAAGTAGATTCTGTGGAGCTGAAGTGGACTGTCTTCAGCTGAGAGAGGACTCTAAAATGCAGGCTTTCCGTTCAACACGCGGGACACTGCCATGCCTGGTCACTGCAGCAGGCACTGCAAGGCAGGTGTGGCAAATATATAAGAAAGGGCTAGCCTACATTGGTGAGTAGAATGTTCAGTCGTGGCATACAGCTGTCAGGATGGAAGTAGGGTTCATATGGATATTTCGGCAGCCATGATTTGCTATCATCTCAGCATTTAGCAGGGTCTGAGTCAGTCAGAGCACCGAGCAGAAGGGGCATTCTGTAAGGCAACTCCAGGAATTACTTTTTCCTCTGTGAGCAAAGGAAGAGACCTGGATTGATTTTGGATGTTCTCATCATTAACAGACTTAATGAATAAGCCCATAGTATCAGATAAGATTTTTAAATGGCAGCATGCAAAAATCTGACCCAAAAAGTAGAATAAAAGGCTCACAGTATTCGGGAGTAATAATAAACCATTGGAGGAAATATGTGAGACTGAAGATACGTAGCTCTCTTTGTTTAGACAATTTTCCCGATTTCAGCCTGTGTTGGCTTCTATGAAGGAACACACACCTGAAAGTCAGGCAACAGTGAACTCTTAGGTGACCTTGGTTAAACCCATAATTTTCTTTTGCCTCATTCTTCTTCCATCTGTTCAATAAGCAATCTACCTGGCAAGGTTTTGTTGTTGTTGTTGTTGTTGTTTTGGTTTTTGTTTTTTTTTTTTGAGGGTTGAATGAGATAGTATATGTGAAACCTATTAAAAATTGACATCAGTGGTATATATTCTTGAAAGTATTAAGCATGTTGCTATTGCTACTGGAGATGAATGAAATTTTAGTCAGGTGCGTAGGTTAGGTTTATAGTAATAAAAGACCCTAAAATCTCAGTGGCTTAAAGCAAAACGCCTGATTTCTTGCTCATATTCCATGTCCATCAACTAGGGGAGGACTGTGCCCCATATCACCCTCACTCAGGGACTCAGACTGATCTTTAGAGCCCCTGGGGACTGTCGGTCATGGCAATGGGGAAGGGTACATGTGAATCACAGGCTGCATCTTAATGTGACACATGCCACTTCCTAATTGGCTTCATGCATTCATATGGCAATCCTAGCTTGTGTCCAGAAGAAGAGCTAGAAATACGTGGTGAGCAGCACTAATGACCCTCATAGACCAGTTCTTTTCATTTTATCCGTTTTTGATGACTTTTGCAGAGAAGCCATCTAACTATTTCTCCTGTTACTATTACCACTACCTTCTTTCTATATAGCTTTCAACAACCAAGTAGACTTTCTTGACTTTCTGTTTCCTCAGTTTTAAGGATTTGTTGGCACTAAAACATCTAGTAGCTCTCTAGCAGAATATTTGAGTTTGGAACAGAGGAAGGCAACAATTGTGTAACATCCTGTTTTTGTTTTCTTTGCCAAACAGACATAGATGAGTGCTCTGATGGCTTTGTTCAATGTGACAGCCGTGCCAACTGCATTAACCTGCCTGGATGGTACCACTGTGAGTGCAGAGACGGCTACCATGACAATGGGATGTTTTCACCAAGTGGAGAATCTTGTGAAGGTCAGTACAAGGAAGAGAACTAGAGCTTAAGGACATCTTTTGAGCTTGAAATATATGCAGTAAGGTGTAAATAGTAGACATTGATGTAATGTTTAAGTTACTGGTGATTTTTGCTGTGTGTTTGTACAAATGATGTTTGGGAACATGTTACAACTGAAACTTTGCTTACTAATTATGATAATTGACTTTTAGCTATTAGGATTTGTGACACTAAACTGGTTTTTTCCAGATATCTGCAACTCTTAAAGGATGTTTTTAGAATGAATAAACCCATAGTATCAGATTTTTAAATGGCAGCAGGCAGAAAAGCTGATCCCAAAAGAGCTAGAAAAAAATAGATGAGGCAAGCACAATAGAAGAAAAATAGAGGGAGAGAAAATGTGATAATGATGTGGCCAAGGATGATATTCACAGTACATGCTACTCTGGACCATTCCTAACCTATCACTTGGCTGGCAAAGTAAGAACTGTTTAGTGAATGTTGGATACAGAAGACATGATCCCTGCTTCAGAGGAGATTTCAATCTCATGGGAGTAGAAAATTTCATCAGTTCATATATAATTACTTACCATTAATTTTGAATTATTTTCAGTGAATTGACAAACAGCTCTGCCCCTCTAGATCCCCTATTAAAGGGCATGACTTTTTAGAAAGCAAGCAGGCTATACAAAGACTCATGAATAATTGCTAGGGAAACCACCTACACTGAAAGGATTTGCCCTCAGATGTTTGGCACAGGAATCCTCAAGAAGTTATAATTTTCTCCATGTGTATTTACACCTTTATAGATTAACAACCTGAGAGAATAATGTGACTAAAATGACACAGCAGTGAAAGCCTTGGAGAATCCAACTTAACAGTACTTGACACCTAAATGATAAGGTGTCTTTTCTTCTTGGACCTCAAAGGGTTTTCACACAGAAAAACAGTGAAGCAGACTAGGGTGATAGATGTTTCCAGTGTGCTTTGCACTTTGCAGCTGCAGAGCTCTGGGCCTTAAGTAGAGGGATCATCAGAATTTTCTGCATAGGAATGGGAATGCTGTTGCCTTGCCAGGAGCTAAAACCTGGCTTTTGCAAATAACTGCTTCATTGTGGTCTGAGGGCTTTGCCTGGCCCTCCTGAACATCTCAGTAGAGAATGCAAGCCTGCAGAATCCTAGGCCGCCTGGAACCATGGATTGCAAATCAAGAGACAGATCAGACTGTGATTTTGCACTTCCCTGGTAAACTACTTTTTTCATGAAGTCTACTTTTTTTTTTTAAGTGCTACCTTTTTGTTAAGATTATCTTTTACTTTAAGTTATACACACAAAGAATAAATATAAGCTGATTATAAATAATTCAGGTCACACACACATATATAGATTAAAGCTAAAAATGCATCTTAATTTTATCCCTCCCCTTCCTCATCTGTTCTACTTCCCCAGGGGGAACCTGTGTTTAGTTTTGCTCGGTACCCTAGTACACCCTTTCCATGCATTGGAATGGGAAGAGAAAAAACACATACCTCTTCTGACTATCTCACTTTACATTTGCAGTGGCACTCACTATCTTTGAAATTTATAACTGCAGATCTCAAGAGGGCTGTATTAGTTACCTATTGATGCATAACAAATTACCCCCAAAACTTCGCAGTGAAAAACAAAAGTTCTCTGACAGTTTCTATGGGTTTGGAAACTGTGGATAGCTTACCTGGAGGCCTCTGGGTCCACAGCTTCTCACAAGGTTGCAGTCAAGTTGAGGGGAGTAGGACTCTGCTTCCAAAATTACTCATGTGGTTCTTGGCAGGCCTGGTTTCCTACAGGCCCCAAAACATAGTTGCCCAGACCAACATTTTGGAGTCACTGTTTCTTTCCCTTGTATTTCATAACCAGTATATTAACAAGTCTCATGATTTTGATTTTCAAAATATATTCCCAGTCTTACCACTTCTCACATGTGTGTTGTTACCACATTGGTCTAAGCCATCATTATCTTTTGTCTGGACTAGTGTCACTTTCTCCAAACTGGTCTCCCTACTTCCTCCCTTGACTCCCTTAGAGTCTTTTTTCTCTAACACTAAGGAGGATTTCTAAACGTCAGAAGTAAGAGCATGCTCCAGTTCTGTTCCAATGCCTGGAGCCTTTCGATCTCTCTTCAGAGTAAAATCCAAAACCCAACAATGGCTTATAAGAGTCTACATGGCATGAGTATTTGGCTTTCTTGCCATTTCACAAATATACCAAACTGGTTCCCTTCTCATGCACTCTTCTTTTTGTTGTTGGAATGTCTTTCCCCAGATATTTGCATTTTTCTTTCATATGATTCAGATTTCCTCCAAAGTGGCTTCTTTTGGTGTTCCAACTTAAAATAACATACTTCTCCAACACTCTTCATTTACCTTGCTTCATTTTTCTTCATAGAAATTATAAGTTCTCCTGAAATGATTGTATATTTTTTGCTTACTTGTTTATTATCTTCCACAGAATCTTCTATATGTCGTCTAAGAGATTTTTTGTGCTTGTCAAGCACCAATGCCTAGGACAGTGCTTGTCACATAGTAGTTAATGTGCTCATTTGTCCAGTGAAAAAGATTGAGATGGATAAAAATTGACAGAGATACAAGGATACACATAATATTTAATCAAAAGTACATTAGGAATACAACCTATGTTGGAAGTAGACATATAATAGGATATATAGTAGATACAGTTCTATGTTAGAACTAAATATATAAAATAGTGATCAGGACAGAATAACAAAGCATAATCAGTACACTCACAAGTGTTCAGAAAGTAACAAGGAAAACTAAACTAGGCATTAAAATAACACATGATAAAGATGAAGATGGGGAAGTAAAGGATTGTATGAGATGTTTATACAAAACAGACTTCAAGGAAAATCTTTAAACATGGAAATAGCTGGAGATCTTTTTTTTTTTTAATACAACTCTGGAAAGATAATTCTACTATTATCTTCCAATAGAATTTTTAATGATTATCAGAGAACCTACAACTTTTTCAGAAGATAATGTGCTCTGAAAGATGCCTTTAAAAAATGTTATAAAAAAAGGCTAAAATGCTTCTTCTAAACAACTATCCATTTGCTAAAATTCCAGTGATTTGAAGAATTATAATATTACTATTTAGAAGGATATAGTATTAAGAGTATGATTATATCTGAGCAGGTGCCATATTTCTGTTGCTAAAAAAAAGGCATTTCAAAGTGGACAAAGTCACAGCAGTAGGTTCACAATTACTCTGAAGACATGCATAAATATATTTGAAGACATGAATAAATAACTGTGTACCATTTCACCACTTTTCAGGCTGCAGTTGAATAACCTACAACATACATGTTGATAAGCTGCATTCATACAAATTATATGCTGTTTTAGTCATCCATTTATCTCAGAGGTATAGATATTTAATTCCCAGATAATGTGCCTGACTACCATTTTCCTTTTCCATGTCATCATTTCTACTATGCCTGGAAATGTCTCTTTCTGAGAATAAAGCCCAGTATATTTTTACATAAGAATATTTTATTTACATGCCCACTCTCACCCCTCCGTTGCTTTAATTTCTGGATTATTTCTATGCGTGCTGAGGCTTTTGAATTCATAAGACCAAAAAAGAAACAGTGTTTATTGAATAGCATCTAGTATGATGCTCAAGCCAAATATCGTAAATTCTTGACCTAAATCAAGAAGAAGGACAAAAATGAAATGAATCCACCTTACCTCAACAAGCAGTTACTGAATCTATGCACAGGAACTTTCAGGAATTTGCCAGACATCTGCTGCACAGAAACATAAAAGAGGTGTGGTCTCTGCTCTCAGCCTGTGGAGAGATGGAATATGTACCACAACTGTCATACAAGATACAGTGACTTTCTTAATAGAAGAGAAAGCTATAAGGCTGAAAATAATAAATACTTGAGAAAAATATAAATGTAGAGCTGTTAGGAAACAGAAGAAGAAATGATTTCCTGCTTGGGCACAAGAAAGCCTTGAGTGTCTAGCATTTGTATGAGGACTTCAAGTATGCTGTGATTATTGGCAAGTTGAGAAAGGATAAGAGAGATAAGCAAAAGAAGTAGCTTTAAATGCCTTTCTAAGAAGTTTGAACTTGACTCCAAAGGACCATTTTTGAGAAAAGAAATGATGAAAATATATTTCACCAAATCCATATTTGGGCCCAGTTCTATTTCATGAACTCCAGACCCATATATTCAACTATTTGCTGGACAGCTCTACTTGGAAACCCAGAAGAAAGTGTAATTCAACATGTCCTAAACTAATTTGTGCCTTTCTTCATCCTGCCACCCACTTTCACTCCACAGCGAAGTCTTATTCTTCTTTCTTTAAATAGGATCAGCCAAATATTTCCAAGCCAGAAATCTAAGCATCATTCAGGACCACCTCCTCTCCCTAATCTTCAAAGCTAACAGATCATTAAGTTGCTTTATTTATTTAATGATTTTTTCTATTTTTGGAAGATTCTCTCCTATTTGTTTCTTTCTCTTCATCTCTTCACTGCTAATGGTCAGTTCAGCACTGTGCTTAAGAGCACAGACTTGAAGCCTGATTATGTGGATTCTCACTTGGGCTCTATACCTTACTAGACCTAGGGAGAGTTATGAAACATTTCTATGCTTCAACTTCCTGATCTATAAAATTGGGAGAATAACTGTATCCTTCAGTTGTTGTGAGGATTAAATGAATGATTATGTGAAAGCACTTAGAATTTGGCACACACCAACCAGTAATAAGTATTTGCTTTTATTATATGACCTTTGCTTGCCTAGACCACTGAAACAACCTATTAATTGATCTCATGGCTATAAATTCAAATCCACTGAAATCCTTTTTCCAAAATGAAGTAAAAGGAATCTTTCTTTAAAAAAATCTGATTTTTTTTTGCAGTTCCCTAAAATGACATTTTATTGTCTTTATGATGAAGTTCAGATTTCTCTCTTTTTTTTTTTTTTTTTAAGATTTATTTATGTGAGAGAGAGAAAATGCAGGGGAGGAGCAGAGGGTGAGATAGAGAGAAACTCAAGCAGACTCCACACTGAGTGTGGAGCCCAGTGTGAGGCCCAATCTCATGACCCATGAGATCCTGACCTGACCTGAAACCAAGAGTCAAACGTTTAACTGACTGTGCCAGTCAGGTGCCCCTGAAGTTCAGAGTTCTTAACACAACTTTTACTTGGGCCCTGAGTACTTCTTCAGCTCACTGTCTAACTACTCTCTTCCTCCTACACATTTAACTCATTCCCTCTAACACATCTTGCTGACTCTAAACTTTGGGTTTTCAAGTACACCTGTACCTCTACCTAGACCACCCTTTCCTTCTCTTACTTGGCCATATCTTATTCATAGTTTAATTGCCACTAGAATGTATATGTGGGCAAGAGGAAGATCCAGAAAGAGCTACCAGTGCGATAGGAAGCAAGAAAATATATTAGGGAGGGAAAATGAACTGTATCAAATGCTGCTGTTAGATCAAGTTAGATCTGAAATGAGACTTGGATTTAACAACATTATTTCTTCAATAACTCACTAAAGGAGTTATCAGTATTTTTAAAGTTGAAATTTTTATATATCATAGTAGGTTTTTCAAAGCACAATATACACCTCTTGTGTACATTTAATTTAGGAATTTTACCTTATAATAAAACTCTATATAACAATGAATTCCAAAACTCTGTACTACCATTCAATTGAGAGTAGTCTTTGCATTGGGAAACCAGTGTAGATAACAAGCCAGGGGATCAGGGGGAGATCAATAGATGAATTCAAATTAATCCAACTCCCATTGTACAGCAAAAGATAATCACTGGTTCATAATGATTTTCCGCCTATGCATTTCTCCAGGTATGACAAGTACATATCAACCGATGTTGTAAGTAATTTATTACTCTAATTCTTTATCGTAAATGTGTTTATTTCAGAGCACATGTTCTTTTTGTGGCTGGACACCTCTTCTTTGTCTTCTGGAGCAGATCCAAGGATTATCTCTGCCTTTAAGAAAAAAATGCATTACCTGACAGCAGAGCTTTTGTTTTAAATGTCAAGCAAAATGAAATGATTGTAAAAATCCAGTCATTGCATTAATGGAATAGTATTCATACAGTGGACATGGAAAGGGTTATATAGTAAGAAATATTTGTACAGTTTGTGGTCCAAGAGACCAAATAACTATGGTTAATGTTTTTCCTGTGTATTATAGTTCCTAATTGTAAGAATATTTAATAGGAAATGAAGATCAAGTCATCAAATATACCTTATTATTCTGAATAGACCAAATATAAAGCTATTTTATAAAGTTATATAGAATTTCACTTCTTGTTCTTTCTCTAAATAGCATCAGCCAAATTTCTTGGATCCAGAAAAAAAAAAAAACCTATTTATATATAATGGTTTTATATACACACGCACACACACACACACACGCACACACATCAATTTACTTTTAAAAAATGTGAATTATATCGTCATGCTGGCTAACAGTTCTGCTTTTGATCATACTCTATAATTATAAACTATATTATCCTTGACAAATCAGGCTATAATAATGTATTCACTGTAGTTTAACAAGAATCTTTTCAGCCATTGTCTCAATTCATTGGTTTTGTTGAGGTGGAATTGATCAAACTCAAGGCAAATAGAGAAAAATATATCATGTGGCTTATTTTGAGGAATGCATATATGATAGAACTTAATATTTAGAAATTTAAATATGGCTAAAATATAACATTGCGTAGGCCACATCTTCAATAATGTTGAAACCAAACCATTTAAGACAGGTATCCACTGAAGTCTATCTTTTAAAATTTTCTGAGAAAAGCAGTACACAGTTCCCCTGGTTAAAAGCTATCCATTCCATCTTCTCTCTAACCCATTTCTGCTGTGATTTAATTCTTTCTTTCTTGACCTTTACTCAGAGGAAACAGATGAAGTAAGAAATAACTGCTCACTGCCACTCATACAATATCCCTGAAATGTATTTTGGCTTATGATCTTTAAATTATGGGGATAAATAAAGTGAATCACATTTCTTCTAAGGGACCTGATCTGTGGGTCAAGATATGTTTGCTTTTCATCTGTATGAAAATGCTTTAGGCTGTGATTGCCATTGGCATAGTTGAGGTCAGGTGAGGAATGGGTCATTGCCAGTTGAGTGAGGCAGGAGCCAAAACAATCATCTGAAATGGAAAAGTTAATAATTGGGAACTGATTTGTGAGACAGATGGTGGTCTAACTAACTAACTGGTGGACAGTTACCCTCTGTGGGTGGGGGGCAGCCTGTGAGGACAGTATGAAATGCCTGACTGTATATAAAGAATGCCCTTACCTGGGCCAAACACCTGGGCTTATGTGGGGGTGACAGGTGGGTGCTCCAAGCTGAGTAAAATGCCTTGGAGGCCCCATGCCACTTCATCTACCACCGAGAAAGGATTTGGGGTAAGCACTGAGAATGGTTTTCTGAATACAAACTCACAGGCACTTTTAGAGTGTCAACTGCCACTGCTTTTTGTTTGATAAATTGAGTTCTATTCTTACTTTCAAAAAATATAAGTGTTCCATAAAGCCTGATGGTATTTACAGAGATATAAAACTTGAGAATCTAACCAAGGTTATGTGGTGTTTGAAGTCAAGCATGATAATGTTTTCCTGTGAAATCCCTAGATCATTAACATTGCTTTAGTCAGCATTTAATAGGAAATGCATGCCAGTAAGATGAGAATTAATTTACAGTTGAATGCTTTGTGTTAGAGACGACGTGCCTGATTGCAGTTGTTTGAAACCGAGCATATTCTAAGCACATTGCCTGCTGCCTTTTCTTGGCTGTAGATATCGATGAGTGTGGGACTGGGAGGCACAGCTGTGCCAATGATACCATTTGCTTTAACTTGGATGGTGGCTATGATTGCCGATGTCCTCATGGAAAGAACTGCACAGGGGACTGCATCCATGATGGAAAAATTAAACACAATGGTCAGATTTGGGTGTTGGAGAATGACCGGTGCTCTGTGTGTTCATGTCAGGTCGGTATAAATAAAACACTTTAATCATTTTTATTGGGATGTAATTTGCATATGTTTAAAATGTACAGCTTGATGAGCTTAGACAAGTGAATGCATCTACTTAACCACTATCACAGTTAGCACAAAAGGACATTTTCATCTGCTCATAATGTTGTCTCTGTCCTTTCTTAGTCCCATACCATCAGCCTGAAGGATACACTGATTTGGTTCACTGTAGGTTAGATTTGTATTTTCTAGAGCCTTCTGTAGTAGGTAGTACATATAGTACATAACTTTTTTTGTCTGACTTCTTTCTCCCAGCATTGTTTTCAACATTCATTTATATTATTTTATAATATAAAATATTTCCTTTTATTGCTGAATAGTATCCATCCTATGGAAATGCCACAATGTGTTTATCTGCACATGTTGATAAAACTTTATCACTAACTATGCTAGTGGTCCAGACGAGCAGTATCATATTTGAATGAATGTATAAATGAAGCTAGAATGGACATACTTTGGACTGTGAGTGAAAATAATCTATTTAGACTGGGTTTCAGTTTTAAAGGGATGTTCCACTTTATTTACCCAGTCGATAAGAGTGACTTAAATTATAGTTAGATAAATAACACTCTGTATAAAAGACTCAATTATTATGAAAGAAATTGATAACAGTTTGTACACAAACTTAAGGTCTAATTTATTCCATGAATTTAACAATAGGTAAAGCTTGTTGACTAACTACTAAATACAAACACACCTGCCCTCACACAAAACAAAATTTAGGTAGTAATCTAATTACTACACTAATAAGTACATGTATATTTACATATGCACTATCCACATTCATATACACATAAGGACTGCATAGTGGTTATTTCATGTGGGTCATTTCTGAAAATTTACTGGTCAAGCAGTGTTTGGAAAGGAAATTGGAAGTTTTCTAGCTTGGGTAATTTCTGTGTGTTAGCTACAAAATGTAACTAACTTTAAATCTATTATATTGAGAAACGGAGGCTTTTGGTAACTGCTTTCTTCTTTTCTTATACAGAATGGGTTCGTAATGTGTCGTCGGATGGTGTGTGACTGTGAGAATCCCACGGTTGATCTTTTTTGCTGCCCTGAATGTGACCCAAGGCTTAGCAGTCAGTGCCTCCATCAAAATGGAGAAACCTTATATAATAGTGGTGACACCTGGGTTCAGAACTGCCAACAGTGCCGCTGCTTGGTAAGTTTAGCTACAGGAAGTACAGGGGCAGTTCCGGCCCAGAATCTAAGGAGGGGACAGTCTTGCCCTCCCACATCTGCCAGTTCTCAGCACCTACCTCGCCATAGTGCTGGCAGTTACAAAAAGTGAACCCAGTTAGGATGACAAGATGGCAGGCATGCAGTCAGGACCCGTGAAGGCACATCCTGGAGTAAATGGCGGATGGTATGTCATGTACGTCTTTCCAGAGTCAAGAAGAAAAGACTCTCCTGGCATCCCCAGTCCCATTCAGCTTAGGTTTACTCACAGACCATTATAAGCAGAACAGCAGCATTCATGAAAATTGTAATTTTTTTGTCCAAGTAGAACTTCTGTTAATCCATTTCTATCAGTCATGCTCAGACTTAAAAAAAGAAAAAAAAAAAAACATACTTTTTTTTCCTTCTAAATATTTTAACATTAACACTATTCTAATGGGCACCTGTTTTACACATGACATGGATTTGCAACAAATACCTATTAGAGTATTAGAGTTGAATGTGTGAATATTCAATACATTCAATATTAGAGTTGAATGTATTTACAAAATTTCTACTGGAAAAAAGAAAATAAAGACTTGATCAGGAAAACACCAATCTTTTTTCATTTGACCAAACTTCCTGTTTCTTTTGAGTAGTGTAAATGAAAAGGAAAATTGGTCTATGTGTCTTTATAGAAGAAAGTTTCACAGATGCTACTTCTAAAGTCATGGCTAGTTTCCTTTCTATTTGTGTGAGGATATTTTTAAGGCAATGCTTTTTTGTTGCTTCCTTTTTATACTTTAAACCCAAAAATCAATTGAAAGAACAAGGTCAGTTTCTGTGCCTGAAGGCTGCTTTCATCTCCAAGACCATGAGATTCAGAATTATGAAGAAAATAGGAAACAGGTGGGAGCTAAATTTTAAAAAGATCCAATTCACACAATTTTCCCATGTGGAATAAAGAAGCCTGAAATCAGTTCCTACTTGTATTTTTCTCCAAAATCCCTAATCTGAGAAACATATAAATGAACAAAGATAACCTGTCAAATTCCCTTCATATTTCAGTTGATTTTCTTGTAAATGGACAGAAGTTTCTTTATACAGAAGGTAATAAATGAGAAGGTGGGGGGGGATCAAAAGAATGAAAAAAAGCACCTAATATGCAAAAATCTAAATAAAACCTTCTTCCATAGTAAATGATTCTTCTGTCAGGGAAAAGATAGGAGAATGCAAATTTGATTGTTTTAAGGGAGAGGGTTCTGATTTTATTTATTGTTATTCTTGTTTAATCTTTGAACACTCTTAAAATCCAACTGAAGTATGGACCTCAACACTTTGATAGGCCTTTTGTAGATTCCCTGCAAGATTCATGGTTTTGAAGGTGTGAGTATAAATTATCCATCAAATAAACTGAGTATTCAGTAAACACTGTGCTCCCCCCGCCTCCTCCCTCCATACCCTCCATTCCTCTCTCCCTGCCCCGGTGCATCTGCTTTTCTTACAGCAAGGGGAAGTTGACTGTTGGCCTCTGCCTTGCCCAGAGGTGGAATGTGAATTCAGTGTCCTCCCAGAGAATGAGTGCTGCCGGCGCTGTGTCACTGACCCTTGCCAGGCTGACACCATTCGTAACGACATCACCAAAACTTGCCTGGATGAGATGAATGTGGTTCGCTTCACTGGGTCCTCTTGGATCAAACATGGCACCGAGTGTACTCTCTGCCAGTGCAAGGTAAAGCCTATTAAATCCAAGTAGGGAGACCTTGGCCAGCTGTACCCAGGGCTCATCGGTATTAATGTGTTTATCCTGGCCAATGCAAAGCATATTTTTTTCATATTTATTGTTGAAACAGAGGTGGGAGGAGGGCCACTCAGCTTTATGAGTGCCAAGGCTAACTGCCCTGTGCATCCTCAAAGCAGATTCAGAGAGAAGGAAGTGCATGGTCAGAAACCAGAATCATCAGTTATTTATGTCACCAGAACAGAAAGAACTTACTTAAATTGTCCTAGAGTATCTAACTGTACACATCTTTTTAAAAAAATCTACAATACAAACTTCATGTTTCTTTTTTCATGATGGAAGACAATATTATTTTATTGATTTTTATCTGGTCCTTTTATGAGGTCTGTAAATATATTACATTTTCCAAAGTGAAAATCAATATGGAAAAAATGGGCATATTTCTTGGTTTGTTGTGGCCAGTTACATTGGGTTGAAAAATTTAAGATCTGTTGTTTATTTTATTCCTACAGTTGGAGAAAAATCATTATAAAGATTTTTCTTCTTATTCTCATAGGAAAATAGAGCATGTACCTTTTACTTCAATGAGAACAAAAATACAGATTAATGTAGGCAGTATATAGAGTTCATGATACTGGCAAAGTTGAAAGCATTCTATTTGATTATTGTTCCTACCAATGTTGATTCAGTGGTCACTGTATTTCATAGTCATAATTTTTGAATCAACACTAAAACTAACTAAATAATCTGAAGGTTTATTAACAACAACATGGGAAAGCAAAGATTCAGATTTTTTTCCAACATAGCACAGCCAGATATCTCTGAACTACTGCTTTTTTTAAAAGTACACAATTCCATTAATTTTTTTTAGAACAATTTAATTCAGATTCACTTAGCATAGATTCTTACTAGAGTGGCTTGATATAACAGGACAAAGAAATATAAAATGCTTTAAGCTTTGAGACGCTATTATCTATTTCAAACCAAAATTCTGTCTCTTTCAATGTAATTTTTGTCAATCAAGCGAAGCTTTTTGAGTGAACATTTCATGCGTTTCCTGAAAGTGCATTAGCAAATTTGAAAGTTACTACTACTGCTACTACTACTACTAAAAGTGACTTATCTCTATGCAGTATTGCTTTAATACACATTTGATATGAGTACACCTAGCAGTACATATCCAGAAACTTCAGCATTAATGACCAACAGGAAAATATTTTCTGACAATTAATTACCAAATAAAGTTAAGTCCCTTCACACTCTTTAAAAAAAAAAAAAATTTTATAAGTAAGCTCTAGACCTGTAATTCAGCTCGAACTCACAACCCCGAGATCAAGAGTCACATGATCCACCAACTGAGTCAGCCAGGCGCCCCATATACACTCTTAATCCAACTAAGATTATTGTTCTGAGAAGCGACAGCAAAAATAGAAAGTAGGTGATAGGATGAAGAACACACAAATATGGCTCACACAGATATTTCCAATAAAAAAATCCCTTCAGTAATAGAAAAACATGAGAGTTTTCTGGGATGAAGAGCATAAATACGTTTGTCATTTCCAGCCTTATAAACAAATAGGTTTTTTTTGCCTCATGATAGGAATGAATATATTCCAGAAAGTGTATTTTAGAATTAAATTCATTTTTTGTCAGATAAATGCTGATTCTCAGAAGTTACTGTTTGATCCTATTTCCCTTTTCCCTTCTTATTAAATATGAGTTATAAAAACATGTGCTATTCTACCAAATTTAACCCAATACACATTTTATTTTGTGTTATTTTAAAAATAAATGGATGCAACAGGCGAGCATTTTCCACAATTTGGCACTTTCAGATCACCATTTTTACTTTTTACCTGTCCTACTCTCCTATGAATTATTCATTCTAGTCAATAAATACATTGTGCTGGGTATTATGCTGGTACCAAGAGTATAATGATAAGCAAAACAGATAGAACTATTCCTGGAAATTATTACCTAATACCTTATTGTCTTGAGCTATGCTGTCCAGTATGGTAGTTAGTAGCCATATATGGCTATTTAAATTAATTAAAATTAAATAAAATTAAAACTTCAATTTCTCAGTCACCCTGGCCACATTTTAATTGCTCAGTAGCTACATGTGGTTATCATATTAGACAGAACATAAAAACATAAAAAGAACATTTCTTTTGCAGTGCCTGGGTGGCTTAGTAGGTTAAGCTTCTGCCTTGGGCTCAGGTCATAATCTCAGGGTCCTGGGATGGAGCACCATATTGGGCTCCCTGCTTGGTGGGGAGTTTGCTTCTCCCCTCTCCCTCTCTTTCTGTTCTCTCTTTCTCTATCAAATAAATAGATAAAATCTTAAACACACACACACACACACCCCACAACATTTCTCTTATCACAGAATGTTCTGCTGGACAGCATTGGTCTAGAAGTGAAGAATGCAGTATCTAAAATCAGGCCACCTGGATTCAAACAAAGCCTGGTTGGCCATCCTAGCAATGTGACCTCAAGGGATGGTCACAAATCTCTCTGTGGCTCAGTTTGCTCCCCTTAAAAAAATAAAAATAAAAAAGAATAAAAATAGTACCTACCTAGGAATAATTTTAGAACCTACATAAAAGGATTGCTATAAGAATAAAGTGAGAAGATCCATAAAAAAGTTTCTTACACATTTCATGCACATTCAGAGTAAACGCTCAATAATGACTATTCTTATTATTGATAATAGAGTAAGTAGATATTAATCAAGTCATAAATAGATAAAGACAACATTCTAGACTGTGATGGATGCTCTGAAGGAAAGGAGCACTATGCTTAAAGACCATACAACATGGGCACCAGTTATCTCCTGAGCAAGTGACTTGAAGATAAGATCTGAGGAATTAGGAATTAGTGGGGGGGGTGTGGTGTTTAAAGATGTCTTTTTAAGGATGCCTTCAGATTTAATTTGCTTAGGTTAAAAAAAAAAATTCCTCCATTAAGAGGTTAAACTCTTTTTTTTTTTTTAAAGATTTTATTTATTTATTTGACAGAGAGAGAAAGAGAGAGAGAGATCACAAGTAAGCAGAGCAGCAGGCAGAGGGGCGGGGGGAAGCAGGCTCCCTGTTGAGCAGAGAGCCCGATGCAGGGCTTGATCCCAGGATCCTGAGATCATGACCTGAGCCAAAGGCAGAGGCTTTAACCCACTGAGCCACCCAGGGGCCCAAGAGGTTAAACTCTTGAGTCAAAAATGAATTACTAAATTTAAGAGAAACCGTGAATCCTTTGACGGGTCAGAGTGCTTTTAGGCAGTTGTTCTTTGAGCTCTAAACAATAACTAGGGATGTGCCCAGTTGAGAAATGACTATGAAGGGAGGCGGGATTAGAGGGTAATTTCCTTTAATAAGTAATTACCAAACAGACCATTTGGAAATTGGAAACCAGGGGGCTACTTCTAATTCCTGGGGAGACTCTAGATGTAATACTGAAATAATTGAGGTATAAAGAAAATTAGAGTTTTAATGATGAAGCTCCTAACTTCCTGAACTTTACCTTCATTTACCAGAAGCAGCAGACTTAAAGTTTTGAAAGCCAACTTCTGTACTAATATTAAAATAGATAACTAGATCTATGTATGGAAACAAATGCCCTACCAATGAAGACATTAAAACGAAGACTTTCATGTATGATCGGGAGAGATTTTCTTACAATAAAGGAAGAAAGGATTATTCTATATATATTGGGATGGCTGGACAGCAGTTTGAAGGAAGTAATTTTATATGCTGTCATACATCAAAATAAATTCTACATGGAAGAAATGTTAGATACTAAGAATAAAAAGAAGATATAATCAAATGTTAATTAACATTCTGGAAGGGAGATGTCTTTTCTAACTTAAAAGTGATAAAGAATACCTCAGAAAATTTAGAGTTTCTATAGATAAAATTTGTAAAACAAGAAGTCACAATTAGAGACTGGAAAAATATTCTTCCAGAGGATATGATTTCTTTGTTAAATTAAAAACTTATAAAAGTTAACAAGAAAATCATGGTTTCTCCCAAAAAGAAATCAGCAAAGAATAAACAATTCTAAATTATTCAGCCTTTCAATAATTAAAACTCTAAGGTAAACTAACATAATGAATTATTATTTTCACATACTTTAATTAAAAAAAAATCACAATAATTTTCCGATGCTGACAGAGATGTACTGGAACTGTAACTTTTATGAATCGCTAGTGACCTTGAAAAACACATGTCAGCATGCCACAATACACCTCTTTGCCTACTCCCCATACCAGCTCAAACATCTTTTGTCCTGTTAATCCCAGGTCTGAGAATATAACCTAAAGAAATACTCTAAAATATGGAAGGGGAAGGTGCTATATGCATGACAATATTCACCTCAATATTATTTGTCATATAAAATCAAGGAAGATGGGTGCCTGGGTGGCTCAGTGGGTTAAAGCCTCTGCCTTCGGCTCGGGTCATGATCCCAAAGTCCTGGAATCGAGCCCCGCATTGGGCTCTCTGCTCAGCGGGGAACCTGCTTCCCCTTCTCTCTCTGCCTGCCTCTCTGCCTACTTGTGATCTCTGTCTGTCAAATAATTAAATAAAATCTTTAAAAAAAAAAATCAAGGAAGAAACCAAGGTACCCAAAAATAGAAAAACAGTTCAAAAAGTTCTAGTAACTCTTTATGATGCAATATATCATATTATACTATAATTATGTAACATATATAATTATATATTATTCAGCCATTGAAAAAAATGGCTTAAAATAAAACCTAAGCTAAAAATACAATATGTAGGGGCACCTGGGTGGCTTATTGGGTTAAAGCCTCTACCTTCAGGTCGGGTCATGATCTCAGGGTCCTGGGATCAAGCCCCACATCGAGCTCTCTGCTCAGCAGGAAGCCTGCTTCCTCCTCTCTCTCTCTGCTTGCCTCTCTGCCTACTTGTGATCTCTGTCAAATAAATAAATAAAATATTTAAAAAATACAATATGTAATTACATATATACTTTAATTGGAAAAAAGTTGACAATAAAACAGTATAAAAAAAATTCTATAAAGACATACTAAAATACTGATGGTAGTGGTATGTGTAAACATATATTAATTATATATACATCTACTTATAATCTATATAATTTGTAAGCAGATTAATATATTAATTATATAATAAATGATTGATAAATGAATAAAAGCTAAATTTACATAAATAACATTAATAACATAAATAACTTTAATATATATTATACTTGTATTACATATAAATATATTAACTGAAAATTAAAAGCCAACTGTCTTCTAATCTTGATTTGAGTTTAGCACAAAAATAGTGACAATGACTTTTTTTTAAATTTTAAAATATAGAATAAATATAGCCAGTAATAACAGGATGTTAAGGAAACTTACTTTGTACTATGTAAAAATAACTACTTTTTATAATTCATTATAATAGTAGATTGTTACTATTCCTAGTAATCAGACTAAGTTTCAGTGGAACTCCTTTTATTTTAGTTTTTATCAAGGTAATATCAACTATAGTGAAATGAATAGTTATTTCATATATATATACATTTATATAAATGTATATATATAAAATTTGATGGGTCTTATAAATCAAAATATAGACTATTTCCAACACCCAGATGAGTATCTTTTTGTTCCCCCTTCCAGGCAATACCGACTTACCATAGTAAACTTCAATTTGATTTCATTGTAGTAGATTTATTTTGCCTTTTTAAAATTACATATAAATGGAATCACCAGGACATATTCTTTCATGTCTCCTGGTAAATTAACCACTTTATCATTATGTAATGCTCTCCTTTTGTCTAGCAAGGCTTCTAGACTTGAAGTCAAGTTTTTCCAGATACTCATTTTGTTTTGATCCATCTACTTTCAAACCATCTATGGTTTTATATTTAAACTGCACATTTTATAGATAATGTATATACTTCATTCTTATTTTGTTATCCAGTATGACAATCTGTCTTTTAATTGAAGTTTTTAGTCTGTTTATATTTAATGTAATTTTTTGGCATTGGTAGATAGAGGGCTACCATTTTGCCATTTGTTTTGTTTTTGTCCTATTTTTCATATTCCTATTCTTCCATTTCTTCCTCCTTTTTGTTTATTAACTTTCTGTATTATTTAAATTTAATTTTCTTCTGGATTTTTAACTATAACCTTTTATGTTATTATTCTAGTTGCTGACCTAGAGATTACAATATATAGCATTAATTTATTATAGTATAATAAGATTTAATATTAAACTACTTCACATAAATAATAAGAACTTCATAATAGAATTCCATCCCCCTTAGCTTTTGAGCTATAATAATCATATATTTTATAACTATGTAAGCCATACACCCTAAAATTCCTTGTTATTATTTTTTGCTTTAATGAGCCAAATATCTCTTAAGGAAGTTAAAGGAAGAAGAAATGCTATATTTCAAATTTATCCATATAGTCACCATTTCTAATGTTCATTTCTTTTCGCATATTGAGACTCCATCTGGTGTCACTTCCCTTCAGCTTTAACTTCCTTAGCACTTTTCATATTATGGATCCATTGGTTAACAGATATCTCAACTTCCATTTATCTGAAATTACCTTTATTTTTTTTTCAATTTATTTATTTTCAGAAAAACAGTATTCATTATTTTTTCACCACACCCAGTGCTCCATGCAAGCTGTGCCCTCTATAATACCCACCACCTGGTACCCCAACCTCCCACCCCCCCGCCACTTCAAACCCCTCAGATTGTTTTTCAGAGTCCATAGTCTCTCATGGTTCATCTCCCCTTCCAATTTACCCAAAATCACATACCCTCCCCAATGTCCATAACCCTACCCCCCTTCTCCCAACCCCCCTCCCCCCAGCAACCCACAGTTTGTTTCGTGAGATTAAGAGTCACTTATGGTTTGTCTCCCTCCCTATCCCATCTTGTTTCATGGATTCTTCTCCTACCCACTTAAGCCCCCATATTGCATCACCACTCCCTCATATCAGGGAGATCATATGATAGTTGTCTTTCTCCGCTTGACTTATTTCGCTAAGCATGATACACTCTAGTTCCATCCATGTTGTCGCAAATGGCAAGATTTCGTTTCTTTTGATGGCTGCATAGTATTCCATTGTGTATATATACCACATCTTCTTTATCCATTCATCTGTTGATGGACATCTAGGTTCTTTCCATAGTTTGGCTATTGTGGACATTGCTGCTATAAACATTCGGGTGCACGTGCCCCTTTGAATCCCTACGGTTGTATCTTTAGGGTAAATTCCCAGTAGTGCAATTGCTGGGTCATAGGGCAGTTCTATTTTCAACATTTTGAGGAACCTCCATGCTGTTTTCCAGAGTGGTTGCACCAGCTTGCATTCCCACCAACAGTGTAGGAGGGTTCCCCTTTCTCCGCATCCTCGCCAGCATCTGTCATTTCCTGACTTGTTGATTTTAGCCATTCTGACTGGTGTGAGGTGATATCTCATTGTGGTTTTGATTTATATTTCCCTGATGCCGAGTGATATGGAGCACTTTTCCATGTGTCTGTTGGCCATCTGGATGTCTTCTTTGCAGAAACGTCTGTTCATGTCCTCTGCCCATTTCTTGATTGGATTATTTGTTCTTTGGGTGTTGAGTTTGTTAAGTTCTTTATAGATTTTGGACACTAGTCCTTTATCTGATATGTCGTTTGCAAATATCTTCTCCCATTCTGTCAGTTGTCTTTTGGTTTTGTTAACTGTTTCCTTTGCTGTGCAAAAGCTTTTGATTTTGATGAAATCCCAAAAGTTCATTTTTGCGCTTGCTTCCCTTGCCTTTGGCGATGTTCCTAGGAAGATGTTGCTGTGGCTGAGGTCGAAGAGGTTGCTGCCTGTGTTCTCCTCAAGGATTTTGATGGATTCCTTTCTCACATTGAGGTCCTTAATCCATTTTGAATCTATTTTTGTGTGTGGTGTAAGGAAATAGTCCAATTTCATTTTTCTGCACGTGGCTGTCCAATTTTCCCAACACCATTTATTGAAGAGGCTGTCTTTTTTCCATTGGACATTCTTTCCTGCTTTGTCGAAGATTAGTTGACCATAGAGTTGAGGGTCTATTTCTGGGCTCTCTATTCTGTTCCATTGGTCTATGTGTCTGTTTTTGTGCCAATACCATGCTGTCTTGATGATGACAGCCTTGTAATAAAGCTTGAAGTCTGGAATTGTGATGCCACCAACTTTGGCTTTGTTTTTCAATATCCCTTTGGTTATTCGAGGTCTTTTCTGGTTCCATATAAATTTTAAAATTATTTGCTCCATTTCTTTGAAAAAGATGGATGGTACTTTGATAGGAATTGCATTAAATGTGTAGATTGCTTTAGGTAGCATAGACATTTTCACAATATTTATTCTTCCAATCCAGGAGCATGGAACATTTTTCCATTTCTTTGTGTCTTCCTCAATTTCTTTCATGAGTACTTTATAGTTTTCTGAGTATAGATTCTTAGCCTCTTTGGTTAGGTTTATTCCTAGGTATCTTATGGTTTGGGGTGCAATTGTAAATGGGATTGACTCCTTAATTTCTCTTTCTTCTGTCTTGTTGTTGGTGTAGAGAAATGCAACTGATTTCTGTGCATTGATCTTATATCCTGACACTTTACTGAATTCCTGTATAAGTTCTAGCAGTTTTGGAGTGGAGTCTTTTGGGTTTTCCACATAGAGTATCATATCATCTGCGAAGAGTGATAATTTGACTTCTTCTTTGCCGATTTGGATGCCTTTCATTTCCTTTTGTTGTCTGATTGCTGAGGCTAGGACTTCTAGTACTATGTTGAATAGCAGTGGTGATAATGGACATCCCTGCCGTGTGGATACCTTTATTAAATATAGCATTCTGGATTCACAGATTTGTTCCCAGGACTTTAAGGATGATTCTCTATTGTTTTAATGCCTCCATCATTTCTGATGAGGATTCAGCTATCATTTGTATTTTTGTTCCTAAGTAGAAAATGTGTATTCCCCCCCCCCGTTTCCTTTTACAATTCTCTATTTTTTATTTTTAGAAGTTTGGCTGTGATACACTTAGATGTGATATTTTGTATGACTTTATCCTTAGGTATTTGCTGGGCTTATTTTTAAGTATGTAAGCTGGGGGGGGGTGTTGGTTTTGTTTTGTTACCCAAGAAATTTGAGAAAATTTTGACCATGGTTTCTTCAAATATTTTCTCTGGAATCTTCTCCCACCTATTCTTCTGGGACTATGATTACTCATATGTTATATGTCTTAATACTATCCTGAAGGTCACTGAAGCTCAATTTTTATATCAGTCTTTTTTCTTGTTGTTTTGGATTTGATAATTTCTATTTTTTGTTATAAGTTTGCTGACTGTTCCTTCTGCCATGTCTAATCTGCTGTTAAACCAATCCAATGAATTTTTCATTTCAAATACTACAAATTTTCATTCCAAAATTTCCACTTAATTCTATTTATAGTTTTATTTATTTCCTGAGATCTACCATTTTTCTTTTTTTTTTTTAAACTTCAAACATATTTAAAATGGATACTTTCCAGTTCTTGTCTGCTAATTATTCCATCTGGATTATCTTTGAGTCATTTCTATTCACTACTTTTTCTTTTGACTAGAAGTCACATTTTCTTGCTTTTTTTGTGATATCTAGTACTTTTTTATGGTTTATCAGATACTATGGATGCTTTATGACATAGATCCTATGTACTGTTAGCTTCTTCTGAAGACTATGTTTGTTCTAGCAGGTTGCAAATTACTGGCCTATCATCTTGCACTTAAGAAAGCTTCCCTTTACTCTGGTTAAGTGGGTCTGTTCCAGATTTACCCCTGTTTCTAGGGTGAGTCTCTTAATCTTGAGACATTATTTTACTCCTAATCATGACCTTTTTAAGCTTTCACTGAAAAGCCTGAAAAAAAAAAATTTTTTTTTTTTTAATCAATCCTTCCTAACTTGGAAGGACACAGATTTTAAACACTGCTACCCACAGTAAGCAGCATTTGAAATCTCTGCCCTAATCTTTCAACCTTCAAGCTATAACTCATTATCTCTTTAGTCTTCTCTAATTCAAAGACCAGCCAAGGATTTGAGGGGACTTTATATGCTGATTCACTCCCTCCTTTCTAGATATTTCCCTCTGAATTTATAACCACCCTGGCAGCTCTAAAAGTTGTCCTCTGATGTCTGAGTCCTATCAGATTGTGTCTTTCTGCCTGAGTTATAGTTAGCCAAAGCTGCACTGACTACAGAGTGCCCTAAGGGGAAATGCCGAGTAAAAATAAATCTCACACAACACATTTCCCTTTTACAAATTGAAACCTTTCCAGCATCTGACTGCTTTTGGTCACTATCTATTGCTCTCAAATAGTTATTTTTTTTCTATTTTGTCCAGACCCTTTATAGTTATCTGTGGGAAGGTTAGTTTTATGTAAGCAACCATGCCATTACTAAAACGATCTCCAGTAGGATATTTTTGTTCTTGTATGAACTGTGTTTCCCTAATTGAGGAGTTTCCAATGCTATGTGATTTATACAGCATCTATCTTATTGTTACAGAAAACATAGATATGGAATAAGAAAAACATACCTGGAAGATTTGGGAAAATACACAGTCCCTTTCTAAAACATACTCATGGGAACCATAGTAATGATTTTTCCACCTATAGGAATCTAATGCTGGCTTCACATACTTACTGGTAGAAAGCTCCAGAAATTCCCTCACTTTCTCCTTGAGGAACTGATACTCTCAGGAACTGGTACATCCCTTATATCAGCGTGTCCCTGGACTGGGAAAAATGATGTAATGGTCATGGTTAGAAAACCTGTCTTTGAGCATGATGACAAAGCTTTAATATGCCACAAGAGATCCAGGAGATGTTGAGATTTTCTCTTGCCATCATAATAAGAACTCTGCTTCATAAAAATTAAGAACAGAAGAGTATTGGCTTCAATTGATTATATTCTTCTTGGAATTGGACTAGTTTTCTCCTCATTGGTATACTTCAAAGAAGATTAAAGTATCAAAATCTTTTTGTGTTATAGAACAGACACTTTTAATTTTGTCATAAAGTATAATACGCTACTTTATCTCTACACTGTCTTCTTCACCAACTCAAAATTCTCACCCAGACCTTTTTTCAGCTTCTTAAATAAATGAAACTATTTTCACTTCAAAGCCTTTACTCATTCTGTTCACCTCGATTTTGGCTGACCCTCTCACATTGCCTTGTGGTGTTGGTTTAAATATCACATCTACAGAAAAGTCTACCCTGACCACCAATCTAAATAGCCAGTTTTTATTATTATTTATTTATTTTTATGACAGAGAGAGGGAGAGCAGGAGCAGGGGGAGGGACCAAGGGAGAAGCAGACTCCCCACTGAGCAGGGAGCCCATTATGGGACTCAATCCCAGGATCCTGGGATCATGACCTGAGAGGAAGACAGATGCTTAACTGACTGAGCCACCCAGGTGCCCCAGCCAGTCCTGACGCCACCTAGTTTATTTCTTTTCTAGCAGCTTTCACAATTTTTGACATGTTCGCCTGGTGTTTATTAGCTTTCTGCCTCCCACCCCAAACTAACCCCTGCCCTCTGAGGGTAGTGACCATGTTTGCTTATTCATCAATATACCTAGGTCTCAATAAACTCAATACATATTTTGTGGATGAATAATTGAGAGAACAAGTGTGATCTAAGAAGTTGCCGTGTGGTAAATAAAGCTAGTCTATGATTTGCCACAAATAACTGGACATAATTGGTCCTGCAGAAGTCGAGACATGAGAATTAACTGGGCTGTTGAACTTGCATGGGTGCCTAAATAACAAGGCCTGGTCAGATTTACGTGCACCAATCAGTAAGTGTGAGTATTCACTAATGGCTGAACAGCTTATACCATCCTTTTCTTTCCCTTTCTTTCTTCTCTAGAATGGCCACATCTGTTGCTCAGTGGACCCACAGTGCCTTCAGGAACTGTGAAGTTAACTGTCTCACAGGAGATTTCTGTTTAAAGAATGTTCTTTCATTAAAAAGACCAAAAAAAAAAAAAAGTTAAAACTTAAAGTGGATGATTTGTGGGCAGCTAAGTGCAGCTTTGTTAATAGCTGAGTGAACATTCAATTATGAAATTTGTGAAGCTTGAGAAAATCACTAAAGGAAAATTCTTGGGGCAAAACGAGACCAGAATTCTGCTTCTACCGTGTCTGACATCACCGTGGTAGAAGAATGGGTGTAGAATACACACCATGACATCATGACCCCTGGATATAAAGCTTGAGCCCATCAGAGCTTTGAAAGCATCTAGTTTCACTGGTGCAGAAAATTTTTCTCTAGATCAGAATCTTCACGAATCAGTTAGGTTCCTCACTGCTGAAAATAAAATGCAAGGCAGTGAATGAATTATATTTTCAGAAGCAAAGCAAAGAAGCTATAACCTGTTATGTACAGTATACACTCTGAAAAGAAATCTGAAACAAGTTATTGTAATGATAAAATAATGCACAGGCATGGTTACTTAATATTTTCTAACAGGAAAAGTCATCCCTATTTCCTTGTTTTACTGCACTTAATATTATTTGGTTGGATTTGTTCAGTATAAGCTCGTTCTTGTGCAAAATTAAATAAATATTTCTCTTACCTTATAACGTGTCCAAGTGTCTTGTTTAATGTGTTCCTTTCCCCACAGATGCCTCAACATACAAACTGTTTCCTAGTTCTGCTGATGAAAAACTCCTACCATGCTATTTCCAAATGGAAATGTGATTTTCACTAAATTATAGGTCTAAGTGGGAAGTGTGATGGATACCTTGTGACCCTCTCAATCACATTTTCTACCCTGTCTGTATCCTGGGAGCTGATCTATATGGACCATATTAATGGGTTCCCTTGTCCTTTGGATTCTGGCTTGGTTTTACCAGTGGGGGCTGCTTGCAAGATATCAGGAAGAGTTAAATTTTGGAGGTTTTTTTTGTTTTTGTTTTGTTTTGTTTTGTTTTTGTTTTACTGCTGGCTCCCATTCTGCCAGAGCACTGCCGTGATTAGTGGTGTCACCTCACTAAACGCTCCATCTCCCGATCCATGGCCCCGTCTGATTTCTCCAGCTTCTGAAAATTTCTTCTATTTGCTTCTTCCAGTTTAGGGACAGTCACAACTATGGCTGTTTTCTCCTCAGGAGGTACCTGCCCTGCCCCATTTCTTGTTGATTTCCCTATTTCCTATCACATCTCTATAAATGGTCCCTTTGTTAAACTCTCTTTAATTAGCCAGCTTGTGTGTGCCATCTGTTTCCTGACAGGACTCTGACTGATACCCACAAGGAAGGGAGTATATGAGGGTTAGGAATGTCTTCAAGAATTGGTCCTTTACATTTTGATATAAAAAATAAAGAATCCCTATGTTAGGAGGGATTATGACATTACCTGTTAAATTTGTTGATATACTAGAATCTCAAGAGGAAAAAAAAGTAAAAGATTGAAGCCCCAATAAAGGACATGTACTCCATTATTGCCCTATCTAAATGTTTTGCATTAGGGCAAAAAGCAAATACAAAAATTATCAGATTAAATTTTAGCTGCCTAGAGACTTTTAATTTAAAGAGGAAAATGGAAATGGACAGTATATGACCAAACTATAGAAATGTTAAAGTGGCTTTTCACTATCCCTGCACCATTGCTATGGAAACAATCTTACACTCGCTGAGCTAAAGGATAATTTATAAATGTCTTAATGCTTTGGCATGTGTCATATTTATTGAATGTGTGAATTCAAGTATCTCTTCATATTCCCTGGATTTATCATAAATTATTTTTTCTGCAGCCTTTTTATCTCTAAAATTTCAACAGAGCACAAGGGTTTTTTTTTTCTATTATTGAATATGGTAAATAGTAATTTAGTCTCCAAGAAGATATTAATTTGAAGTTATTTCCATGTGATTTTTTTTCTTTATATGTATTTTGGATTTCATACTAAATCTTCCTGGAAAAATGTATTTTATTTGCATTAATGAGGAGAGTAAGGAAAGTGTGTGCATGCAGGTATGTGTGTAATGTATATACACAGAACATCTCCATCCATATACTCATATATATGCATCATTTAGATATTTTATGACTTTTGGAAGAAGAAGCAAGGCTGGAATTGTATATTCCCAATTTTTTATAAACCTTTGTAGGGCTCTGAGGAGTTGGGTGGTTTGAAGACCCCTGGTTTCTATAGACTGCTAAATGAAAGAAAACTCTTATAACACTGAAAAGAAGGAAAAAATAAGATTATGTTCTTCCAAGGACTATTAAAGCAATGAATGTGTTCAGATTGAATTTTTTCCCTTCAAGGTTTATACCATAAAATGTAGATCCCAGGAGAATTACTATTTACCTCAACAAGCAGTAATCAATTGCTTCTTAAGAACTTTGTTCCTTGAAAAAGAGGTGGTTGATGCCCTACTTCTTACTCTGGAAATAATTGGCAAAATGCCATCGTTGAATTATGCCGATATTATAAGAAAGTGAGAACTTTCCATGAATTTAGAAGAAGCATGAATTTACTTTGGGGGTACTTGGCTCTTTTAAGAGAAGCTCTTGGTGACAATTTTTGTTTTTACATTTCCCTTATTTTTCCTTTTCTGAGAAGAAAAGCACAAGAATATTTAAATGCAATCCTTTGGGAAGTAATGTATGGCAATCCTTATTATCTATCTCCTTTTTCAAAAGACTGCCATTTTGCTTTTTCCCTTTGCCTTATATGCTGGTAAAGAGAGCCATGGGTTTGTTCGATTATACTGCAATATCATGGAACTCTTTCATCCTCCCACTCACTTGGTTATCTATAGCCAAAGTTGAAATACCTTATAATTGCCTTTAAAAAAATGAATGGTATATCAAAGCTCCCTAAAACAGCAATCAATACTCTATCAGAGTAGCAGAAGTTATTCAGTTGCACAAAGCTGAGGTTACATGTACTGAATAGAAGAATATCAGCTGCGGTTCACTAAGCGTTACCACATCTATCAAAGCTCCATGTTGCTGACTAGTTTGGAGTTCCTCTGCAGGTTAGCGGATCCCGCAGACCTGTGTGGGGCTGTAGTACTGTTGACCTAGCGCTTAAGCATTGATGAGACCAACTTTTTTTTTTAGAACAAGATGTTTTGTCTTTATATTTTAAAATGTAGAGTGTTAGTGGTCCAATAGTAAATTGATTTCAGAGAGATTCTTGCCAAAAGGATACCTGAAGGCAATAAGTGAATGCTCATGCTCTATGTACACTTTATTCACGGAGGTGCCTGGATACTCACCCTCGGCAGTCCCTTTGTTGCTCTGAAGTTGGCTCATTGTGTTCATACTGACCTTTCATTATTTATGCACTGTTTTCTGCCCTAGAGTTCAATATCTTCCATAAAGGAATTGTCACCTCTTTGCAGAGTAATTGCCCTTACTTAATAGACCTGCAGGTAGAAAGGCAGAGTGCCTTAAGCTACAGCGATTCTGGATCTGTGAAGAAATAAAGTGACAAAGAATAGAGCCATTGGAGGAGTTTTGAGTAAAATCATCTGAGTTGCAATTTCCTATGTATATCTTGTATTTGCCAGGAGGCTGGGACTACTTCCTTCAAATCTTTGGTCTTTGTTTTGTGATTAAATCAAATCTTTTGTAGGGATTGGTCACACAGAAGATTCTGAAATTCTTTATTTTGAATGAAAAATGGCATAAATATGTTATCGTCACCACCAAAATACTATTTAGAACATGCTCTCCCAATTATCTCTAGTGCTAGGTGCTTTAAAAACAAACAAACAAACCAAAAAAAAAAAAAAAAAAAACAAACCCTACTTTGGATTAAGTGTGACTATATGCAGAAGTTGAAATGATACCCAGTTTATTTTGAATAATTTTTTTTCTCTTTTACAAAGAGAGATTTTTTTTTTCCTTTTTAGGAAAGGAAATGTATATATTTTTTCCTTTTTAGGAAAAAAAACCAGAAAATATAATTTTCCAAAAAATATATAAAGAATCCAGGAATAAGTCTACCAAAAGAGATGCATGGCCTTATGGAGAAGATATAAAAACCACACTGAACAAATAATTGTGGATGGCCCACCATATATCAGACACTATTCTAGGCATTGTGTGAAGAGTCAGAGCACTAAAGAGCAGGAGCACACAGAGCAGCACCACAGTGGATAAAGTATGTACAGAACACAAGCATTCACGGACATATTGCCTTCTTATGGAATTCACATTCTAATGGTGAGGGGAGAGCATTAACAAATACATAGATGCTATGTCAGGTGGGGATAAGTGCTATGAAGAAAAATTAAGCTGGGTTGGGGTCGTGAAGTGGATAGGGGTAATAGTTAAGATATGGTGTGCAGAAGTCCTCTCTGTGTGAAGTGACATTGGAGCAAATACTTGAATGGAGTAAGGGGGTGAGCCATCTGTGTCCCTGAAGGGAGAGAATTACAGACAGGGAGAACTGTGTGGACTCATCTAAGATGGTGCATGCTTATATGTGTCTCGAGAGGAGCAACCGAGCTGATTCAGAAGATGAGGTCAGAGTGACTGGTGACTAGATCACATAGATCCACCTGGGCCAAGGTTAGAGATTTGTATTTTATTCTTAAGGAGATGGGAGTTATTAGAGAATTTTGAGCATAGCTGTGAAATAATTGGGCTGACAGTTAAAAGGATCACCTTTGCTCCTGTGTGAAGAATAGATAGGGGAGTTGCAGGAAGGGTGAGATGTGCTAAGTGTGGAAGCAGGAGGTGTGTTCATAGTGCAGAATTTCAGACAAGATGGTAATGACTTGGACTAGGATGGTAACAACAAGGGTGAGAAGTGAGAACCAATGGAATTTAAAATTAAAGAAGATCCAACTAAATGAAAAAATGGATAGGAAACTTAAATATCTTTAAATGGCCAATTCTCCCCAGCAGTTCTAATGAGAAAAAAATATATTAAAAAAAAAACCCCACAAACAAACCAGCTCTTTTTAGTTGACCCTAAGCTGTCACAGAAAAATGAGTGGCCAAGAAAATGGTTTTGAAATGTAATATTTATTTATTTATTTATTTATTTATTTATTTCTGAGAGAGGGAGCATATGCACAAGTTGGGGAGGGGAGGGACAGGGAAAAAAGGGAGAGAGAAAATCTCAAGCAGACTCCCTGCTGAGCACAAAAACTGATGTGGGGCTCAATCCCAGGATCCCGAGATCATGACCTGAGCTGAAATCAACAGTTTGACGTTCAACAGACTAAGACACCCAAGTGCCTCAAATGGCCAAGAATATTTTAAGGGTAGGAGAGACTAGTTCTACAATACGTCAAGAGAGTATAAATCTCTAGAAATTAAGAGTATTACTATAAAAATAAATAAGATAGGTGAAGGATGTATATAATAGCATCAAGACCTCAGAAAACACCCAAACTCATATGGATACTTAATGTATGACAGAAGTTACAACTACAGATGTAAGCCTGTGGAAATTGGCTACAGAAGAACAAAAACATATCCTTATTGCATACAAATTAACTCCATGGTGATTAAAGACCTAATATAAAAAACAACACAAATGAAATTTTAGGCTAATGCCTTTGACCTCAGAATATTTTAAAATAGACTCAAAAAACATCTATCATAAATTTATAGTTAAATTCTGTTACTTGAAATCAATGAAAAGATAGGCCATATACTGGAAAAAATATTGGCATTATATATAATCACAAAGGACTGGTAACAAGAGCACACACACACACACACACACACACACACACCTAAAAAGAAGAAAAATACAAAGTATCCAAGGAAAATGAACAGAAGACACATATAGGTATTTCACAAGAAAGGAAACCCCAAATTACTAATAAATATGAAAATCTCCTTGGGTTCCCTAGTAATTAGATAAGTTTATATTAAAACCAAATAACAAAATTCAATAAAAATTTGATAAAGTGAAAAAGTAAGGATAGCGGGAGGAGTCAAGATGGCGGAGAAGTAGCAAACTGAGATGACATCAGGTAGCAGGAGATCAGCTAGATAGCTTATCAAACCATTGTGAACACCTACAAATCCAATAGGAGATCGAAGAGAAGAACAGCAATTCTAGAAACAGAAAATCAACCACTTTCTGAAAAGTAGGACTGGCAGAGAAGTGAATCCAAAGCGATGGGAAGATAGATCACGGCGGGAGAGGCTGGCTCCGGGCAAGTGGCGGAACAATGGAGCACAAAATCAGGACTTTTGAAAGTCTGCTCCACGGAGGGGCATCACTCCAAAGGCTAAACCGGGGTGAAGCCCACGCGGGGTCAGTGTGGCCCCAGGTCTCGTGGGGTCACAGGAGGATAGAGGGTGTCTGAGTGTCCCAGAGCTCACAGGTATTAGGGTGGGGAAGCCGGCTACAGAGACGGAGCGGAGGAGTGAGCTCTCAACTCGGGGTTACCTTGAACCCTAATCCGTGGCATAGGCTACTACTCTGAGTGAGGTCCCCACAAGAACCAGGGAGATACCCCCTGGGGGAGCTCAGGAATCTGTGGGGTTCAGAGACTCCAGGCAGAGCTGTGTGCCAGAGACAGAGACACTTGGTCATAGGCTGGGTGAGCTTGGAGCGCAGCCGCAGGCCAGGGAGATGTGAGTGATTGAGCACTTTTCTTCAAGCTTGGCCAGAGGCCAGGGAGACAGGAATGATTGAGCGCTTTTCTCTGAGGGCATCCTGAGGAGTGGGACCCCGAGCTCTCGGCTCCTCTGGGCCAGAGATTGGGAGGCCGCCATTTTCATTCCTATCCTCCGGAACTCTACAGAAAGCATTCAGGGAACAAAAGCTCCCAAAAGTGAACCCGAGTGTATTATTTAGCCTGGCCCCTGGTAAGAGCGGTACAATTCCACCTGGGGCAAAGACACTTGAGAATCACTACAACAGGTCCCTCCCCCAGAAGATCAACAAGAAATCCAGCCAAGACCAAGTTCACTTACCAAGGAGAACAGTGGAATTCCAGAGGAGGAGAAAGCAAAGCATGGAATTCATGGCTTTCCCCCCACGATTCTTTAGTCTTGAAGTTAATCAATATTTTTTTTTCATTTTTTTTCTTCTAATTTTTTTTAACTTTTACCTTTTCCTCTTTTAACATTTTTTAACTAGTTTATCTTAACAATACCTTTCATTAAAAAAAAAATCTTTTTTACACCTTCATTATTATAGCCATATTTTATCCTTCAATGTATCTAACTTTATTTTTTGTATACACATAGGGTTTTTTCTTCTAAAAAATTTGGAGTACAACTTCTTCTAATAGATCAAAATATACCCTAAATCTAGCTCCGGGCTTGTTCTAGTCTCCAGTCTGAGCAAATTCTCTCCACTTTCTTTTTCTTTATTCTCCCAACTAACTTACTTTATCAACTACTTTTTTAGACATTAAAAAAATTTTTTTTATCTTTGTAGGCATATTCCATTTCTTTATTGTGTTTACCCTTATATATGTTTTTCATTCTTTAACATTTTGGGAGGTAGTTTCTTCTAAGAGACCAAAATACTCCCCAAATTAAGTGGGTGACCCTGTTCTAGTCACCACTCTAATATATATATTTTTTTCTTTTTTATATTTTTTCTTTATTTGTTTTCTTTTTCTAATTTTTTTTTCTGAACTTCCTTTTATCCCCCTTCTCCCCCCCAAACCGCCCCCCATGATTTGGGGTCTCTTCTGATTTGGTTAAAGCACATTTTCCTGGGGTCTTTGCCACCCTTTTAGTATTTTATTTGCTCCTTCATTTATTCTTATCTCGACAAAATGACAAGGCAGAAAAACTCACCACAAAAAAAAAAAAAAATCAAGAGGCAGTGCCAAAGGCTATGGACCTAATCAATACGGACATTGGTAATATGTCAGATCTAGAGTCCAGAATGCCTATTCTCAAGGTTCTAGCCGGGCTCAAAAAAGGCATGGAAGATATTAGAGAAACCCTCTCCAGAGAGATAAAAGCCCTTTCTGGAGAAATAAAGAACTAAACTCTAACCAAGTTGAACTCAAAAAAGCTATTAATGAGGTACAATCCAAAATGGAGGATAAATGAGGCAGAAGAAAGAATTAGTGTTATAGAAGGCCAAATGACAGAGAATAAAGAAGCTGAGCAAAAGAGAGACAAACAAATACTGTACCATGAGGGGAGAATTTGAGAGATAAGTGACAACATAAGATGAAACAACATTAGGATAATTGGGATTCCAGAAGAAGAAGAAAGAGAGAGGGGAGCAGAAGGTCTATTGGAGAGGATTATTGTAGAGAATTTCCCTAATATGGCAAAGGGAACAAGCATCAAAATCCAGGAGGTGCAGAGAACACCCCCTCAAAATCAATAAGAATAGGTCCACACCCTATCACCCAATAGTAAAATTTACAAGTCTTAGTGACAAAGAGAAAATCCTAAAAGCAGCCCAGGAAAAGAAGTCTGTAACCTACAATGGTAAAAATATTAGATCAGCAGTGGACTTATCCACAGAGACCTGGCAGGCCAGAAAGAACTGGCATGATATATTCAAAGCACTAAACAAGAAAAACATGCAGCCAAGAATACGATATCCAGCTAGGCTATCATTGAAAATAGAAAGAGAGATAAAAAGCTTTCAGGACAAACCAAAACTGAAAGAATTTGCAAACACCAAACCAGCTCTACAGGAAATATTGAAAGTGGTCCTCTAAGCAAAGATAGATCCTAAAAGTAGTAGATCAGAAAGGAATAGAGACAATATACAGTAATAGTCACCTTACAAGCAATACAATGACATTAAATTCATATCTCTCAATAGTTACCCTGAATGTAAATGAGCTAAATGCCCCCAATCAGAAGACACAGGGTATCAGAATGGATAAAAAACAAAACCCATCAATATTCTGCCTACAAGAAACTCATTTTAGACCCGAAGACACCTCCAGATTTAAAGTGAGGGGGTGGAAAACAATTTACCATGCTAATGGACATCAGAAGAAAGCTGGGGTGGCAATTCTTATATAAGATCAATTAGATTTTAAGCCAAAGAGTATAATAAGAGATGAGGAAGGACACCATGTCATACTCAAAGGGTCTATCCAACAAGAAGATCTAACAATTTTAAATATCTATGCCCCTAATGTTGGAGCAGCCAACTATATAAACCCATTAATAACAAAATCAAAGAAACACAGTGACAATAACACAGTAATAGTAGGGGACTTTAACACTCCCCTCACTGAAATGGACAGATCATCCAAGCAAAAGATCAACAGGGAAATAAAGGCCTTAAATGATACACTGGATGAGATGGACATCACAGATATATTCAGAACATTCCATCCCAAAGCAACAGAATACACATTCTTCTCTAGTGCACATGGAACATTCTCCAGAATAGATCACATCCTGGGTCATAAATCAGGTCTCAACCAGTATCAAAAGACTGGGATCATTCCTTGCATATTTTCCGACCACAATGCTCTGAAGGTAGAACTCAATCACAGGAGGAAATTTGGAAAGAACCCAAATCCATGGAGACTAAACAGCATTCTTCTAGAGAATGAATGGGTCAACCAGGAAATTAAAGAAGAATTGAAAAAATTCATGGAAACAAATGATAATGAAAACACAACTGTTCAAAATCTGTGGCACACACCAAAGGCAGTCCTGAGAGGAAAATATATAGTGATACAAACCTTTCTCAAGAAACAATAAAGGTCTCAAATACACAACCTAACCCTACAAGAGGTTCTCCTAAAGGAGCTGGAGAAAGAACAACAAAGAAAACAAACCCAGCAGGAGAGGAGAAATAATAAAGATCAGAGCAGAAATCAATGAAATAGAAACCAAAAAAACAATAGAACAAATCAACAAAACTAGGAACTGGTTCTTTGAAAGAATTAATGAGATTGATAAACCCCTGGCCAGACTTATCAAAATGAAAAGAGAAAGAACCCAAATAAATAAAATCATGAATGAAAGAGGAGAGATCACAACCAACACCAAAGAAATACAAACAATTATAAGAACATACTATGAGCAACTCTACACCAACAATTTGACAATCTGGAAGAAATGGATGCATTCCTAGAGACATATAAACTACCACAACTGAACCCGGAAGAAATATAAAACCTGAACAGATCCATAACCAGTAAGGAGATTGAAACAGTTATCAAAAACCTCCAAACAAAAGCCCAGAGCCAGACAGCTTCCCAGGGGAATTCTACCAAACATTTAAAGAAAAACTAATTCCTATTCTCCTGAAACTGTTTCAAAAAATAAAAACAGCAGGAAAACTTCCAAACTCATTTTATGAGGCCAGCATCACTTTGAACCCCAAACCAGACAAGGATCCCATCAAAAAAGAGAACTGCAGACCAATTTCCTTGATGAACACAGAAGCAAAAATTCTCACCAAAGTACTAGCCAGTAGAATCCAACAGTACATTAAAAGGATGATTCACTGCGACCAAGTGGGATTTATTTCAGGCTGCAAGGTTGGTTCAACATCTGCAAATCAATCAATGTGATACAACACTTTAATAAAAGAAAGAACAAGAACCGTATGATACTCTCAATAGATGCTGAAAAAGCATCTGACAAAGTACTGCATCTCTTCCTGATCAAAACTCTTCAAAGTGTAAGAATAGAGGGCACATACCTCAATATTATCAAAGCCATCTATGGAAAACCCACTGCAAATATCATTCTCAATGGAGAAAAACTGAAAGCTTTTCCGCTAAGGTCAGGAACATGGCAGGGATGTCCATTATCACCACTGCTATTCAACATAGTAATAGAAGTCCTAGCCTCAGCAATCAGACAACAAAAAGAAATTAAAGGCATCCAAATCAGCAAAGAAGAAGTCAAACTCTCACTCTTTGCAGATGATATGATACTATATGTGGAAAACCTGAAAGACTCCACTATAAAACTGCTAGAACTTATACAGGAATTCAGCAAAGTGTCAGGATATAAAATCAATGCACAGAAATCAGTTGCATTTCTTTCACCAACAACAAGACAGAGGAAAGAGAAATTAAGGAGTCAATCCCATTTACAATTATATACAAAATCATAAGATACCTAGGAATTAACCTAAACAAAAAGGCAAAGAATCTATACTCAGAAAACTATAAAGTACTCATGAAAGAAACTGAGGAAGACACAAAGAAATGAAAAAATGTTCCATGCTCCTGGATTGGAAGAACAAATATTGTGAAAATGTCTATGCTACATAAAGCAATCTACACGTTTAATGCAATCTCTATCAAAATACCATCCATTTTTTTTTTCAAAGAAATGGAACAAATAATCCTAAAATTTATATGGAACCAGAAAAGACCTCAAATAGCCAAAGGAATACTGAAAAAGAAAGCCAAAGTTGGTGGCATCACAATTCCGGACTTCAAGCTCTATTACAAAGCGGTCATCATCATAACAGTGAGGTACTGGCACAAAAACAGACACATAGATCAATGGAACAGAATAGAGAGCCCAGAAATAGACCCTCAACTCTATGGCCAACTAATCTTTGACAAAGCAGGAAAGAATGTCCAATGGAAAAAATGCCTCTTCAACAAATGGTATTGGGAAAATTGAATAGCTACATGTAGAAAAATGAAACTGAACCATTTCCTTACACCATGCATGAAAATAGACTCAAAATGGATGAAGGACCTCAATGTGAAAAATGAATCCATCCAAATCCTTGAGGAGAACACAGGCAGCAACCTCTTCGACCTCAGCGGCAGCAAATTCTTCCTAGGAACATCGCCAAAGGCAAGGGAAGCAAGGGCAACAATGAAGTATTGGAATTTCATCAAGATCAAAAGCTTTTGCTGGGCGCCGGGGTGGCTCAGTGGGTTAAGCCGCTGCCTTCGGCTCAGGTCATGATCTCAGGGTCCTGGGATCGAGTCCCGCATCGGGCTCTCTGCTCAGCAGGGAGCCTGCTTCCCTCTCTCTCTCTCTCTCTCTGCCTGCCTCTCTGTCTACTTGTAATCTCTCTCTGTCAAATAAATAAATAAAATCTTTAAAAAAAAAAAAAAAGATCAAAAGCTTTTGCACAGCAAAGGAAACAGTTAACAAAACCAAAAGACACCTGACAGAATGGGAGAAAATATTTGCAAATGACATATCAAATAAAGGGCTAGTATCCAAAAATCTATAAAGAGCTTAACAAACGCAACACCCAAAGAACAAATAATCCAATCAAGAAATGGGCAGAGGACATGAACAAACATTTCTGAAAGAAGACATCCAGATGGCCAACAGAGACATGAAAAAGCACTCCATATCTCTCGGCATCAGGGAAATACAAATGAAAACCACAATGAGATACCACCTCACACCAGTCAGAATGGCTAAAAAAAATGAATGAATGAATAGAATGGCTATGGAAAGAATCTAGATGTCCATCAACAGATGAATGGATAAAGAAGATGTGGTATATATATACAATGGAACATCATGTAGCCATCAAAAGAAATGAAATCTTGCCATTTGCGATGACATGGATGGAACTAGAGGGTATTATGCTTAGCTAAATAAATCAATTAGAGAAAGACAACTATCATATGATCTCCCTGATATGAGGAAGTGGAGATGCAACGTGGGGGGTTTGGAGGGTAGGAAAAGAATATATAAAACAAGATGGGATCAGGAGGGACACAAAGCATAAGAGACTCTTAATCTCGCAGAAAACTTAGGGTTGCTGGGGGTAGGGTTGCTCCTGTATAAGGGGAGGGTGGTGAGGTTATGGACATTGGCAAGGGTGTGTGCTATGGTGAGTGCTGTGAAGTGTGTAAACCTGGCGATTCACAGACCTATACTCCTGGGGCTAAAAATACATTATATGTTTATTAAAAATTTTTTAAAAATTTAAAAATAACCCCTCCCCAAAATTAAGGATAGCACATGGGGCAGCTGGGTGGCTCAATTAGTTGTCACTGACTCTTGATTTCAGTTCAGGTCATGATCTCAGGGTCATGAGGTTGACCCTGTATGGGGCACCACACTGGGTATGGTGTCTGCTTAAGATTCTCTCTCTCTCCCTCTCCCTGGGCTCCTCCCCTTTGGTCACACATGTGCATGTGGTCTCTCTTGCTCTCTCTTTCAAAAAGTAAAAAGGTAAGATCACTACAACCGTTGATATGAATATAAAACAACAGGAGCTCCTGCACACTAGCAGTGGCAGCATACATTATACACATCTCCAAACCTTTTTGCAATACCTGAAGTTGAGGATATATACCCCTTATGATCCAGCATGTACTCTGAAGTATGTGATCTAGAGCTGCACTGTCCAATACAGTAGCCACTAGTTGTTTGTGGCTATTTAAATGTAAATTAATTAAATTAAATTAAATTAAATTAAATTTCACTTCCTCAGTTGCCTGAACACATTTCAAGTGCTCAATAGTCACTCTATGACTATTGTATAGTCTACTATAACTGGACAGCACAATAATAGTTCTAACATTAAAGAAAGTTCTCTTGGAATGGTACCACTCAATGGAATTTTTCACACACATGTATAAAAAGACGTGTAACAGATATTTGTAGTAGTATTATCTGCAATAACAAAATTCTAGGAACCATTCTAATGTCAATCAGTAGAATGACTGATAAAATACACAATGTTTATATTTTGGAATACTTTAGAACATGAAAATGAATAAGAACTACATATAACGACATGGATGAATCTCAGAAACAATGTGTAGAAAATATCAAAATGCAGAAAATGCACACATAACACACAGTATTTATATAAAATTTTAAAATATTCAAAACTGTATATTGTGTAAGAATATATCTATGCACAAAGTATTTTTAAAGTGAATGGGAATGATAAACATCAAACTAGGATAGTGGTTGTCTCTGAGAGGTAGAAAAGAAGTGCCAAATATACAGGGTACATAACTGTGTTGGTAATATTTGTTTATCATTATATTTTATATACTCCAGATATTTTAAATAATGTTGTCTATTGCTGGCATTCAGATAAATGAATTTACAGATTGATTAACTTAAATAGAATTTACATTTCTATTCCTCAAACTAAACCATTTAATTTTTTTTCATTTAATTTATTTCTTTTCAGTGTTCCAAAATTCATTGTTTATGTACCTCACCCAGTGCTCCATGCAATACGTGCCCTCCATAATACCCACCACCAGGCTCACTCAACCTCCCACCCCCTACCCCTCCAAAACCCTCAGTTTGTTTCTCAGAGTCCACAGTCTCTCATGGTTGGTCTCCCCCTCTGATTTCCCAAACTCACTTCTCCTCTCCATTTCCCAATGTCCTCCACGTTATTCCTTATGCTCCACAAGTAAGTGAAACCATAGGATAATTGACTTTCTCTGCTTGACTTATTTCACTCAGCATAATCTCTTCCAGTCCCATCCATGTTGATACAAAAGTTAGGCATTCATCCTTTCTGATGGAGGCATAAATCTCCATTGTATATATGGACCATATCTTCTTTATCCACTCATCCATTGAAGGGCATCTTGGCTCTTTCCACAGTTTGGCAACTGTGGCCTTTCTTGCTATGAACACTAGGGTACAGATGGCCCTTCTTTTCACTACATCTGTATTTTTGGGGTAAATACTCAGTAGTGCAATTGCAGGGTCATAGGGTAGCTCTATTTTTAATTTTTTGAGGAATCTCCACACTGTTTTCCAAAGTGGCTGCACCAACTTGCATTCCCACCAACAGTTTAAGAGGGTTCCCCTTTCTCCATATCCTCTTGAACACATGTTGTTTACTGTTTTGTTAATTTTGGCCATTCTAACTGATGTAAGGTGGTATCTTAATGTGGTTTTGATTTGAATCTCCCTGATTGCTAATGATGATGAACATTTTTTCATGTGTCTATTTAGCCATTTGTATGTCTTCTTTGGAGAAGTGTGTATTCACGTCTTCTGCCCATTTTTTGATGTGATTATCGGTTTTGCGTGTGTGTAAGCCATTTAATTTTTGACAGATACATATGGAAGTCATAAGATTTGTGGAAGCTAGGCTTTAGACAATTATATGTAGTGTGCTTGCTTTGGCAGCATATATAGTAAAAAATAAACAATTATATGTAGCCTAAAAGGTTTCTTTTTCTAATAATTTATTTAAATACAATACAACTCCTCTAAACACAAATAGTAAGAAAAAAAAAAAACCAAGATGATCTCATCACCTTTGCTGTTGTTTTTATTTTTGTTTGCTCTCTGCTCACATGCTTACATATTTTACATTGCTAAGTCACAGTATCATTTTCTGCCTTTGGTGTGGCATTTTATTGTAAACAATTTCATATTATTAAATGTTCATAAAACGTTAATGACCTGTAAATATTTCATTGATATGTTAGAAATGTAGTTTATTTCCTTCTAACTTTTTTATAATTATAGATGCTACTATAATTCATACCATGTAAGTTATCCGTAGGCTGTATTATCAGGAGTATATTTAATGAAGCAAGTTATGAACAATTCTAATGATGTGGTTTGCTTATTTTATTGTTTGTCTAAAGTCCGTACCAATGAACAATTCCACTGGCCATATAGGATTATTTTAAAATGAATCTATCCTACCTTACCAATTTAATTTTAGTTCTTCACTACTTTTATAGGTGTAAAATAATACATTACTATTTTAATTTGAATTTCCTTAAATAACTATAAGGTTAAATGTAGGTAGTACAGTCATTTTCTCCTTATGATCTTCTTCATATAACTCTTGTGCTTTGATATTTTTCTTGTAAATTAGAATTAGATAGCCATGTTTAATTGTTAGAAATCCTTTGACATATTTTTCAATGCCTTCCTCAATGTTATTTTTAGTTTATTTTAATTTTTATTGTAAAGAATTTCAGTATGTTATCATAGATGGTTATTTTTATAACCTCTTATATTTCATTGGATTATTATATTGCAATTAGCTCCTTGTACACATCCAGCAATGGGATAATCACCACCTCCAGAAACCATGCATTCAATTTTTTAAATATTCTATTTTTCTTCTGAACATCAGCTGAAATCTATTTTCCTTAAATTTCAAATTAATTTACATTATGTTGGTCCTATTTCTACTCACTGGGCCATACTGACAAGCTCCTCTTCAAATATCCTTCTAGAACCCTCTACTTCTACTATCAAATTTCTCCAATTTAAGTCAAACACCACATTCCAGGAGAAATTTCTTTTTTAAATTATTTTTATGTTCAGTTAGCCAACAAATAGTACATCATTTGTTTTTGTTGTGGTGTTCATAACAATAGTATATCATTGCTTTTGATGTAGTGTTCAATACCCAGTGCTCATCACCACACATGCCCTCCTTAATATCCATCACCTCCTCCCACTTCCCTCCTTTTTGTAACCCTCAGTTTGTTTCCCAGGGTCCAGAGTCTCTCATGGTTTGTCTCCCTCTCTGACTTCTTCCCATTTAGTTTTCTCTCCCTTCCCTGTTGTTCTCCACACTATTCCTTATGTTCCACATACTGAAACCAAATTTGTCTTTTTCTTCTTGACTTATTTCACTTAGCATAATCTCCTCCAGTTCCATCCATGTTGATGCAAATGGTGGGTATTCATCCTTTCTTTCTTTCTTTTTTTTTTTTAAGATTTTACTCATTTGTTTGACAGACAGAGATCACAAGTAGGCAGAGAGGCAGGCAGAGAGAGAGGAAGGGAAGCAGGCTCCCCGCTGAGCAGAGAGCCCGACGTGGGGCTTGATTCCAGGACTCTGGGATCATGACCCAAGCCGAAGGCAGAGGCTTAACCCACTGAGCCACCCAGGTGCCCCAGGTATTCATCCGTTCTGATGGCTGAGTAATATTCCATTGTATATATGAATCACATCTTTATCCATTCATCTGTTTAAGGGCATCTCAGCTCCTTCCATAGTTGGACTATTGTGGACATTGCTGCTATGAACATTGGGGTGCATATGCCCCTTCTTTTCACTACATCTGTATCTTTGGGGTTAAATGTCTAGTAGTGCAATTGCTGCATTGTTGGGTAGCTCTATTTTTAACATCTTCAGGAATCCCCACACTGTTTTACAGAGTGGCTGTACCAGGTTGCATTCTCACCAACAATGTAAGAGGTTTCCCCTTTTTCCACATCCTCGTCAACATTTGTTGTTTCCTGTCTCATTAGTTTTTGCTGTTCTAACTGGTGTAAAGTGGTATCTCATTGTGGTTTTGACTTTTATTTCCTTAGTGATGTGGAGCATTTTTTTCATATGTCTGTTGGCTTTTTTTTTTTTTTTAAGATTTTATTTATTTATTTGACAGACAGAGGTCACAGTTAGGCAGAGAGGCAGACAGAGAGAGAGGGGTAAGCAGACTCCCGGCTGAGCAGAGAGCCTGATGCAGGGCTCCATCCCAGGGCCCTGAGACCGTGACTTGAGCCAAAGGCAGAGGATTAACATACCGAGCCCCCCAGGCGCCCCATTTGTAAATCTTCTTCAGAGAAGTGTCTGTTCAAGGCTTCCGCTCCAGGAGAAATTTCTTTAGCCAAAGACACACTTGGTTAAGAAATTGAGAACATAAACTGGGGCTCCTTCACTGGACTTTTCTATCTTACAAAGAATAAGAATTTTCTCCAAATTCACCAAGTGATCTCTTTTGATATATTTGAAATTCATAAAAACTTCAAAATGCTAACTAAGAGAACATTTATATTCAAATTGCATTCTCCCAAATGTGTTTACAGAATCATCTTTCTAACAGCATAGTCAATGCTGTGTAAAATCGGATTCTATTTGGTGGCATATTACTATTCTATAAAGAATCCAGTAGCATGTATTTCCCACTGCAAATTGAATTTTTCTAGTAATTTGGGCTTTTCGTCCATAGTAAATACATTTCTCAGTGTAGGACTTCGTGCATCATCTCATCATTCTAAATGATATGCCAAAGGAAGAGAACTGTGCCTTGCTATGAATAAAACAACTTGATTTTATTTTCGTAATTTGAATCATTTTGACTGCAAAGCCTAGCCAACAGAAACAGAATTGTATCACGTTGGTTAAATTCTCACTTGACATAGAGCAGGACACAGTAGCAAACCTCATTAAGTGATGATTAACAATAATGACAAGAGTTTTTGCAACTGGCACATTTAACCCATGTTTTCTGAACATTCGTTTTTGTTCTGTTTGTGACATATGTTAACCAACTATGAGTTTCGTTTTTACTTTCTTTTTTTTACCTTACTTTTCTTTTTTTTTTCCTTTATGGAAAATTGCTTTTTTTTTTTTTTTTTTTTAGCAAACATGAACTGTTTTAAAAAATACATGAAGTGTTTTTTAAAAATTACTTTTTTAAAAAAGATTTTATTTATTTATTTGACAGACAGAGATCACAAGTAGGCAGAGACACAGAGGGAAGCAGGCTCCCTGCGGAGCAAAGAACCCAATATGGGGCTCGATCCCAGAACTCTGGGAGTCATGACCTGAGCCGAAGGCAGCGGCTTTAACTGCTGAGTTAAAGCCACCCAGGTGCCCCTTAAAAATTACTTTTTTAAAAAAAAGTTACTCTCCATGCGATTAACTCTTTCTGTTTGATAACATCACTGACGTCACCCTGAGGGGAAAAGACCATAAAAGCGATCTGCCCCAAGCCTTAGACTCTTTGCTGTTAAAGAGCAGTGGCAGGATCATAGGGATAGGACTGAGCAATGGAAGCAATGAATACTGTGGAAGCCTCTTAGCCGGTAACTTCTCCTTTTTCCAATTCTTCCTTTTTTTCCTTTTTTAAAGATTATTTATTTATTTGAGATAGAGAGGGAAAGAGCAGGAGCAGTGGTGGAAAGCAGAGGCAGAAGCAGACTGGAAGCCGGGAGCTCCTAGGATCCCAGGATCCCAGGATCCCCTAGATCATGACCTGAGCGGAAGGCAGACACCTAACCAACTGATCCACTAAGGCGCCCGTCAATTCTTCCTTTCATATGCTTTATTTCCATAAGGTAGAAGAGCTTTTACTTTTCTTCTTAACAAACATCATTTGTCTGGAAAAATTTAAGAGTCTCATGCTCTACTGACTGAGCTAGCCGGGCTGTCTGGAAAAATTTAGATCTGATGTTAAATCCTTATTCTCTTGATCCATTTCCAGTAAGATGTTTTCATCCTCCTCCTACTCCTGATTACCTCTCACTTGCATTAATTTCTTCATGCTACAGAACATATCTGAAGGCAGGATTCATGTCTTACTCATTTTTTAAAATTCTACACAGTGCAGTCACTAGTGTAGAATAGAATCCCTATTAATATTTTTATGCTGTAGATTTTTTCCAGCTCTATTGAAGTATAACTAACAAACAAAATTATACTATATTTGAAGTATACATCAGGATGATTAGACATATGTTTGAAAAGAGTCCTGCCATCTGGTTAATTACACATTCATCATCATATTAGTGTAATATAAATTTAATATATTAATATATTTCATATATAAATATATAGATATATATGTATATATTTGGTGAGAACTTTTAAGTCCTATTCTCTTAGGAAATTTCAATTACACATTACAGTATCATCAACTATAGTCACCATGTTAACATATTAGATCTTCAGACCTTATTTATCTTATGAAAGTTTGTACCCTTTGACCAACCTTTCCCTATTTTCCCCCTTCCACAGCCCTGCCAACCACTTTTCTACTCTCTGTTTTTATGTCTATACCATACTGTTTTCATTTCTACAGCTTTGTAATATAGCTTGAAAAAAGGAGTGTGATGCTTCCAGTTCTTTCTCTAGACTGTTTTGGCTATGTGTGGGGTTTTGTGGTTCCTATAGTTTTAGGATTGTTTCTTCAATTTCCATAAAAAATGCCAGTGGAATTTTGATAGGAATTGCATTGATTCTATATACTGCTTTGGGTAGTGTGGACATTTTAACAATGTTAATTTTTCTAATCCATGAGCATGGAATATCTTTTCATTTACGTTCATCTTTGATTTCTTTCACTAAAGTCTTAGAGTTTTCAATGTATAGGTGTTTCATCTCCTCGGTTAAATTTATTCCTAGGTATTTTACTCTTTTTGATGTGATTATAATACTATTTTCTTAATTACTCTTTCTGATAGTTCATTGTTAGGGTATAGAAACATAATTGATTTTTGCGTATTGATTTTTTATCCTGAAATTTTACTGAATTCACTTATTAGTTCTAACAGTTTTTTGGTGGAATCTTTGGAGTTTATAGATAAGAGACAGAAACAATTTTACTTTTTCCTTTCCAGTTTATATATATATATATATTTTTTTTTTTTCTTGCCTAACTGCTCTAGATAGGCCATCCAATACTATGTTGAATAAAAGTGGCAAGAGTGGACATCCTTCTTTGGGTCCTGATCCAGAGGAAAAGTGTTCAGCTTTTCATCATGAAATATGATGTTAGCTGTGGGCTTGTCCTATATGGTCCTTATTATATTGAGATACATTCCTTCCATATCCAGTTTGTTGGAAGTTTTTATTATGAATGAACATTGAATTTTGTCAAATGTTTTCTCTGCGCCATTTAACATGATCATAGGTTTTATGTGTCCTTTTTTTTTTTTTAAGATTTTTATTTATTTATTTGAGAGAGGGACAGTGAGAGAGAGCATGAGAGGGGGGAAGGTCAGAGGGAGAAGCAGACTCCCCGTAGAGCTGGGAGCCTGATGCAGGACTCCATCCCAGAACTCCGGAATCATGACATGAGCTGAAGACAGTTGCTCAACCAACTGAGCCACCCAGGTGCCCAATCATATGGTTTTTACTCTTCATTTTATTAATGTGGGGTATCACACTGATTGGTTTTTGTATGTCGAACCATCCTTTGCTTCCCTGAAAAAAAAAAAAAGCCAACTCGATCATGGTGTGTGGTCCTTGTAAGGTACTTTTGAATCTGGATTGCTAATACTGTGTTGAAGATTTTTGTATCTATGTTCATCGGGGATATTAGCTTGTAATTTTCCTTTCTGTACTGTCTTTTCCAGATGTTGTATCAGGATAGTGCTGGCCTCATAAAATGAGTTGAGAAGTCATCCTTACTATATTTTGGAAGAGTTTGAAAAGGATTGATTTTTTTTTTTTTAATGTTTGGTAGAAATCACCTGAGAAGCCATCTATTTCCTGATGTTTTCCTTTTTGAGAGGTTGGGTGGTCTTGGACCTGTTAACTGTGTCTTTCTTTGTTACAGTCTGTGAGACACGTAAATCCAAGATATTTTGGCTATAAGAGCTAGGTGATCCAAAAGCCTGTTACCTAAATGGTAGCCACAAAAGCAGGGGTACCAGATAAGTGTCCAGGCTCCTTCCAAAGAGATACTTACCCTTGGAGTGGGCCAGAGGAAAAGGGCAGGGGAGAGATATAGAAGGTTCCATGGACTTTTCTCATCTCTGGGAGGATCACAGTCATCCCCTTAGTGAATGCTAAATTAGAAGCCTGACTCTAAGGGAGAAGCTTCTGAAGTATGCAAATAGTCCTCTTTCAGAGAAAGAATGGGAGATGGGCATCTCTGTCTGCTCCTTCTCTGCTGAATCCTGGGAGCATAGCTGGTTAAGACTTGTTTCTTTGCGGTATCTGGGTGGTTCTGTGGGTTAAGCCTCTGCCTTTGGCTCGGGCCATGATCTGAGGGTCCTCAGATGGAGGTCCACATAGGGCTCTCTGCTCGGCAGGGAGCCTGCTTCCCCCCTCTCTAGGCTTGCCTCTCTGCCTACCTGTGATCTCTCTCTCAGTCAAATAAACAAGTAAAATATTAAAAACAAAACTAAACAACAACAACAAAAGTGTTTCTTTGTTTGCTACAGTCCTGTGGGGATACAGGAACGTAATCCCCATTGGCTCTCAGAGTCAGATGATCTAGGCATCTGTCCCTTGGGTGGCAGCCACAAATGTGGGGGTGCCAGATGTGTGTGAGTTTCTTCCAGGAATATATTGACAATTTGGGGTGGGCTCAAGGGACAGGGCAGAGGTGATGTCCACTGTTTTTTCTGGTCTCAAGGAAGGATGACAGTCACTAGATGCATGTTAATTTAGAAGAAAGATCCTGAAACAGTAGCTTCTAACATATGCAAATAGGCCTCTTTCCATGAAAGACTGGGAGAAGGGCAATCCGCCTGCTCACTCTGTTCTGAGCTTTGGGTAGATAGCCTCAGTGAGTCCTCTTGAGAAGTTTTCTGTTTTAATGCATATAAGCCCCATTCATTTTCAGAGCTAAGTGTTTGGAGTATGTATCCCTCAGGTGGGAGTCTTAAAAGTTGGGGTGCTTGATGTGCAGACCAATCCTTTTGCTCCTCAGGGAGGAAGTGGGAGTTGGGACTTCCTCTTAACTAATGGCACTGGCATGGGTGAGGTTTATGGTGAGTGTATTTCAGCCTTTCCTATCTTTTTCAGTGTGAGTGATGCAGGTGCAGGACTTGCTCAGCTCTTTTCTGGATTTCTTTTAGGAATTGTTCTGTGTTTATCTGAGGACTTGCTGTGCCTGTGGAAAGAGGTGAAGTGGGGAGGTTCTTGTCTCTCCATCTTGGGGCTGATTGTGCCTATAGCTGGCTTCTAACTCAGGTCTTAGACTAAAGGAGGGAAAAAAAGAAGTTCACATGGGGTCCAGAGAGTTGGTGAAAAGTGGGTTTGAGTCCAAAGCCCCGCCTATGGGCCAGAAAGTATTTTAGGCATACATCCTCTGTTTTAACTACTCAACTCTGCTATTGTACACCTAATATATAAATACTGAATTTTGCATATAAAATATAAAATGAATGAATATAGCTCTGTTTCAATAAAATTACATTGGCAGAAGTCAGTGGCAGGTCATATTTGGCCCACAGGCCATAGTTTGTCAACCTCTGCTATAGGAGGTTCCATGGGGAACCTCCAACAGCAACGTACAAAGCCCATTGGGTATTCAAGAATTTTGTTGCCCTAAATAGACTTTTTGTTCTATTTCTTATATGTAAACATAGAGGAAATTAATGATCAAAATCCGAAAAGCATTTTAGGAAATCCAGACTGAGGGAGACCTACATTTGCAAATTCTGAATCTACACGTAGCCTTCCTGCCCAATCCAGTGAAATTTGCCCTCCTCTTCCATTGGCCCCCTAAACCAATTAAAGCTGAGGGGCCATATCTGCAGAAGAGCCTCTGCTTTTCTAAAGATCTGTAAATGTCTTAATGCTGTACATATTAAGACCGTAAGGCTCCAGAAATGGAATCTCAGGGTTCAGCAGGCATAAAGGACAGAGCCAACCAAACCCAGCATCTAGGCTAGGATTTTCTTTTATATGAGATGTAGAGGAACGTGAGTATATCCCTAATCCCTGGGGCTGCACAGATTTGCCACTTCAGAACCCAGAGAGGCTGGCTCAGATATCTTCTACAGGACCGGAAGGCTAAGTATGCTCTCCTATATAATGGAATTAACAATGTTGCCTACCTTGTAGGGCTTTTGTAAGGAGTTCATGGTTATTCATGAGTACTTAATACAGTGTTTAACATAATGTAAGTATGCAATAAGAATTACATATTTTTGTAATATTATTATTCTCCAAAGAGGCTGGTCAGACTTCACCAGTAATTTTTTTGTTGTTGTTTTACAAAAAGCCAGTAATAGCAACCTAAAACCACTAGTTTGCTACCAATTAACCTGTTGAATTTTCTTCCCAGGAGATATTCATTTATTCAGATTCCAAAAATGAGTCAATCCTTACTCATTAACGGATAAATGTCATATTCCCTACATTTCTCTTCCAGAGCCCCTTGCATACATTATTATTCAAACACATAAATTTTCCTGCAGAGCCTGGAGGCAGCTGCAAAGTCTGGCTCACCAGGGATCTGGGAAGTCCAGTCTTGTCCTAGCTGCTTTGGATACATTATATCTGGTTCAGAGGGAGGTCTCCTGAGTGTTTCTTTAGCCAAAGCTCTGCAGAGAAATATAAGGCATTAGTTCAGAAAATTTTGAGCAAGATTGCAAAACAGCCTGATTCCTACCACCAAAACTGTAAGAAAGGAATAGATTTAGATTTCATAAAACCTAAAATAGAAATAGCATCATAATTTGCTTCCTTTGTAGCAAATCAACCATTTATGTCCTTATATCAAACTCTAAGAAAATATCATCAATTTACAGCCACTTGTCTCCACTGTCCTCTAAAGTGGTCCATTCTCCATCCTGGTGGGACAATATTGGACCTCAAGCCTTTACTCCAATTCACAGAAAAGCCAGGCTTTGCAGGCATTTGTTTTTTAGTCTATGTCCTCAAAGATATCTGTGTCTTATGGTTATTAGAGGGGTATCAAGACCAGCTATCGAAAATTCTCCTAAATATTCTGAACGATCTGAAAGTTGTTTAAAAACCAAGAATGTGTTGGACCCGAGTTCACATCCCTGTCCCGTCACTTAACTGACTGAATTTTAGTGAAGCTCCCTTTCTAAAAAAAAAAAAAAAAAAAAAAAAAAAAAAAAAAAAAAAGGTATATATCCCTAACACAGCACTTTGTTGTTGTTGTTCTTGTTATTCCTATTTTTAAGAGTAGCTCTCAGCCCCACTGCCAGGGCCTCTGGACCCCTCCTGCGAAGGAGAGGGGCTCTGCCCTCACCCAACCATACTTGCATGGGTGGCCACTGCTGAGTGGACTGGTAACCCCGAGGAAACCCCATCTTCAAAGACCAGCAAAGACTTTCTCACCAAGGGTGCGTCACCTCCATCAATCATCCCCCATAAGGTGGCAAAGCAGAACAGAGCCCAGTGCTTTGGTGGAGGGGGTGGGGAGGGGGTGCCGCCTGGGCAAACATAGGGCATCCCGAGCTTTGGCGGGACGAAGGCCAGTGGGCCCATGCGCCTGCACCTCCTGGTGCTAGTCAAAACCCTGCGGAGCGCGCACGCGTATTGGTCGGAAGATCTGGCGTTTCCGGAAAGCTAGAGCCGGGGCACACACACAGTTTGCCGCCGCACGACGGTCAGCCTCAGGCGGCTCAGAGCCGTGTCCCCGCCTCCGCCCACTACGAAATCTCCCACCCCGGTGTGCAGGTGTGCGTGGTAACAAGAGGCCCGGCGGGTGGAGGGGATGGCCGTGCCTGCCTTACCAGCTCCTCCCGTTCCTCCTCCACCTGCACCGTGACCCGAGGGCCACCGGGAACCGGAAACAGCTGCTGCTGGGCCTCGGGCGCATGAGGGACGACCTGGAACGCTCCGGGGCACCTTGGAGGGCCGGGTGCCACACCCCCCCACGGCCAAGGACCCTCCCCGCCACAGGGAGGCCCACTCACGGCCACCGCATAGAGGTGAGTGAGAGTGGCCCCAGGACTGAGAACCCCTGGCCACAGAAGCCCTGAAGCAGAGGGCAGGAGGGCGAGGTCGGGCCAGAGCCCCCCCCCCCCATAGCCCCCTCCACACGGAGCCCAGGGGCCTGGCAAGAGGCGAGGGGCGCTCTGCTGAGCTGGGAGAGCGGTTTCGTTCACGTGAATGTCCCTCTGCTGTGCGCCAGCCCCGGAGAGGGGAAGGTCACCACACCAGTGAGTTCTTGCTGATGGTAATACACAGTGTTGTCTGGATGGATGGATGTTTGTATGTGTGTAGTCACTGAGACTAGTGACTTGGGGGAAATGAATTAAACCAAGAAAGTTCACCGTAGAACTAAATACACAGTAAACCTTATATAAGTAAGTTTGTGAGTTCCAAAAGAAAACAAAAGTTTGTTCCTAACTTTTAAACCAACTTCCAAGGTTACACTGAGCATAATGATCAGTACAAGAAAGGAGTGACCGCTCCTACATTTAGAGTTGGTACTCTCCCTCCCTAGGTCCTGGTCAATTCCTGCTACGATGCTCTTGGGAGGGTGAGGGCTACATCACTCTAGTTTCCTTTTGAATTCTACTACTGAGGCCAATATAAACAGATCAGCTGATTGGACTTTCTTAATACTAGTTACAGGAGAATCTGAGGAGATAGTTAAAAGCTTTGGCCCGTTCTCTGCAACTTGGCATCCAGCCACTCTTGTTCCTCATCGGGATCTAATAATTTGGTTTACTTTTTCCTAAATTTTTTAAATGCCTCTCTTATACATAAATTCCTGTGTCATTCCTTATGTTTTCTCAGAATCTTTAGGTTGGAATCTTAAATTGTTCACTCAGATCTCCTCCCAAACACTAGAGTCTGAATGACTGCCCAGTGAATACCAAATCAGATTATGGCATGAAAGAAAAATAAAACTTAATTATTTTAAGCTACTGAGATTTTAAGTTGTTTGCTGCAGCACTTAGGCTGACTAATACCTACATTTTCCAGTGGAAATTAAACACAATGGTTTAGCAGTAGGAAGGTGGTCAGCAGACTGAAAATTAGGAAAGTGTTATGTAATGAAAAAGATGTTTACCACAATCTGTTGCCAGCAATAATTTGGTAGGTAGACCATGTGCTTATTGCTAGATACTGCTATTGAAACAGGTTAGAAAATAATGTTAATAGTACAGTGTTAGTAAGTTAGTGTATCCTCCTCACTAGTGTTGTCTGCACTGGGCAGGTATTACAAGAAAGAACTAAGCCTAGGAAAGAGTTGGCCACTTTGCAAGTAAAAGTGGCCAACTCTTTCCTAGGCTTAGTTCTTAGTTCTTAGTTCTCTCTCACTTCTCTCACTTAGTTCTTAGTTCTTTCTCACTTCACTTTGCAAGTAAAAGTGAGAGAGAATAGAAGAAACAAAGAAAAAAAAAAAACTAAAACTAAAAATGTGGCCATTAAAGAGTTGGAAATGTCTGCAGCCTCTAGGTCCCAAACAGTAAGGGATGTGATTGGGAAAGTTCTTGAGTAACCAAAACTTTTGTTGAACAAAGTGACTAAGACTTTCAGCAAACATCACATGAATAGCCCTTTTTAGCCACTATTAAGAAAAAACAAGTAGAGGAATTGGTAAAATCAAGCTGATTTGAGACCAATGTCTGGAAAGCATCTTTGGATGTGGTTGTAGGCACATGGTACATGTTGCAAGCAAATAAATTTTAAGCATTGTTCATGAGGAAATTGCATAGCACATAAAACCACGAGGGTACTCCAAGGAGTTTGTAATTAGAAAGCATCAAAAAAGTCTCTAGAAAGACAGTGGGCTGTCAGCTCTGCATCCCCAAGGAAGGCACAACACACTTCAGCTATGCCTAGGAGCATAAGAACCTTGCAAAGGGTAGAGTCAAAGGGCCGGAGAGAATAATGTGCAAGAGTTCCTTACTAAGAGCAGACTCAGGGAAGAAGTCTTGGTTCTTCTCCTGTTCTCAAGGTTGGGAGCGTTCATAATGTTTACCTAGCTGCATTACCCCTGACAATAACTATTATATTTGCTTTTTAACTTTTTCCATATGGAACTATTTATTATGGTGGATGCCAGTTTATAGGTCACAGGGCTCTGAGGAACTATATCTGCTATATTGGAAAGAACATGCATTATGTGAGACTCTGGACTTTGAAATGAACTTTAGAAGTGAGTGTAATCTATATGTGGAAAAAGAGGATAACATGGTTACTGAAAACAGCAGGCTGTCGTAGAAATGCTAATATTCACCAATATCAGTGTTCCCCTGTCTTGGACTCCCAGAAGGAGTACCTTTCCCAACCTGTTTAGATATGGCCAGGTAATTGAGTTCTGGCTAATGGAATTTGGGCAGAAATAAAGTAGTATAATACCAGACACACCTCACATAAGCTCCTGCAATAGAGGATTCTGAGAACCTAGAAGAAAGTTAGAAAACCACAGCCCACAGGCCAAATCTGGCTCACTGCCTACTTTTGTACAAGCCATGGACTGAAATGGCATCTTATTATTTAAAAACAAAACAAAACAGGATAAGAATATTTCACAGCATTCAAAGTTATATAAAATTTGAATTGAAATATCATAAAATTTTATTGGAACACATCCATGTTCATGTTCACTTCCATATCATCTATGTCTGCTTTTGCATTTCAGTGGCAGACTTGACTAGTTGCAACAGAGACCGTATGTGTGGCACTCTCATTGCTGCACCCTGTTGACTCAGTGCAGTGTACACTGCAGTGATGGAGATAAACCTGGACAGCACTTTGAGTGCTGTGCATATCATTGTACTGTGACATTTCATTTTTTTACTTTTAGTGCATACTCATCAAGTCAAAACAAGAAATGAAGAGAAAAATGAACTTCAAATGGTATACTTTTAAGGCAAAATGGAGTGAGGATTATTCTGTTATCAAATTAGCTGGCAAAGCACTGTGTTTTTATACAATAACCTAGCTGTGGTAGGCAAAAGAATACCTCCTCCTCCCCCAAAGATTTGCACATCCTCATTTCTCGAACCTGTGGATGTTACTTTACATGTCAAAAAGGATTTTATAGATGCAATGAAATTAAGGATCTTGAGAGGGAGAGAGATTAAAAAAAAATTTAATCTAGATACAGAACTTTATTTACAAATAAGTAGGTTAATGGCATTTCATTACATCAAATGAAGAGTGCAGCAGTCTGAATAAATCATTTCACAAAAGCAGTAAGACCCACTGTAACCAACACAGGCTCCCACTGAGCAGAGAGCTGGATGTGGGGCTTGATCCCAGGACCCTGAGATCATGACCTGAGCCTAAGGGAGAAGCTTTAACCTTCTGAGCCACCTAGGTGCCCCCCACTATAACCAACTTTTGGAATCAGGGTACGCACCTCAGTGACCTGCAGTCTTCAGTTTGTGACTGCTACCTTATATCCCAATGGATGTTTTGTTTCTTTTGTTTCTGTAAATATATACTCACACTGGCAGGTCATAGTCCCTGGATGAGTCCTTTGTGATACAACAGTGTAAGCAAAATGGATCACTGTAAGTCTTTAACAGAATATACTAATCTATTCCAGGAATCTTATCTTTAAAAGTATTAAGCACAAAAATAAAGATGAGTCCACAAATTAACCAAATTCTATTTTCTGCACATTTGGGAAGAATGTGCTTTTATTTAACATTTGGGCTTTTATTTAACATTCACTATACAATACTCTACTACTGCTACCACTTGTTTACAACCCAGAAAGACGTATTTTTTACTGTAGTGTTTGTAAAGAGGGATTTAAAATGTTTTTTTTAAACAAAGCGGTTTTTAAACCCAGTGCATTTTATATAATATGCTGGTTTACCTATCCTACTACAAATAACTTCTCAATTCCCAGCCTGAGCCATAACCTCAATTAGAAATCAATGAACAGAAGCAAAGAACTTGGTAAAACATAACTTTGTTATCTAAAGAAATAAGATTGTTTCCCTGGCAATACAGTATTCTTTCAGTGGCCAAGCCAGCTAGTGCAAAGTAATAACTTACTTTGTATCAGGACAAATATTGAAACACCATTAAGAATACTTTCCATTTTATAAAACAATTTATAAAACCATGACATAAAATCACCCTTCATATTAGGAATATAAGGAATATTTTAAACTATTTCATTAAAAATCCCCCATAACGGCGACCTATAGTTCTAACTATTTGGTTCAGAATCTTACCATTCCAGGAAGACATTAGGACAATTATTAACCTAGTGGTCCTAATGTAACCACAGTGGCTCTTACAAAAAAGGAAGCAGGACAGTCAAAGTTAGAAGTGGTGGGACGATGAAAGCAGAAATTGGAGTCATGAGATTGGGGGCTGGGGACCATGAGCCAAGGAATTCAGGAATCCTGCAGAGACTAGGAAAGACAGGGAAACAGACTGTCCACTCCATCTTCCAGAAGAAACACAGCCCCATCAACACCTTGATTTTATCTCAGTAAGACTCCCTTTAGATTTCTAACCTCCAAGAATGTAAGATAATCAATTCATGATGTGTTAAGTTACTAAGTTTATGCTGTTTTGTTAGAGCAGCAAAAAGAAAAAAATGCAATATGCATCAGTGTTCCTAGACACATTAAAATATTTCCAAGTGACAGGAAAGCGATGTCCAGAAAAATAAAATAAAAAACAAAGTATCTTATTACATACACTTTCTTCACAAAAGTAAAACAAAAACAATGAGGCTAAAAACCTAAGTAAATTTCCCTGTTGGCTTATTTGCTAGCCACACAAAGAGAGCTATTTACTGATGTAGTTAACTAAATTGTGTTTTAGAAGCTGAAGAAATGTGTCCAGAGAAAATGAATTCGAAACTATTATGCTTCTCATGAGAATAGTTGCTCATATCATTGAGGATATTGGGAACAACATTGATAGTTGACTAAAAAAATAAGGCATATAATTTTAAGTGGTTTATTTTGGTTCTAGAAGAGTAAATGTTACCTTTGCTACTCAGTTGTTTATTTGTTGCCAAGTTTAAAGTTACTGAATCATCTGAGTGGACAAACCACAGGTGAACACATTTCCGAAGACACTGGAAAACATTAGCACAATCTGAAGTGGTATCTGCTAAGATGTATTACAACTGATATGGTAAAAGTATGTATGGAATGGAGAGAGGCTAAGTTGGACAAATTCACAAAAGTAGTGAAAAAAATGAGGTATTTAAAGCCCGTGGTTGTCCATTATGTCATTCATGAGCAGGGATTTTGCAGAAAATATTTGAATCTATCATGTGTTATTAGAACAGAATTGCCAACAATGTACTTCATTTGATCTCATGGATCTATCCATCATCAGCTTCATGAATTTTTATAAACAACAGAAGCTGGATATCCTGACCTGCCCTTCTGTAGCAGTTTGATGGTTTAGCAGTGTTTAGTTTAGTATTGTCAAAACAATAGAGTCAAAGGTGGAAAATTTTCTGAACAAGGAAAACTGTACTCAGCCACTGTTATGAAATACTGAATAACTTTGGAAGTCAGCTTCCTTTTTTTTTTTTAAGAAATTATTTATTTATTTATTTGGGAAAGAACACAAGGAGAGGGTGGAGGGAGAGGGAGAAGCAGACTCTCTGCTGAGCAAGGAGTCTGATGCAGGTGCACCCTGAGATCCACCTGAGCTGAAGACAGAAACTTAACCAACCGAGTCACCCAGGCATCCCAGAAGTCAACTTTTCTATAGTATTGATAATGTTTAATGAATTCAACATAAATTTCAAGGCAAAGTGGCCTTTATATGTGGAAAACACTGCATAAAGTCATTTCTATAACAACTAATGTTGTTTGAGTCACAAGTGATATCAAGCTGTTTTATGTACTTTCTGTGCTATAAATTTAAAACAAAAATCAAAATTTCCATTTTAGACTGCATTATTACAAATTATAGTCATCAAGACAGTATGGTACTGGCATTAAACAACACACAGATCAATGAGACAGAAAATCCATAAATGAACCCACAACTGTATAGTCAACTAATCTTTGACAAAGCAGGAAAGAATATCTAACGGGAAAAAGACTGTCCCTGCAACAAATGGTGTTGGGAAAACTGGAGAATAATGAAACTGCGCCACTTTGTTACACATACACAAAAATCAATCAAAATGGATGAAATACCTAAAGTGAGACAGAAAACCAACAAAATCCTAGAGGAGAACACAGGCAGCAACCTCTTTGACATAAGCTATAGCAGCTTCTTACTAGATGCGTCTTCTGAGGCAAGGGAAACAAAAGCAAAAATGAACTATTGGGACTTAATCAAGATAAAAAGCTTCTGCACAGCAAAAGAAATATCAATAAAACTGAAAGATAGCCTATGAAATAGGAGAAGATATTTGTAAATGACATATCTAATAAAGGGTTAGTATCCAAAATCCATAAAGAACTTACCAAAACCAATACCCAGAAAACAAATAATCAAATTAGGGAATGGCAGAAGACATGAGTAGACATTTTTCCCAAAAAGCCAGCCAGATGGCCAACAAACATGAAAAGATGCTCAATATCACTCATCATCAGGGAAATATAAATGAAAACCACAATGAGATACCCACCTAACAATTGTCAGAATGACTAAAATGAACAACAGCACGAGAAAGAACAGGTGTTGCTGAGGATGCAGAGAGACGGGAACCCTCTTTCACTGTTGATGGGAATGCAGACTGGTGTAGCCACTCTGGGAAGTGGTATGGAGTTTCTCAAAAAGTGAGAACTACTCTGAGATCTAGCAAATGCACTACTAGGTATTTATCCAGAGGATACAAATACACTGATCCAAAGGGGCACATATACCCCAATATTTATAGCAGCATTATCAGCAATAGCCAAATTATGGGAAGAACCCAAATGTCTATCAACTAATGAATGGATAAAGAAATGGACTATTACTCAGCCATCAAAATGAATGAAATCTTCCCATTTGCAGTGATATGGATAGAGCTAGAGTGTATTATGCTGAGTGAAATAAGACAGTCAAACAAAGACAAATATCATATGATTTCACTTATATATGGAATTTAAGAAACAAAACAGATAAATACAGGGGAAGGGGGAAAAAGAAGAAAGCAAATCTTAGGAGACTCTTAATTATAGAAAACAAGCTGAGGGTTGATGGAGGGGAGGGGAGCAGGTCATGGGCTAAATGGGTGGTGGATGTTAAGGAGGTCACTTGTGTTGAGCACTGTTATATGTAAGTGATGAGTCACTAAATTCTACTCCTGAAACCAATATGTTAACTAACTAGAATTTAAATAAAAATTTGAAACAGACAAAATGCCAAAATCTCCAATCCCACAGAAGTTTGCAGTGATGTGTTTTACCAGCTCAAACTACTATTCCAACAATGTTTTTTGGTATCTCCAGGAAAATGCAAAAGAAATTTCCGTATTTCAAAATCCATATAATCATTCAATTGAGGAGCTTCCGTCTGATCTTCATCACACGTGATTAGTCTTCTATGTAATGACAGGTTAAAGGCAAGAGAAAAATGTGATAGTATCCTGAAAATGCCTTCTAAAAGTAGAAAATGGTCAATTAAAATAAAACATTCATGGATTGATATCTGCATGGGCAAAACTTATCCATGTGAGAAGATGAAATATGAAAACAAATCTCATTACAGTTCAGCATTAATTGATAAACATTTGCAACATTTTGATAATAGGGAAACTGATTTTAAACCTCCATTACGCAAAAGTATAACCCCCAACAAAATAATTTTTTTTATTAGTAGACTTGTATTACTAAGAATTGTACGTATGTACTTAGTTACTGTATTTTGAATTTCACCAAAATAACATTTGTTGAAATTTGTTTTCTCTCTTGTTATATAATTATCTAGATAATATCTTTGATTTTTCCTTTTGACTGGCAAAGCCTAAAATATTTAATGTCTGATACTTTACAGAGAATATTTTCTGTATTTAAAAATGGTAGAGTCATTAGATGCAAGGAGGCTGGATTCCTAATCACTAATGTGGAATGCTCACCACTGAATCCTCAACTGGATCATGACATGAATGAGAAATCACCCTTTATTGTGGTAAGCCACCAAGATTTGTGAGTTGTTTGTTAGACCAGCCAGTGTTACTATGACTGAAACAATCTCTTAATTATATGATTGAAGTTCACATTTAAAGAAACCTCAGAAACCATGACTATTTCTGGGAAATACTTAAGTCGCTTTAGGAAATGGCTACAGAGTCATTATTTTAGCAAAGTAAATCAGCACAGGGAATTCATCTTTCATTAATCCAGCCAACATTGTTTAAGGAAGGCACTGTGAGCAGGGTTATATGCAAGGCTGATTTGATGTTTCACTTCGAATTATAAATACCCGCTTATTTTTGAATTGGGCAATTTAATACATTTAAATCAATAAATCATCAGAAGCCACATGCAATCATTTGTTTAACGGAAGTTGTTGCTTAGATGAAGAAAGAAAATGCATTTTTGCTCTCCTAAATGAGAAATTTCTCTTTCTTTGGGATGATGCTAAACTCTTCTTCCTTGCTTACAAACTAGAAAAGAATAAATTTGGAGGTTTGCATGGGATATTACTTTGAAATATCCCCTGAAAGCACTAGGCAAACTCCTGTAATAAAATGCAGCCACCAAACTGTCAATATTTGTCCCAATTACATGAGGAAGTAGAGAGAACAAAACACTGAGCAGCAATTTCTTTTTTCCTTTTGGCATTGTAAAGTGAACAATCACCTAAGGTGATAAGCATTTCACTTTCTGATTCAGAGTATAGTCATGTTCTTCCAATTAAATTATATATAAGCATGGCTTAATATTCTTTTAAAAAATTCCTTATTAAAAATAATTTCTGAATATGCATAACATGACTGCATATCCAAGATCTCATTCTGATCATTCTAATTGTTTCCCAAATGTTCCTAAGCATGAGACTCACTCAGGATAAGTGTTGGTTAATAATGTCAGTTTTTGTGCCCAGAAACTTATTCATTAGGTATGGTGAAGACACAGGAGTGTGCTTTCATAGATTTACCTTGGAGGTTAAGCAGTATGTTAGATATTATGAATTGGATCACTCAGCCTCCATTTTGTCTTCTTAGATTCTCTTGCAGCTAAGGTTCTGTCACCAAAATAATTTCACTATTTAGATGCACGTGCAGAAAATTTAGAAAGCAAAAGCAAAGTGTAAGCCATCTTTCTCTGCCCAACCCCCCCGTACCCTCCATGCACCCCCCAACCCAACCCCCGTCCTTTGTTTGTTTCTTCTCTCAAGCGTGATTGTGTTCACGGGTTTTCTCACATAATATTTCAATGTCCATCATCCAGTTTTCTGTGTGGAACAGTGGCAGTTTCAGAGGCAGTAGTGGTGCCCCTTCTTCCTGGCATAGTTCCAGTGATGATCTATTGTTCTAGGACTGTTCCTGAAGGTCCAAAAGGAAACTACTACTTACAACTTCCAGGTATTCTGCAAGCATCTAATTCTCTGCATCATGTCAGTTTCTGCTTAAAAAAAAACCCAAAATGTTTGTTTCTTTAAGCTTTGACTAATAAAAAATATGACATCAACAATAGCATTTTACAGTAGGCAGTTCTAGACCAGCATCATTTGTACTTCTTAGGAACCTATTTTCTCATCGTATAGGAATGTGTTCATGAGAAGATTCATTAAAGGCATCAAGATTCTATTGAGTTTCCTTGATTGATATTTGGACGGCAAATATAATTGCCCACAGCTACTCAACTCCACCCTTCCCCCAACACAACACACACACATCAAAGGACCAGGGGTCACAGTAAGCCCTTTAACCCCTACTCCTGTAGGTGGAGACTAGCCTTAGGCTGCAACCACAGACTCTTTCTGGGAGGGCTGGTATCATGCATGCAGTAGATGGAGAAAGAAAGCCATCAGAATATAAACTTCAAAAGGGCAGACAGTTTTGCTTGTTTTTTCTTTTTTTCTTAATGCTGCTATCACAATGCCTACCACAGTGTCTAGCAATCACTTATATAAGGAATTCAATAAATAAGCAATAAAGATCTCTTGAATAATGAATTAGCCTAATACAGGTCTAAAGTAGTTATTTATTGCTTCTTATGAAGGTAAAGCTTCCAGAGTCTTGTCTTGCCTCAGGGCTAGAATGGTATATTCAGGCAAAAACAAACAAACAAACCAAAAAAGTGTCCAAGGTTTAGAAACAAGCGTAGAACCCAAATAGTTAGGAATTTTGCTTGCCAACCTAAATCTCTGAATACCATGATTCTTACTTCTATCCTTTGCCAACTGGGAAGGCCTCTCTGTGATGTTTCTGCCTTAGATGTTTCTCTGAGTGAATTTATCTACTGTCATTCCCTTGAGTTATGTCCTAGAAACACTGCTACCTTCCATCAGAAAGCCAAACCTAGCATTGCAATACTTTGATTTCCAGGTCCCTTAACAATTAACTGGGTGCTGAAGTAGAATCTATGTCTTAGAACACAGCATTGAACAAAATCTAAGCTATCAAAATTAACAGTCACATTTAGAGTCAGATTTTCATTATGTGACTTAAAATTGAACCTCAGAGTTCTGGGCTAGTATGGACATCCCTCTTGCTTAAGGTCAAGGTTGGCCCCAGAAATGTTGGTAGTGCTGGTGATTGGTGGTGGCCATGAAGGTATAAGAGCTGTAAGAAGAGGTAGGTTATTACACAAACTGAGATAAGCTCTGCTATGGGGAAATTTTATTTCATTTGTGTCAGCCCCACTTGGTGATCCTTATAATAAACCATGGAATTCCCAAGGTTTGAACAGAGGGCAGCTCTGGGACATGGATCTCCAAGCAATATTTTGTCTAACTCCATGACCTGTATCTATCCCCTAGGGTTCCCTCACTTCCATTGCCATTGTTGCTATTTACTCTTTAAACTGTGATCCAATAATAGAAAAAAAAATCTTAATTTATTAACCTTAAGCACAGTTGAAGTTGGAATTTTTAAGAATTGCCAGTGATTCTAAGGTAGATAAAATTGAAGAAGAATAAAATACAAATAGCATGGGATCTCTCTTTTTCTAAGAATATTGTATAAAACTCCAGAAACTCCCTTCTAGCCATAATATAGGACTGATACTCACCTGTCTCTAACATGTCTTCCAGCCTGCACTGATTCTTTCCTAATTCCATGAGACATGCCATTTCTGTGCTCAGATTTGCTGAAAATTTCCCAGTCTTTTCTCTTAGGCAAAAATACCTTCCAATTTAGTAAATATTGAAGTAGCTCTTCTATAACCCCACTTAGTGTTTCTAATCACTAAATTTAAATACTTAGCAAATGACTAGATTTTATTTTACTGGTTCAGTTTCCAATCACTGATTTTAGATGGAATCCATTGATTAGTACAGCAAACATTTGCTGAAATCCTCTCACATGCTAAGAACTGTGCAAGATTCTAGGCATACAAAGATGAGCAGCCACGGCCTTTCGATATTACCACAGATAGGTCCATGAAGAACAACTAAAATGCAAGACATAATAGGACTTGAATTAGAAACTGAATTACAAAAGTAATTACAGATTTGTCAGGCATTGAGCAAAATGAAGGTTGAGATTCTTTTCATAGAACAGAGAACTGGATACAGCACATGACCACTGGAGACATTTAAGAGAGCAATTTCCACGGAAGTGAGTGGTACGGTCTCTGAGACAGAACTTTTTTTTTTTTTTTAAATTTTTATGTATTTTTTTGACAGACACAAGTAAGCAGAGAGAGAGGAGGAAGCAGGCTCCCTGCTGAGCAGAGAGCCCAATGCGGGGCTTGATCCCAGGACCCTAGGATCATGACCTGAGCTGAAGGCAGAGGCTTTAACCCACTGAGCCACCCAGGCGCCCCAGAACTTTGTTTTCTAAATCAGCTTATATCAGTTCTGTAAGCTCATCCTTAGTTGTCAAAAGGACAAGGTTGAATTATAGCTTCATATGATTTTTAGCCATAATTTTCCAAACTTTAACTTATTTTTTAAAATTACATGTAAAATATTCTTTTCTTTTGATAGAGGATATCTAACCTACAGTCATAACTTTTGACAGTTTTATATTGAATAATACTTCTATATTTGAGATTAATAATCTAGGGCCAGTATGATTTTGGGTAGTTTGCATTTGTTTTAAAAGAATAACCTGTGGGCTCCTGGATGGTTCAGTGGGTTAAAGCCTCTGTCTTCAGCTCAGGTCATGATCCTAGGGTCCTGGGATCGAGCCCTGCAACGGGCTCTCTGCTCAGCAGGGAGCCTGCTTCCCCCTCTCTCTCTCTGCCTGCCTCTTTGCCTACTTGTATCTCTGTCAAATAAATAAATAAAATCTTAAAAAAAAAAAGAATAACCTGTAAAACACTTGACTATAGGTTTGTGAAACATTTGAAAGTTAAATTCTAATAACATAGGTTTATTGAGTTTATTCTTTCTAAATCTCAAGAGATCAGGAACGTAGAACCCAATCCATTCTGTTAATTTTCATTAAATATTCTCTATACTGTTCAGTATTTTTCTTATTTTCTATGAGACATACGTGATCACTAAAAAACATTTAAAAATAGTTCTCATAAAATATTCTAACTTGGGAACTACATGTTTCCTCTGCATTTCTCCAACCATAAAACCTTTTCACTTGTACATGACAAGACAAAGGTGAAGGGTTTTGTTCCAATTAATTGTGTGAATCCATGCAATTGTTCAGGTGTTCTTGAAACTTTTCATTTGCTGTCAGCACTTACATAGTGTCACTGGAAGAATAACCCTGGGAATTATTGAATCCTGTTTCCTCATTTTACTGTTGAGGTTCAGAAAAGAGAACTGATATATCCAGGACCACACATTTCCCTGCTTTATGGCAAAAATGGGAATAAAACCAAGAATTCTAGGTTCCTATTTTAGGACATTTTTATTATAACACAGCTGCCTCCTTAATTAGCTATAAAATAATAAAAGGTCACTTTTGAAATAAAAGTTGTAAGTAAAAGATTCTTTACTGTACTCTGGATATTTAAGTGTATCTGTGATAAATAATGATATGAAATTCCAGTTTTTAATTTGGAATATTTAAGAGAATATCATTTAAAGTCAGTGTTTGACTTGAGTGCTAAGCAAGGTAGCATGTAGTTTTAAGTCAACATAATACTCTAATAATATATCATTGTAAATCTTTTCAACAAATACATATTTTTTAATATTCCTGCTTGCAGAACATTGTCCTGATTTCCAGAAAAAGTGATTGGGGAGGTGAAAGAAGATTAAAGAGAAATAAAGGACATGGTCTTTATATTTAAATAAAACCTTCAATATAGCGATAGAAGGGAAAACCACATGAACAAATAATACAACTTTATTATTGATTTTTTAGTTTTTTAAAATTTGTGTTTGCCAAAATACAGTGAGAGTGGGAATCATCCCTAACTTCTGTCTAATGCTGACACCCCAAGTTTCATTCCAGGTGTAAATATTAACACCTTAGTCCTAAAGATAATTCCAGAATCTGATCATTTCTTAACATTTCTACCATTACATAATGAAGAATCTGACTCCATTTTGGGTGTTTGATTGTTTGCAGTTTTTAAGCCTCACTATTCCCTCACCCTTTCTGCCCCATATCCGGGAAAGCTGATGAGAAAGTCCCAAGTGCTCCTATCTTGGACACCAGTGGTAGGTTCAAACAGTGTGGAAACTTTACATCTAGCCCCACTTACTAAGTACCACAGAACCCCAAGTGCCTCTTTTACTGCTCTCTCAGGCCATTTTGGGGCCATCTTAGGAGGTGTGTCTTGTTCTTTCCAAAAAGCCATGTTGTATGAATAATAATCCTTTCATGCCCCTTTGGGGGGACATGTGTGTGTGTATGTGTGTGTGTGTGTGTGTGTGTGTGTGTGTGTACGCATGTGCACGCAAGTGGTTGGATATCAGTCTTGACAACTGCACTAAAGTATGAATGGAGGCTCATCCCATTTCTGTTGAGTACCCACAGTGCATTGTCATTAATGTGGTATTAAGCTACCATCACCTCTTGCTGGGATTGTTGCAATACCCTTAAACATTTCTGGTCTCCCAACTTCAACTTTTGTCCCACTTTTGTCTAACTTCCATAGGGCAATTTGGATGATCATTTTAAAATGTAAGGCACTGCTGCATTCACAGTCCTCCAAAGGATTTGTTCAAGAGAGGAGCTGAAGTTCCTACCATGGATGATAAGACTTTTTGTGATCTTCCATCTCCCACTCCTTTTCTGACATTATCTCTTACCGACCCTTACTGTTTGGCCCCTTCACTGCTGCCCTGGCTAGCCTCTGAAGCCAGAGGGGCCTCCCAGCTGGTCACTGACATGCTGAGCATGTTTCACTTCATTTTCACTTACTGGGCCCTCTGTGGATTTCTGGTCCCCTGCGGGTCCTCCAGGGAGCATGCCACCTTGTTCTCTCATTTCCTCATGTTTCTGCTCTGATATCACTTTGGGACTAGGGCCTTTTCTGACCACCTACATAGAAAATAGCAATTCCCTTCGCTGACACTCCCAATCTCATACGCCGCTTTATTCCTTCTTTATGGTATTGGTCCTCTCCCAACATACTATATATTACAGTTTATAATTATTGTGTGTTTTCAACTAGAAGTTAAGTTTCTGAGGTTAGGAACTTTGTTTTGTTCATAGTTCTATCCCCAGTAGATTGTCAGTGCCTGGCATAGAGTATGTCCTCAATTTGTCAGGGCACAGATACACCAGATCCCATGGCTTTGAAACTATCTTGCTTGGGTAACTAAGCCAATTTTTTAATCCATTCTTCCCTCCATAGACACATGGATATGCAATAAACATTGACAGTCTTTTCTGATTCTTCACCCAAATCTCTGTCCTCCCTGGGCAAGCAAAAAATAGTATCCAGAATTAAGAAGTTATACTACAAAGAACTTAGTTTTGTTTTGATCTAATACTGGACATAACTTGTACAAACAATTACTACTTCTGGTTGGCTTACCATTTCTGCAGGAAATAATGCTATGTCTTAAACTGAGAGCTGTTGGCTTGATTGATATTCAGATAGATGGAAAAAGGGAGCTATTGGGGTCATTGAGCCTAGTTTACATCAGGTACCATGGTGATTAAATAGAATAATTATTCTATCAGTTATTTTCTGGGCTCTCCTGTACTTTCTTTAGATTTCTGCTCTGCAGTTTTTACATGGAGGGGCTTGTAAGATGCTATCTCAGCTGTATTCTTTTGGGGGCTTTTTTTTGGGATGACTCACCATGGCAGTGCTCTGAAGGCAGTGGGAGACCTGTGTCTTCATCCCTTCTAAAGAGATGCACACGTCCTGAAGGCTCAGCAGAGAATGTAGAAACTGACTCCTCCACCAAGCAAGACTGTTCCCATGGAAAGCTGCATGAAGTGAGGGACTCACAGAGACTTTCCCACTTTTTACATTTTGATCTTCTGTGTATTTCTTTTGTTAAGCCATTACTTAAAGCATAGATCTCCAAACTGTACTTAAATGCAAGGATCAAGGGTGTGTGATGCCCTGACTAATAGGACCCATGGAGATTTGATGTTACTGCATTTTAACCTCCTGGCGGTTCCAACATTGGATGTGTAATAAAATCCTGGGTTTCTTTCACCTGGCATTGGAATTAGAGGCTTTGAATTTATTTTTTCATACTTTAGCTTTGCCTTTGTTTGTAACTCTTTATGATACTTAGCATCCTAAGCTCTATATACTTTTGCTTCCCCATTCTTTTTTATTATTATTAAAGATTTTATTTACTTATTGAGAGAGCGAGAGAGAGAAGGAGAAGGGGGAGGGTCTGAGGGAGAAGCAGACTCCCTGTTGAGTATGTAGCCCAATGTGGGACTTGATCCTGGGACTCCAGGATCATGACCTGAGCCAAAAGCAGTTGCATAACCAGCTGAGCCACCCAGGCACCCCTCTTTTTTTTTTTTCCTTTTAAGATTTTATTTATTTATTAGAGAACATGAGAGGTGGGGAGGGGCAAAGAGAAGGGGAGAAATACACTTCCTGCTGAGCAGGGAGCCCATGTGGGGCTCTATCCTAGGGCCCTGGGATCATGACCTGAGACAAATGTAGATGCTTAACCCACTGAGTCACCCAGGTGCCCACTTCTGTTTTCTTATAACATTTATCATAACCTTGTATTTTTGTTACTTTTATAGGTTGGTCATCCCTAGAATGTAAGTTGGTAAGTTGGTAAGTAAGTAAGACAAGGACGATATCTTTGTGTAAATCTCCTTAACCTTGAGCCATATTTTTCACCAGAAATCAGAGGATTTGGTTACATTTTAAAATTTTGCTACCTAGTATAGGTCAGCACCCAGGGTTTCTTAGCCTCCACTCTAGGTTTCTATCTACAGTTTGAAGACTATCAACACAATAATAGTAAACTTTAGCCACTGCCCAGATATCAAAATAACTCATGTTAGGGGCATAGAGGACCAGAGACCTCTAGCAGTAAGTTTCCATACCCTAATCTTGACCCTGGTTCCATCCAAAGTTCCTATTTAGTGGAGTCCAGCCAAGTTCTCTACCAGGAATGGCAGTGGTGTGTCCTAACATTATTACAGATTCATATACACTTAGAATTATTATATATTACTGGTAGATTAATACCTGTCCTTACGGAATGTCTCTCCTCATCTTTTATTTTATTTTTTTTTAATATAAAGATTTTTGTTTATTTATTTGACAGAGAGGGAGAGATCACAGGTAGGCAAAGCAGGAGGCAGAAAGAGAGGGGAAAACAGGCTCCCTGCTGAGCAGAGAGCCCTATGCGGGGCTCCATCCCAGGACCCCGAGACCATGACCTGAGGCAAAGGCAGCAGCTCAACCCACTGAGCCACCCAGGCGTCCCCTCCTCATCTTTAATAATGCCCTTTTCCTTACAATTTCACATTGTCTGATGGGCATCCCCTCACTGTTGTTGGAAGGGTTTGTGTTGCAGATCTTTTTCCTACCTTGTGTTTTCAATCTTAGGTCTAATATATATTCCTAGTAAGCAGCAGGCACTTGTTTTTTCCTTTTATCTCCAGTGAGGAAACTCATTATAGCATAATAACAATGATAACTTTTCCCCACTTCCCCCCTAGCAATATTATAACCTTAGAACTTTTAATCTTCATTCTCTCTCACCTCCCATTTTTTGGTTATTTTCTTTTGTGAAGGATACCATTCCATTGTCTTCTGCCAACTGTCACTTTTCTGCTGTATTAAGACAGCCAAAATAGGGTTCTGTCTGGCTAAATGCTTCTGTCTTGTCTTTGTTTTTAAGTAGTTTTGGTGTGATATGGTTTACTACTTATGGGATTCCTAAAATTCTTGAATAAGTGCTATAGATATAGGTAATAAGTGAATAAGGTATCAATCTTTCATCGGTTTTGGAAAATTCCTGTCATCTATCCAGATATTGCATTTACTCCATTCTCTTAATCCTTTCCTGCTGGAACTCCATGATAATGTTCTTCTTTCATCTTTTTAGTGCCTTTCACCTTAAATCCCATTTGAGTGATTTTAATATTGTTCTTTCTGCTTTCTTTTGGTTTTCATTTGCCTGGTGTTTCTTTGCTTATCTGTCTCCTTTCTTATAAAATAATTTTATTAGTACTTTATTTTGCGCAGATTACCCATAAATAATATAAAAATATTTTTTGTTTTGCTTTCGATACAATCTGTTTCTTTAAATCCTTCACTTACATAGCATAATAAATAATGTACCAATTTTATACCTTCCTTTTAAGTTTATTGGTTATTTTATCTCACAGTTTGCTTTATTCTTTTTTTTTGTTTTAAATGTAGAGTTAATATACTCTATCTATCTATTATACTCTATTATACTCTATCTATCAAATGTAGAGTTATTATAACACACAGTGCTCATCACATCATTTGCCCTCCTTAATGCCAATCCCCCAATCCCCGTCCCCTTCAGCAACCCTCTGTTTGTTTCCTATTGTTAAGTATCTCTTATGGTTTGTCTCCCTAATTTTGTCTGATTTCATTCTTCCCTCCCTCCCCCTATGATCCTCTGTCTTGTTTCTTAACTTCCACATATGAATGAAACCGTATGATAATTGTCTTTCTCTGATTGACTTAATTCGCTTGGCATCATACCCTCTAATTCATCCACGTAGTCTCTGCAGTGTAGGGATAGCAGGAACATACCTCAATACCATAAAAGCCATATGCTTTATTTCTTTTAAAAATTATTGCTGTTTTATTTAATTTGCTATTCATTCCATCTTTTGCTCCTTGTTCATTTGGAAGTTCCATTTGTACTTTTCTAGTAATACAAGATTGGCCCTGGCCTTGCCCTACAGATCTATGCATAGATCTTGCCTATGTTTACCAGTTGGAGTTCTGACCCTTGGGCTCAATGCTGTTAACTGATTACTTGCCCAGGCACAGGAGAGGAAGCCCCCTGCAGTTTCTTCCTCAGAACCCAGCAGAATTCAAGGCTTCACTTATATCTACTTGCCAGTAGGTTCCAGCATCTGCGTGGAGCTGAAGAATTAAACAGCTTAGATTTGCTCAGGAGTGGAAGGAGACTGCATTCATGTAGCCTTGCCTCCAGAACCCTTCTAAGTGACTCTCAGATGCTATCTCATTTAATCCTCCCACAAAACACTTTAAAAGAATCTCTTCATTTCTCCTGGGTCTGTGTTAGGAAAGTAACCTATGTAACACCACACAGTGGTACACACTTGTCTTTAGAGGTGAGCTGGAGCATTCTTTCAGGATGCACTTCCTGCATACAATTTGAAGACTAGTCAACCCTTCCAAAAATGTCTTCACACCGTAATACTAAGAATACTCAGAATACTAAGAAGTCCTTTTCATGTAACTTCTCCATGTGATGTAGGTCCGTATCCGCAAATAAGTTCTAAAAGTTGCTATCACAAGGCCTCTCATGGTTCCTCAAGACAGATGTGACAATAGTTAAGGATAGAAATAGCAGTGATTATAATAATGTTGGCTGCTGATTGCTCTCTTTGCAACACCAGGCAGTGTAAAGAAAATATTGTTACTCTTCACAGCTTAACAAGGGTGTATAATTATCCTTTTATTACAGATGAGGAAACTAAAGCTTTAGGGAACATATATAACTTGCTAAGGTTCATTCATCTTTTCAGTGGGAGAGCCTGGATGCACACCATGTCAGTCTGCCTGTCCTTCCTTTCCAGTTTATCTCATGTGGTCAAGTTGGGCTCAGAGAAGCCCACGAGCTTATTTGGAACCTCGTTGGGATAAGGGAGGATTGAAATGGTACAGTTCCAGCTTCAGCCACACTTCTACTCAAGCAACATGGCCCAGGGAACCTTCCCACTGAGGACAGGAAGTAGGTGAGAACTAAAATTGAAAATGCCGTTTCCCAGCTTTTCTATTTAGGCTTAGTTCCATTCTCCAAACACTTCCTGCCTGCCTCTGCTCTGCTAGGCAGCACACTGACACTCTTTTTCTCTTCACCAATGTCCTCATTTTTCTTCCCCTCTCTGTTTCCTAACTCCTTTTCTGAGCCCTGTTCTTAATTTCAACTGCTCAAGTATTGAATGATCACTGATAAAACTGAAGCTACAGGTGACCTTTAGATATGGATGAGCAAACCTCTTTATCTGATGGAAGTTGGGGCAGTAACTGAACTTAGATTATATTATAAATACTCAACTCTGTTTCCCTCACAACATACTACCTCTTTGAGAATGGATGGGATAGCTGATAAGGTTTAAGCTATGTTCTCTCTCACAGGCACTTATGGAAATCTCTTGAGGATATAATGGTTCACAAAGAGCAGGCTGAGTAGGCTGCATAGAGCCCTTCAGCTCTCTCACCCTATCACTCCTAAAAGGGACTGACCCAGGGGCGCCTGGGTGGCTCGGTGGGTTAAAGCCTCTGCCTTCAGCTCAGGTCATGATCCCAGGGTCCTGGGATCAAGCCCTGCATCAGGCTCTCTGCTTAGCGGGGAGCCTGCTTCCTCCTCTCGCTCTCTGCCTGCCTCTCTGCCTACTTGTGATCTCTCTCTGTCAAGTAAATGAATAAAATCTTTAAGAAAAAAAAAGTTAAAAAAAACAAAAAGGACTGACCTATGCCTTTGAGGGATTAAAATTCATAGTCTGGTGTTCCTCCATTATATAGAGTAGAATAAAGATTAAGGCTGTAAAAATTAAAATATGGCGTCTACCAATGGTTGTCACTTGCTATCAATTTATATAATTTAAGTTTTCATCTTTATTTATTATACTTTAAGATCAAAATGTATTAATAACTAAATAGAATATTTCCTGGAGACCTTTCCTGGTGTGGGAGTGTGTGTGTTTTTGAGGAGAGTCATGTTTGTGGGCCAAAGTCATCAGAGCTGACATGAACATAAAATTACTGCTCTGAACTCATGGTCTGAAAGACATCAAGGTAGGTCTTAGGAAATATCCAGTATCCCTAGTCTATCTTTTCTTTCTCCCAGCATTCTTCAGAAGCATCTCCTGCGACCAGTTAAGTGCACACTGCTGATGGGAAAGGCAGTGTTCCTCAGCTTCAGATTAGAGCAGAGGTGCCACGAGTTATCTGTTTCGTGTACTCAGTCAAAGGAAAGAATGAGAGTGTTTCAGTTGGGATTTGGGGTTATAAGTAACAGGAATCCGCTTTAGCCACCTTAAGCACAAATTGATCGGAATCTTACAGAATCCTTGAAAAGAACAAGAACCTGCCTTTGAAAACAGGCCAGAATCAAGAAGCCCTGATGGCAAAAAACACAGCCTGGAGCAGTCACAGGTCAGTCCAGCTAGAGCTTCTGTACAGCTGCCATCATTATGGACACTCCAGACAGCCTTCATCAGACTCACAACCCTGCTTCTGGAAATGTAATGCCAATTGTCCTTGTCTTTTTTCCCCAGTTCTTTCAAGATTTGAAGGCCAAGGTAAGAGCATCTGACTGTTGTAGTCCAAGTCACATGCCAGTTGCTGGAGGGTGAGGAGAGAGAGTATCTGACTCCTTCTGTTTGCCCAGTGGAAGACCCTGAACTTTTAGACCATGAGGGAGTCTCCATAATCAGAATGGTGTTCGTATGTTAGATAGCCAAAGAAACTATTGTGAATAATCAACAGTTTCCCATTTTATTTAGGGATTGCTCTGGCCTAATTTCACTTTATCCTGATGAATCCATCAGACTTTCTATACTCCTAGATTGACTGCTTAATCTAGTTAAAACTCCAATTTGTCTGTGAGTCCTGTGAGTCCTGTCCAAAGTGGGGATGGGGGCTTTATATGGTAAATACACATATGGGAAATAATCTCAATGATGAGAGTACTTCATTCTCAAAATAACTCTATGCCTAAATGGCCTTAAAATCTAAAGAAGAAAAAGTGTGTCCCCAGCATTGAATATTATGCCTGCTGTAAGCAATGCTCAGTGTTTGTTGAATGAATACTTATAAGAGCTTTTTCTTTGGAATTTAGCTATGTACCAGGCACTGTGAAAAGCAATTTATATGCATTATCTAATTTAATTGCCACAGTTATTATCCTTATTTTACAAATGAAGTTATATAACTTGTTCAGTGTTATAGAACTAATAGGTGGCAGAGTCTCTAGAACGCTGATCTGTCTGGTGTGAGCCAAGAAATGGGATACTTCAAACAGGTACTCTGCTCTGTGCTCCCATCAGTGGCTGCAGCCACTTTTATTTCAGCTCAGTCATCTTTGAGTTAAGTTTATGATTATCAGCACAATAAATGTATCATAAAATATAAACAGAAGAGAAACTATAAATTGTGTCTCTTCCTCTCCAACTCTTATTTCCTTAAACAGTCTAGCCAGACCTTTATTTTTTCCTCTTGATGAGGTAGGTAGGATTTTGAGGTGAGCAAATACTATCACCTTCAAGAGGGACAAGGACCTTGGGACATGGTCAAGGGTCTGTGATTTTAGGAAGTAGGAGAAAACAGGAAGAATTTTCCACATGTATTTCATTTACAAAGATAGGATTTCTCTGTACATAAGCCAGTTCCTAGACAGAAACTTAACAGAAAAGAAGCTGTGAGTCTTGGAGAGCTTCAAAAAGGCAGCGGGGGGTGGGGGGAGTTGACAGTTGCTAATTGGTTAATTAGTACTTAACTAAAATGACTCCAAATTTGAGCACTCCCAGATGAACAGTAGGAAAAGTAAGCAGGAAACAAATTTAATGTACTTGAAGTGAAATGCACGTGGCTGTTAGTCAGACAAGCAGCTGGTCTTTATTTTCTTGCCTGCCTTTTATGAAGTACTACTTTCCTCAAGTAGCATGTAAAAATGCACAAAACAATAGGGATACCTGATAAGTATTAGTTCACTTTTCTCCAATTCACTTCCATTCCTTGTCTGCTAAGAGAGGATCGGAACCTACTCCATTTATTCTCAGCAGAGAGAAGGCATGTATGCATTCATTTATTCAACATTTCCTGGAGGTCTGCTCTCTCTCAGGTATCATGCTAGACGTGGAGAAAAAGCAAACGTGGTTTCTGTTCTTATTGAATTCATAGTCTTGCACAGAGACAGACTCTTAGTCCATGAATACTTAATAAATGTCTTTTTTATTTTTTAAAGATTTTATTTATTTATTTGACAGACAGATCACAAGTAGGCAGAGAGGCAGGCAAAGAGAGAGGGGCAAGCAGGCTCCCTGCTGAGCAGAGAGCCCAACGTGGGGCTTGATCCCAGGATCCGAGCTGGGATCATGACCCGAGCTGAAGGCAGAGGCTCAACCCACTGAGCCACCCAGGTGCCCCACTTAATAAATGTCTTGATGTATGCTGTGAAAGGGGAAAACCACCCAAAATCTAAAGAATGGAAAGGAGGAAGGATGTCCAGAATGAGGAAGAGGCTCCCTTTTCTTCCTTCTTCCTCCTTCTGCAGCCAGGGATCCTACATTGGACATAATTCAGCAAGAATTGAAGAATAGGGTGCAATATTTGCCGTGTTTGTATACATCAGGTTTTACCTTACATCTAGCTCAGACCACAGCCTCGATGAAAGCTGAGGAACAGTTCCATCCAGGTTTCCTGGGCATGCACGTGGTGAGTTGCCTAATTCCCTGGCAAAGCTCTTGGCTACATAATCTAACCACAATTGCATGTATCCTTCAGATAGGCCAGCAAAGGCTGTCTGAGATGTCAGGTGTTTTTATTTTAGTGTCAGTAAAGGATGATGGAGTTGGATAGTTACCTTATATTCTCAGTGTTTTTAAATCTCTGAGTGGCTTTATAGTTAAGCAGTTGTTCTTGTCAAGGCTCTAAGCTTTGGAGGATATTTATATCATAAATATGGAGGCATGTAAGAGTGGGCTCATGTTCACAGGCAGCTGAAAACTATTTCTTAATAATAATAATAGCTAACATTTATTAAGTACTTCCATTCCAAGCACATTTTCAACCTGATCTTTTGGAGGCATTATTATCTTGCTTTATGCAGATTGTGATACTGTAGCAAGCCAGAACTGGGGTTCTGAAGTTTGGTTCAGTCCCTAAGAGCTTAAATTTTTCATTTTGAACCAAAGGCTTCAAATCTGGATCTCAAATTGTATTTAATTTCAGGGCCATGCTTTTTTTCCTAGAGCAAGTGATTTAGTCCCTTGGGCAGTGCTCCTTAAAGTGAAGGGGTTAAACAAGATAAACTGTAAGATCCTTCCCAATTGTACCATCTTTCTAATTCAAACTGATAAATTCTGCTTCCAGGTAGAAGAGAGAGATGGTCATGAAGAGTTTAGAATTATTTGCTTTTCCTATTTAAGAGAATAACGAAAAGAAAAAGAGAAGCTGACTTTAGACCCAAGCAGTATTTACAGTTGTTGGGTTTCTTTGTTTTTTTCCATTTTTTTTTTCCCAAAAATGTTTTCTAATTCCCCATAGGTATATTTTATGTCTGGTTAGATAAAAACTTCAGAGGTGAGACTCGAGTCCTTTCCAATGAATCTAAAATGAAATCCTAATGAGACTGTGTTCTATTTATGTAAGGGTGAGAGTTGAGAGGGCAACAATTTTCCCCTCCCACATTTGCAGCAGGCTTTTGAAAAATGGCAATTTAGATAAGGTTTGTCAGTCTTCACACAATGGCTAGAATGTAAACCTCCAGGAAGTTGGAAATGAGTATTGTCCTCTCAACCAGAGCACAGGACCAAGTTCAATTTTCTGCTTTATCCTGGATTTTTATGCAATCATTAAAAAAAAAAAAAACTTTGAAGTGACTCTTGCAAATTTCTTTTTCTTCAAATAGAAAAAAGTAAAATATTTCAAGCCTCACCAAAGAGCTGTGAGAATTCATTTTTGTTTGTAAATGTTAATTGAGTGATAGGCATGGATACCTACAAAGTACAGCTTTTCTGTAATTTAAAATTGGCTAGGTTATTGACTGAGGTCCGAGTAATTCTGACAGCCGCAGTTTGGTATGTTATTTGGTGCCATTCTTCCCTTTGCAATAATTTGGACCTAGGTGGGGCTTTAGGGCTTTCCTCAGGGACAGGGCCTATAATGATTTATTTAAATTCTGACCAAGCTTTCTAATTATGTAAATATTCAGTCATCTCTATTGTTGACTTGACTTTTAAGATGTTAAGAACATTTTCTATACATAAAATTTGGCAAAGTTTCCTGGGTTCTATGCTTTAAATGCTTTAAGAAAATATGTATTGCAGGAAAAAAAGAATCAAGCTGAATGCTTTTCAATAATTCATCATTTTTCCGAGGTGAAAAACCCAGCATTTACATTGAGAAGCACTATCCACATACCCAACAATGTTGAAATTGCTTTTGTTCCCTGGAAGAGCTGGATGTGTCATTAGACCCTCCCTTTCTTTTTTTTTTTTTTCAATTCATTTATTTTCAGAAAAACATTATTCATTATTTTTTCACCACACCCAGTGCTCCATGCAAGCCGTGCCCTCTATAATACCCACCACCTGGTACCTCAACCTCCCACCCCCCCGCCACTTCAAACCCCTCAGATTGTTTTTCAGAGTCCATAGTCTCTCATGGTTCACCTCCCCTTCCAGTTCACCCAAATTCCCTACTCCTCTCTAATGCCCCTTGTCCTCCATGCTATTTGTTATGCTCCACAAATAAGTGAAACCATATGATAATTGACTCTCTCTGCTTGACTTATTTCACTCAGCATAATCTCTTCCAGTCCCGTCCATGTTGCTACAAAAGTTGGGTATTCATCCTTTCTGATGGAGGCATAATACTCCATAGTGTATATGGACCACATCTTCCTTATCCATTCATCCGTTGAAGGGCATCTTGGTTCTTTCCATAGTTTGGCGACTGTGGCCATTGCTGCTATAAACATTGGGGTACAGATGGCCCTTCTTTTCACGACATCTGTATCTTTGGGGTAAATACCCAGGAGTGCAATTGCAGGGTCATAGGGAAGCTCTATTTTTAATTTCTTGAGGAATCTCCACACTGTTCTCCAAAGAGGCTGCACCAACTTGCATTCCCACCAACAGTGTAAGAGGGTTCCCCTTTCTCCACATCCTCTCCAACACATGTTGTTTCCTGTTTTGTTAATTTTGGCCATTCTAACTGGTGTAAGGTGATATCTTAATCTCAAAGCTGTGATCACCAAGACAGCATGGTACTGGCATAAAAACAGACACATAGACCAGTGGAACAGAGTAGAGAGCCCAGATATGGACCCTCAACTCTATGGTCAATTAATTTTTGACAAAACAGGAAAAAATATACAGTGGAAAAAAGACAGTCTCTTCAATAAATGGTGCTGGGAAAACTGGACAGCTATATGTAGAAGAATGAAACTCGACTATTCTCTTACACCGTACACAAAGATAAACTCAAAATGGATAAAAGACCTCAACGTGAGACAGGAATCCATCAGAATCCTGGAGGAGAACATAGGCAGTAATCTCTTTGATATCAGCCACAGCAATTTCTTTCAAGATATGTCTCCAAAGGCAAAGGAAACAAAAGCGAAAATAAACTTCTGGGACTTCATCAAAATCAAAAGCTTCTGCACAGCAAAGGAAACAGTCAAAAAAACAAAGAGGCAACCCATGGAATGGGAGAAGATATTTGCAAATGACAGTACAGACAAAAGGTTGATATCCAGGATCTATAATGAACTCCTCAAACTCAACACACACGAAACAGGCAAACACATCAAAAAATGGGCAGAAGATATGAACAGACACTTCTCCAATCAAGACATACAAATGGCTATCAGACACATGAAAAATGTTCATCATCATTAGCCCTCAGGGAGATTCAAATTAAAACCACGTTAAGACCCTCCCTTTCTTTGGGTATGCTTATGGCTGTGCAGTAGCAGGTAGAGTGGGGGCACAACTCCTTGACCACTCCAGGGCAGGCACTGTACATCTGGGTCTTTGCTGTATTCACAGTGGTCAGTTTGGGATGGCCATACCTTTTCAGGTGCAATCCCAGGAGAAAAGAACCAAGTATTTTGCAAACGCTTATTATTGCTCATCATTACTTCCTGTTATCTCTCATTTCCTCCCAAACTCTCTGACTTCCAGCTCTCCACTCTGCTTGTTGCATAACAGCTGTAGTGGCTCCCTTGTTCTCTCAAACACCATTAAAAAAATACCAACTACTCCCACCCCTATTCCTGGGGCTAGGACTGCTAATATTCTGAATGCCACCTAGCTTGCTCCCTACTTCCTGCTGATCTCAGATGCCACTTATCAGACACCTCCCCTGACCACCCCTCAAATAATGTCCTTCTCTATGTCCCCTTCTTCTCTATGGAACTGTCTCCTCATCCTGTTTTATTTTTCTTCAATTGATAACATTACTTGCTATATCTATACTTTCCCCCACTTATTACCCTGTCTTTTCCCTCCACAACGGTTATCTTAATCTGACATGTACTTATTCATTTTATACATTTATTGTCTCTCTCCTACTGTATCCTTAATGCCTAGAAAAATGTTTTAGTCATTCAGTACTTGTTGATTAAATGAATGAATGAGTCATGACTAAGAGTCTCTCCAATTCAAAATGTGTAAAATGTCCCTATTATCTTAAAAAAAAAAAAAATCCTAAGCTTTTCAGCATGATAGTCAAAATCTTCCACGAGCTGGGCTCCAGACTTCTGATAGAATCTTCACTTCTGCCATGTATTTGCCCCCCTGTCCCATGCAACATCCATTCCACTCCTGAGGACTATCAACTGCTCCATGACACACTCAGCTATCTTTCCACTCTAGGTTTTGTTCAAGGTGTATTATGTATCTCTGTATTTACCTGATTAAGTCTTTCCCCTCTGTATTAGTTTGCTAGGGGTGCTGTAAAAAAATATCATAAACCAGGTGTCTTAATGACAGAAATTTGTTGTCTCACAGTTTTAGAGACTACATGACTAAAATCAAGTGTCCTCAGGGTTAATTTCTTCTGAGGGGTCTAAGGAAGAATCTGTTCCATGTCTCTTTTCCTAGCCTCTGGTGGTCTACCAGCTCTCTTTGGTGTTTCTTAGCCTCTGCGGCTTTGCCCTGATTTCTGCCTTCATCTTTACATGGTGTTTTCCCTGTAAGCCTGCCTGCGTCCAAATTCTGTCTTTTCAAAAGGACATCAGTAATAGTGATTTGGTGTTCATACTCCAGTATGGCCTCATCTTAACTAATTACATCTGTGATGACCCCATAGCTAAATAAGAACACATTTTGAGGTGCTGGAGGTTAGAAGTTCAACATAATTTTTTTTAGGGAACATAATTCCACCCATAGCACCTTCCTTCAAAACCTAGAAGAAATAATCAATTTCTCTAAAAGTCTTCCCTAATGCTTTTAGTAGGAATCCCTTTCTCTTTTCTGTTCCCACCATCCTTGCTTTACATATATATCCTTCCTTTTACAACATCTGCTTCACTAGCTCATTCACTTACCATTCAGTACTTAAAGAGTGTTTAGTTTATATCTAGAAACGTGCAGTAAATAAGATACACCTTCTGCCCTCATGGAGCTCCTAGACTATTGGGAATGAAATTTGAAACTCCAAAAGGGCAGAAATTCTCATGTCTTAGGAGATAGTCAATAAGTTTTGACTGAATTCAATAACTATTCTTCAATTTAATATTACCATGATAGATACATAGAAAGAAACAATACAGACTTCAAGCAGAGGTGGCAATAGTCTAGGGGAAGCGTGGAAAAACAAGTCATATTTGAGATATTTCAAGTTGTCGAGAATACGTAGCATGTGGAAGTGTGGGGAGTGTTGGGAGAGGTCTTCAGGAGTAGTAGTATGAGTGTCTTGAGTCATGACTAGAAAATCTGATATGACTGGATATTGAATGCAATTCTTGTTCTCTCTAAATTTGTCTAATGCCCCCAAATTAAGGGCAATTACTTTTAATAGGAGTGACAGACACCTCATTAGATCTTAGATCTTATTAAATGAGTCCAAAGTAGGCCTTCTCTTTTCTCCAGCCCTCTTTCTGGCTTGTATAAGAACTCACTTTGTTGAAGAGATAATTGATAGAGGTGGTGAATCTCAGACTTAGAGGATCTCTACTTTTCATTTCTTCCTTCCTTCCCCAGAGAGACAGAGAGTGACTGAATGAGAGACCATCAGAGAGGCTGAGAATATGCAAAGCAAAGAGGCCAGCATTTCATCCCTATATTGATGCTCATTCAGCCACAGAAACTTGTTAACCCTTCCAGTGGAACTGCCATTGTGGAGAGAATCCTTGAGAAGCATACACAGTCCTAGAAGCTGTATATATTTCCTGACCAGAGAATCCTTAAGGTAAGAAGCTGGGCAGAGCTTCTTATGCAAGCACCAAGAGTGGAAGTGAAGGGACCATCAAGACAGTGTCCACTCTCAGCATCATTGTGGCCAAGTGTGCCTCACAGATGACCACCAAGGGTCAGGTTGCCACAGGGATAAGACACAGAGGGTATGTCCTATGGTGAGTGCTGTAAATTGTTTAAGACTGGTGATGCACAGACCTGTACTCCCGAAGCAAATAATACATTATATGTTAATTAAAAAAATAAAAGGCACAGTGGGTTGTTACTGGGGCAACAGCTGTTGGTAGGAGTGTGGTATGGTTCACAGCAGGCTCATCAGAGAATATTTCTCCCACTGCACGAATGGTACAATGTGGGGATACCTCCAAAGAGTCCACAAAAATGTGCTTCACAAGAGAGCCAGCGTTTAGATGCTTATTGGTGGTTAAGAAAATTATATATCCCCATATCTGATTAAATGACTGTTCTCCATTTTTCTTCTTTGTCCCTTCTCACTAGTCCAAGTCTTTAAAATAAAGCAACAGAATAAGGAGAAATCAGGAAAATAGAAGAACATGACAATGTTCCCCTGTTGCAGGACACCCTTGCTTTGAATTGGATGCTAAGCTAAAGTTCTAATTCAGACTGGACTGGATTGGTTTCTGTATCTGAACTGAGAATTGGTTGTACCGTCTGATTCAGTCCATTCAAGAAGCCTGTTACACAGACCTTATAGTGGATGCAGAATTGCTAAAGGTTTTAAGTTAAGGAGACATGTACTTAAGTTGTCGTTTTAGAAATAAAACCAGTGAAATTCTGCCCTTTTCCACAGCCCATTCATCACTTTCTCAGGAGAGCTTCCTCCTCTCTCACCTCAATCAGTTCTCCCTATTTCTAATATTTACCTTTAGCAGTATTTGTCTCTCTTTTTAGAGAAGTACAGGCTGGTTTTACACTTATTATTGACACTCCTTGACAAATGTCTCTCTCCCACACTTGCATGGAAGCTTAATGGGAATAGAAACGGCCTTTTTCTTTTTCTCTTCCTTTTTTTTATTCCTTAGGGACTAATAGTCCCTCCACAAAGGTACTTACTAAATAAATGATGAAAAAAAAATGCATATATATTTTGTATAATCACTGTAAATTCTCCGAAAATAGGAACTGTGTCCTCTTGGTATTTATGTTCTTCAATTTCTCTATAGTAGTGTTTGAGTATACTCAATGACTGTTGAAATGAAATTAATATTAAATTACTTTTTTAAAAAATCCAAGGTATTCGGTAATTACTATATACCATCTGAGCCTGTAGATGTTCCTGTTGTCTATTCTTTTCTGTTAGTTTGTCATGTCTTATTCCCTTGTGGGTTTTGTTATTTCACTGACTTGGTATGACTTTAGTTTAAAAAAACTCTTTTAGAAATAATTTGAAGCATATAACAATAATATATTCCTCCAGGACAATTTTTATTTGCTTCTACATGTACCTGGGAACATCAGCATTCAGGGATCATTTTAATCCAATTTTATATTGAGATTTTCTGGGGGATCTGGATAATTTGAAATCAGACTATAGTCAGAGAGAGACTGATACACTTCTACGTCATCCTTTCTCCTCAGGTATAGCCTTTTGGGGTCCTGACCCAACACACAGTTGGTTTACCAAACTCCATCTGTAGCTCCCTACCTCTTTAAGGTTATGAAAATTCTGTTTAGTCTCTAGCTGCCTCACCAGGATCAGCAAATGTCCTCAGGGCAAAACCAACCATTAAGGGAGGAGTCTCTTTCTCTCTCCAGTCTTGGCCTTATATTCTTCATTGCTTGTCATCTCTCCGAGTCTTCAAGCTTTATCTTGTGTTCATATTTCCTAGTTGCCTGCAGTGACAGTCCTCAGTGCTGGTCCAAATTACCTGCTTCATCATTACTGGATGCTAAAGTCTTGAAAATCACAATGTTGAACTGACTTAATGCTTTTCTTCTAAATTTAAAAGAGTGACCATTGGCTTTGGCAGATTTTAAATTAACCATAGCAGGAATCCTGGGTTGTTGCCTTAGTGCTGGGTAACATTTTGAAAGCTACCAGGAAATGTTAATGAAATATCAGATTCTATACCTCCAGAGTTCAGCCAAATGCCTTCTCAGTTTCAGTCTGATACAGAATACATTTAAACTTTCATGCAAGTCAGTCTTAATTCCCTGTGAATCTGTTTTCATCTTGGTTGCGATAAAATGTAAGAGCTAACAATGTGTTAACTCAAGCAGTTTCCACAAAGACTCCCCTTGACAACAAGATTTGTGAACAGACAAAAGAGAGAAATAGAACAGTGTGGCCTGGCAAATCTGACCCAAGGGACAAGGCTTCTTTCTGTGGTGACTTTAAGATTATTTATGCATTACTTCATCAAACATTTATCAGAACCCTGAGCTGTATCACGTGTGATAAAGGATGCTGGGAGGGGGCAGCAAAAGTTGAAAAAGAAAGCCTGTTCTCCTAGTGTGGTGTGCACTCCCAGCAACTGCATGATGTACTTTTCCTCTAAAAACTTTCCCAAACTTTCTAACACTCACTTGAGAGTTTTTTTTATTTGTTCTACTGCACAAACACATTTGGAATGGGTCCTCAAATTAGAGCTTCATGGCAACAAGAAGTGACCATATGCTGGGGGCAGTGAATATGAGAAGGGGGCAAGAATGAGTTGACATTATGGTAGCAGAGTTTTCTGCTGTACTGGTTGGGATAGTGGTGGTCCAGAAACTGCAATGGAAGGTCACTCTGAGTCCCAGTTTCCACTCCACCACTTCTCTTCCCAGTGTTGAGCACCTAGTACCTGGATAAGAATCCCTTTCTCCTACTTCACCACTCTTCCCTCTATGACCAAAGCAAAATATCACAGTGAGACTTCTGCTCAGATGAATTAGCAGCTGTTGATAACGAGGCCACAGATACAACACAACACTATTCCCACCATTTTAAAAGATCAAAAGCTTTAATTAAAAGCCAAGAAAGAACTGAACATTTTCAAATCTACTTGCCTTACATACTCTCTAGATCCTTTCCAGGAATCCCTAATGCTCTCAAATAAAGCGACATTGTGGGCCAAGCACATTTTCTAAGTATGAAGGAGAATTGGAAAGTTAAATAGGCTAGGAAAATGCTGTGGAAACAAATCACATTCCTCATGTGAGTTCTTCTATCTGAATACCAGGGCTATCATCAGGAAGTCACAATGTCTCTGTCTGTCCATTGTAAATCACTAGACCAGAGCAGTGCATCTTGAAGTTTAAATATTCATGAATAAGCTGGTTGAATATACTCACCTTGAGCTTGGATGTGGAAACTAAAGACAAACAGGTCAATCTTGTGATTTGACAGAGAACAGGAAGTTGGAGAATTTCACACAAAATGTGAAAGATTTGAGAATTGAAGGGCCAAAATATAAAAGTAAGTTATGTAAGTAAGTGAAATCAATAGAAAGTAAATAATAAACATGAAAACAACTGCATTAACACCGTAATACTTTACATTCCTTGACAGAGCTAATCTGATATTAGTAGTCTTAATTGTAAAATTGTACTGTTTTTACTGTCGGTTTTCTTTTATGTTAGTTAATTAATTAAGTAAGTAATTGAAACTGAGCTTGGTTGTCCAATTAAATTTTGATTAATACAATAATTGGAACTAGTCAAACAAAGCACTGCTTACCAGCAGCCCTTTGGGACCTACCTTTGAACAGATAAAAATGATTCATAATTAGGCATCAATTATTTATATGTAAATGATATTGCTAATGGGCCTGAGGGCATCTTGAAAAGTTTATTCTCAAGAGGTTTAAACTTCTTTCCCACCTGAACCTTATTTGTATTTATTATTAATTTTCTTAGTATGATCTATTCACAGAGACTAAAATAAAACTATAAACTATCTTTTCCTCTGCTTGTTTTAAAAATTCTAAACTTACGATGAATTAATAGAATTTTCTTATGTTTTATTTAGCTTCAGCTTTCAAATTGGGCCTTTATTAGTGGATAGCAATATGCCTATTTATAAGAACCAAGTTGACTAAATTCCGCTTCATCTGTTTTTGTTTTTGAGAGAAAACAGATTCAAAACATGTTCATAAACCGCCCTACTAGATGAGCTGATTTACTCTTTTTCCTTTCCTCCCTTTCTTGCTTCCTTCCTTCTTTTTTCCTCTCTTTCCATCTACTTCCCTCTCCTCATTTCCTTCCTAACTGCTACTTTGCAATGGGTCCTGGACCTTTATTTTTCTGTGGGGACACACTAATTAAATGTTTGCTAAATAATTTTCACCAAGAATATTTTACCTTCTTACAGAACTTGAATAAACATTTTCTCATTTATCCTCATAATTCAAAGATATTGGGAGGTCACTATTTTTTCGTTTTACAGATGGGAAACTAGGTCTCAGAAAAGCAAATAATCAGACTCCAGTTCAGTATTGCTAAGTCATGGACTTGCTATTATTACAATGCATTTGCCAATATTAATCAATTTTATGTGCCAAAAACTTATAGAGCAAAATAGTTATTGAATATGTCATGATTATGCCACATGAACATACGGGAGAATCTGGTCTGCCTGAAAATACTCTTTCCCCCTCCATTCCATGCTCTTTTCTCTATCTTCAGAGACTAAGAGAACACCAGAATCTCTATGTTAGATAAACTTAAATGCTCACCAGTACTGCTCTCCAAACACAGAACCCTCTGAAACCCAATCCAAAAAACTCAAAATATTTTAAATGGTCCTCTCACTGTCTAATTTTGCCTGCAAATGTTTATTTTTGGCACTAGGTCAAAACTACTTTTTATGTCTCCTTTAAGACCTGGGTCCTTATCTAATGCTTTTCCCATGAACTTGGACGAAAGGGTCACACAATCTAGATGAAACTTTGACTTGTGATTTTGGTTAATGTACCTACGGTGAACTAAGGTCACTTTGCCCAATAGAATTTTACATTTGTACTTGTGTAAATGCCCAGAACTAAGCATTATTTTATTTTTGAAATACCCACAGCCATTTCCTTTAATAATCACATGATTTCTATATCTTTTCGTCTAACCTTTCTGAAAATGATAACATTTCCTAACTTGATAGATCTATGAATTTAAAAAATAATCATTAGGACAATAGGTTCTCATTAACCTGGGACAAAAGTGGCTCACTCAGTAAAAACAACAACAACAACAACAACAACAACAAAACCCAAAAAACCTGACAATAAATATTGCAGGGAAAGATTTCTGAGGTGTCATATATAGTTAGCTATTGAAGAGTTGATGTAGAAAATGGAGCATATGATTTAAAACACTTATTAAAATATATGTGCATGAATATATAAATAAACTATATTTAAATATGTACATACAAGCTAAATATATAATTTTTCATGTATGTACACTATATATATGTCTATATTATACAAATATATACATAACATATTTAAAAAATACCAGAGACATTCTAAGATTGTATCATTTTCCCTTAGAGAAGCAATAAAAAATAAATGTGTTGACTGATTTACTTGGTATAGATTAGCAGAAGATGGAATATTTTGAATTAGGCTTCTATCTATTGCTTTACAGTCATATTTACATTTTACTCTCATTTCTACAATTGGCTAAAACCCTAGTAGAAAAACTAGGCATAGGAACTGGCAGATGTGATAGAACTCTAGAATTGCATTGACAAGTAGTGGATATAGGCAGCTGCATATAATTGCATCAATTACAACTACATTGTTATTAAATAACCTTAGGTAGGACTTTATCTTGTTGGAGGAGGTCATCTAGGAGACATGAACTGTTGACTTGTGATTTGGACACAGGCAATCAGAGACTTTTCATCTTTCCATCTTTGAAACGTACAGTCTGCCCACCATTCTCACAGTCGTAATCATTTTTAAGGACACAACCTTGAGAAAACAAGATGTTTTTCAGACCATCTGGACTGAATACATAACAGAACCCAGTTACCATCTCTGTATACACTTTAAGATTTTGGCAGGCAGGTGTGGAGATCTACTCCTCTTGTGGCCACCCACGGGAAGTCTGTTGCTCATGGAACCTGCAAGCTACTAATCTGGAATGGCTTGCTATTTTCTGTGGTCTCCTTGCCTTCTGTGTTCAGGTCCAGTTTCAGATTTCACCCAGGAAGCTGCTGAGTTTGCAGACCAGTAGTGGCACAGGAATGTGCTGCCTACTTGAAGGTCCTCTCTCATCCCCATTCCATCCTTCATAGTCCTATATACTCAAATGACAGAAGCCGAAGCAGGGTAAAATCTAGTCTGCATTTTCAAGGCATCTCGAGCTTGGAAGGAAGTTATTATTTATAAAGTTATAATATATTATTTATGATGATAAAAACAAATAGAAAAGTTATAAGTAAATTTTGGGCCTCCTGGTGGCTCAGTCTGTTAGGCAAATTACTCTGGAATTTTCAGCTCAGGTCATGATCAAGCCCTGAGCCAGGCTCTGTACTCAGGCACTCAGCGTGCAGACTGTTTGTCCCTCTCCCTCCCAATCTGCCTCTCGGACCCCTCTGCCCAGGCTACCCTGTTCCCAGAGGCACATGTGCAATCTCTCTCTCTCTCTCAAATTAACTAACTAACTAACTAAATAAATAAAATCTTTAAATAAATTTCATTGGTTCTTGTACCCACTTATAGATTAAAGTTCCCCAGGTCCTGCAATATTCACAACCAAGTATTTCTAGGAAACTCAAAGGGCTGTCTTAAGTATTCTTGTGAATAATTGTGCCCCATTGGGATTCTACTATTTCTGCATTAGGTTCCAAAGATCCCTTTGTGCACCATAATGTACTAGTAAGCTCTGCCACTGCTCCCACAGGCATCATTGCCAAAGCATTTAAGCCCGTAGCAGGGAAATGGGCAGGAGGTAGAACTCTTCTCTTCCCTTCATGTTCTAATTTGTTGGAGGGGTCCCCAAGAAGTGCTGCTTATACACCATTTCTGGTGCTCTTATGTGAAACTGCCCTTTGGGTTTTTAGATCATTTTCGCTCTTTCTGGACATGCATCCAGGCTGGAGATGGATTTTCGTGACAGCCACTATGTTGTACTCAAAATCCTCATTCTCTTTCAGTGATAAAGCTTTTGTTGTAAGTGTCATACCTGCTACCTTCTTCCCTGTAGATGAACACTTTCCCAGGAGGCTTCTCAGACCCTGTGAAAATAGACTTGGGTCAGGGCCATACCAAAGTACTCAAGACATATCAGAATGTCAGCACTAGACATAGATTGGACTAAGATGAAATCCTTGCTATAAAATAAGAATGTATTTATAGATTCATAGAACTGAAAGGTCAATTGATATTCTGATGTTTAGTTCAAAAAATGAAAACAATAGCAATTTCAGAGGAGAGCAATAGTCATATTCATTGAGGGTAAAGAGTTTGAGTGGGAGTCAGATTATAATTCCAAAATGGCCCTCCCCCTCAAAATGAGGAAGATAATTCTGGGGATAGAAGCCTGGTTTTAGCATTATTGGTTGTGAAGTAGCTTTTATCTTTAATATTCTTATCTGTAAGATGGTAAATACTAAGAGAATATGGAGAAAATTGTAAGCTTGGATACTGTACCCCTCTTCCTTGAACAAAAAAAGTATGTAACAATTTTCACTACCCCCTTCCAATTAGTGAAAATGTGTATTTTTTATTTTTTTTAATGTGATAATTTAAAAATGTTTTGTTGGATACTCGTTGTAATGTATGAACATTAAGGAAAGGTTATTTTTGCATATACAATTATATCACTTCTATAAAATAAGGATAAGAGCCTAGTGAGGCTCCTTTTGAGACTGCTCTGAAGTTGGTTGCAGTTTCCTTCTGCTGGTTCTTCAAGAATGAACGTTTTAAGGTTTTGCAGGGGCCAGGCCTGATGCAATGATGGAAGAAAGGGTTCCATCAATGCTGATTTGTATATCATTGAATTTTTCTCTTCCTTCTCTTGGGTTCCTGAGGGTACTCTGGGATAGTGGGGGAAAACTAAGTAAAATTATCACATATACTGAGAACTGGAGACACTTGCTTGAAAGCACTGAATTTCTCAGTCTGATTTAGAACCAAGGATTAAAGTGGAAGTCCATGACTCTTTCCCTCTAGGTTCCCTGAACTCTCCCTAGAACCCAAACTTTATTCTCACTCTTGAGTCACTTGGAGGAGTTGGCTTTGAACACTTTAAAGAATTATATTACTATTATTAGAGTAGTCATCATAGGAGATAGAATATCAGAGCCTATTCATTTAGCAGCCACATAGTACTAAGACTGAGGATCTAAGTACCAGTGAAGACTGAAGTTACACACTAGGAATGTGATGCCTGGTACACCAGCCTGGAACTGAAAATTAAAATTCCAACAGTAGAATCAGTTCTCCATTCCTAACAGATCACCTTAATTCCAAGAGTCATCCATATCATTCCAAGAGCCTTTGAGAAATATTTCTTGGCTACTCTGTCCTCTTCTTCACTGACATAATGATTACTACCACAGAGGGCAGAGATAAGCAGTGTCATCAGACACCCCTGAGGTGTTTCCACTCCAGATGTTCACTGTTTTGATTTGCTAGTGAAGCTGCTGTGTCCCTACTACTCTACAGCAGGAAATACAAATGGGCAATCCACCCTTCATTGTCTTACAGAACAAATTCATCATGGGCTACAGAGAAGAGCTGCCTTGTGCCCCCACTGTCTCCAAACTCACAGTAAAATAACTTTTCAAGGTACCTCTGGATTTTTGATATATAGAGAATTTCCTGATTTGGGTGAAGAGAAAGATAATGATCCAATTTTTAATGTGATATTTTTAGGCCCAAAAGTCACTTTATATTTACTTTATTTTTCTTCTGTCTCATGATACTGTTTTCTTCTAATGAGTAATACGTTAGTGCCCCTGAAGTGATCCAACTGTCTTCAGTGGTTTTCTGGGAGAATATGTCTTCAAGGATGTCATTTATTTGCAGAGGAGGCACTATTAATAGTTAGCATGCTAGTCCAGGTTTGGGCTTAATGACAGAATAACTTAAGAAGAGATTTGAGATACAAACCTTTAAAGGTTTCATATACTGGTAGCTTGCTTTGCATTCTGAGCAGTGCTTACTAATTAGTTCTACATGTTGTCAAAACTTTTCCAACATCTCATTTTTCTAGCATAATAACCTTAGCCTACTTCTTACTGGGCATGTACCTCTGCTAGTTTTCTTCAACAGATTGTATGGTGTGAGGAAAATCAATAGCTTATTTTTAACAGCAGTGAGATGGATAAGCCCAGGAAGTTTCACTGAAGCTTTGCATCTTCCTGACAGGAAAATACATGTTTTTCCTATTTCAAGCTGTACAGTTTACAAGCAGCAATTGGCAGTCTTGCAGAACTTCTCAAGGTTAGATCTAGTGGTGCTTTAAGTTCTTCCTGAGTGTGACACGAATGTATATATAACCATGCTTTCCAGCCAAGTTGAATTCCATAGAGATTTCTATAGAAGAATGTGCTCAATAAATATTAAGACTGCCTAAGTAAAGAAAAGCTGTTCATCACCTGCAGCCAGGTGATGGTGATGAGTGAAGAAAGAGAAATCTTAACACTTTCCACAAGGTTAGTATGTCTCTTTTTCATTTTAAGTACCTGTTAAGGTAGCCCGAATTGTAACCACCTTGATTTTGCTGATTGTTAGAGAAAGGAATACTGTAGAGTTGATTTAATCAAAGCTGGGAGCCACTTTGCGCACTTGAGCATAATTAATTCATGTGTATATTCTGGTGGATATAGAGCTATTGCTACTTCCTAAAATCAAGAACGTTCTACTAGAAAATTGCCTTGGAGGAAAAACTCTTTTTTTATGTCACTTATGGTTAAGATGCATCCTTATTAAAAATTGTAACTCCTATCCAGAAATAGTAATAGTATGATCCAAAATGTCATTAAAATGAACACCACTGAGAGTCAGTGGATTTCAGAAGAACCAGACTTGAGTTCTTTGCGTCACTATTCATTTTCACCTTTCCAAGAAGAGTACCATGCATATTTCCTTTGTGTCTGTCTTTTGCTTAAACTTTGCAGAGCTGTATCATTTTAACCACATCTCTGCTCATTCCCACTAAACTTCCTTTCTCTAGGAGTGAGGTTATAAAGTTCTACAAATGATTATTTACAGAGTAATTTGCCTCTTATAAAGAATATTTTTTTGTTTCTTAATACATTGTTTTAAAATAATATCCTTTTAATCACAGATGAACATGTGATAAGACCGAGGCTGAAGACCATTGAGTGGCATTGGCCATGGCCATATGCTAGTCACCAGCAGAATGAGGAAGGGAACATGGTCATCATAATTATGCTACTCTAAGTATTTTTGCGTATGTGACTCTGAACCACTTCCATCTCAGTTTTCTTGGTACTTGTTATAAATGCTGATTTCTGGGGCCCTATCCCAGAACTACTGAATCAGAATCTTTTGTAATATTGCCCAGTAATTTCATTTTAAATAAATACTATAGGATGTATACCCAACTTTTGCATCAACATGGATGGAACTGGAGGAGATTATGCTAAGCAAAATAAGTCAAGCAGAGAAAGTCAGTTATCATATGGTTTCACTTATTTTTGGAATAGCATGGAGGACATTAGGAGAAGCAAGGGAAAAATGAAGGGTGATAAATCAGAGGAGGAGAAAAACCATGAGAGACTTGAGAGACTATGGACTCCGGAAACAAACTGAGGGTTTTAGAGGGGAGAGGGGTGGGGGGCTTTGGTGGGCCTGATGATGGGTATTAAGGAAGGCATGTATTGCTTGGAGCACTGGGTATTATACACAAACAATGAGTCATAGACCACTACATAAAAAACTAATGATGTACAGTATGGTGACTAACACATAATAATAATAATAATAAATACTATAAATAATCCCAATGCATAATCAGTTTGAAAATTTCTATATCATACAATGCTGTCTTTGAGAAAATCACTGTACATTTGAATAATTTAATGTTTGATTGCTTGTTTTAACTCATTTCATCTTTAGAACAAATCTGATTTTCATAGAATAGTTATTAATTTTCCTGCCTCTCCCTGCCTCTTATAATACAAAAAAGTAAGACAATGAGAAGGAAAGTGTTTTGCCCAAAATCACATAATAGATTTGAAAGCATTCTTGCAATTTAAATATAAAGTACCAGTACTGGAAATCATTTGAGTAAGATTACCTTTTAAAGTGAATATGTATTAGATGTACTGTGGGGGAAAATAGTTAAGTTTCAGTGAAGCTCATTTCTTTGGTGTAGTCTATGCCAATGCAGACATTGCAAATGGGGTGTAGATTTTTAAATTAGGAATAATGAGTAGCCCTTGACAGAAAATGCAATACTGCCCTTTGAGAACTAGTTTCCACTCCAAGTTCCAATTGATTGTGTTATTTTTTCAGGTCTCCAGAGGTCTAATTAGAAAAAGCAGAGGTAATAAATTCAAAGTTTCTGTGATGGTCAAGGGAAGTGTACCCTTTGGTTGTGTCTGTTAGATTGAATGATATCCCTAATGATTTGGAAAACATGGCCATTGACTAATGGTCTCTTCTGACTTTGATGTCACCTTTGACCACTTCTTTTCCATTTGTAACTCTAAGGTTTAAGGAAGTCAGTGTGGCATTCACTTGAGCAAATAAATTTTTTGTTTTCTGCAGTAAAAAAATATGTGGAATGACATGGCAAATTGTCATTGAAAAAGGTGAGTCAAAGATAAATGGGCAAAAAGATCATGACTGTATTGAATTGATTAGTAACTTATTCTTACATCACTACTGCCCATCCTTCCCCAAAACTGTGTCACTTTCCTGCAGTGTTCAAAGCCTTCGTCCAGTCTGGGGCAACCCTAAAGTGCCCTCCCCAGTGCTCCCTTTAGGATTGGGTGAGAGTTTTGTTGCAGCTTTTTCACAGTTTAACATCTTCCTGTGTCCAGTCTAGCTTCACTCAACCCTCACAGGTGTAGATCTGTAGTACACTATGATACCGTCCTATAGGCAAGTCTCAGAGTCTCAGAGTCTGTTCTCAAGGAAACAGTTTGATAAATGGGGCTTGTGAAGACAGTGGGTGATTGTTTCCCCCAAAGTCTAATGAGAAGTGCTGAGACATCCATGCTGAATATACTTAAAGGGAGAAGAACCATTCTGTGACCATGAATCCTTATGAAACATTCCAGCCGATTTGAAACAAGAATTGAAGAATTAGTTGTAAAATAACAGAGGGAATGATTGGATTCTCTCCTTCCTTCACTATGGACCATTCCTGTCCTCTACTTGAAGAAAGAAAAGGGCCTTAGCCAAGTTTTCAGTTAAAGTTGGGGCTATATACAGAGAGGGATTTTATTCTCTAGATGGAAATCATCAGAACTATAGAATTGTGGGTCTTGAGGACCAACAAAATACTGTAAGAGAGTTCTTGGGGGAGCTGAACAAGCCATCATCTGAAGTTGGAGGTATATGTTAATGGTTACTTGCTTTGTGTTTGGAAAAGCCTCAAGGTAAACTTGAGGTAAAAGGTAAAAGAACAGCCTGTGTTTGTAGGGATAAAAGAGAAGGCAAGAGAGGGAGCAGAGGCAGTGAAGCATGAGTTGCCATATTCTTGGTGGATGCTGTGGATGGTAGCTGGGCTATAGCTGTCTTGATATGATTCCAGTAGTAAAAAGGCCAAGGGTATATAAGTCTAGGGACAGCAGCTGAGGAAAAGTTAAAAGAGGTCAACTGGAGAGTGCACACCCTGTGTCAGTTCCTAAGCTTTGTATCAAGGGTTATTAGACTGGACGTGTGTGTGAGGTTCCCTAATGGATTTTTGCTGGCCATCTGTTCTACCTAAGGTCTACATTCCCAGGGTTTGCCATACTGATTTCCCTCATATTCAGTCTCTTCCTTGTCCTTTTTCTTTGAATTACTTCCAGTCCTTCCAGATTTTCCTTACTTTTTTGTTAAATTTTAATTCCAGTATAGTTAACATACAGTGTTAGTTTTGGGTGTACAATATAATGATTCAAAAATTCTGTACATTACTCACTACTCATCATGACCAGTGTACTCTTAATTCCCTTCACCTATTTCATGTATCCCTCCATCCACTTCCCCTCTGGTAACCATCAGTTTGTTCTCTATAGTTAGGACTCTGTTTTTTGGTTTATCTCTTTTTTTCCTTTATTAATTGTTTTGTTTCTTAAATTCTACATATGAGCGAAGTCATGTGCTGTTTATCATTCTCTGACTGACTTATTTCACATAGCATTATATTGTCAGCTCCATCCATATTGTTGCAAATGGCAAGATTGCATTCTTTTTTATGGCTGTATAATATTTCATTGTGTGTGTGTGTGTGTGTGTGTGTGTGTGTGTGTGTGTGTATACACACACACACACACACACCATGGTATGTATATAACCTCTTCTTTATTCATTCTTCTATTGAAGGACATTTGGGCTACTTTCAATTTGGCTATGGTAAATAATGCTGCAATAAACATAAGGGTGCATATATCTTTTCAAATTAGGGTTTTCACATTCTTTGACAAAATACCCAGTATTAAGATTCCTGGATCATAGGTAGTTCTATTTCTAATTTTTTGAGGAACCTCTATACCACCTTCTGTAGTGGCTGCAACAGTTTGAATTCCCACCAATAATGCATGAAGGTTCCTTTTTCTCCACATTCTCACCAACCCTTCTTGTTTCTTGAGTTTTTGAATTTAGTCATTCTAACAGGTATGAGGTGTTATTTCATTGTGGTTTTGATTTGCATTTCCCAGATGAGGAGCAATGTTGAGCATCTTTTCATGTGTCTGTTAACCATGTGCATGTCTTCTTTGGAGAAATGTCTGTTCATGTTTTCTGCTCATTTTTTAATTTTTTTTATTTTTATTTTTTTTGCTTTTTGGTGTTGAGTTGTATAAGTTCTTTTTATGTTTTGGATACTAACTATTTATTAGATTAGTCCTTTGCAAACATCTTCTTAAAGTCAGGAGGTTGTCTTTTAGTACTGTTGATTGTTTCCTTTCCTGTGCACCTTTTTATTTTGATGTAGTCCCAATAGTTAATTTTTGCTTTTGTTTCCCTTGCCTCAGGAGACACACCTAAAAACTGTTGCTATGGCTGATGTTAGAGGAATTACTGCCTATGCTGTCTTCTAAGATTTTTATGGTTTCAGGTCTCACATTGAGTTCTTTAATCCATTTTGTGTTAATATTTACATATAGTGTGAGAAGGTGGTCCCATCTCATTCTTTTGCATGTAGCTGTCCAGTTTTTTCAATACCATTTGTTGAAGAGACTCTTTTTTTCTCATTGCATATTCTTGGCTCCTTTGTCAAAGATTAATTGACCATTAAACTCAGATTTATTTCTGGGGTATTTCCTTCTGTTCTCTTGATCTATATGTCCATTTTTGCTCCCATACCACTATTTTGGTTACTGCAGCTTTGTAGTATATTTTCATCTCTGGGATTGTGATACTTCCAGTTTTGTTCTTCTTTTTTAAGATTGTTATGGCTATTCAGGTTTTTTTGTGGTTCCTTACAAATTCTAGGATCATTTGTTCTAGTTCTATGAAAAATGCTGTTAGTATTTTCATAAGGATTGCATTAAATCTATAGATTGCTTGGGCAGGATGGACATGTTAACAATATTTGTTCATCCAATCTATGAGCATGGAATGTCTTTCCTTTCCTTTGTGTCATCTTTAGTTTCTTTTATCAGTGCTATCTAGTTTTCAGAGTATAGGTCTTTCACCTCCTTGATTAAGTTTATTTCTAGGTATTTTATTACTTTTGGTGTAATAATAAATGGGATTGTTTTCTTAATTTCTATTTCTGTACATTATTAGTGTATAAAATGCAATATATTTCTGTATATTGATTTTGTATCCTGCAGCCTTTTTTTTTAATTTAAGATTTTCGTTTATTTATTTGACGGGGAGAGAGATCACAAGTAGGCAGAGAGGCAGGCAGAGAGGGGGAAGCAGCCTTCCTGCTGAACAGAGAGCCTGATGTGGGGCTCGATCCCAGGACCCTGAGTCCATAGAGGCTTAACCCACTGAGCCACCCAGGTGCCCCTGTATCCTGCAGCCTTACCAGATTCACTTATCAGTGCCAGTAGATTTTTTTTTGGTGGAGTTTTTAGGGTTTTCTGTATGTAGTACCATGTCATCTGCAAATAATGAAAGTTGAATTTTTTTCTTACCAATTTGAATGCGTATTTTTTTTTCTTGTCTGATTGCTGCAGCTAAGACTTGTAGTACTATGTTGAATATAAGTATTGAGAATTGACATCCTTGTCTTTTTATCTTAGCAGAAAAGCTCTGTTTTTCACCATCGACTATGATGTTAGCTGTGGGTTTTTCATATATGGCCTTTATTTTGTTGCAGTATGTTAACTCTAAACCTACTTTGTTGAGGATTTTTATCATGAATGAATGTTTTACTTTGTCAAATGCTTTTTCTACATCTATAGAAACAATCATGATTTTTATCCTTTCTCTTATTGATGTGATATATCATGTTGATTGAATTACAGATATTGAACCACACTTCCATTTCTGGAATATAAATCCCACTTGACAATGGTGAATGATTTTTTTTAACTTTTTTTTTCCCAATTTATTTATTTTCAGAAAAACAGTATTCATTATTTTTTCACCACACCCAGTGCTCCATGCAAGCTGTGCCCTCTATAATACCCACCACCTGGTACCCCAACCTCCCACCCCCCCGCCACTTCAAACCCCTCAGATTGTTTTTCAGAGTCCATAGTCTCTCATGGTTCACCTCCCCTTCCAATTTACCCAAAAGCACATATCCTCCCCAATGTCCATAACCCTACCCCCCTTCTCCCAACCCCCCTCCCCCCAGCAACCCACAGTTTGTTTCGTGAGATTAAGAGTCACTTATGGTTTGTCTCCCTCCCTATCCCGTCTTGTTTCATGGATTCTTCTCCTTGGATTCAGTTTGCTAATATTTTGTTGAGGGTTTTTGTATTTATGTTCATGAGAGATACTGCACCTAGTTCTCTTTTTTTTTTTCGTAGTAATATATTTGGTTTTGGTACCAGGGTAACACTGGCCTTGTAGAACGAATTTGGAAGCTTTCCTTTTAAGGTTGGGGACTCCATTTCCTATCATTCTGGATCTCCCAGAGCCCAGCCTGGTGATTTTTAAAGTTCTAATTGTTAAACCCTGCTGATTGTAAGAAGTCATAAAATTAATCTCTTGTTTTTTAAAAGCCTTATGTTATGGGGATTCATCTTCCCCATGCAGGTTCCTTAAGGTTTCTGATGTGAGCATCTATTTCTCTCCCTTCTCTGTGCCTGTAGCATTCCTTCCTCCCCAGACAGTCCCACAAGTCCCTTTAGTTCCTGACCCTGTCTCTGTCCTTCCTACACTCTTTGATGTGGCCTCTTCTCTACATATAGCTATGGAGAGTCAGTCTATAAGCCTTTGGGTCATTTTGTGGTTTACTTACACTGACGTGAGCATTATCTAGTTGTATCTGTGAAAGGAGATGAACTTAGGATCTTCCTACTCTGCTATCTTTCCTCAAAGTCCAAATTTTCTTTAATTTCTTAAGAAAAGCAGTTTAGCTATCTCTTTGTCTTATTCCTTATCCATGTCCCAAATTGCCCCAATAGGTTATTTGGCTAACCCAACTGTTCTCTACTCTTTGGGCTTAGAATACCTTAAAATATCTGTAAAAAAATGCACAAAGTTGAAACTCATTTTTATTCATTGTGGACTTGCTGCATTTATGTATTCTAAATTATTTATCATTCAAAATGATGCTTTCAAGGAAAAAAGTTACAAACAGAAGACAGCCCTTTAAATTTCAGACATAAAGGGATCCAGTGTTACTAGGTACTCAAGATAATTTGATTACCATGATTAGTTCTTAATTTGGGTGAATTAAAATTCCTGTAAAGAAAAGAGATGTGAGAGTTATGAAGCATTGACTTTCTGACAGAAGAAAACATTTAAATTTGTCAATAGAGAAGCTTTTTCCATAAACTAAATTCAAGAATGAACTTAAAGCACGAATCATTAAATAAGAGAGGATATGACTTGCAAAAGATACATAAATGCTGTTAGAATTTTTTTCTTTTCTTTCTTTCTTTCTTTCTTTTTTTTTTTTTTAGATTTTTATTTCTTTATTTGAGGGAGAGAGAGAGAGAGAGAAAGCACAAGCAGGGGGAGTGGCAAGCAGAACAGGCAGAGAGAGTAGCAGACTTCTTGCTGAGCAAGGAGCCTGATGCAGGACTCTGTACCCAGGATCATGACCCCAGCCAAAGGCAGACACTTAACTGACTGAGCCACCCAGGCCTCCCTATAAATGCTGTTAGAATGGACAGCTCTTGAGTCGACATTCCATAAAGCCTGAGGACATAGTGTTGCATTATAATGGAAAATCTATGGAATAGCGGAAACCACATTGGACCTGGAATCAAAAGATATGAGTGTGATGGGCACCTGGGTGGCTCAGTGGGTTAAGCTGCTGCCTTCGGCTCGGGTCATGATCTCAGGGTCCTGGGATCGAGTCCCACATCGGGCTCTCTGCTCGGCAGGGAGCCTGCTTCTCTCTCTCTCTCTCTGACTGCCTCTCTCTCCATCTACTTGTGATCTCTCTCTGTCAAATAAATAAAATAAAATCTTTAAAAAAAAAAAAAAAGATATGAGTGTGAATTCTGATTCTACAACTTTGTAGGAATTTGTTAAGGCTTATTAATCTCTCTGAGCAACATTTTTATCCCTAAAAAATGATACCTGCTCATGAGTCTTTTTATGAAAATAGAATAAATGAATATATATGAAAGTTCATAGCTTTACCTGGCTCAAACTGAAGATTATTAAATGTTTCTTAAGTTTTAATCTTATGAAGAAGAGGAAGATATGGAAATATATTAATCTATCAATTACATATGGTTTTTTTTCATTTATTTATTTTCAGCATAACAGTATCATTATTTTTTCACCACACCCAGTGCTCCATGCAATCCGTGCCCTCCATAATACCCACCACCTGGTACCCCAACCTCCCACCCCCCCGCCACTTCAAACCCCTCAGATTGTTTTTCAGAGTCCATAGTCTCTCATGATTCACCTCCCCTTCCAATTTACCCCAACCCCTTCTCTTTAACTCCCCATGTCCTCCATGCTTTTTGTTATGCTCCACAAATAAGTGAAACCATATGATAATTGACTCTCTCTGCTTGACTTATTTCACTCAGCATAATCTCTTCCAGTCCCGTCCATGTTGCTACAAAAGTTGGGTATTCGTCCTTTCTGATGGAGGCATAATACTCCATAGTGTATATGGACCACATCTTCCTTATCCATTAGTCCGTTGAAGGGCATCTTGGTTCTTTCCACAGTTTGGCGACCGTGGTTATTGCTACTATAAACATTGGGGTACAGATGGCCCTTCTTTTCACTACATCTGTATCTTTGGGGTAAATACCCAGGAGTGCAATGGCAGGGTCATAGGGAAGTTGTATTTTTAATTTCTTGAGGAATCTCCACACTGTTCTCCAAAGAGGCTGCACCAACTTGCATTCCCACCAACAGTGTAAGAGGGTTCCCCTTTCTCCACATCCTCTCCAACACATGTTTCCTGTCTTGCTAATTTTGGCTATTCTAACTGGTATAAGGTGATATCTCAATGTAGTTTTAATTTTAATCTCCCTGATGGCTAGTGATGATGAACATTTTTTCATGTGTCTGATAGCCATTTGTATGTCTTGATTGGAGAAGTGTCTGTCCATATCTTCCGCCCATTTTTTGATATGATTGTCTGTTTTGTGTGTGTTGAGTTTGAGGAGTTCATTATAGATCCTGGATATCAACCTTTTGTCTGTACTGTCATTTACGAATATCTTCTCCCATTCTGTGGGTTGCCTCTTTGTTTTCTTGACTGTTTCCTTTGCTGTGCAGAAGCTTTTGATTTTGATGAAGTCCCAAAAGTTCATCTTTGCTTTTGTTTCCTTTGCCTTTGGAGACATATCTTGAAAGAAGTTGCTGTGGCTGATATCAAAGAGATTACTGCCTATATTCTCCTCTAGGAGTCTGATGGATTCCTGTCTCACATTGAGGTCTTTTATCCATTTTGAGTTTATCTTTGTGTACGGTGTAAGAGAATGGTCGAGTTTCATTCTTCTACATATAGCTTTCCAGTTTTCCATTTATTGAAGAGACTGTCTTTTTTCCACTGTATATTTTTTCCTGCTTTGTCGAAGATTATTTGACCATAGAGTTGAGGGTCCATATCTGGGCTCTCTACTCTGTTCCACTGGTCTATGTGTCTGTTTTTATGCTAGTACCATGCTATCTTGGTGATCACAGCTTTGTAGTAAAGCTTGAAATCAGGTAACGTGATGCCCCCAGTTTTATTTTTGTTTTTCAACATTTCCTTAGCGATTCAGGGTCTCTTCTGATTCCATACAAATTTTAGGATTATTTGCTCCAGCTCTTTGAAGAATACTGGTGGAATTTTGATCGGAATAGCATTAAAAGTATAGATTGCTCTAGTCAGTATAGACATTTTAACAATGTTTATTCTTCCGATCAAAGAGCATGGAATGGTCTTCCATCTTTTTGTGTCTTCTTCAATTTCTTTCATGAGTGTTCTGTAGTTCCTTGAGTACAGATCCTTTACCTCTTTGGTTAGGTTTATTCCCAGGTATCTTACATATGTTTTTTTACATGGCATTTAACTTTATTTTTGCATTCCAAATACATAATTTTCCTTCTCACAGGAAACTTGTTTCCATTTTAGAGAGAGAAAATTGGGATTCTGGATTGAGATTGTCCCATAGAGATTCATAGACTCAAAAATAAAATAGCAGTGGTACCATTCAGCTTGATTATTCTTGTCATGATGAGATCCTTGTTTTTAGAAGCACTCCCTGGGAGTTCCTTTGTGGGCTGAGCTCTTTCTACCCTGAAGCTCAAGACTAGTAAACTTAACACCTTCACAGACATTGGAGCAGAGTGTTTTTCCTGGCCCCAACAGAGTGCTGACAACTTTCCATATTAGCCCATAGCAATGAAACTGCTATACACTCAACAGCACACCGGGAGGGAAGCTGCTGCTCAAGGAGTACCAGAAGTACTGAGCCCCTGAGTCCCATGGTAAATAAACCTATGGGTGCACAGCACAATATGAAAACACCTCTAAGGAAAACTACAATCCTTAAGGACATTCAATTGAGTTCCTCAAAGGACTGACTTTCAACTTAAAATATTTACCAAATGAATTAAAGAAAAGAATTTTCACTACTGAAACCCAAAATGGAAGGTCAAAAGATTAAGCAGAAGAAATATTTCAAAATAAAGAATAAAAATAAAAATGCATTAAATCAGGAATGCATGAAAAACTTGAAAATAGAGCTAATAGACCTAACTTACACACAGTGGCAATTCCAGAAGAGCTAAAAGGAATATATAGACAAGAGACTATAAGAAATGAAAAGTAGAAGAAAATTTACCTGAGTTCAAGAATTTTTTGAATTTGCAGACTAGAGAGGCTTATTGAGATCCAGAAAGGAATGACTGAAAATAAAAGATCACAAATTCCTACACATATGTTTGTGAAATTTCTGAACTCTTAAGAATAAGAGAAAAATTCCCAAGTTTCCAATCTGAATGAAAATTGCTTACAAAGGATAAACAGGTGTTTTTTTTTTGTAAAGATTTCATTTATTTATTTGACAGACAGAGATCACAAGTAGGCAGAGAGGCAGGCTGGAGGGTGGGGGGGGTTTAGGGGGGTGGGAAGCAGGCTCCTTGCTGAGCAGAGAGCCCTATGTGGGGCTCCATCCCAGGACCCTGAGATCATGACCCGAGCTGAAGGCAGAGGCTTTAACCCACTGAGCCACTCAGGTGCCCCAGAATAAACAGTTTTGTATCAGACTTCTCAGTAGCAGCAATAAAATTAGACATACTAGAATAAAACCTGCAGACTGTTGAGAGGAAAAGACTCCAGCCTAGGAATCCCTTATCTGGGCATAATATTCTCCCGTGGTTAGGAAGAAAGATATTTGATAGTAAATTCAAAGACTGTGCCACATTAATACTCTAACATTCAAGAATAGACATAATAAATGAATCAGAATAGGAATTTCAAGGTAGGAGAAGTGTAAAAGGAGAGCCACTTATTATAAGTAAATAGTTCTGCATTTTGCATAGTTAAATCTAAATTAACATTAGGAGAATGCTAAATAATGATTATTAAAAAGAAGGGATACACTGCAATCAGGACAAGCCCGAGGAAGTTGATGGGGGTGGGGAGTATGTGGTGGGGAAAACAATGGATCCTCAAAGATGTCTTTGTCCTAATCTCTGGATTCTATGAATGTGCAATGTCTCATGGCAAAAAGGAATTTGCAAATGGGATTAAGTTATAAACCTTGAGATGTGAAAATTATTCTAGGTTACCTGGGTGGGCCCAATCTAAGCATATGAATTCCTTTCTACAAAACTTTCCCAGGTACAATCAGTGGGAAGTTTAAATACACATTGTTGGGTCCATGGTCAAAAGAGCGAGACTGATACAAAGCGAAGGTCAAGCAAAGCTTTATTTCATGCCAAGCATCGAGAATCAAATCCATTCCCTTTGTTGTCTTGCAAAGAGGCAACCCCTCCCAGCCTCACAGACTAACTTTTATAGAGTAAAGGCCATGTGGTTGAGCCTGGCCACACACAGGTGGCCAACTGAATTACAATTCACCCTATAGTAGTTATTTGAACTAGCCTATCACTCTGGTCAGAATTGGTGCCCAAAAGGCAGGACCTACATTCTTGGGTGGTTAGGGAGGTGCTTTCCTGATTAGATGTCTCCACCTGGTTTGACTCATCCTTGTATTCTGGGCTCTGTTACCTTCCCCTGTCTTGACACATCCTGGTATATGGGCTCTGTTATCAGGGGCTGGTCAGTCATATTTTACTGGTTTCCCAGACTTGTTTCTAAGTAAGTTCCTCGGGGGGGGGGCGTGGAGGAGCAGGGTCAATCTAAGTTTACTGCATAAACAACAAAATGACTCGCTCTGGCTAAGTAGGCCCTTACATTCCCCCCTTTTCTTTGGAGATTAGTCAAATCCTTGACTTTTCAACCAGTTCTATGTTCTTCTGTTGTAAGGGGTTATATTGAGCAAGTATGATAACATTTTTATCACTCTAATTTTCTTTTGTACAAATGACATTACGGTGTTTATAATGCAAGGGCCAAAAAGTAACATTAGTAATCATAAAACCAGGGGGCCTGCAATTGCTGATAATTTGGAAGTCGTCCATGGAGACCAGTTGAACAGATTTTTATAGTATCCCTATTGTGCACAATAGTACTCTGGTGGGCCCCCAGGCCCTTCCCCCCACTGCATTGGGGAAGCCCAGTGTTAGGGCACATGTAAAACTGTAAGACATCTAAACAGGGGTTAATGGGTGCCAGTTGGCATAAGGTCACATTAAATTGCACAGTCAGCTGATGAGTTGGCCATTCACCGCTTTGTATAACCTTTTCCACTTCTCCCAATTCCATTCATCTAATTTTTCACCTATACTTTTCTGTCTTATGAGGTGACTCAGAAGCTCTTACACAAACAGGTAACAACAGGAGCAACAATGAACTCATAGTCTTTTGAGTCTTAGCTTTAGTCCACAATCGGCGGGGTCCATCGGCAACGGCTTCCATCTCTGGGGGGCGTCCTTGTCCTCGGCTCGTTTGACGTGACCCACGTGAATCCAGGCCTTGATGCCTTCTACTTTTACTGCCGTGGGGGTGGTCAGGATGACAGTAGACGGTCCCTTCCAGTGAGGCTCCAAGTTTTCCACTTGGCGGCAGCACATCCAAACCAAGTCCCTGGGTTGGTAAGGACGTGGTTCCACCTCTGTCTCCATCTCACTGTGGGCAGTTCGGATCCCTGCAAGGGTTAGACAAACTGTAATGCCTGCAGTGACTGGAGTACAGACTGATCAGTCATTTTTGCTAGGGCAACTTCTTGTAGCCGAGGGCAGAGTGGGTGGGGTGTTTCCCAAACATTATTTCAAATGGGGTCACCTTGTTTAAGTAGGGTGTACATCATGCCCTGAGGAGGGCGAAAGGAAGGAGATCCACCCATCCACTGCCAGTCTCCAGAATTAGCTCTGTCAAGGTCTTTTTAAGAGTCCAGTTCAGGGGCGCCTGGGTGGCTCAGTGGGTTGAGGCCTCTGCCTTCAGCTCAGGTCATGATCTCGGGGTCCTGGGATCGAGCCCCACATCTGGCTCTCTGCTCAGCGGGGAGCTTGCTTCCCACTTGTGATCTCTCTCTGTCAAATAAATAAATAAAATCTTAAAAAGAGTCCAGTTCATTTTCTCTACTTGTCCGGAGCTCTGGGCTCTGTAGGCACAATGTAGTTTCTAGTTAGAGCCCACAGCCTGTAGTGGCCCACTGTCCCAAGAAACTCTCTCACTTGTTGGGGCATGGTAGGGCGGGGGTATCGGGTGATCACCTGTTTCCTGGACTTAGACAGTGAATGCACTCCCTCATGGAGGTCAAAGCCAAAATAAGTGGCGTGGTTCTGAAAAAGCTGTGCTCTTTTTTTTTGTTTTTTGCTGACACCTGATAACTTTTTCCTGCAGAGTCTGTAAGAGAGCTCTTGTCCCTCGCAAGTATGACTCATAGTCCTCACAGGCTATTTCTGCTATTCCCGTTAACTCAGTCAGGTTTTTCCCTTAAAATCCTTCAATTTTCTGAAGATCCCTCCTTATATCTGGGGCTGACTGACTGGCAAGGCAGGATTGTCTAAACGAGCTATCGTACAACTTCTCTGAGGTTTATCTCAAGTTGTCTAGTTTAGGTAAACAGACATTTAAAGACAACCAAATCTAGAATTTAACATCCATAAAGGTGTGTTACTAAAGCATATTTTTTCTCTCTAAAATAACCCTCATTTCCAGAGATAGCCAAATCAGGACTAATTCATTTGAAAAACAAGTCCAGTTTTAACAAACTTGGCCTATTATTTACATAAGCTCAGCAAGAAGAGTGAGTGATCATATAGATCTTTTAGAATCTGCTTTGCTGGAACTTCTTATAAGGAATCTCTAGGTTGAACTTTTAGTAGCCTCCCCAGGCCAGAAGCCAAGGCACATACTTGCCATCAGACATGCCTGCAATACCTGTCAATTTGGGTGAATTCCTATTCCTGAGGTACCCAAAGTATCCTGAGGTCCCTGCACCTGCCAGGAAGTGACATCCTTTACTCACCTGGTGAGGCTGCTGGGAACCCTGTAAGCAAGGTATCAGGCCAACAGTCCCAAAGGGCTTTAGGGCTCCAGGTTTTATAAAGACAACCTTAGTTCCTTTAAGCTGTCTGGTCGTATCTGAGTTTTTTTCAAATATGACATTCCAGTCAAAGCCTTGGTAAAATAACAAGTGTTTCCAATGATGTTCTGTTACAAGGAGAACAGATTTTTATTGAGCTTATGCAAATGACTGATTGCCATGGAAGAAAGAATATTTGCTGAGAACTTTTGAGTTTCAGAGAGTTTAGATAGAAAAGTTGAATGCCTTGATTTTTTTTTACAAATGAAAACTTTTACATCTCTGTAAGTTACGGAACTTAAGAAAAAGTTTCTTAAGTTACTCTTCTAGTCTGGAAGAGTAAACATTACAGAACTAGTAGTGTTTAAAATAAGACAAAACATTAAGAGATATATTACAATCTTTTAGTTTATCTAGTCCCATGTTACTAATTTTGGCTTAGTCCGAATGCAGTTTCTACTTCTGGAAATTTTTACCCATTTCAGTTCCAGGATTTCAACATATCAAAGATGTATTTGTCCTGAAAGTTTCCCATATGAATTTTCTTTGAGGTGGAATTCATTTTAAAGAGAATTAAAACAATTACTGACAAGAACTCAGAGTAGATATGGTTAAATTACCAGGTGATGACCCTATCAAAACATTAAAACTTTAGGAAATGTATAGAACCCTTAGAGTAGTTACAGCACTTACCCAAATGTAATCCAAAGTATATTATTGGTCTAGCAGTACTTACTGAGTAACTTAGTATACCAAGGAAAAGCCTTTTGAGTCAAAGAGATCTCATTTACAATTTAAATCTTGTCAACAATTGCTAAAAGCTTAGAAAGTTTTAAAACACATGCCTAAACATAATTAGGGATGTTAAACACCTGATAAAACAAAACATAGAAACTGGGTTTTCTGGGCAGGCAAAGAGAAAACCTAACAGATCAATTAACCCAAGAAAACTTTGCCCTTTTAAACAGAGAGAAAACCAGCGTTTCTATACCAGTGTCTTTCCTTTTTTTAAATTCTTAAGCATGCAGTCTTAAGATAGTGAGTTTACTGGGTTTCCCTCCCATTGTGAATGATGTCTCAGGCAGAAGGGAGGGGGATCTTACAGATGCTGTCCTGCTCATGTCCCTCGAAGGAACTTAGGAGCATCTTAGCTAAGGTCTGTCCATATAAGTCCATCAGACTACTTCATGGAGTAGATGGCCGTTATGCCCTATGATGCCCTGCGAGACTCAGGGTGCAACCCACTCAGACTCTGTAGCTGAAGTGGTGGAGCCATACAGACAGATTCACACAGGCACTCTTCAGGTTCAAACAGGTTAGACACCCCACCCCCCGGGGAATCCTTGGCTAATGGGAGGTGATCAGTCTCCCCTTCCATTCTTTACGAATGGGTTTGGCTCAGACAGTGGCCCTAGGGCTTTCCTGGTCCACAGGCGGATCCAGTCAATTGTGCCTGGACTCCTATTTTTGGTTCAGCAGGGTGGAGGTGAGCTGAGGCTGTCCAGGAGGGCCCAGACTTGGGTCCTCTGAAATCAGCGAGGCGTGCCTAAACCCTAGGGCAGGTGCTCCATTTGCCCTCCACGGCCTGTCTCCTGTCTCACACTGGTGGCACAATGGGCCAGCCCAGTTGGGATTCCCGGTCAGGGAACCAAATGTTGTGGAAAATCTGAGGTGACCAAGGAAACCCAAATGGCACACAGAGAGATGGGAGAACACAGCTTTATTAATGCTAGTGGACTCAGTGGGATCATTCCCAAAGACTGAGTACCCGACAGGGTTAAGAGTGAGTTTCTATGGTTACAGGCAGTGGGGGATGGTAACAGAGTGTTTTTGCAGTCTCTCAAGGCCAGGGCGCTTTCCCAATCTCTCAAGGCCAAATGGCCCTTTCACTTGGAACTATAATCTATGTAGAGGTATGTCAGGAGAGTGCTAAATCATCTTGGGGGCTGTTTTTCTTTCTTTTCTTATTCAAACAGGATCAGGCATCTGGTCTTTCTCTCTCTCTCTCTCTCTCTTTTTTTCTTAGTTCATCCTTACCATATCTAAAATTTTATTTTTCTCCTGAAGATTTTCCTTCACAAACCTTCTATAATTTTCCTTTACATTCAGGTTTTGTCCCAAGTCATTTTCTTCCAAACAACTATTTCATTTAGGACAAAATTACCTTCTCTTACTTTTTACAAAATGTATTCCCATTCCTTATCTCTTTCTTACATATCTCCTACTTCCTACATACAGAGTTGTTTCCCTTATTTCCATCAGTATTAGTTATACTTAGAAGAATTTTTTAGTCTTAGAAACACCTTAATCTCTGGTGAAGACTAAATATAAACCAATTGTGAGCTGTTACAACAGAATTCTTTAGATGGCAAATTTATTGATCAGTTAAGCATAAAACATGTTTACCAAAAGATTTAAATATTCTTAGTTTCTTTGCAGTAACAAGTCAAAAGCACAAACCTACATCCAGTAATTAATGAATTAGCATTTTATTTATTTGGTTAAGACCTAGATGTCCATAATTTCATTCCATTTGTCATCCAACCAAAACATTTTTTTTAAAGATTTTATTTATTTATTTGTCAGAGAGAGAGGGAGACAGAGCAAGCACAGGCAGACAGAGAGGCAGGCAGTGGCAGAGGGAGAAGCAGGCTCCCTGCTGAGCAAGGAGCCCAATGTGGGACTCGATCCCAGGATGCTGGGGTCATGACCTGAGCCGAAGGCAGCTGCTTAACCAACTGAGCCACCCAGACATCCCCAACCAAAACTTTAAAGTTTTAGGTTACCAAAGACTTTGAAAGCTACTTTAACAATTACCCATTAAAACTTTGAGACAGACAATTAACCACCAGTTCAGTCATCTCTTTGCTAATAGATTTTAACACAAATAACACAAGCTTATTTGACCTTAAGTAAACTTTGATTGAAGTTTCATATTTACTGCTGTAATTTCAAAAACATGTTTATCTTAATTAAACCAACAAACTTAACTTAGATCAAATACTGATTTACGTTCCACCTGGACCACTCCACTTCAAATGTTTACCTGAGACATGGGTGGGAAGATCCGGAGTGGGAGGTGTAAGGTCCAGGAGGTGCTCTTTTTGTTTCCCGACAGTGAGGAGAGAAGGAGCCATGGTGCAGGAAGCACCGAGGATGGTCTAGAGGCCAGTTATGCAGGTCACACCCAAGCTGGTGCAGAAACAGAAGGGGGAGACAGAAGAACAAAGTGCTGCTAGAAGGCAGAGAAAGGGTTCCCAGTTTTAGAGCTCATCAGCTCCAAGAGAGGAGCAGATGCCATGCTTTCCTGCCAGCAAGGGGGAGGGGCTAGGCAGTCCACATCAGGCCAGAGAGGGCAAGGACTTTCCCTGAACAAAGGTAGTTTTGGCAGCTGCTTGGGAATGTTCCTTAAAGTCTCTGCTTTGAGTTAGACTAACCACAGTTGCCTCCAGTTATAGTCATTAACACAAGAAATGAGTAAGGGAGAAGCCCCACATCTATTAGGAGGAACAGAGAGATAAAAGTCAGAGTCCCCTTACTCTCTGCTTGCCCCATTTCTTTAAACACAACAGACAACAAAAGATAAGACAAAGACAATCACAGACCCAGTGGCTGGTGGGGATTTTCTCCGTTCCCTGCAAACACCGGCTGGTGGGGATTTTCTCGGTCCCCTGACTGCCTGGGGGGATTCGCACCCCCTGGCAGGTCCCCTGACCACCTGGAAGGGCCCATACCCCCTGGCGATCCCCTCCCCCTGGAGGGATGAGGCGTCCCTGCATCCACTCCAGCCCTGGAGAGCAGTGCTGCATCTAGCTTCTCTCCGGTGGGCTTTACCCTGGAGCTCTGCAACCAGACAAACAGACAGGAACTCAAAGAACGGGCCTTGATGTCTTACCTCCAGAGGCTTTCCCCAGAAATTCTGATGCTGGCTCAGTTCTCGTCATTTGATCGCAGAAGAGCCCCCAATGTTGGGTCCATGGTCAAAGGAGCGAGACTGATACAAAGCGAAGGTCAAGCAAAGCTTTATTTCATGCCAAGCATTGAGAATCAAACCGACTGGCTAGGGCTGTGTCTTGCAAAGAGGCAACCCCTCCCAGCCTCACAGACTAACTTTTATAGAGTAAAGGCCATGTGGTTGAGCCTGGCCACACATAGGTGGCCAACTGAATTACAATTCACCCTATAGTAGCTATTTGAACTAGCCTATCACTCTGGTCAGAACTGGCATCCAAAAGGCAGGGCCCACATTCTTGGTTGGTTAGGGAGGTGCTTTCCTGATTGGATATCTCCACCTGGCTTGACTCATCCTTTTATTCTGGGCTCTGTTACCTCCCCCTGACCTGACACATCCTGGTATATGGACTCTGTTATGGGGCTGGTCAGTCATATTTTACTGGTTTCCCAGACTTGTTTCTAAGTAAGTTCCTCGGGGGGGGGGAGCAGGGTTAATCTAAGTTTACTGCATAAACAACAAAATGGCTCGCTCTGGCTAAGCAGGCCCTTACACAGACAAGTGGCTAGAAATATGCAACATTGCTGGCTTTGAAGAAGTAAGGGGTCATGAGCCAAGGAAGGTCAGAGTCCTGCAGAAACTGGAATGTAAGTAAGGAATCAGATTCTTCTGTAGAGCCTCCAGAAAGGAATACAACACCACTGACACCTTGATTTTGGACATTGAAGCCTGTGTCAGACTTTTAACCAACAGAACTCTAAGATAATAAACATGTGTTTGTTTGTTTTTTAATATTTTATTTATTTATTTGACAGAGAGAGATCACAAGTAGACAGAGAGGCAGGCAGAGAGAGAGAAAGAGGGAAGCAGGCTCCCCGCCGAGCAGAGAGCCCGATGTGGGACTCAATCCTAGGACCCTGAGATCATGACCTGAGCCGAAGGCAGTGGCCTAACCCACTGAGCCACCCAGGCGTCCCTGTTTGTTTTTTTTAAGTCATCAAGTTTGTGGTAATTTCTTACAGAAATATTAGGACACTAATACTCTAGATTCTGCCTCACTCCAGATAGCTGCCCTTGAAAGGAGAGCATGCTGCTCTTGTTAACATGGATGGGACTAGGCTCATCTATTTCATTTGAAAACAGGAATAGTCACCTGGGTTAAAAAATATACCTAGGTATATCCTGCTTATAGGAAATACTCTAAAGACAAAGTAATAAAATATGAAAAATAAAATAATATAAGGAGAGTTAACACGTAATATCAATATTAGCTAAGGAAGATTTTAAGGCTAAAAGCCCTAAACAGGAAAGATATTTTAAATAAATACAGAGTTTACAAAGATAAAACAGTATATCATATGCAACAACTGTATGGCAACCAAATTAAAAAAAAAACTTATTAGAGGTTCATAGAAAATATAAAAATATAGCTATAATGGGAGATTTTAATATAGCTCTTTGAAAACTAAACATATCATAAACCAAAAGTAAGTAGGAACTGTAATTTAGAATAATTCAATCAGCAGAGATTATGCCTTTGAAAGAACATATTCATGTTGTGTTATATAGATGAGAATATTTACAAAATCAGCCATGTGCTAGCATAGGGCACAAACATAGATACACACAATAATACACAAAGCCTTAAACATTTTGAAAGACTACTGTATTTTTAGGTTGCCTTTTTTTTTTTTTCCTACTCAGAATAAAAAAAAGAGAGCTGAAAAACGACTTACCTCTCTGGGTATTAAGACACATTCTCCTAAATAATTCTTGGAGAAAATAAAAGTCGTTTGTGGATATACCAATTAGAAAGCAAGAATTAGAAGGACACATCACATGAAATTTACAGGTATTAACTTATATTCAGAAAATGTATGGTCTTGAATGCCTGAACATAAGAAAACCTTGAATTTATTTTGAGAAATAGAAAGAAAGATAAACCAAAATGAAAAAGTTAGGCAAGTGTCCTTCGAGTATGTATTAACATGTAAACCTGGAATGCACATGTGCACTTTGTGTTGAATTATTTACTTACCTACCCCTTTCATGATAAACATGTTTGAAGATAAACACATTTTGTATTACTACCTCCCAAACACATGACCCTCTTAGAAGGAAAGAAAATTAATTGCTTAATTCCTCTATGTCTATAGATATAATATTAGTTTAAATTTTTTGGACTCAAGTTATCAGATTTAATAGTAAGGGAAATTAAAGAGCTTTTCATCTTTTTCCCCTAAAGATGGCAATAGTTTAAGAAATAATACCTTTTTCTTTAAGTTAAGAATGAAGTCTGCTGTGGGATAATCTCCTGTGTCTATGGTCATTTTTAAATGGCACCTCTTTAATTCTTTTCCAAAATCCTCTATAACAATTGACTCTTTAATTTTTTAAACCTTTTTTAAGTGATTGATTTTGAATTTTATTTCATATTCCCTTACACTGCTTTAAAACATAACTCCTTAATTTTTGGTTCTCCTTGATTGTCTTTATCCACATTTCTAGCCCCAACTTGTTAAATTATTCTGCTTCATGCTCATGGTAAATCCTCATCAAATTACCAACACCTTCCATGGTCATCCTCATCTCTGAATATTCACTTGACCTTCATGCTCTGATTGAGGTTTCCCCTCAAGTTACCACTTCCTGTGAAGTGTTCTCAGACTAGGGAAAGATTAAGTGTCCTTTCTTGGTCTTTGCTGCTGTTTCTAAACCAGTTCTTCTTCTTCTTTACATCTGTACAACACTGGACAAGACTTTCACTGCTAAGACTGGGAAATTCTCAACCAAACAGAAGAGTTTTCTAGAGCTAGTCCTAAGTGTCGGGGTTCATATAAATGATCCCTCCAATAACTTGGCCTTTCAGTTCCTTAACCTCCTCTTGTGCAATGGTTGCATTTTCATCAGAACTTAAGCCACACACTCTCTCATAGAAAATCCTGGGACACGTTAATGTGATAGCTGCACAACCTTCATAATATGAGTTTCAACCCTTCTTTCTGATTATAGTCTCCTCACTCAGCTTTCTCTGTTATCTAAATTTCAAAACCTCTGTGACTGTATTCACGGAGATGTGCAATTCAAATGATCACTTTTACATGATCTCTCAGTTTTTTATGTTTTCTCTCTCCTTCTTACATGATTAGATTCCATATCCCATCACTTTAATTTTTCTTTTCATATACTCTTGTCTCCTGTGTCTTTCTCTCTCTGCATCATATATGTCTGGCAGGAACCTGTTTCACTCCAGCTCTCTGCTTATTCTCAGTCTACAATTGAAAAGTTTATGTGCCTGGCTGGAAAAAATAAAAGATCACGTTGACTTTTCTCCCTTGAAATACAAAACTGACCTATGTGTTGCCTGCCAATCTGGTAACATTTCCCCAGTAACAGCTTTCTCCCATCCTCCGAGATGATTATGTCACCACTTATCCTCTCTCTCAGACCTCTAGCACTTTTTCTTCTCTCTTAGCTGATAACCTTGCTTTTTCTTTTATTGAAAACACTGAACCAATGAGAATATCCATAAACTCACACCCTATCTACCTACTTCAACTAGATCTAAAGCCATATCCTTGGCCCTCCCAGCTGTTACTGACTCTGAGGCCACTCTCCACTTGTGTTCTGAATGATCCACTCTCTCACCTCTTCAAGGACCTAACTCAGCAATTATCTATTACCTTTCTCTCTCTTAAGTTATGTCTATAAACACATAGCATGTAATAATAATTCCCATCATAAAAAGTTCTTCCTGGGACCCTCCTTTCCATTCCAGCCGTATTTTATTTTCTATTCTCCCTTATACCAGAGCTCCACTAAAGAGTGGAATTTCTTTAGGAAACTCACTATTTCCATTCCCTCCTTTCTCATCCATTTTAAAACTCAGTTTAATCATGCTTTCATAGTCATTCCAGGAAAACAAAACAAAACAAACAAACAAAAAAACACTTGTCAACATAACTTGTGGCCATGACTTTGCTAAATCCAGGGATCATTCTCAGTCTCCATCTTACTCAACCACTTGGTAGAGTCTACAAACTGAACACTTTTTACTTGAAAAACTATCATGATATGGCTTCTGGGATGCCACTCTTGATGCTCATATGTCACTGGTATATATATGTTCTACCTTATCTCCTGACTTCTAAACTTCAGTGTACATCCTGCTCAGGGCAGGCCATGCCTCTACACTCCATTATCTCACCTCTTCTTGTGGCATGAGGTGTCATCTCTATTTTTGCTGCCTCTGAATTTTTATCTCAACTTTAGCCCTTTTTCCTGATGAACTATAGATTCATATAATACTTCTTGTGCTAGGACCAAATCCTTGGAGTCTTCCTTGACCACTTTCTTACAGCCACACAACAAATTTAGTTTGTCAGCAAAAGTCCTTTTGGCTTCATTTCTAAGATATATAAAAAAATTCAACCATTCTGGTAACCTCCTCCATAGCCATTCTAGTCCAAATCATTATGATCTCTTGAATGTACTTAAATAACTTTCTGTTTTCCTCAGCTCTGCCTTTGCTACCCTAGAGACAGTGGCAGATGATGCTACTACTTAAAGTATCCTCTGATGTCCTGCCCTCTTTCTACTTAAAAAGTGAGCTGTGGGGGTGCCTGAGTGGCTCAGTGGGTTAAGCCTCTGGTCATGGTCTCAGGGTCTTGGGATAGAGCTCCACATCGGATTCTCTGCTCAGCAGGAAGCCTGCTTCCCCACCACCACCACCCTGCCTACTTGTGATCTCTCTCTCTCTCTGTCAAATAAATAAATAAAATCTTTTAAAAAAAAATGATCTGTGAACCAGCAAGCATTGTATTATCTGTGAGCTTGTAAGAAATGCAAAATCTCAGGCCCTATCTCCAGAACTATTGAATCAAAAATCAAAGTTTAATGAGATCCTGCTGGTTTGTATTATGCAGTAATGAGAAGCCCTATGAATTCTGCTCCTCCCCTACCATTGCTATTATTTTCCAGATTTCTTGACATGCTCCCCCTTGTTGCTGCCCTGGAACCACTAAATCTCATCTTTCCTTGCTCCTGGAAGGCTCTTAAATATACTGGTATTGGGAGAGGTCACTGAAGAGATGTGACAGCTGATTGACCCGTGAACTGCACCCAGTCTCCTCAGTCCTTCCCCTGCCCTTGGAATGTGGGTTCTTGTTTTCTTTTCCTGCTCCCAGATTCTGCTTTGAGGGCATAGCTTGAGGTAATGTCGTGGTATTGAAAACACCTGCACAGTATATGGGACTAAACCCAGTTAAGGGCTCTTTATAAACTTTTAGGATGCGGGGGCACCTGGGTGGCTCAGTGGGTTAAAGCCTTTGCCTTTGCCTCAGGTCATGATCCCAGGGTCCTGGGATCGAGCCCCGCATCGGGCTCTCTGCTCAGCAGGGAGCCTGCTTCCTCCTCTCTCTCTGCTTGCCTCTCTGCCTACCTGTGATCTCTGTCTGTCAAATAAATAAATAAAATCTTTAAAAAAAAAACTTTTAGGATGTGGTAGGCAGGTAAAGGGGAGTTCCACTTGCCTTTTTGCAACAAAAAGACAAACCTAAGACAAACCTCGTATGTAAGTTGCCTTTGCTTATTTTTAAATAAGCTACCAACCTGGAATGGTCTATCTCTTCCTTAGATCCCTCCCTCTGCTCCACATCAGAAAGCTGGTTTCAGATTATACCAGGAAAGCTTCAGAGAGGGTTGTGAACGAACAAATAGGCTCCGTTGTTAAGGCCTTTGCATTAACTTTACATTAACAGTTCCTTCTGTCTGCAGTATGATTTCTCCAGATTTCTACAGTGCACTTTATTCATGATTCTGCTCAAAGGTCACCCTTTCAGAGAGACCTTTGCTGATTATCTTATCTATCCCATCCCTCATCCCTGGACTCCCTTTCCACTTTACCAAGCTTTATCTTGCAGGACTGATATATTCTAAGTGTATTTCTTTTTCATATGTCTCTCCATATGAGAATGTAAGCTTGATAAAAGTAGAGACTTTGTCTATGAAGGTAGTGTCTGGTTATAGCAGGCCATCAATAAAATAATTCAAAAAATGCAATTAATGAATGAATTGCATTAATTAATGAATTATTAATGAATGAATTAATGTATTAATGAATGAATGCAACATGCACTCCAGCCATATCTGATTCTTTGCCACCAGATTTACCCACTCTGTCTGTCCTCCTCCCTCTATCTTTATTGAAATGCCATCTAGACCCCGAGCCTCCACTACAAACCCTATTTCTTCCATGAGGATTTGTCTAACTTCTCCAGGTGAAAATAATTTTTCCTTCCTTTATTTCTGTTTAACTTTCTATCAGATGCCTCATGCTTTGTGTACTCAAATTATCAATCATATGTTTTATCATCCTTTTGAGGTATAATTTACATTTCATAAAATACATGCACTATAAACTTGGAGTTTGAGTTTGACAAATGTATAACCTATCTCACCACTAATCCAATCAAGAGACAGACATCATCATAGAGATTTCCATCATCATAGAGATTTCTGCTGTGCCTTTTGCAGTCAGTCCCACTTGCCCCACCAATTTCTGCATCAGACAATGACTAATCTGGCTTCCATCCCTAGAGATTATTTTGCCAATTCTAGGCTAGAATAAATCTTGTAGTACAAATTCTTTTTTAAAGAATTAATTTATTTTTAATTAATATATAATGTATTATTTGCTTCAAGGGTACAGGTTTGTGAATCATCAGTCCTACACAATTCACAGCACTCACCATAGCACATACCATCCCCAGTGTCCATCACCCAGCCAGCCTATCACTTCCTTCCATGCCCCAGCAACCCTCACTTTGTTTCCTGAGATTAAGAGTCTCTTGTCTCCCTCCTGATCCCATCTTGTTTCATTTTTTTTCCCTCCCTACCACCCACGACCCCCCCTCAAATTCCTCATATCAGAGAGATCATATGGTAATTATCTTTCTCTGATTGACTTATTTCACTTAACATAATACCCTCTAGTTCCATCCAAATCATTGCAAATGGTAAGATTTAATTTTTTTTTTGTTGGCTGCATAGTATTCCATTGTAGATATATACCACTTCTTCTTTATCCATTCATCCGTTGATGGACATCTAGGTTCTTTCCATAGTTTGGCTATTGTGGACATTGCTGCTATAAACATTTGGGTGCATGTGCCCCTTCAGATCACATTTGTATCTTTAGGGTAAATAACCAGTAGTATGATTGCTGGGTTGTAGGGTAGCTCTATTTTCAACTTTTTGAGGAACTTCATACTGTTTTCCAGAGTGGCTGCGCAAGCTTGCATTCCCACCAATGGTTTAGAAGGGTTCCCTTTTCTCTGCATCCTTGCCAACACCCATCATTTCCTAACTTGTTAATTTTAGCCATTCTGACTAGTGTGAAGTGGTATCTCACTGTGGTGTTTGTTTGTTTTTTTTTAAGATTTTAAAAAATTATTTATTTATTATTTATTTGACAGAGAGAGATCACAACTAGGCAAATAGAGAGGGGGGAAAACAGGCTTCCCGCTGAGCAGATAGCCAGATGCGGGCCTTGATCCTAGGATTCTGAGATCATGACCTGAGCCAAAGGCATAGGCTTAACCCCACTGAGCCACCCAGGTGCCCCTCACTGTGGTTTTGATTTGTATAGCCCTGATGCCGTTTGATGTTGAGCACTTTTTCATGTGTCTGTTGGCCATTTGGATGTCCTCTTTGCAGAAATGTCTGTTCAAGTCTTCTGCCCATTTCTTGATTAGATTATTTGATCTTTGGGTGTTGAGTTTCATAAGTTCTTTATAGATTTTGGATACTAACCCCTTTTTCTAATACATCATTTGCAAATATCTTCTCCCATTCTGTTAGTGTCTTTTGGTTTTGTTGACTGTTTCCTTTGCTGTGCAAAAGCTTTTGATCTTGTTGAAGTCCCAATAGTTCATTTTTGCCCTTGTTTCCCTTATCTTTGATATGTTTCTAGGAAGAAATTGCTGCAGCTGAAGTCAGAGAGGTTTCTGCCTGTGTTCTCCTCAAGGATTTTGATGGATTCCTGTCTCACATTGAGACCTTTCATCCATTTTGAGTCTAACTTTGTGTGTGGTGTAAGGAAATGGTCCACTTTCATTCTGCATGTGGCTGTCCTGTTTTCCCAACACCATTTGTTGAAGAAAGTGTCTTTTTTCCATTGGACATTTTTTCCTGCTCTGTTGAAGATTAGTTGACCCTAGAGTTGCAGGTCCATTTCTGGGCTCTTTATTCTGTTCCATTGATCTATGTGTCTGTTTTTGTGCCAGTACCATACTATCTTGATTACAAATTTATAATAGAGCTTGAAGTCTAGAATTGTGATGTTGCCCACTTTGGTTTTCTTTTTCAACATTCCTCTGGCTATTTGGGGTCTTTAGTGGTTCCATATAAATTTTAGGATTATTTGTTCCCTTTCTTTGAAAAAAATTGATGGTATTTTGATAAGGGTTGCATTAAATGTATAGATTGCTTTAGGTAGCATAGACATTTTCACAATATTTGTTCTTCCAATCCAGGAGCATGGAACATTTTTCCATTTCTTTGTGTCTTCCTCCATTTCTTTTATGAGTACTTTATAGTTTTCTGAGTATAGATTCTTTGCCTCTTTGGAATAAAAGAGGCAAAATAAATAAACCTTTAGGTTTATTCCTAGGTATCTTATGATTTTGGGTGCAATTGTAAATGGGATCAACTCCTTAATTTCTTTTTCTTCTGTCTTGCTGTTGGTGTATAGAAATGCAACTGATTTCTGTGCATTGATTTTATATCCTGACACTACTGAAATCCCATGAGTTCTAGAAGTTTTGGAATGGAGTCTTTTGGATTTTCCACATAAAGTATCACATCACCTGCCTTTATTTCCTTGTTGATCTTTTGCTTAGATGATCTGTTTATTTCAGTAAGCGGGGGTGTTAAAGTCCCCTACTTTAATTATTATTATTGTTGATGTGTTTCTTTGATTTTGTTATTAATGGGTTTATATAATTGGCTGCTCCCATGTTAGGAGCATAGATATTTAAATTTGTTAGTTCTTCTTGTTGGATAGACCCTTTAAGTATGATGTAGTATCCTTCCTCATCTCTTATTATAGTCTTTGGATTAAAATCTAATTTATCTGATAATAGGATTGCCACCCCAGCTTTCTTTTGATGTCCATTAGCATGGTAAATTGTTTTCCACCCCCCACTTTACTTTTAGGCTCTTTTACTTTTACTTTTAGGTTCTCTCTTTGCTTAGAGGACCCCTTGCAATATTTCCTGTAGGGCTGGTTTGGTGTTTGCAAATTCTTTTAGTTTTTGTTTGTCCGAGAAGATTTTTATCTCTCCTTCTATTTTCAATGACAGCCTAGCTGGATATAGTATTCTTGATGGCATATTTTTCTCATTTAGTGCTCTGAATATATCATGCTAGTCCTTACTGGCCTGCCATGTCGCTGTGGGTAGGTTTGCTGCCAGTGTAATATCTCTACTATCATATGTTACAAACCTCTTGTCCTAAGCTGCTTTCAGGATTTTCTTTTTGTCACTGAGACTTGTAAGTTTTACTATTAGGTGATGAGGTGTGGACCTATTTTTATTGATTTTGAGGGGAAGTTCTCTGTGCCTCCTGGATTTTGATGCTTGTTCCCTTTACCAGATTAGGGAAATGCTCTGCTATAATTTGCTCCAATACACCTTCTGCCCCCTCACTCTTTCTTCTTCTGGGATCCCAATTATTCTAATTTTGTTTCATCTAATGGTATCACTTATCTCTCAAATTATCCCCTCAGTGTCCAGTAGTTGTTTGTCTCTCTTTTGCTCAGCTTCTTTATTCTCCATCATTCAGTCTTCTATATCACTAGTTCTCTCTTCTCCTCATTTATCCTAGCAGTAAGAGTCTCCATTTTTATTGCACCTCATTAATAGTTTTTTAAATTTCAACTTGGTTAGATTTTTGTTCTTTTATTTCTCCAGAAAGGGATTCTCTAGTATCTTCCATGCTTTTTTTGAGCCCACCTAGCACCTTGATAATCATCATTCTGAACTCTACTTCTGATATATTACCAATATCTGTATTGATTAGGTCCCTAGCCATTGGTGCTGCCTCTTGTTCTTTCTTTTGTGGTGAGTTTTTCTACCTTGTCATTTTATCCAGATAAGAGTAGATGAATGAGAGAACAAAAGACTAAAAGGGTAGCAACAAACCCCAGAAATATACACTAACCAGATCAGAAGAGACCTGAAACCAGGGGGAGAAGAAAGGGGGAAGAAAATTAAAAAATAAAAAAATATATTATATATATACACCCCCTCCACACACACATACACATGCATACATATATATTAGACTGGTGAATAGAACAGAGCCACACACTTGATTTTGGGTGTATTTTGGTCTGTTAGAAGAAACTACCTCCCAAAATTTTAAAGAAAGAAAAACATATATATACAAAAATAAGGGTAAATACAATGAAGGGATGGAATACGACTGTAAAAATGAAAATTTAAAAATATTCTAAAAAAGGAATTGATAAGATAAAAAATTGGTTGAAAAAAAAAAGAAGAGGAAAGAATGTGATCTGGCTGGAGATTAGAACAAAGTCGTACACTAGATTTAGGGTATATTTTAATCTATTAGAAGAAACTGTATTGCAGAATTTTGAAGAAAGAAAAAATCTATATGTACACAAAAAATAAGGTTAAATATAGTGAAGGGATAGAATATGACTATAATAATGAAAATTTCAAAAGATTTTTTAAAGGTACTGATAAGATAAAATAGTTAAGAAACATTAAAATAAGAAAGAGGAAGAATTTTTAAAATAGAATAAGAAAAAATAAAATATAAAAAATTTAACTTTGAAAGACTAAAGAATCATGGGGAAAAAGACATGAATTCCATGTGTTGCTTTCCCCTAGCTCTGGAATTCCACAGTTCTCATTGATTGGTGAACTTGGTCTTGACTGGATGTTCTTGTTATTCTTCTGCGGGAGGGGCCTGTTGCAGTGATTCTCAAATGTCTCAAATGTCTTTGCCTGAGGTGGAATTGCTCTGCCATTGCCAGAGCCAGGCTAAGCAATCTGCTCGCAGTAGCTTTTGTTCCCTGAATGCTTTCTGTACAGCTTTGGAGGATGAGAATGAAAATGGTGGCCTACCAGTCTCTGCCCCAAAGGAACAAAGACCTCAGGGCCCCACTCCTCAATGTGCCTTCAGAGAAAAGCAGTCAATTCCTCCTGTCTCCCTGGTCTCTGGCTGCACTCCATGCTCACCCGGCCTGTGACTGAGTGTTTCTGTCTCTGCCATATAGGCCCATTTGGATTCTCCAAACCCAGCAGATTCCTGCAGTGTGCTCCCATGGCACTCCTCCCAGAGGAGGAAGGAGGGGGGTCTCCCCAGATCTGCCACTTTTGTGGTTCCTGCTCGAAGAGCAGTAGACTGAATGTGCCTTGAATCACAGTTTAAGGTAACTCCGAGCTGAGAGCCCACTCCTTGGCTCCATTTCTGTAGCCGGCTTGCCTGCTCTAATACCTGGGAGCTCTGCCAGGTCTTTTTGTGATCCCACAGGTCCTGAGACCACACTGTCCCCCTGAGGGCTCCACCCCTTAACCTCCACCCACTTAGCCTATGAAGTGATGTCCCACAGTGGAGCAGACTTCTAAAAGTTCTGATTTTTGTGCTCCACTTCTCCACCACTTGCCAGGAGCCAGCCCCTCCCCCCATGGTCTCTCTTCCCATATATAGCCTCAGATTCACTTCTCCGCAGGTCCTACCTCCCAGAAAGTGGTGGTTTTTCTGTTCCTAGAAGTGCTGCTGATCTTCTCTTTGATTTCTTGTTGAGTTTGTAGGTGTTCAGAATGGTTTGATAACCCTCAGCTGAGCTTCTGGGATCTGATGATATTTAGGTCTCCTACTCCTCTGCCATCTTGCTCCTCCCCCTCTGTAGTACAAATTCTTGAGTTTGATATATTTCACTCAGCAAAATGTTTGAAATTCATCCATGTTTCATGTATCAGTAGTTTCTTTTTTATTGCTGAGTAGTATTCCATCAAATATACTAAAATTTGTTTATCCATTCTCCTGTTGACAGACCATTTGGCTGTTTCCAGTTTGGGCTACTTTGAATATAGCTGCAGTGAATATTTAAGTGTATTATTTTGCAGACATATGCTTTTATTGATTTTGTGTAAATGCCTAAGAGTAGAAGAGGTAGGTTTTATAGTAAGTATTGTTTATCTTTGTAAAAATTGAAACCATGTTTTTGAAAGTGGTTGTATGATTTATGCTCTCATCAGAAACCTATGGGAGTTTATTTTGCATTTCCCTGATGACTAATAATGAATATCTTTTCATGTACTTACTGCTATTCTTATATTTTCTTTGGTAAAGTTCTATTACAGTCTTTTGCTCATTTAAAAAAATGATTTGCTTGTTTCTTTATCTTTGAGTTGTAAGAGTCTTTCACATATTCTTTATATTTATATGCATTTATTTTGATACATGTTTATATATTCTTGATAGAAGTAATTTTTTAGAAATTTTCTCCCATTGTTGCTTGGTTTTTCATTTCTTAAAATTATATTTTAAAAAATAGAAGTTTAAATAATTTTTTCCTTAGTGCTTTTTATGGTCTAAATAAAAGTCTTATCTAGTGTTACCTTTTTAAAGTGAAGAATTCTCTCTGATTCTAGACATTGTTCACAGGTATTCAACAGTGATGTCTATGTGATAGTTGAATTTGTGGTTATTAGAGTTAGAGGAGCATGGATCTAATGCAGCTAATTGTCATCCCAGTCATTTAGTTGATGATTAAGCACACAATTGGCTAATTCATATGTGACACCATCAATTTGGGCTTGAATCTGTCTTAATGTTGCCACTAACTGATCTTAGCAACTCCTGTTCTCTAGGCACCAAAGAAACAAGTTAAGTATTAGTCACATGGTTGCAAACAACAGAAAGCAGACCTATTTTAATCAATAAATGAGTTTATAGAAAACTATTGAGAAGCTCACAAGATTAAGGGGAATCTGCAAAGGTAGTCTTGGAAAGCAGGCAGGAACAAACAGGGCTCTGGAGGCTGGAAGTCAAGAAGAGTCTGTCATGATGCCTCCTCTGCTAGTGCTCAGTGGCTCCGCTGACATTATCTCTGCTGAGTGCCTCTACTGAACATCTAGATTGGTGTTGTCTACCAGTTAGAGTGAATTTTAAGTCTTTCTTAATTTTTGCATTATTTGTTCATGATTCAATATTTTGAATAGAAATGTCAAATTCATTTAACATGCATTTATTAATCATCTTTTTGCATCTTAAGTAGGGTTCTGGGGATATACTAGTGAAAAAAAATAAAAATGCTTTCCCTTATGAAGCTTATGATATTGGGAAATATGCAGGGAATAACAAAAAATATAAAAAATAACTGAAATATATAGTGATATGTCTGTTACTCATTTTCTGGATGTAAATAGAGAGTTTATTTCCCCATTTTGGTTTCTGTAATAATTAAAGTGGTCATTTCATCACATGTATGCAAATGGGGAGTTCCCCCAATGTGGGGAAGGAATTGGATGTTGGGAAAGCAAAGAGGAAAGGAAGAAAAACTTATAATATGGATATTGTTTAATTTAAAACATGGATAGATGCTTCTTGTTTCCCATTTGCTCCATAAAATTTATTGACCTCTTTGTTCCAGACACTGTACAAATCAGTTTCATGTATACTCATTTTATCCTCATAACAATTCTAAAATCCCTAAATTATTATCCACCTTTTTTTGAGATAAGGCAAATGGGAGTTCAGAGTGGTTAGTCTGTTTGAGGTTGGAGAACAGAATTCATTCTCAAGTCCTTTCTATAGCCTGTGTTTCTTTCGCAGTGCAATTCTTCCAGTTAACAGAGAAGTTTGGTTACTGGAACTTCAGATGATGGGTAGTGTGTGTTCATCTACATTCACAGGGCTTCAGTTCCCTACTCTGATACATGATAAATTCTATAAATGTCCCTAATCCATAGAATGAGCCCTAATGATTTTACCTATGTCCCTCATCAATATTTTAAAATAATAGCTGGCCCCTACTGCAGCTAAGGGATGATTATTTCCACTTCTAGGGATAAGAAATTGGAGGAAGAGAAGCAATTATTGCATCTTGCACTGATTGATGAAGTGCTTCTCATCCGTATCAAGTCAGATCATAAAATACATAAAACTGCATGAAAAATTAGCAGCAAATAGAGAAGTATTTCTACTGACCTCTAAAGCACTCAAAGAGTCACTCATCTGGGGGTCACAAGAAAGACCATTATCATCGCCTGTTTTTTTCCATTAAGTGTTTACACTTGGCATTCTATTTGGCAGTAAGCTCAAGGTTATGCTGTCAGTGCAAGATCATTAGCTTTACAGTTTTTCAAAAAGCATTTGCCTTAGCAAATCTTCATCCTAACCTCAATGAACATGTTTATGTCCAGGTGTAAATCCTGTTGCTGGAAGATCTGCTTGCTAATTACACTGGCTGCTGTTCTTTATTTCTCTGTGCATGAATTGGGCAGCAGAAATTCATCAGAAATCTTCTCTTCCTGAACGGCACTAGAGGAAGTTTTTAGCATAAACTTGGGTGGTTGTGGATTGGTAGGCATTTTCCTCCTGTCAGCTATCCGGAGCAAGGTCTAAGGAACTGTGCCCCTTTCACCTCAATGTCATCAAGGAAACAAGAAAAAGTGACAAATGTCTAGTTATTTTTGGTTAAGGTGGTGTCAGTTGGAGGTCAGAAAATGTTGAGGCTGATAAATATCTTCTTTCTAAAATTTTCTCTGAATGTTCCTTGAAAAGGAAGGCAAAGTGCTTTGTTGGGAAGAGGGGCAACAGGGCATTTGGTGGATGTACATGAGACTAAAGAACAACTAGAATTTGGTGGGCACTATGTTCAGGGCTTGAGATTATCCCTGCTTTCAAAAAAAAAAAAAAACCAAAATAAAACAAAACAAAACAAACAAACAAAACCCCACAAAAATGAACAAGCAAATAAAAACAAGACAAAACCAAACCAAACCCTCAGTCTAGGGGAAAGAAGGTCAGGTAAAGAAGTCATTGCAATAGTATATGATAATTCATAGAAGAGAATTGTATTTTTCCATAAGAGCAAAAGAAGTGGCTTTTTCTGGGGAGCACATTGATTAAGTATATAAGTCAAGGTTCTCCAGAGAAACAGAGCAAACAGAATTTATTTTTTGTTTGTTTATTTATTATAGGAATTGGCTCGTGTAATTATGGAGGCCAAGAAGTCTAGGTGACGTGCTGTCTGGAAGTGGGAAGCTCAGGAATGCTGATGGTGTAAGTCTTGCCAACTCTACAGGCCCAAGTGCCAATGACTCAGGGTAGGAGGAGATCGATATCCAAGCTCAGACAGAGAAAATTCACTCTTTCTTCGCCTTTTTGTTCTAGTCAGATCTTTATTGGACTGGCAATATCCACCCACATTGTTGAAGGTGATCTTCTCTCCCAAGTCTACCATCCAAATGCTAATCTCTTCTAGAAATGCTCACAGACATTCCCATGAATAGTGTTTCGCCAGTTATCTGGGCATCTCATAGCCCAGTGAAGTTGACACATAAAATTAACCATTACATAAGGCTTCATATAGGAGGTGACATTTTTGTGATCTGACTGTTGATTGAGAGTTTAACAAATTTGCTTTCAAAATCTGCTATACATTTCACATTTTCAGGGTTAAATTTGACCTATACAGTTACACATACATGACTATTTTTTCCTCACTCATTCCTGCAGTGACTACTGAAATACTATTTTGCATTTTTATGTCCACAAAATTCAAATTATATACATATACACACACTTTTAATTGAAAGATATCATTCAGGAGGTCTCTAGGATCTGATTATAGAGAAATATTGCAACAGAAGCACATTTGAAAAAGACAAGGCCTTTATAATAGCCATTCAAGAGTCTTGCTAGCAGGTAGTATGTTACCCTGAAACTAAAAGGACTTTGTAGAGTCAGAAGACTTGGTTTCTATTTCTGGTTTGGCCATATTGAAGATGCGTGATTTCATATAAAACCATCTGTACTACTTGTACTCCAAGATTGTGAGTATGAAGCCAGATAAAATAGTTGTATTAGTCAGGGTTCCTCAGAGAAACAGAACTAAAAAGATATTTAGTATAAGAAATTGGCACAGTATTATGGAGGCTGACAAGTCCCAGGATCTGCAATCGAAAACATAGAGACCTAGTAGAACTGACAGTGTGGGTATCATCTGGGTCCAAAGGCCTAAGAACCAGGTATATTCAATTTTGTCCTTCAATGAACTGAATGAGCCCCCCAAAATTAGGATGGGCAATCTGTTTTACTCAGCTTACCAATTTAAATGTTAATCTCATCCAAAGATACTCTCCCAGAAATACCCAGAACGGTATTTGACCAAATATCTGGACACCCAATGGCCCAGTTGAGTTGACACATAAAATTAACCATTATAAGCAGGCAAACTTGCAAAGTATATTCAAGTGTCATATGACAATAACATATCCATATGAGGAGTTCATATGGCACTTACCCATTTCCTGCAGACTGAAATAAAGCGGGTATTTACTTCTGTATTGAGTCATTCACTGTCAGTTCACATTTAAGGTCTATCACGTACCAGCCACTGTGCTTGGCCTGGGGATAAAATAGTAAGCAAAGAAGTTCCCATCTTCACATACATTATCATCTTCTGGGAAAACACACATTAATCAAGTACTCACAAACATAAACATTGATAAATTTGTACTTAGTGCTAGGGAGAAAACGTACAAAGGGACCATAGTTTTGGATTAGGGGTGTAATGAGCTTGCCAGAGAAGGTTTCCTTGAGTAAACGAAGGGTAAGTGAGTTTGGGGGGATGAAATGGGGCTAACATATATGAAAAGAGGGGAAGGAAAAGAAATTTCATTTATTCAACAAATATTGATTGAGTGCCTCTCCAAGCTAGTCACTGTTCTAGGCAGTTTGGCTAAATCTCTGAATAAACCAGATAAAAATCCCTGCCCTTAGGGGATTTATAGTCCAGCTAGGAAAGACAGACAACGAATAACACACAGTAATTAAGTAAACTATATAGTATGCTAGAAGATGCTAGGTGGTATGGAAAGAGGAACAAAATAGAGAAGGATAAGAATCAAGATTGTAGAAAGTGAGAGCAGTCATTTAAAATAGGATACTCGGGGCGGGGGGTGTGTGTGCCTGGTTGGCTCAGTGGGTTAAACCTCTGCCTTCAGCTCAGGTCATGATCTCAGGGTCCTGGGATCAAGTCCTGTGTCAGGCTCTCTGCTCAGCGGGGAGCCAGCCCCCCATGCCCCACCCCGTCTGCCTCTCTGCCTATTTGTGATCTCTGTCAAAAAACCAAAATCTTTTAAAAAAATTTAAAAATTAAAATTTTAAAAATAAAATAGGATTCTTGGGTTTGGACTTTCTAAGAAAGTGGCATCTGAGCAAAAACTTGCAGGTAAATGGAGGAACATTCCAGAGGGAAGAGCATATTGCCACATCCTAAGTCACTCAAGTATAAGTGAGATGCATAGGATTATCTCATCTGGTCCTCACAGTGGTGCTATGAGCCAGGCACAATTATCTTCCTTTTACAGATGAACATGAGGTGCAGAATTGTAAAGTATCTGATTCAAAATTCTGTTAACCAACAGTTTCATCCATCTCACAGACTGCAGAGTGTAATGGTTAGATATAATACCTCTGGGGCCTGACTGCTTCAGTTTGAGTCCTGGTTCTGTGGATTATAAGCTGTGTGGTTTGGGGCTAGTTATTTAACCTCTCTGTGCTTCAGTGTTCACTTTTGTAAAAATTGCATAATTATAATACTACCTTATATTGTTCTTGTGAGAACTGAATGAATTAATTTATGTGAAGAGCTCATGAATAGTCTCTGGTAATTACTCAAGAAGTGACATTGGGGAGGATATGTGCTTTTGGGTAAATTGGAAGGGGAGATGAACCATGAGAGACTATGGACTCTGAAAAACAATCTGAGGGGTTTGAAGTGGCGGGGGGGTGGGAGGTTGGGGTACCATGTGGTGGGTATTATGGAGGGCACGGCTTGCATGGAGCACTGGGTGTGGTGAAAAAAAAATGAATACTGTTTTTCTGAAAATAAATAAATTGGAAAAAAAAAAGAAGTGTCAGCTGTTATATTCAGTTTCATTTTAAATAGTTGTTCAAGCAACTACTGTGATTCTCCTTCTTCTAGCAAATGTGCACTGAACATTCTCCGTTTTCTGAGTGTTGATGATACAGAAATGAATGACATGAGGTTCTCCAAGTCTAGAAAGTAACAGTGAGCTCTGACCAGAATAGATACTGTCGAAGGTAGAAGACAAAATGATGGATTTCAGCAAAGTATTTAAACTTTATTCACCATGTTGATAATCTAAACCTTTGAAAGCTTTTAGGCAGTAGAATAAGGTTACATGTGTGAATACACTAGTGTGACTATAATGTGGATGTGTTGGAAGGTATGACAAGATAAGGGGGAAGGGAAGTTGAAAAGTGCTTCTAGAGTTCCAAGAATAAGAATGAGGGTCTGGATGTAGTTGAAGATATGTGCTGGATAGACTGTAAGTATGCGGACTCACTAGATAAGTGAGCTCAAGGAAAGCAAGTAATCTAGAATCACTCCTACATTTATGACTTGAGCAGGTGAACTGTAGGGCCAGCCATCAAATAGAAAATTGATGCAAATTGCTCTAAAGCCAAATTTTTTTTAAAGAAGTGATATATATCACTTCCTTTTTTAAAAAAGATTTTATTTATTTATTTGATAGAGAGATCACAAGTAGGCAGAGAGGCAGGCAGAGAGAGAGGGGTAAGCAGGCTCCCTACTGAGCAGAGAGCCCGATGTGGGGCTCAATCCCAGGACTATGAGATCATGACCTAAGCTGAAGGCAGAGGCTTAACCCACTGAGCCACCCAGGTGCTCCTCTAAAGCCAATTTGACAAATCAGAAGATGCCAGAGTATTTGGTAAACATGGTAGCCTCTGATGGAGCTGAGGTGGGAGTGGTCTGTGCTTTCTCTTCCCCACAACATTGCTACCAGATGGCATGTTATCCTGAAAGCGAGTTTTAGGCCAAATTCTACTCAGGCCCAAAGCCCAAACACAATTAGCAAGAAGGCACAAAAACAGTACCATACTTTATACCAGTCACCCAACTAGCACCTTGTAGAAAAGGCTCAGGGGAAAGATTCTGGGACTTTCTGAGAGAAGCATCAACCAACCATCTAGACTGGTTAGGTTACAAAGTGGTTTGTGGACTGGGGGAATGCAGAAACATTGGCAGGCTAGCCTCAGGCTCTTGTTGGATTCTTGTTTCATGTTTGTGGAAGGATAGTGGAGAGTATAGAACATTTCTAATGGGTCATCTTTCTTACACATTCATTTCTTTAGTGATTAAAAAAATTTTTAAAGGTTGCAGTATCCCTTGGGCTAATTACATACTCTAGGGTCTTAGATTTCGGTAATGGAAATTCAGATGTTTAGTAACCATCCTTGGAGCTTGATTTCTTAGGAGGTACTTCAAATACTAACTAAACCCCCCTAAGGAAGTAGATTAGAATTAGCTTGTACAACTGTTTAAAACTTTAAAACTTAAAACACACTCCACACTTTATAAAAAAACATTTTTAAATTAAATTATTAATATAATAGGAAGGTCTTTGGGAAAATTTTAAAGATTTTTTTTTAATTTATTTATCAGAGAGAAAGAGGAGGAGAGAGCAAGCACAGGCAGACAGAATGGCAGGCAGAGTCAGAGGGAGGAGCAGGTTCCCCGCCGAGCAAGGAGCCCGATGTGGGACTCGATCCCAGGACGCCGGGATCATGACCTGAGCCGAAGGCAGCTGCTCAACCAACTAAGCCACCCAGGTGTAAATACACTAAATATAAAATGCTTTTGGGGTCCACATGTATATATTTAGTAGATAGTTACATATTCAAATCTACAGTTCAGGAGAGACATTTTGGAAAAGTAGAATTAGGGATCATCAGTACAAAGGGCATAGATGAAAAGGAGGGACAAAATGAACTGGCCTGAACAATATACATATAGTTAGAAATTCATTTGAATAATCTGTCCTGAGTAAATTGCTTGACTTCAGTTCCACATGGGTAATAATCAAGGTGGCCACAGTAATTGCTTGTATAAACTTACTAATCTTCACAATAATTCTATGAGGTATGTATTATTAATCCATTTCTGTAGATGAGGAAACCAAAGTACCAACAGTTAAGTAGATTGTCTACCATCATATAACTCAGAAGCAGCAATATGTCTTTCACAGCTAAAATGAAACTAAAAGTCATGTTAGCAATGGAGATAGTAGGTGGTTTTACTATGTGAGTGAAACTGCTGGGATTTTCTTGTATTTGCTTATTTTTTAATATAGAAAATCATGTTATTTGGGTGCCTGGATGGCTCAGTCGGTTAAGCCTCTGCCTTCAACTCAGGTCATGATCTCAGGGTCCTGGGGTTGAGCCACACATTGGGCTCCCTGTTCAGCAGGAGAGTCTGCTACTCCTTACCCTCTACCCTCCACCCCACCCCCACTCACCACTCTGTCACCCTCTCACCCTCTCAAATAAATAAATAAAATCTTTTTTTAAAAAAAGAGAGAGAAAATCATATTGTTCTCCCTAAATAAAAGCTATTGGAATACTTTTTCCTTCCTGTAAAAGGCCCAATTCTCTTAGTTCTGTCTTAAGAGTTTAATGAAGCTTCTTAATAAACAGTGTGGTAATTGGGAAGCAGCATTTGTCAATGGGCTAGTTGAAGGCAAGGGCAGACTGACAGTAACCTGAGCCAAGAGTCTCAGGAACAGGCAATGGCCAAGTCTCTTGCCGGGAAGGGAATTTGAAGTTTGGCTCCCTGGCACAGTCACCCTAGAGGAGTGGTATTTGCATAACTCGCATCAGATCATCCTCACTGAGTGCATCTCACCAGAGGGCTGTGTGTCCTCTTCTCTGTGCTGCAAGAGGTCTTGAACCGAATTCATAGGTCTCCTGGAGTTGCTAGGTAGAAAGAAATAGTTCACACCAGCTTCCACACTAGGTCACAGATGTGAATTTTTCATGTGGCCACTGAGAGCAAATCCAAATAGCATTTTCTCTGGAGACAGATGCAGGGTGCTGGGACAGAGGAGTGCCTCCACTCCTTTAGGTGGTCCCACTAGATGGGCCTACTCTCCAGAAACTGTGCTGGTAGGAGGGATGAGGATCTGCCATGCCCAAAAAAAGCCTTAATTTTAGTCCCATCCTCATTCTTCCCAGATGATTTTACCCACCTGCATAGAGGCAGAGGTCTGTGGACTGTGAGGTTATACACACAGACCACCAGGTTCAGATCCCAGGTCCACCCTTGCCAGCTGTGACACCTGGAGGACACTGTCATCTCTCCATGCCTTAATTTCCTTACCTGTGAAATGAGATTATAGTAATATCTATATCTAGCTCACAGCTATTGGGAAGGTTTTAATAGGTGGAACATAGTAAGCGTTCAGTGAGTGTTAGGGGCGATTGTTATTATATATGGTCAGAGAATAAAACCAAGAAGTGTGGGAGAAGGTATTCATCATATAGCTTTATAGTTATATGGTGGTTCACTACAAATTACTAGAAAGTCCACCACTATCTGATAAACAGGACATTTATATTGACCATATGTACTGAATATGTGTATTTTTCTATTTGCAGCATTTTGTTTAAGAACTAGAAGACAAATTTTTTGGACCACATAATTTTGAGTAGCTCTATTTTGGTCTGTCTTTATTTCTTAATATCCAGAAGTCTCAGGAAATGGAAGTGGTCAGGGCCATTTACCATTTCTGAAAGTTTCAATGTTCATCATGATGACTGTCATCAGAGTGAGCCCTAATTTGTGTTGCACACAGAGTGAGCTGAGTGTGTTTACTTTTTACTTTTCTTTTATTATTAATTTACTTACAATGGCATATATCATTAAACTATACACTTAGAGATTACAAGTAGGCTTTTTAAAAAAATTCATTTATTTATTTTAGAGAGAGAGGGAGAAAGAATCCTAAGCAGATTCCATGCTGAGTGTGGAGCTCCACTCAGGGTCTTACGACCCTCAGATTATGAGCCAAAATCAAGAATCAACCACTTCATGGACTGAGCCACCCATGTGTCCTGCAGGTACTTTTTAATTGTAAAATCCTTTGAGCTCTTACATAAAAGATGATGTATAATTACAAATTATAATAATGTGAGCAATGCATTTTATCAAATAAGTATTTATTTTTATATGAGCTAAATGACTAGCAGGAGAAATGTTAGGTCTAAGTGAACTATATCTGTGGAAACATTATTCTATTACTTTTAGGCTGCTGGAAGCTTTAATTTCTATTTATTTAAAATCTTTTTAGTTAAAATTTTTTTCAGTTTTATTGAGATATGATTGACATATAACACTGTGTAAATTTAAGTTGTGCAATGTGGTGATTTTATATATGTATATATTGTGAAATGATTAACACAATAAGATTAGCTAATACATCCATCAGCTTGTGTAGTTACAATTTCTCTTTAGTGGTTATGAACTTCTAAAATCTACTCTCTTAGCAACTTTCAAATACATGGTACAGTATGTTAACTACTGTCATCGTGCTGTGTATTACATCCCCAGGACTTTGTCTTATACCTAGTGGGTTTGTACCCTTTGACCACCCTCATCCATTTTCCCTATCCCTTATGTACCATACCTAAGAACCACCATTAGGTCCTTTGTTTCAATGAGTTTGGCTTCTTGAGATTCCACATCTAAGTGAGATCATAAAGTATTTGTCTTTCTCTGTCTGATTTACCTCATTTAGCATAATGCCCTCAAGTTTCATCCATGTTCTTGCAAGTAGCAGCATTTCCGTCTTTTTTAAGGCTGAATAATATTCCATTGCGTGTATGTATACGTGTGTATATATCCCTTTTTTTTTTTGATTTTTAAAAATTTTATTTTATTTATTTATTTGACAGAGAGAGACAGCGAGAGAGGGAACACCCGCAGAAGAAGTGGGAGAGAGAGAAACAGGCTGCCCGCTGAGCAGGGAGCTTGAATCGGGGCTTGATCCCAGGACTCTGGTATCATGACCTGAGCTGAAGGCAGATGTTTAACAACTGAGCCACTCACATTTTTTTCTTAATAGACTTTATTTTGTTTTTGTTTTTTAGTATTTCATTTATTTATTTGACAGACAAGTAGGCAGAGAGGCAGGGGGCTGGGGGGGAGGAAGCAGGCTCCCTGCTGAGCAGAGAGGCTTGATTCCAGGACCCTGGGAACATGACCTGAGCTGAAGGCAGAGGCTTTAATCCACTGAGCCACCCAGGCACCCCAATAGACTTTATTTTGTAGAGCAGTTTTAGATTTACAGAAAAATTGAGCAAAAAACACAGAGTTGCCATATACCTTCCTGTACAAAGTTTTTTCTATTAACATATTGCATTAGTATTGTATATTTGTTATAATTAATGAACCAGTATCATTATGTTATCAACTAACATCCATACTGATTCAGATTTCCTTCGTTTTTATCTAATGTCCCTTTTCTGATTCAGGAAACCACATTACATTTAATTGTCATGTCTTCTTAGGCTCATCTTGACTGTGGCATTTCCTCAGACTTCACCTTATTTTTGATGACCTTGGTAATTTTGAGGAAGACTGATTGGATAGAGTTCCCCTCTATTGGAATTTGTCTGATGTTTTTCTCATGGTTAAAGTGCCGTTATAGGTCTGGAAAAGAAGACCAGAGAGATGAAGCATCATTTTCATCACATCATATCAAGGGCTTATCCTCTCACAAGCTTTATGACTGCTTATGTTGATCTTGATCACCAGGCTGGATAAGTTTTGTCAACTTTCACCACTGTTAAGTTACCTTTTTTTTTTTCTTCCTTTCCATGCTATACTCTTTAGAAGGAAGTTTCTATATACAGCCCACATTGAAGGAGTGAGGAGTTATGCTCCTCCTTTCCTTAAAGTGGAGTGTCTACATAAATTATTGTAAGTTCCTTTTCATGGTAGTTTTGTTTTTCCTTCTCCCCCCTTTTACCAAGTCATTCAGTTATTTATTTCTATCAGCATGGATTCATATATTTAATGCTTTGGGCTATAATTCAATACTTCTTTATTATTACTATTATTATATTATTATTATTTTGCTTGCATTGTTCCAGCTTTAGCCATTTGGGAGGTTTTTCAGTTGGCTGTGTGTCATTTTGACATACCTCATCAATGTGTATGTGTGTGTGTGTGTCTTTACTGTTGTTTGGTTTTTTTTTGAGCACTTCGTTATTTTCTGATACTACCAGATGCTCCAGGCTAATCTTGTATATTTTCTGCCTGCAGTCCTAGAACCAGCCATTTTACTAAGGAGACCCAGTTCCTTTTATAAGAGAATGGTATTAAAAATCATGACTTAGGTACTAAGCATGCTCACTGTTACTGGGGCATCATTTAGTTAGGTCCTTAGTTGACAGAGCCAAGATATGTATGTATGTATACTTACCCACAAATATATTTTTTCTATATAGATACAGAAATATGTGGATTTTCTATATATACATAAATATATAATATATATATTTATTATATAAATTATATTATATATACTATTATATTATATATAATATAATACATATTACTATTATATTATTATATAAATATTTATATATATAAATATTTCTGTATGTTACCTTCAGTAACTATATTAAATTAAACTGAGTGCATATGGCTCTCTCCAATTCTAACCTATTAGTATATGGATCATTCTAGCCTCTTTCCTTTGCTTATTTGTAAATTCCCACCCCAGTAGAGAGTAACCTAGCTTATACCATCTGCCATCTATTTACTTGATTGTTTTATTCCTATATATATGTATAGCTGTATCAAATTTGTTGAAACCCTAGCCTTGTGGGATACAATGCTTATATGCAATTCTATTACCAAAGTTATTTACGGTAGCACATTTCCCCATCACCCCCTTCAGTGAGGTTGTTTCATATATTTTAATATAATTATATTCTCATGTCACAGTCTATATTCTTTCTTGGGATCTCCCAAATGCCTAAATAATATATTTTTAAATTTACATACATAAAGATTCACTCTTTGTGCTGTAAAATTCTGTGGGTTTTGACGAGTACATAGTGTCATATATCCATCATTACAGTATCATACAGAATAGTTCCACTGCCCTAAAAATCTCCTGTGCTTTGCCTGTTCATTTCTCCACTCTTATTTGAATCCTTGGCAATCACTGATCTTTTACCATCTCTATAATTTTACTTTTTCCCAAAATGTCAAGTATTAAAAACAGTTTGAATCATACAGTATGTGGCCTTTTCAGACCAGCTTCTTTCACTTATCAGTATGCACTTAAAATTCATCCATATGTTTTTGGTGGCATGGTAGCTCATTTATTTTTATCATAGATTTTTATAATGCATACTCCATGAATACACCACAGATTGTTCGTACATTCACCTATTGAGGATATCTTAGTTGCTTCCAGTTGTTGGAATTACAAATAAAAGTGCTATAAATATCTGTGTATAGGTTTTTGTGTGGATCTACGTTTTCAAATCAGTTGGATAAATAGCTAGCAATGTGATATCTGGAACATATGGTAAGACTATGTTTAGTTCTATAAGAAACTGCCAAACTGTCTTCCCAAGTGGCTGTACTATTGTGCATTCCCACCAGTAATGAATGAGAGTTTCTGTTGCTCCTCATCCTCAGCATTTGGTATTATACTTTTGAGTTTTAACCATTATAATGGATATGTAAGTGTTATCTCACAGTTGTTTTAATTTTTAATTCCCTAATGAAAAACAATGCTAAGCACCTTTTCATAAGTTGTTTGCCATGTGTTTATCTTCTAGATGTATACAGTTATGTAGGTGTATATCAGGTGTCTGCTGAGATGTTTTGTCCATTTTTTAAGTCAGTTGTTTGTTATTTTTGAATTTTAAGAGTTCTTTGTATATTTTGATACGAGTCTTTTGATAGATTTGTGTTTTGCAGATATTTTTTTTTCTGTCTATGGCTTTTCACTCTTAACAATGTATTTCACAGTGCAGAAGTTTTTAATTTTAACAAACTCTCACTATTTTTTTCTTTCATGGATTATATTTTTAGCATTAGTGTTTAAAAAATATTGCCAAACCCAAGGTCACCTAGATTTTTTCCTGTTTTCTTCAAGAAGCTTTACATGTAGGTCTACGATCCATTTTGAGTTGTCTTCTATGAATAGTGTATGGGTTGGGTCTAGATTCATTTTTTTTGCATATGAATGTCAAAATTTTCCAGCACTATTTGTTGAAAAGACTATTGAACTGAATTCCCTTAGTTCCTTTCTCAAAGATCAGTTGGCTTTTTGGGGGGATTATTTCTGGGGTCTCTACTCTGTTACATTGATCCATGTGTCTGTCTTTCCCCAACTACTATGACATCATGATTAGCCAAAAAAAGCTTTGTAGTAAATCTTGCAGTTCAGTAACTTGAAGTCTTCCAAATTTTTTCTTCCTATTCAGTATTATGATGCTATTTTAGTTCTTTTGTCTCTCCACACAAACTTTAGAATCATTTTGTTAATATTCATAAAATAGATTGCTGGGATTTTGATTAAAATTAATTTGGATCTGTGTATCAAGTTGGGAAGAACTGACATCTTAGCAATATCTATGGGATATTGCTTCATTTACTTAGATCTTCTTTGGCTCTTTTATCAGAGATTTGTAGTTTTCTATATGTAGATCCTTGACATATTTTTTTAAGATGTAAAATTTTAATATTTTCCATATACCTTAGTATTTCATTTTCCAGGAGCTATTGTAAATGATAGTGTGATTTTTATTTTAAATTCCAAGTGTTTATTACTGTTATATAGAAAAACAACTGACTTTTACATATTGACTGATTATCCTTCAACCTTGTTAAAAATGGTTATTTGTTCTAGAAGCACTTTTTTTGTTGTTGTTTTGTTTTTTTTAATCAAGTCTTTGGGGATAATTATGTTATCTGCAAACAAAACAATTTAATTTCTCAGATTGTATAGATTTAATTTCCATTTCTTATCTTACTTCACTAGCAAGAGCTTCCACTATGATGTTGAATAGAAGTAGGGAGAGGGGACATGCTCATCTTGTTCTTAATCTTAGGGCAAAAGCCTCTTGTTTCTTAAGATTAAGTATGATTTTACCTGTGTAGATTTTCTTGTAAATATTCTGTCAGGTTGAGGAAAGTCCTCTCTAATACTCATTTGCTGAGAGTTTTAACCATGAATGAACATTGGATTTTGTCAAGTGTTTTTTTTGCATCAACTGATATGATCACATGATGTTTTCCTTTAGCCTATTAGTGTGGCAGATTACATTGTTTCATTTTCTAATGTTGAATCAGCATTGCATACCTGGGACAAATCCCACTTGTTCATAGTGTATAATTCTTTGTGTACATTATTGGAGTTGACTTGCTAATATTGTTTGCATCTCTGTTCATGAAAAATACTGGTCTGTAATTTGTAGTTTTCCTATTTTTAATGCCTTAAAATGGGTTTTGGCATTTTGGCAGTAATGCTGGCCTCGTGGGAAAAAAAATATGAAAGTTTCTTGGCTTCTATTTTCTGGATGAATATTGTAGAGAATTGATAAAATTTCTTTCTTGATTTTTGGTAGAATTCACTATTAAAACCATCTGGGCCTGGTGCTTTCTGTTTTGGAAGGTTTTTAATTATTGACTCAGTTTCTTTAACAGATATGAGCCCATTAAAATTATTTATTTACCCTTGTGTGACTTAGGCAGTTTGTTTCTTTAAAGACTTAGTCGACCTTATCTATGTTATCAAATTTATGGGTATAATATTGCTCATAATGTTCCTTTATTATCCTTTTGATATCCACGATAGTAGTAGTGATGATTCCTGTTTCATATCCAACAGTGGTGATTTATGTCTTTTCTAATTTTTTCTTGGCTAGTCTAACTGGAAGTTTATCAATTTTATTGTTCTTTTCAAAGAACCAGCATTTGGTTTTTATTGGCTTGCCTATTAATTTCCCATTTGCATTATCATTAATGTCTGTTTTATTTTTGTTATTTTTTCTCTTTGCTTTATGTCTAAATTGATCTTCCTTCTGTAGTTTCTTAAGAAAGTTTAGATGATTGATTTTAGATGATCCTTCTTCTCATATATATGCATTTAATGCCACAAATTTCCCTCAAGCACTGCTTATGCTGCATTACTAAAATTTTTAACTAGGGGCACCTGGGTGGCTCAGTGGGTTAAAGCCTCTGCCTTCAGCTCAGGACATGATCCCAGCGTCCTGGGATGGAGCCCTGAGTTGGGCTCTCTGCTCAGCAGGGAGCCTGTTTCCCCTCTCTCTCTCTGTCTACCTCTCTGCATACTTGTGATCTCTATCAAATAAATAAATAAAATCTTTTAAAAATTTCTAAAGAAAAATTTTTTAATGAGTTTAACTTTCATTTTCACGTAGTTCAAAATATTCTTAAATTATCTCTTGAGACTTCCTTTTTGACCCATGTGTTTTCCTTTTTTTTTTCCTTCTTCTTTTTTTTAATCTCCAAATCTGTTTGGATTTCCAGATCCCTTTTTGTAACTGATACTTAGTTTAATTCCATCCCAATTTGATGAAGTACCCCCTTTAGGTACCTTTACAGATAAATGTATTCTCTAAATATTGAGACGATGAAGGTTAGCTGTTAATTATGCAGTAAGGGTAAAATGTTATAATGAAAGCAGATCTTAAATTCTGCCACACACTTAGACACTTAGACATTTTCTAAGCAGGCATAAAATGGCACATACAACTTCTCTTGTAATCTTAATGATAGCCCATCTCTCTCTTCTCTCCTAGGTGACTTACTGCAACTTGTATGAAATGCCTATCTTAGGCAAGTTAAACACTGTTTTAGAGGCAGGATGTGTTCACCTTTCTAGTAACCGTCAGAATCCTCTGATCCAGTGGCTGGACCCTGAGGGTCCTCTAGGGATTAAGTCTCCAGCGCCCTCTCTAAGAGTATGGGACACGGGATTTGCTAGGCTTTTATTCTGGGTTTCTGCAAAAATGGGAAAAGTCATTACAATATCCTCATAACTTAAATATTATTATTTTCACCAATGAAAGTTCATTTCTGGCATTCATTATATAATACAGTAACATCAAATCAGAGATCAGCATAGCTAGAACACTATAAAAGATACTTTGGAGTTGTGGCCTTTCTGATCTAAAATTAACTTATAGATGACCACCCAATAGATGACAGTTTATATCAGGACAAGTTACTGCCCTGGAAGGTACTTTAAGCAAACATACATTTGCATCACACTGTCCACACTGAAGTATTTTAAAGTAAATTTCATATATTGTGATACCAAGATCTGGAATATGAGAACAGGAAGGGTTTTGAGGAAAGAAGAATAATTTGCTTATGTAAATCCTGACATTCTATAAAACCTATAGCTGTCCATAATTTTTGATCATTAAAAACAGTCTCTTTTCAAATTTCCTTTTTTTTTTTTTTTTTTTTTTTGCTTTTCTTTGGTATTAGGCAAAATCCTCTACCAAGAGAAGCATATAGCACAAGCTAAAAGCAGTTTTTTGCTAGCCTTTTTTCTTGGGATCTGCATTTGAGAAAATTGGGTTTTCAAAGGAATAAAAAGGTAAGATCACATCGGAGCAAAGACTGGCCAAAGACACATCACATTCCAACATGTATGAATTTTAAGTGTGTTAAGTCTCACAGAATTCTACAAAAAAAATAGAAGCATACAAGATTTTTGTAATCAAATTTGATTCAGTGAGACCAAGACTTCCTCCCATAAAATTTTATGAAATTCTTTATGGGGAGGGAGGAAAGCATGAAAAATAATTACGGTTTGTAGAGCCATGACAAAAGACCACAATGGCATAGGCACAAAGACAGAATGAGCTGACTGCACTAGAATCCTCTCTCTGATCTCTCCCTTCCATGCCTCCTGCTTTCTTCCCACCCTACCACTTATATGAAGTATAGGTATATAGCATATACATGTATCATTCATGTATCTATCAATTAGATGTATTTTTGTGTCTATATATATTTATGTATCCATATATATGTGTAATTTATGTATCTATAAATTAGTTGCCTCTCATTTGAGTCTCCCTTACTGGTTCTGCAAAGTTGTCCAAGTTCCTGAACTGCTCTTGATCTCAGTTTCTTAATTTGTTATGTGGAAATAGTAACTGTGTTTATCATAGAGATTATGTGGAGTTCAAATGACCTGATGCAAGTGAAGGGCTTAACAAAGGGCCTGGCACACAGTAAAGTACTTGAGTACATGTTAACTATTATCATTGCCAGTGCAGTATTGGGTGAGAGTGAATTCAAAATTATTGTAGTAAGGAGCTAGCTTCTGCATTTTCTATTTTGGGTAGATGCATCAGTTTACCTTGCAGCAGGCCTTCTGTGTTTAGGTAAGTTGGTGGAATAGTTCTTAGTTGTATGAAGGTAAGGCTGATTTCCCTTGAGGAAGAGGGACTACATTTGGTAGCCTGACAAGGGAAGTTCTTCTCAATGCATCTTGAAATGTAGAGGATAGTAAGTATGGGGATAAGAAGACTCCTGGGAGTGGGGCATCCTCTATCACCTTTTTTGAGATTCGGTATTATCGGAAAATCTATGATGAATTCCTGATTTTCGCTAATCATTTGGTAGGAAAGAACAAGGGCCTCAAGGAGGTGTCAACAATACAATAAATAGAGAGTCTAGACTCAACACTGAGGTAAAAAATGCTTTGCAGGCAGGGCTGTTTGCAGTCCATTGTGATGCCAAGGCTAGAGGATTCTGAGGACCCAGCACCTTGCCCACTGCATTATATGCTTTCTATAGACAATGGCCAAAAGATTTTTATCTTGGGAATTTAAGGATGGGATATTTCTCTTGAAGCTTCTTCTTTTAAGGACTATACATTCTTTTTTTTTTTTTTTAAGATTTTATTTATTTGTTTGACAGAGATCACAAGTAGGCAGAAAGGCAGGCAGGGGGGTGGGGAAAATGCAGGCCCCCCGCTGAGCAGAGAGCCCGACGACATAGGCCTCGATCCCAGGACCCTGAGATCATGACCTGAGCTGAAGGCAGAGGCTTGACCCACTGAGCCACCCAGATGCCCCAAGAACTGTACATTCTTTTTTTTTTTTTTTTAAGAACTGTACATTCTTAAGGGTCATCTCAACAGTGTGCAATAACCCATGTGGCTAAGAGGAACCAATTCCAACAGCAACCAGTGAAGAAATATGGCAATGAAGGAAAATAAGGATAATGGAGTAGGCAGGTTTGCCATTTCTCTCAGTGCACATGGAGCAGTCTTTAGGGGTAATAGTTGAAGAGAGAATACCTCAGGGAGGTGTTACTGGATTCTAGATAATAGGAGCAAGCAAGTTTTACGAAATTAGTTGGGAAGATAAAAGGGATAATAAACATATATTAGGTAAAGCTGACACACCACTTACATTGTATTTATCCATCCATCCATCCATTTATTATTCATCCATTTATCTTTTCATCCATTTGGTATATATTTATTGAACGTGCTATTTAAGATAAAGAACTTTATCTACATCGTGTTTGTTTGTTTGTTTCTTTTTTGCCATTGAGGGGCCAATAATCCTATTAATCAGACATGTTTCATGGCAGCATATTCAAGAATATCTTTACATTTAATCTGTTACTATCTTGCCCATGAAACATTGTATATTCAGAAACTCCAGTCATCTTCTTAGCGTATGTACTAAAATGTTTCCCTCCTGGAGGGGAGGGGACATGCACTCACACAAGCCTTGTCTTTAATAGATTCTTGGAATCTTGGAATGATAAAGTGTCTATGCCAGTGTTTGGTTTTAGTGTAGTGACTGTTTTGGTGTGGAAGTTTGTTTTGCAAAACAAAATAAAAGCCCCATAATATACTACTTGGAAAAGAAAACCTCAGAAAGTATGCCCTAGTGGGTTCTCCCTCATCTACCTTTTGAGAAAATTCAGTATCATATTTGGTTCCCGTGGAAGTATTGCTTGTCATTTCTTCAAATGACCACACTGAAAGAGGTACCTATGAGGAGGGCTTGCCTAATCACCAAGTAAGGAATATCCACCCACTGCCACATCAGCCCTTATGATTCTAGGATAAATGAATTCCCACCTGTCATGGATGATCAGATTCTTTCTGTATCTGTTTAACAAGGGTAATATTAATAGTGCAGTGAAAACAGGACGTGTTTGTGGATCTGTTTTCTTTGTTCCTCTGCTAATCTTGTATATTTGGCTTTTTGGTCTCAAGATGCTGCAATAAACATGTTTTTAGATGCAAGAAGACATCTGATCCAGTATTTCTTAATTAATGTGATCTTTTTAAAAGTATCCCAATATCCTTAGGATGTCTTATAGCACCTAGACACAATGGGGAAAGAGCTTACTCGCTTATTTAAAAATTCCTATTCATGGGCACCTGGGTGGCTCAGTGGGTTAAGCCGTTGCCTTCAGCTCAGGTCATGATCTCAGGGTCCTGGGATCGAGGCCCGTATCGGGCTCTCTGCTCAGCAGGGAGCCTGCTTCCTCCTCTCTCTCTGCCTGCCTCTCTGCCTGCTTGTGATCTCTCTCTGTCAAATAAATAAATAAAATCTTTAAAAAAAAAATTCCTATTCATGACACAGCTCACTGAAGTAGTCTACTAATCAGCTGTCAGGCAGGCAGGTCTCCCATAGCTTTTGGACAGCCCCAAGGCTCACAGAAAGATGGCGGAGAGGGTCAGGTTGACAGATTGTTTTTGCTGTCTTAACGAGTATAAGTTAACTGATTTTGCTGAAAAAGCTCTCTGGATTATGACAGACAAAACATCCTTTACAGCATGATGTGTTTTCAGTGGGTAGCTCTGGTTTCTTCAGGTAGAGGCTGCCAATTCAGCCTGCCTGTTCTTGTATTCCTACTTAATTTTTTGGCCATGATGACTCATCAGCCTCAGCAATTCCCTGAAAACAGAAACACAAGAACATAGAAAGCAAAGGCAGAATATGTCGTATTTTTGTTGTTGTTGCTTTGCCTAGAGCGTCCAGTGGTAGAGACTGACATCAACTGCTGAGTCATTTTGTCTACCTAGTTAATTCCTCTTGTGTAATGAGCATGGACATATGACACAAAGACCTTCACACTTTGTGTTCATGCCCCTCAAGTACATTCATATGCCTTACAACCTCTGTCTAGCCTACCAGGCCACTTGCCGCAATCTGTAAGTCCATATATATTCCAACCTTGCGTGACTTTTCTTTCCACACAAGGTATATAACCAGGTAAACCAACCAAAGCACTGACCATTAGGAAGAATTTCTCTTTCTGATGTTTTTAAGGCCATCCCTGAATGAGCCATAGTAGAGTTGCTGTCCACTTTCAGCTGATACTCATATACCAAGCCAAGCCATCCATAAACCAAGCTTATTTTGTTGTTGTTTTCCCTTCTCTATTACTCATTCATTTGGTATCTGCTATATGTTCAAAGGTATGAGTAAGAGGACGTATACTATTATAGTAGAGATGGATACTATATTAGTATAGGCTGCTATAACAAGCAAACGTAGACTGGTTAGCTTCAGCAACAAATATTTATTTCTCACATTTCTGGAGGCCAGGAGGTCTAAGAACAAGGTGCCAGCATATCTGGTATGTGGTGAGGGTTAGTTTCTGGTTCATAGACAGCCATCTTCTCTTAAGATCTTCAGATGGCAGAGAAATGGTGCTCTGGATTTTTTATCTCATAAAGGCGCATATTCCCTCATAGGGGCTCCATTCCCCAAATCCCATATAAACCTCATTTTAATCATCTCCCCAAATCCCCACCTCCAAGTACCATCATAACGGAGGTTAGGCTTCAACCTAGGAGTTTTATCCATTCAGTCCATAGTAGATGTCATGGGGAGATCTGGCCTACCCAATCATGTAGCTTATGTGTGCTCTCTGGTCCTACTTATGCTTGATACCAAATGTACCACTTTAATCTAACAATGAACTATTCCTCGACCTGCCCGTCCTTATGACTGGGATTGACAGCACCCAGCCCAAAAGGAGCAATTGAGTTACATGGTCATGTGGCACAGCACAGTGAGGTGACCCATCTCTGCCAGGGACTAGTACCGTGTCAGGGGCTGTTTTTCAAAAAGAGTATTATGCCTCCATCAGAAAGGATGAATACCCAACTTTTGTAGCAACATGGATGGGACTGGAAGAGATGCTCAGTGAAATAAGTCAAGCAGAGAGAGGCAATTATCATATGGTTTCACTTATTTGTGGAGCATAACAAATATCATGGAGGACAAGGGGTGTTAGAGAGGAGAAGGGAGTTGGGGGAAATTGGAAGGGGAAGTGAACCATGAGAGACTATGGACTCTGAAAAACAATCTGAGGGTTTTGAAGGGGAAGGGGCTAGGAGGTTGGGGTACCAGGTGGTGGGTGTTTAGAGGGCACAGATTGCATGGAGCACTGGGTGTGGTGAAAAAATAATGAATACTGTTTTTCTGAAAATAAATAAATCAATTTAATTTTTTAAAAAAAGCAATATAATTGCTGCAGAGGGTGTAGTCTTGCTCCAGAAACACAGGGGCTTGGGTTAAGATTCTCTCAGTGGGGCATGTCACAAACTCCACTCAGTATCTCTTCTCACCACTGATACCTCCAATAATACTATAGGGTCTTTAGATCTTATGGTCCACATGTGGCAGAATTGCTTGTCCCTCATGTTGGACCTGCTACAGAGTCCTCTACTGTTGTAGGCTTGGATCCTTTTAATTGCCTGCTATATGGCCAGGAGCTGCATACCTATATGTGGAATGTAGCCCGTTCATCATCATGTTTCCCTTTTCTGTGGTAGGTTGTGTATATCCTACCCTATGGGACACATATTTCTTACCAAGATCTTCTGTATGCTAGCCATTTCTTGCTCCTTGGCCCCTATAAACACAGTTTCATTGATAAAATGAATAAGTGTGACATTCTGTAGGATGCCCAGATGATCTGGATTTCTTTGGACTATGTTTTGATATAAAGATACTCCTGGAAAACACCATAAACAAATATTTTTGTTTGATCCATGTGAATATAAATTGTTTTCGATACTCTTTCCTGATTAAGATAGAACATAATGTGTTTGTGTTGCTCCAAGAAAGGTGTGTCCCTGGGCAGTTTAGCTTTTTGTAGCTGAGGTTGACTCTGAGGTGCTGAGAGCTGGAGGTGACCTCTGACTATGTCCCCTGCGGCTGGGCAGCAGGTCCTTCGCAGGTGGTCTGGGAAGCACATCTTCACACTCACATTCACCACAAGTCATGAAGTATTGGTACTTGTTGGTATTGTTGGTATTGTTGTGATTTGTTTTTTTGTTTGTTTGTTTGTTTGTTTTTAATAAGTATTTACGGAAGTAAGTTTTTGTTTTGTTTTGTGTTAAGGCAGTGGCCCAGATCTGGAACTGAAACACAGGAATACCTTTCTACTTTTTATATGTTAACTGTATATGTAAACTCAGACATACCTATTTCCTTATATCTAGGCTTAGGTTAACTTTTAAAGAACAGTACCTATTTCACTTCGTTATATGAGTTGAAATCTTTTTGCAGATTTGCAGATAATCTTTCAGTCCACACAAAGATCTGAGTTATAGAAGTCTTTACTGAGGTCCTTGTATTGGATGGCCCCACCCACATTTGCCACCATTTCCCTATTACCTCCAGTGAGCACACAAAACTAAAACCCCAGTTGAAACAGGGCCTGTTTTGTGTGTCATCCTCATTCAAGCAAGTGGTGAGTAATTTTGTCCACTTGTGGAGAGGGGACCTAAAGACACCAAAGTCAAAGCTAAATTGATTTAATTATCTTACTGTATTGATGTGGTCTTGACATCTATTTTTTTTGGTCAGTGATTTTTTTTTTTTTTTTTTTAGAAATACACTATACCTAATGCTACCATTTCCTACTTAAAATTCTTCAGAAGTTTCTCATTATCTTCGGAAGAAAATACAGAGTCCTCATTGTGGTCAACAGTCAGACGCCTGGCCACCTTTCCCATCTGAGAGGAGGAGCAGAGAGACAGGAGTGAGCCTATAGAACTGGAGAAAGAAATATACTTTAAACATATGTTCACACAAATAACCATTTAATTATGTTATGGGAAGTACTGAAATGATTTCTGTGCTTGCTTTTGTTTTGTTTTGTTTTTTGAAAGTACCCTGTTGTAAAAGCAAATGCTATCTTTCCTGCCTTAGCAAGGCATTGTTTTCTGTCATTATTTCAATTCTTTTCTTTTTGGGGGGCCTGGGGGGAACATAAGAACATTATTATATCTGTAGGTTCAGCTTTGTTTAGTCACCAGTGACCTCTACCAAAATCCAGCAAAGTCTCTAGAGCCCCATCCTTAGTAGTAAGATTTGTTCCTGTTTGTGGAGTTTGGTGGGTATTTACCTGTTACTTTGCCCCATATGGTGTGTCTGGTGGGCGGGGCTACAATACACCTTGGTCTCTTGTCTGCAGTCCAGCTCTACTGGGATCCTGCCCTGAATCCCGCACCACTTAAATGGAGGCCCAGTGGCCCACAAAATACAAATTCCTCAATTCCTCAGCTCGGCTGTCACTGTGCTCCTCCTTTGGGCCTCCTCTAGGAATGTTTTTTGCTTCAAATTCATCAGGTTCCTCTGGAACCATGATAGTACCTTGACAGCTCAGCAGTGTCTGCTATCTCCCCCACCCCACTCCTCCCACTGGATCGCTTGGATAAAGAGCATTTTCTTCCTTCTTGGACAGCTATCTCTTGACCTTTTCAAGTGGATGAACCATACAGAGAAATTAAATCTTTGGCCCTGGTTCCTGGTTTCCTCAATGTCCAGATTTATTACTCTGTTTTGGAGCTTGGGCTGTGATGCATATTTAAAAACTTAGGTTTCAAAAAAAAAAAAAGATGTCTCTGTTCTTCTCTTCAGAAAGGATCAGCAGAGAGTAGGGCTGAGGGTGGGATGGAGTGGGAAAATAGCTTACTAGACTGCCTTGAGGTAAGATGTGACTGATGACAAAAAGGCAAGGAGGTAGAGAGGACAGGAGACATGTCTTCCCTCATTTTTGCCCTCCCCCTCAGTCACCATTCTGAGCTGGATTCCAGGCTGGTGAAGCTGGCTTGGATACTCACACTTAGATCCCACACTATTGATTCACTTAGGGCTATGTGCCAGCTTTCTCTTTCAGCCCATACAAAACTAATCAAATTAATGGATGCTGCTGCTGGTTCTCATCAAATGCCATTAAAATATAACTCTTTCATGAATAATTCTAAACATTGACTCAAAGCAATTGATTACAAGAACTATGTAGTTCAAATGGGAGGAATAATTGATGTTTTCAACGTGTAAATAGGCTTCTAAGGAATGCAGAGATACAAGTTACAGAAGTACAGCTATAATCACAATATTTGAATTTTAGAGTTCCCGACTTGTGTTTATTTTCCAATTTTGGCTTTCAGAAAACATGTAAAATCTTTCAAAGCAGTTGCATCATCTCTCTTTACTCTGTTCAGTCTTGCCTGTGGATTCACTGAGCACTTGGAGTCATCCCTCGTAGAGCTGCAACCTCACAAAATTATGTAGAATGAAGTAGTATTTTTTTTTCCCTGAAAGTCTGGTATCTCAGGATACACAATCAGTGATTATGTAACTGTCTACCCAGTCAATGCAAATATGTAGTAGAAGTAGCTGAACAGTTGGGCAAGGATATAACATCCCTTCTCAGGAATGAGACTGTGGACTTCTAGCTGCCACTCTGATTTGCTCCTCTTCTTAAAATTATCTCTCATGCTTTGTGCTGGTTTGGCTCTTAGTAACTGTCTTGAGACTCTCATACTTGAGGAAGAATTTGGATACATTTTTTCTGGCTCGATTGTGGCCTTTCTTTTTAATGAGATTTTTAAAAAATTTGCTATCCTTACCCCTTGGCAATGGTTAGTTTTATATTTCAACTTGAGTGGGCTATGGGTATCCAGATTAAACAGTGTATCTGTGTGTGTCTTGGGGAGCTTGTTTCTGCAAGAGATTTGCATGGGTATTAGTGAGCTCAGTAAAATAGACTGCCCTCCCAATATGATTGTGTATCATCCAATCCACTGAAGGCCTGAAAAGGACAAAAGGCAAAGGAAGGTGGAATTTGGTCCTTTTTCCCCTGCCTCACTGTTGAGCTGGGAAATGTCATTTTCTTCAGTCCTTGGATTGGCATTTATATCATTGGCTCCCTTGGTTTCTAGGCCTTCAGACTCAGACTGAATTTCCCGAGTTTATAGTTTGCAGAGGACAGATGTGGAACTTCTTTGCCTCCATTATCTCATGAGACAGTTCCTCATAATAAACCTTCATCTATATCTCTATATATTTGCATCTCCTAGATCTGTATCTACACATCCTATTGGTTCTGACCCTGTGGAGAACCCCGATTAATATTTCCCTCATTCCCCATACAGAATGTAAGTAATGATCCTGTCTCCTACCTAACTTAACCGATTTGTCACGGGGCATTCCGCTACAATGTTCATCATGGCAGAGATCAGAGAATTTGAGCATGTCATGCTACATAAATGAGACAATTCTAAATACATTGCCTCACTCTTTAGATACATATTCATTTAAATTTTATTGAGTTAGAAAGTATGATGCAATTAATGTATAATTCCTCTCGCCACCTCAAGTTGTCCTTATAGGCAGAATCAAGGACATTGTTGTCTAATAAAAGATACAGACATGTAAATATATAGAGGAATAGAATGTTAAAGATACTAGAATAGATAAAATGTAGGTCATATAGGCACACAGTAGAGGAGCAGTGAGTTCTACTGTGGAACGTGAAGAAAGACTTATTTAAAGAGGTGCTACTTGGGTTTATCCTGGGGATCATGGCAGAAAAGGGGGATTCAGAACAGAAGATATGAGCAAAAGCAGAGTGAAATGGTGTAGTAGCTCATTAGAAGAGCAGTGAGTAGTTAAACATGGCTTGATGATTAGACCCATTGGACATGGGGAAAAAAAAAAAGCAGAAAAGAAGTCAGAGGGTCTTAAGTATGAGACAGGATTCAGCATTTTATCAGGATTGATGTTTGTTAGGAAATCGCCAAGAAGAATCAAAACTCAGCTCAGCTTTAGTTCCACCCTCAAACCACTGAGCTGGAACTTCCAGGTGTGAGACCTGATTAGGCATATATTTTGTAAATACTTCCCTGACTAGAAATTCCCCAAATTGTTCCCTGTCCTTTATGTGCACAGAGCTGAATGACATTTTCTGCCATCATTTGCAATTAGACCCTGAAACAGAATTTTGCCCAGGAAAATGCAAAAAGTGATATATGTCACTTCCATATATGTTCCTAAAACTTTCTATAGGATCTTCCTCGCCTTCTCTCCTTCCTCATCAGCCAGCTGGATATACAGAAGACAAAGATCCCAGAGTCAAGGACCCACTTAAATGGAATATGTCTGAAACCTCAAGTTACTGTATGGAAAGCCACCCAAGGGATGCCCAATTTAACTGCAACATGAGCAAGTAAGGAAATTTTATTGTAAAGCTACTGGGAATTTGAAGTAGTAGACAATATTATTACAAATACTGGTGAGGGACGCCTGGGTGGCTCATTTGATTAAACATCTGCCTTTGGTTCAGGTTATCGTCCCAGGGTCCCAGGATCAAACCCCATGTCCATCAGGCTCCCTGCTCAGTTGGGAGTCTGCTTCTCCCTCCACCCCTTACCCTACTCATGCTCTCCCTCTCTCTCTCAAGTAAATAAATAAAATCTTTAAACAAAAAAATAAAACACTGGTGTGCAGTAAGTGGTAACTGAAAGTTACACGTTCAGATTTAGACCCTAGAGAGACTGTTCTGATAAAAATATAGAAAATGGATTGCATTGGATACAGGTGAAAGTCAGGAAGATCAGTTAAGACCACACTGCAGTTATCCTGGGAAGAGATGAGGAGATCTCTTCATGGCAGTAATAATGACAGGAGAGTAGACTGATGAGACAAAAAGTGGATACAGTCTGTCTCCACCGGAAAGAGACCACTGGATATGCAATTGACAGAACCTCCCAGTTTTCTGGCATATTAAAAACTCTAAATATTGCTCTTCAAATTCAAGAACATTTTAATTTGTTCAAAGGCAATTTTATAGTAATTTAATCATTATCAAATATGAATAGTGATTGTTAGAGTTATCTTTCCTGAATTGGTTATTGCTCTTTGTCTCATTTTGGTTCAGTCAAGAGTGACTATTTTTAAGTGCAGACATTTTCCTGGGTGGTTAGGTTGAAGTCACCTGGACTATCCAGATAAAATAAGGTATTCAAAACAAATTAGTCTATACTCTGAATGGAAAACCATAATACTATTTTAATATGTCATTGTTGAAATGACCATGATATGGCTGAAGTGTTGCCTGGATTCCATGGTATAGGAAGGTAGGTTCTTCCTAAAAGTCAAGACTGGAGTGACACCCTGATTTAAAAGTGGCTTTCTTGACTGCATCCAAATACAGCTGGGAAGATCTAGAAGTGCAGGGCTCAGGTGTGCCTGTTAGCTTTCTTTGAAATGCTGAAGACACTTCAGGATTTTTGAAAGGTGGTGGATTACTGGCACAATGAGAGAGTCCCGATAAGAGAAGCTGCCAAAGCAATCATAAAAGGAAAGAAATAATTTAAGAACGCTAGAGCAGAGAAAACCTTGAGGAATAAGTTTGGCCCAGCATCTCCAAGGGATTACCACCATTGATTTGAGACAACTTAGCCACTTGCTTTAAACTAAGGAATCTGAACTCCTGTTAAAAGTGAAATGTGTTAACATTGTAGTTTGTAGAGCTCAGAAGAGAGAAAATTGGGAGCAAACAGCCTAACCGTGTTCAATGGTAGCATCAGCCCAGAGCTGATGCTGAAGGCAAACCAAGTAGGTTCCTTTGAAAGGTGGACACTGAGGGGATGGGTGCCCACACCTGTGATATTACCTCAGATATGCACAAATGACTGCAGTTTTCAGAATTCTTCCACATAGAGTTTTAGTTCACCCTCTTCAAAACTCTGTGACGTATCCTCCTGTTTGGAGGATAAGAAACTAAGGTTTATAGTGTTCAAGGGACATGTTTACAGAATCAGTGCTTATCCTATCACAATACAGTTTGCTCACCTTGATGATGGTTTTTAAAAATAATAAAATTTAGATGGTTTTTTCAAAATATAGTCATTTCTAGAGCCCCTATTCAAATTATGCTTTAAAAATCAATCTATCCATTAATGAATCATTTTTTTCCTTGTTTGAATATTCTTTTTTTTATTAATTTTTTTTATTTTTTATAAACATATATTTATATCCCCTTGTTTGAATATTCTTAACTATCCCCCACCTTGACATTTACCTGGGGTGTGTTCAAAATAGATCAGTTCTTTCCCCTCCCCCAGGAAAAGTGAAGTCATGAAATAAACCAATTCCAATGCTGGAAATTGTGTCAGGAAAAATCTGTGTTGTGGGTTTATAAATGTAGTTTAAATCAGAGCACTTGGCAATGAACTGAATGCTCTGTCATTTAATTCAACCTTATCTGTTTCAGTCATAAGATATAACTTGTAAATTCCATCCAGACACCTGTTAGAAATTATTTGGCTCAGATTCTTGAGAGATAAGAGTTACTAGAAATCAAGCATCTGAACAGTTTTACAATGTTCTTCAGATCATCCTCACCAAAAGATCCTGTTTGAAAGGGATACTATAGTTTGAATGGATCTTAATGAAGATTATAATGGGAATTAATGGGGCTTTGGAATTAAATAAATCTAAGTTCAAATCTTAAGTCTATTTGCCAGCCTTTTGACCATGGACAAATTAATAAACCTATCTGCATCTTAGTTTTTCTCATCTGTTAAGTAAAATTAACCATATTTACCTTCAGTGGTTAATGTGAGAATTAAATGTGATAATTTAGGGGCACCTGGGTGGCTCAGCCATTAATCGTCTGCCTTTAGCTCAGGTCATGATCCCAGGGTCCTGGGATTGAGCTGGTCCCCTAAATTGAGCTGGATATCTACCAGACCATCCTGAACACCCACAAAATCAGCCTGAGATATAAGGAGTTATATTTGGATCTCTACAAACAGAATATCTCTAGCGGTGGCCTTGGGGTATGAAGCAGGGAACCATGATTCTGCAGGCAGATGTCAGAAGATAACAGAAGGGGTAGGGAGCCTCCAGGATCCTGTGCCAGACCATAAAAGCCTCCCACATTGGGGACTGGGCACAGACTCGCAGACTAATAGCAGTGGGGAAAGTACTTTAGGGCAGCCCCTCAAGGCTGAAACCTGGAGCTCGGGGGCACATGTGCAAACTGGCAGCTTGCAGTTTTAGAAGCACAAAGGACAAAGATGTGCCCAGACCTGGAAGCGAGGGCTGGGAGTCCTGCCGTGAGACATACAACCCAGGATGCTGCAGTTTCAGTAGCACAGACAGAAATGGAGACATTGTGGCCTGGGGAGCTCAGTGAAGAACAAACAGTGATCTCTCTGTTCTGAGGCAGAGGTTTGCAAATGGTCACTTCTGCTCTGACTCTAGGAAGAGAAGTGGAAAGCTGCCTGGGAAAGCCACCAGAAAACAAAAGCCCCCCAAACCGGTTTTCATTGAGCCCATTCCCCGCCCCCCCCCCACTCATGGGGCAGGGCAAAATACCCAAATAGGGTTGCCTGAGTAACAACATGGCAGGCCCATCCCCTAGAGGACAGGCTGGAAGAACAAGAGGCCAACAACTCTAAGGCCCCTATAAAACAAGTGCATCATGCTTGGGTTGCCGTCAATAATTTGGATTCTTTACCTTCACCTAACCATCCCTCAACAGAATGATTAAGAGGAGGAACGCCCAACAAAGGAAAGATTCAGCAGCTGTGGCCTCTGCCACAGAAGTAATGGATATGGATATAACCAAGATGTCAGAAATGGACTTCAGAGTAGCAATTATCAAGGTGATATCTAGGCGATATTAATGACAATATAGAATCTCTAAGGGCAGAAATGAGATCTAATCAGGCTGAAATTGTAAATGCTATGAATGAAATACAGTCTAAATTGGATGCTCTGACTGCTAGCGTAAACGACGCAGAAGAACGAATTAGTGATATAGAAGATAAGATGATAGAGAAGAAGGAAATTGAGGTGGCATGGGAAAACCAAATTAAAACCCAAGGAATCAAACTGAGAGAGATTAGTGACTCAATGAAAGGTTGCAAACCAGAATTCTTGGGATCCATGAGGCTGTGGAGAGAGAGAAGTCTAGAAGATATATTTGAACAAATAGTAGCTGAGAATTTCCCTAATCTAGGGAAAGAAGCGAGCATTCATGTCCAAGAGGCAGAGAGGACCCCTCCCAAGATCAATGAGAACAGACTGATGCGATGACACAATTTGAAAATCTTAGCTCCAAGGAAACAATCTTGAAAGTGCAAGGGGGAAGAGATTTCTTACATACAGAGGGAGGAAACTCAGAATAACATCAGACCAGTCCACAGAGACCTGGCAAGCCAGAAAGGATTGACAAGTCCTATTCAGGGTACTAAATGAGAAGAACATGCAGCTAAGGATACTTTATCCAGCAGGCTATCAGTCAGAATGGATGGAGGGACAAGAAGCTTCCAAGACCATTAGAAACTGAAAGAGTATGTGACCACCAAGCAGGCCCTGCAAGAAATATTGAGGGGGAGGGGTCCTATAAAAGGTGAAAGAACCCAAGAGTGATATAGAACAGAAATTTACAGAGAACATTTATAGAAACAAAGACTTCACAGGCAACATTATGGCAATAAAATCATATCTTTCACTAATCACTCTAAACATGAATGACCTAAATGGCACAGGGTTACAGATTGGATAAAAAGACATGACCCATCCATATTCTGTCTGCAAGAGACTCATTTTGAACCTAAGGATACATCCAGTCTGAAAGTAAAAGGATGGAGAACAATTTTTCATGCCAGCAGACCTCAAAAGAGAGTTGGGGTAGCAATTCTCATATCAGACATATTAGATTTTAAGCCAAAGACTGTAGTTAGAGATACAGAAGGGCATTATATCATAGTTAAAGGGTCTATCCAACGAGAGGATCTAACAATTATAAATAACTATGCCCCCAGCATGGGAGCAGCCAGCTACATAAGTCAATTGTTAACCAAAATAAAGAGAAGTATTGTTAATAACATGCTGATAGTAGGAGACCTAAACACTCCACTCTCAACAATAGACAGATCATCTAAGCAGAAAATCAACAAAGAAACAAGACCTTTGAATGACACACTGCATCATTCCACTAAAACAACAGAATAGTCATTCTTCTCAAACACACATGGAACTTTCTCCAGAATAGACCATATACTGGGTCACAAATCAGGTCTCAACCGATACCAAAAGATTAAGATTATTCCCTGTATATTCTTAGACCATAATGCTTTGAAACTGGAACTCAATCACAAGAAAAAACATGGAAGAAATTAAAACACTTGGAAGCTAAAGACCATCCTGCTTAAGAATGTTTGGGTCAACTAAGAAATCAAAGAACAACTTAAACAATTCATGAAAACCAGTGAGAACAAAAACACATTGGTCCCAAAACCTATGGGATATGGCAAAGGCATACATAGCCATCCAGGCCTCACTCAAAAAAATGGAAAAATCCTGAATTCATCAACTAACTTTACACCTTAAAGAACTGGAGAAAAAGCCACAAATGAAGCCAAAGCCATGCAGAAGAAGAGAGATAATTAAGATTACAGAAAAGACCAATGAATTTGAAACCAGAAATACAGTAGAGCAGATCAATGAAACTGGAAGCTTGCTTTTTTTTTTTTGAAGATTTTTATTTATTTATTTATCAGAGAGAGAGAGGGACAGAGAGAGCACAAGCAGGCAGAGTGGCAGGCAGAAGCAGAGAGAGAAGCAGGCTCCCTGATGAGCAAGGATCCTGATGTGGAACTCGATCCCAGGACCCAGGGATCATGACCTGAGCTGAAGGCAGCAGCTTAACCTACTGAGCCACACAGGCATCTCTAGAAGCTTGTTCTTGAAAGAATTACTAAGATCAATAAACCACTGGCCAGATTTATCCAAAAGAAAAGAGAAAGGACCCAAATTAATAAAATTATGAATGAAAGGGGAGAAATCACGACTAACACCAAGGAAATAGAAACAATAATTAGGAATTATTATCCACAACTATGTGCCAGTAAATTAAGCAACCTGGAAGAAATGGATGCCTTCCTGGAAACCTATAAACTACAAGACTGACACAGGAATAAATTGACAACCTGAATAGACCAATAACCAGTAAGGAGATTAAAGCAATGATCAAAAACCTCCCAAAAAATAAGAGTCCAGAACCTTTCTCTGGGAAATTTCTCTGGGAAATTCTACCAACCATTCAGAGAAAAAATAATACCTGTTCTGCCGAAGCTGTTTCAAAAAATAGAAGGAAAACTTCCAAATTCATTTGATGAGGCCAGCATTATCTTAATCCCAAAATCAGGCAAAGGCCCCATCAAAAAGGGGAATTTCAGACCAATATCCCTGATGAATATGGATGCCAAAATTCTCAACAAGATCCTAACTAATAGGATCCAACAGTATATTAAAAGAATTATTCAACACGACCAGGTGGGATTTATCCCTGGGCTGCAAGTTTCAACATTCACAAATGAATCAATGTGATAGAACACATAAATAAGAGAAGAGACAAGAACCACAAGGTTCTCTCAATTGTTGCAGAACAATTGACAAAATAAAGCATGCTTTCTAGATTAAAACTCTTTAGAGTGTAGGGGTAGAGGGAACATTCCTCAGTTTCATAAAATCCATCTATGAAAAGCCCACAGCAAATATCGTTCTCAATGGGGAAAAGCTGAGAACCTTTTAAGATCAGGAACACAACAGGGATGCCCACTCTCACCACTATTGTTCAACATAGTACTAGAAATCCTAGCAATAGCAATCAGAAAACAAAAAGAAATAAAAGGTATTCGAATTGGCAAAGTCGTCGTCAAACTCTCTCTCTTTGCAGATGATACTTTATATAGAAAACCCAAAAGACTCCACCCCTAAATTACTAGAACTCATACAGCAATTCACTAATGTGGCAGGATACAAAATCAGTGCACAGAAATCAGTTGCTTTCTTATATACTGACAATGAAACTATAGAAGGGGAAATTAGAAAACTGATTCCATTTACTATAGCGCCAAGAACCATAAGATAGCTGGGAATAAACCTAACCAAAGAGGCAAAGGATCTGTACTTGAGAAACTACAGAACACTCATGAAAGAAACTGAAGAAGACACAAAAAATGGAAAAGCATTCCATGCTCATGGATCAGAAGAATAAACATTGTTAACATATCTATACTGCCTAGAGAAATCTACACTTTCAGTACCATCGCAATGCTGGAAAAAACAATCCTAAAATTCATATGGAACCAGAGAAGACCCCAAATCGCTAAGGAAATGTTGAAAGAGAAAAACAAAGCTGGGGGCGTCACGTTGCCTGATTTCAATATTTATTACAAAGCTGTGATCACCAAGACATCATGGTACTGGTACAAAAACAGACACATAGACCAATAGAACAGAGTAGAGAGCCCAGTATGGACCCTCAATTCTCTGGTCAAAAATCTTCAACAAAGCAGGAAAAAATATCCAGTGGAAAAAAGACAGTCTCTTTGGTAAATGGTGTTGGGAAAATTGGACAGCTAGGTATAGAAGAATGAAACTTGACCATTATCTTACATCATAGACAGAATAAACTCAAAATGGATGAAAGACCTCAATGTGAGACAGGAATCCATCCAAATCCTAGAGGAGAGCATGGGCAGTAACCTCTTCAACATTGGCCACAGCAACTTCTTTCAAGACAGGTCTCCAAAGGCAAAGGAAACAAAAGTGAAATGGACTTTTGGGACTTCATCAAGATCAAAAGCTTCTGCACAGCAAAGGAAACAGTCAACAAAACCAAGAGGCAACCTACAGAATGAGAGAAGCTATTCACAAATGACACTAGGGCTGATATCCAAGATCCATAAAGAACTCCTCAAACTCAACACCCAAAAAACTGATAATCACGTCAAAAAATGGGCAGAAGACATGAACAGACTTTTCTCCAAAGAAGACATACAAATGGCTAACAGACACATGAAAAATGTTCAACATTATTAGCCATCAGGGAAATTCAAATCAAACCCACATTGAGATACCACCTTACACCAGTTAAAATGGCAAAAATTGACAAGAAACAACAAACATTGTAGAGGTTGTGGAGAAAGGGGAATCCTCTTATACTGTTGGTGGTAATGCAAGTTGGTACAGCCACTTTGGAAAATGTTGTGAAGGTTCCTCAAGATGTTAAAAATAGATCTATTCTATGACTCAGCAATTGCACTACCGGTATTCACCCCAAAGATAGAGATGTATTAAAAAGAATGGCCATATGCACCCAATGTTCATAGTAGCAATGTCCACAATATCCAACCTGTGGAAAGAACTGAGGTGTTCTTCAACAGATGAATGGATAAAGATGATGTGGTCCATATATACAATGGAATATTCCTCAGCCATCAGAAAGGTTGAATACCCACCATTTGCATCAACATGGATGGAACTGGAGGAGATTATCCTATTTGAAATAAGTCAGAGAAAGATGATTATGATATGGTTTCACTTATTTGTTGAACATAAGGAGAAGGAAGGGGAAAATGGAATGGGGGAAATCAGAAGGGAGAGAAACCATGAGAGACTATGGATTCCAGGAATCAAACTGAGTTTTAGAGGGGTTGAGGGTGCTGGATTGGGTTAGCCCGGTGATGAATATTAAGGAGGGTATGTATTACATGGAACACTGGGTGTTATACACAAACAATGAATCATGGAACACTACATCAAAAACTAATGATGTACTGTATGGTGACTAACATAATAAAAAAACTATTAAAAAATAATACCTGTGGTATATTACACATTAAATTAGGAATAACACTAATTTTGTTTCTCACTGAAATTTTTCAGAATGTCTATCATAGCATCTAGAAGACATTTTTGTTTATAAGATGTCAGCTTTTATATGCTGATAATATGTTTACAGACTTTGCCCCCACCTTTGTTCTTCCCTCAAGGATGTTCCAGTCATTATGAATGTTACATGTTGGTTTTTGTCTTGTCTTCTCATGTTGCCCACCCTACCCATACCTACCTCTGTTCTTTGCTTCATGGGCCCCATGTCCCTTCTCCTAGGTCTCACCATTCTCCTTGGGGCAGACACAGAGCAATGTGAGTGCTAGAATGTTTAAGAAACCAATCAACCAGCCAACCTTTTTGTGTAACCCCCTCAGATATGTTGAACATCTGTTCTTGAGTCCCGTTAGGACTCCCATTAGGTAGGAGTTTTGGACTCACGATAACTTTATGCTAAAGTTCCATAGGCCTCCTTCCCCTGCCCATGGTTTTAAACCCCATTCACACTCAAACTGCCATTTTCCATTTCCAAGACTTCATGGCAGCGGCTTGCATTATATGTTCTACCATCTGCCTAACCTCTTTCCATTATAAATATGTACCTCTTTTTCCACTTAGCTTCAACAAGAGTGACTTGTGAGCAATAAATACCACATCTAAACTTGTCTAGTTCTGATTATAATTCAGTTCTAGTCCAGTCTCAGTGGTAGTAAGCCAAATGTTTATGGCCTTGATTCTCTTATCTATATCAGTTCCCATGCACATAAATATGTGCATATAACCCTATGCACATAAATATGTTTAAAAATAAAAATTTGGATAAATGAAAAAAGTGCTAGTTTGCCTGTTGCAAAACTGATTGACCTGCTCTCCCCATTTAATGGCAGGGATAGCTAATATAGGTTAGAGTTGAATTATGAGGGGCGAAGCTGGAAGAAGTCAGGCTGGATAGAGTAGTGAGCCATCACAGTCTGAGCGGGAAGAAACCAATAAAAGCACAATACCCAGATTGTGGCTGCAAAGCCAAGAGTTTTAATTTAAAATAGGGATCAGTTCAGAGTGAAAACAGTGATATGCAATGATGGGGTGCTGAGGTCTTAGGTGACAGGGACAGACAGCTAAGGGTAATTTATTAGCATTACCTTTCCCAAGTTTCATATTGGGTTATGTCCACAGGGTAGGCAAGTAATGTACCAAATAATGTACCAAAATTGCTTAGGGGATCCAGTTGTGAGATGGGACAGTGGTATTGACTCCTCATCCTCAACTCTGAGCGTCTGTGTTGCACAACTTCTTTGACGTTGTCCTGTCAACGAGTAGTGCTTGTGGGAATTATTTGTTGTGAAATCTGATGCTATAAAAGGAGATTTTGTGCCTGGCTGACTCTTTGGGCAAAAGAAATAATTCTTAACATTTCTAATAGGATTCACTGGTGATCTTAGCTGTGCTAAAAGATAAGCAGGCATGTAAGTGGCCAGCATGGGGAGAGTATGAAATAACTAAGTATGGTTATATAATGTAAACAGGCATGTGGTGATGAGATTTATGTCTAGGCATATATTATCAGGCATAAATTCATAGTGTTTATTTAATTTTCCATTTAAACTACTAATGAAGTACTCTATAATGTAGGATACTAAAACTATGTCAAATTAGTGCAAATTCTATACTGCTTGAAAGAAAATACTGTAATTATTGAACAGTAGAAATGTAATTGTTTATAGTCCTTAAGCATCAGTGCAATTAAGGCATCACATTTGTTATGCTTTCTTTAGAATCTGTGATTAGTGATTTTTTAATCCTTTTGTTAACTCTTCATTTCCTGGGTTACTACACTTTTTTTCAGTAATGCCCTTGATAGTCCAAAAGGTCTAGTATTCAAAAAGCTCTGTAGCATCATAGTCTGTTGGTATATGACTCAGGATTCAAGACTAAATATAAGTACATGTGGTTTTGACTTCCATTTCATTTTATTTGCTTGTCCATAGCTGGTATAAGTGCTGATGTGATGTGTTATCCAAAAGAGGTAGCAAAAGAAGGAAGGAGGCCCATGGGTAGATAAATATGTCAAGATTGGTATACATAACTATTGGAAGCCATCAAAGATTTGGATCTTGTTTAAATGCAATTAAATGCCATTAAAATTCCATTGCTGGAAAAAAATGCCTTTACTGCAAATTATTCTATTTTTTACTAAAACTTAGGGAAACTTTAATGATATATTTTCATATTAGCTGATAGCCAGATTTTCTAGTCAATCCCTAGAAACACAAAAGCATAATTAGCTCTAGGGTTTTTTCCCCCATTTTCTACTAATTAGATTATATCATTGAACCACTTTTTCCTTAATACCCACCTAAAAATTTTTAATATTTTTATAAGGACTGCATACTGATTATGGGCACCTGCTTTCTAAATCAACTTCCTTCTACATTCCACAAGACTTTAAGAATAAAATACATAGAGAGAGAGAGTCCTAGGTGGTATTATTTACTTGTCCTAGAGTCAAAAGTTGAATGTTTTGGGGCACCTGGGTGGATCAGTGGGTTAAGCCTCTGCCTTTGGCTCAGGTCATGGTCTCAGGGTCCTGGGACTGAGTCCCACATGAGGAATCCTTGCTCAGCAGGGAGCCCACTTTTCCCTGCCCATCTTCCTGCCTCTCTGCCTACTTGTGATCTTGCTCTCTTTCTCTCTGTCAAATAAATAAAATTTTAAAAAATAGTTGAATGTTTTATACTATGCAAATTTGGTAATGCCCAATGTTACCATATATAAGCAATAACATGGTAAGTTTCTTGGGACAGTGTGGTCAAAGGTTACCATGCTGAGCTTGAGCTCTGCATCTTTAGTGTCAGAGATATTTATGATTCTAAGCAGCACCAGGCATGGCTATTAAAGGTAAAAGAAACAGCAGTGGCATGGTTCCAATTGCTTAGTAAACAGTTGTAGGAAGATGTTTATTAAAGCTGGCTCTCAAGTGACAGATAAATGCATATTTCTGTTATGCATGCTAAATTCAGCATGCTGCAAGCTTAAAAGCAGATCAAAACAGGTATTTTAAAAATCATAGAGACAAAATACAGCTACGTCAGTATATGACAGAAAAATAATTTTGCCTTAAAATGTTCTCCCCTTAACCACTCATGAACATGTAATCACAATTTATGGAACAAAATTAAAAGCACACTGGGTGTATTCCATTTTTTAACTCATCTGGCATCAAGTTAAAAAAAAAATTAAGTGAGCCACTGTTAAACTAAGATACAAGTGAATCCCTTTATTATAAACAAAAAACTACATCACATAATTACTGATATATAATTTGTATTTATTAATGTATGATGTTTAATTCTTAAAAAAAACAAAAAATGCACACACAAAACAAGCTACTGAATAGATTGTTTCATGCACATCTTTTTCTACCTCACAAGGTTCTGCTGCATGATTTTTAGAGGAGTTCCCTTATTCAGGGTTGGCATATGTTTTTCAATTTTCCTTGTCCAGAGCCATATTTACAGAAAGATGTACAAATATTGTAGATAGTAGGCTGTACAACCCTCACATGATTAAAACTTCAGTTCCTTGGTTTTCTAGTGCTTTGTGTAAATGCCAATAAATTTGAGAGTTCACCCAACTGTGCCTCTTAACCTTTGTTCTCATAGGTGAAGGGCAGGATTTTTAATCAAGTAGCAATTTATCTTTAATTAGGAAAACATAATTAGGTATTATCATCTAATTGCAATTACTGGTTGGAGAAAGCCACATTTCACAAGTAGTGACCCATGCTGGATTATCGTTCTCCTAGTACTGAATTTTGAATCAGTATTTGTATTTGGCAGATAGCCAAAACAAATTCAAAGGTAATCACCAGGCCTCTATACAATCCCACTGTCAAAGTCACAAACTCCACTGCTGAATAGGAAACAAGAGATACTTCCTAAGCCATATCTTGGCTATATCTGTTTCCTGCTAAGACATCAAGTGTAGATCAAAATAGTTGTATACAAAAAACCCCATGTGAAGTAGGTTCGAGGACTGTTCCACACTTCAGTTCTGGTACAGTTAAAAACAGTTTAATGTCTCAAGGCACCACTATGGTTGAACATCAGATACACAGGTAATCAGCTAATCTTCTACTATGCTGTAAAGTCAGTAAATAGCTTGTGCAATTGTGAAAAGCAATCTCTAGAGGACTGTTAGATATAAGTAGGCACGTGTATTATAATACAAATAGAAAACAATGAGTCCTAGAAAAAGCATGTTGAGCACCGTTGTGGCATTGTTTGTGTTTCTTCACCTAACACTACGTAAACTTTACATTTACAAAAGGAAAGACTAACTTTTTTAAAGTTACACTCAAGTTTGCTTTTTGTGCTATTTCCAAGTAAGTGAATCTAGTTCGTAGGTGTACTTTTCGAAGTCGTTGGATCTGGATCAGCTTCTGTTGCACTGGTAGATTCATTCAAGTGCGAACTTAAGTTTTCTGACGTGAGCTGGGAAGACTTGTAGACAATCTCGTTGAAGTCGGACCTGATGCAGACCAAGGGAGGGTCATTCAGTGGATCTTCCACTGAGGCCTGTGTGTTTTCTCGAGTGAATCCCATGTCCTTGCTATGTTCTGATGGTGATTTTCTTTTCATGCGAGTGTAAGTTTTGTCTTGATTCTCCATGCCTTGCTCATTTTTCAGAAACCGTCCAAAGAACCAAATGAAGAATCCAAACCACACAAAAGCTATCAAACTTGGAACAAAAGCTAGACACTTGACATCAAGGCTAGCCCCTATGAACCTGCTGTGTAAGAACATATCTCCCTCAACATATGTTTTATTAGTCTGAGGGTTAGTGTGATTGGACCTCCATTCCCACGAAAGTTTGGTTCTGTTCAAATCCTTTAAACTTTCTGAGTCTTTCACTGTATATATCTTCTGCCCTGGGCCAATGTACTGTCCATATTCATGAGGCTTATAAAATATCTGGTTCTTCCACATATTAAGATCCAAAATCAAGACAAGAAAGATAATTCCATAGTTAAACCATTTACCTGCATTAAAAAAAAAAAAAGAAATACTTCATATTAGTCAAAGACCTATAAAATTGCAATAGGGCTTTCTCCAATAAAATGGAGACAATGGCGTACAAGTATAAATTGTTAACGTTTTAGGCCTGTTAGCAATTTTTCAAGATGGCTATGCTGCCATTAAGTGAATTGGCAAGAGATATTTCCTGATTGTATTCTAGACACATGAAAATGTGACTGTGGGTCCCAGAGTCAATAATTTATGCTACATACACTAACTAGATTAAGCCTCCTTGTTTGATGGGCACCACAGCTGTACTCAAATTTGATTCCATATAGGTTATTCTCTAGAACATTTCAGTTAATGTTTAAAAACAAAGTTCTAATGACATTCATAGAAAAGTCTAACATATGATTGAACATCTCTTACAGTTTTATAATTATGTGTAGGCAAAAAATAAATCATTTTACAGTGCAAACACTGCAAATATATCAATTGAATTCACATTGCTGTTTGTAGGTGACCTGTTGATTAAACCATTAGTTGATGTGATTCAGATCAATAATTCTTGAACATTTAAGACTTTAAAATAATTGCATTAAATTCTCATTGAACAGAATCCATTTATCAGACATATAAATACAACCAAAGCTGACAAACTGCTTTAGAAGACAGGATTGGGAGAGGTTGTTAAACTACTATAATTTCTTTGTAGTATTTAAAATTTTCATACAAATAAGACATTGTTTAGAGACATATTATCTAATGATGATGAATTTTAAAATAAATTTACATCTGCAAATGAAAAGACTATGGGGAAACTTTCAAGGGATACTAGATTCCATCATAATTTTTATTATAAACACAATTTATTGCAAACGTTATAGTATCAAGTGTATCATAACATAGTAGTACTCACCTCAGAGGTTTGCTATAGCAAATAAGGTGATACATATAACAGGTTCTAAAAGCTTAGTAATAAATATTACTATATGTATATTACTATACATATATGTATGTATATATATAATGTCAAAATTATTTTATTTTGTATTCAAACGAGAGAGAGAGAATTTTGGTCAAACATACTAAACCAAGAATGGTAAAAATGAATTTTGCAAAATGTATTCTAACAATGTATAGCTATACAAAAATATAACTTTGTGGAAGAGTTTAGGAAAGTGTTTTATCATCATTTTTACACATTTACATTGCTACTATATACAAAACTGAAGAGTTTTAATCCTGGCTCCAAAATTTACTAGCTTTGTGATCTTGGGTTAATTGTTTAAATTTCCTAAACCTCAGTTTATTTACATGCAGAAAATACTATACTTATTAAAGCTATTAGTGTTAGTATTTCATAAGATTATTAGATGCTAAACAGAGTGCCTGGTACATAAAAGAAACTCAGTAATTGTTACTATTATTAACATCAAAGCCTTGCCTAAGCCATGATAATGCATTTGCTTGGGAAGGTACCATTCTTCTCCATCAGGAGAATTTATGTAAACTCACTGACTGGAAATTATAACTCTGCTTGTCCTGAAATTGTCAACCCTACAATTATTACAATCTTTGTAGTGGAAACTCTTGCTGGCATGATTTATTTCACATATATCTCTAGAAGGTAAGTTGAAACACTGGGAATGTTGTTTCCATATATGATAAACTATAACATCTGGCACTGTTAAGTTCTAACCACTCCTGCTCTCCTGGAGTCATATCCAAAACTAAAACAGATTCTTACCTTCATCAACCATAAAAGAAGTAAAGAATGCTCAAGCCAGAGAAATTCAGTCAAACATAAAGGAGAGCATCATTATCGAACATTTATTGTGCTCATATTAGTCTCTGTTGTGGGATGCCTTAGTAGTTGCTGAGCATAAACCTTTCTGCCTTCCAGGGAAGAACTCATAGTCTTGTTGGGGAAACAGAACAGCGGCATCAACAGATAAATAATAAAAAGAGGCCACAGTGGAGAGGTGCCAGGTGAGTGATATAAACTATAAACACCAAAGATGTTGGGGAAACAGAATAAAAACTGAGGGCCGTCGAAGTATCTGCAGAAAGGATTTTGGAGGGAGTAGCAATTCATTTGGTCACTGAAAGAAAAGGATAGAGAACAGTCTGGAAAATGGTGCATTTCTTTCAGTTTGCATTTTTATTATGCTGTAGATAAAACAGCATATGGGAAAAGATGAGGTGATATGAAAGGGGTGAAAGGAGAGAGAGAAAATAAGGGAGAATATTGTAGGAAGAGAAAGCAGGAGAGGAACGAGAGACAAGTGAATTGAAAAAGTTCTGAGATTCCCATCCAGTATTAAGGAGGTAAGAGTTGGTAGCTCCCATGATGGAAAGCAACCTGAGAGAGGGGCTTCAGGTGCTTCCCTGTTGCAGGAGATTCATACTTTTCATCTTGCTATAAACTGCATGTGCTGTGAAGCCAGACTGTCCTTGAGTCTGTATGACCGACCATTGCCTTCCTGACTCACAAAGGTCCCTTGGAGAAACCTATACTCTCTAGGTCACTTTTATTAACTCATGAATAGGACAGTCCCTCATAAAGTGGTCCCTGTATCTAGGGTAACCCGGTATCAGAAACCATGATAAGCAGCATCACAGAATCAGGGAGAAGAAAGGAATGCTCAGTGAGCTTGGAGTAAGGTGCTGTTCTGGTGGAAACAGATGCTTAGAGAATGTTAACAGACAAGGAAAAAAAGAAAATCAGAGTATAAAAACTGCAGTGAATGTACACTGAATAAATTAAAAAGAAACCCTGAGGATAGGTGGACCTCTTCCTCAAATTTATATATTATTTTCCTCCCACAAGTTGAATGGTGCTGAGTGAGTTTGACCACTACATGTTTTTTTTTGTTTTTTATTTTTTTATTTTATTTTATTTTTTTTTGACCACTACATGTTAACACTAAAGAGTCACTTTATGTTATTCTCACATGTCCTGGAGTCTGGATATTTAGATGAGATGGAAGAAGAGCAAATTTAAAAAGTGTTGCTGGAAGTCAGTTATTGGGTATCTTCTCCCTTCTCTGACAAATCTTTACCGATCTGGGAGAGGGAGAATCAGAGTCACAAAAAACTGCAGACTAGAAATCAGCAGATGAATCTCATCCTGACACTCAAGTTAAATAATACAACCTTGAGTTACCTGCTCAACCTCTCCAGACCTCAGTAGTTTTATTTTCAAATTGAGGAAACTGAACCAGATGACTTCTCGTTCTATGATTCTGTCCTCTTCCCCCAAATCCTTATACCCCTATTAGCTATGTGAATTCAATTTTTTATGCAGTGAAATAGAGAATAATATCAACATAACTACCTCAAAGGATGATTGTGAGGATAAAATGAGAAGTTACATTTGAATAAGTTCTCTAAAATATATTAAGTTTGCCCAAAAAAGTATTATTTCTATAATTTATTTCTTCTGTGTCTTCAGTTAATATAGGATTTTGGTGATAGGGAGAGAAGAACATGTAAGGGTTTTTTGTTTTTTTTTTAATTGTTGTGTTAGTCACCATATGTATAATAAAGATATATCCTAAAAGTGATCAAATGTTTCACTTTGGATAAAATAGCAGGAATCACTGAGCACTGACATCGCTGGGTAGATATAACTGAACCAGTTATCTAAGAGGACACAGCATGTAGTTACATGTAAACATGCTTTGTGAATCAGCACATTTAACACATTGAAAATTCTTAGCAGGGGCGCTTGGGTGGCTCAGTGGGCTGAGCCTCTCTTTCAGCTCGGTTCGTGGCCTCAGGGTCCTGGGATTGAGCCCCGCTCTCTGCTTGGCGGGAAGCCTGCTTCCCCCTCTCTCTCTGCCTGCCTCTCTGCCTACTTGTGATCTCTCTGTCAAATAAATAGATAAAATCTTAAAAAAAAAAGAAAAGAAAAGAAAATTCTTAGCAATTGGTAATTTGTCTACAACTTGCAGGAGAATGGTCCTGAGAATAGGTCATTTATTATATACATAGATTTTGAAGCTAAAGTACAGGTAATAGTGTCTTCAATAGTGTCACCTCCACAGACAAGGCCAGGTCGGGGTGGAAAGTGCAGAGGGGAGAGGACAGAGTGAGGCAGGTTCCCTACTGACATCCTATTTCTTTTCTTCTGTGGATGAGGCACTGTCTATACCCCTCCCACCCCCCTGTCAAAGCTAGTCAGCTGAAACTTGAAGCTAGTAAAATGAGGAAGAAATGGCTCTTCTTACTTTTTGATTGTTTCTAGCCCACATGACATAAACTGCTGGCCCGTTTATGCATTTGCACAGAGGAATGATGTTCATCTTTAGCTAATATCCTTCCTTCTATTTTCCCACACAGTATTCTGTTAATTTTGTATTGCTTTCTCCTCTTTAAAAAATTACTTTTGCCCTATGAGATGTGGCAAACTGGAAAGCGAAATCATGGGAGACAACTCAGTGTCACTGTTCTCGTTTATCAAGTGAGGGGTTTGAGCTATCGATCTTTCAGGTTTCTCCCCAGCCCTAAAAATCTCTTTGGTGAATCCAGTGAGATAAACATCACCTAAAACTTAACGTTTTATGGTGAGCCAGGAAATCTCACCATTAGGGCAAAAAAGATGGAATACACAATTTTCATGCAGAGAAAGCTTTCCTTTAAAAATTGTATATTCTGAGAAACACTGTTTTCCATAAAAAATAATTTTGAGTCCCTGAAACAACCCACATGGAACGGATATCAGACACAAAAAGGAAAAGAACAGAAATGCTCTCTTGCCATTTCCCAAGTGTGTTGTTGTGAATGTACAATCAACCATAACAAGAGGTTTAGTATTTCAGCATTAATCACAGGAGAGATTTTGCATTTCCTCCTGTTGTTTCAACTACATAGCATAATGTAAATCAGCAAGAAGGGAGGGTAAGAATCCATACATTATTTCTATTAATCTCCTTGTTGAAATAGCTCACTGTCTCCTTTAATGAGAAATCACTGCATGGTGTTGGTGGGATTACCTCTCTCTTGTATTTTGTGCCTTTAATGAATCCTATTGATTGTTAAAAATGATATTATAATGGTAATTTTATGTTTTTACATTGTGGGAGATTATAGATCCTGGGCTAGTTGGTTTTAAAAGGATTCTTCTTTAAATATCACCATCACTTAGCATAGGAAATGACAATAATTTGGGGGAAAATATAATTTTTTCAACTAAGGATAAAAGAGTATAAAGTACTGATAGTTCCATCATATAAGAAGCCTCTCATTATTCAGATTTGCAGTTATAATTTTATTTAACCCAGTAGGGTTGCCAGTTAGCATTGAGATTGAATTGTGCTGTGGGCACCTTCCTACTGAATTAGTGCCACCACTTGGCCAGACTCTGGCCTCTGTTGCAGATACATGAAATAGTCATACTCCACAAAGCCTTTTAATATCCATTATGGGACCGCAAGCAAACACAGCCTTGAAATAGATAAGTTTTAGATAATTACAGAAATAACAGTTTGCTCTAACAGGCTTCTTGGCCATATTCAATGTCTTTTCATTCCAGACATGAGCAGTGAAAACAGGGTTCACCAAGTTACCCCTAGGTAATTTAGGGATATCTGGAAGCCACATTAGTGCTTGGGTCATAAGGAGAACATTTAGTAAATTGAAGATACTTACTAAAAAATTTATGAATTAATAGGAGCTATTTGAGTTAGTAAAGCTTCATCTTAAGACTTAAAAGCAAATGAATATACCTCCTCTAAGTGCCTCTCTTGTCATTGTTATTTCCTAAGTGGGACATAATCCAACATGATGAGTAGGGGTAGAAACTTGTGATGATACAAGGAGAGGGGAAAGCCATGGGATTATACTGAATTAGGTGACTATTAGACTGTGACTTTCTTGAGATTAGGAATTGTATCTTGTTTATTTCTGTATTCCCCAGATCCTAGCTTAGACACGTATTAATGCAGAAAATGTCCATTAACCAATAGGCAAACGCTGAGATAATGTGTCCAGACAAATAACAAGAAGTTATAGTCTTCCAAATCAAATATATGTGTCACAATGACCTGGTGAATTTTAGGATACTGCTAAAATCAGATATAATCTGGAAAATTGGGGAAAGAAAATGTTCATATCTTAAAGATTGTAATTCATTATATATATTTCAAGTCTCTCTTCTAACTGTAAAGACTATTCCTGAAGAGTGTGAGTTTTATAACAAAAATACTCTTATATGCACAAATGAAGACAGGACACCTCAGTTTGTACATGACAGACCAGCTCAGGGACAGAAAGTGCTGACAGCCTTCAGGCAAAGCATCCATGGCCTTGAAGAAGACGAGTTCTGGACAAAACAAATATGGGGAATTGCTGCTTCATGTAGAAATAAACATAGTTAACTCTTAGAGCTGTATAAATGTGTTGAAAATAGAAACTGCTTCAGGAAAGGTTTAGAAAAATTCACAACTGAGAGAAAAGCAAGAGGTCTTTGTGTACTTTGGATAAATTCATGATCTTTGGAGATTGTCACAGTGAGCAGGATTCATCATGCTTCTCTGTTTAATAAGCCCCTTGTTAATTTTGTCGGACAGAATATTCTGGATGAACCACTGGTCTGCCCTCCCCAGCACTTCCCACGATCCGACTGGCACAGGAGAGCTCTTTAAAAAACAATCTCTGGGAACTCATTTGCCAGAAATCATACACCTATGGAAATAAAACGGAGGGTTTTATTCATTATTTTCCACACTCTTGCCATTGTAAAGCACCTGTGCCCTCACACCACTCAGGAAACTGAAATAGAACACAGACGCAATGGAGGTTTGTTTACTTCTACATTTTCCATTTTTGCCGAAAGGGTTCCCGTGGGCATCATCGTGCCAACAGTGTGAGTTCTCTCCTCACAGATGCACAGGCCTTCCTTCTGGCCTTTCCCCCAACCCCCTCCTAATTTACTCAGATGATGGCCACCAATGGGACACTTCCTTTGTCTGGCTGGGATGACAGATGGCAGAGCTTCCACCGGGATTGGCATTAATAGGACTCAGAGGAGCTTCCGAGAGTGAATTGAGAGGCCATTCCTCTCTCGCCTCCAGAGACTTAGTACATCACATTTTGAATCCATCCTTGCACTCACCTCATAGGTGAAAGGGAAGAGGCCAGAGGAGATAATTACATGGTTACATTTAGCATTTATGTTTAAGAGAAGAACAAAGAGCTTGGGCTAAAAGCACTGATGTGACCTAATCATTAACAATTTATCCCCTTTGTTACTGAAGTCAAAATTCCCAGAAAAAAATATTTTAACACACCCTTGGATAGAGATGATTTATTTTTATAAGCTGCAGCCCAGCTTATAAAATGAAAGCTCATACACACTGCAGCAAACCATCTGTCAAGGGGGATCCAGATGAGCTAAACAGATGCAACAATTCAAGTCATTTCTGAAATGCATAAATAAAACTAGCATGGAATCAGGATTAGAAAATACGCAAATCCTAAATATTTTTAAAATGTCAATGGGAACTCAGTGTCAGATAACCCTCTACATACAGAGCTCTTCATTGGAAGAGAGATTTTTTTTTCCTTTCTTAGCCTTCTTCTTGACTCAGTAGATAACAGTAGAGAATTCAGAATAGTGGATAAATAATAAAGAGCCCCCTCTTAGGCTACCTAATATTTTTGAATTAAATAGGAAAACAAACTCTGGAAGGACTCTGAGAGCAAAGGCTTCAGGTAAAAGTAGTGAGAGTTTACCTAGTGCTTACCAAATGGCAGTGTTTTAAGTGCCTTGTACATATTAAATTTCACAACCCCATGGTCAAGTACCTTACTGTTCCCATTTAACAGATGAGAGAACTGAGCCTCTAAGAGGTTAAGAAGCTTGACAAGGGCCATACCAACAGTCAGTGTTGGAGCTAAAGTACAGGCACCATTTTCCATTTTCTCAGCATGCACAGAACTATTATTTCCAGAACACAGAGGAATGATAGTTGAGGCCATGGTGGAGCCATTTTGAATTGGGGAAGCCCTACCAGTCTTTGCACAGACTCTTCTAGTACAGAACAAACGCAGGCAGAGAAAGAGACAGTTGGAGCTGTCTGGGGATCCACAGGATCTCTTCCTACCCCTGACTCTGGCTTCCTCTGTGGTCACCCAGATGCTTCCCAACATACTCTGCTTTGGGACCTCTTTCCTTGGCCCCAGCTCTGGCTTTCCATCTCCTAGCAGGACTCTATCCTGTTCCTTTCTCACTAACACCTCATTTCTATTTGAATTTTCATTCTGTCCTGTGGCTTCTGATTTTTGAGTTGCATATGAACATAAAAGCTGGGATGAGAGGAATTTTGACTGTAGAAAGTATTTCTCATCAGCAGTGTTTCTCAAAGAGAGGTCCTCTGGAGGCATGCAGAGGCATCAACTGGCAACTTAAGAGAAGGCCGGATCCCAGCCTCCAGGCTGCACCTCCTATCTCAGGCATCCAGCTCTGGAGATGAGGCTAATGGATCTTTTTAACAAACTCTCCAGGTGATTCTCCTACACACTAAAATTTGAGAACCACTGATGAATATAAAGAGTTTCATGCTTAATAACCCGGTGATAATACTATATTTACTCATCAAGAAAAGCATTGAGTTTCCCTACAAAAAGCCGCAGAACTTGGAGGAGCTGATCAAGTTAGCTTGTTCAGAGTTTGTAGGTGACTTGGAAATTTGTAGGCTACTGACAACTGAGCATATTACAGTGCAACATGTACCATGTTTTTGGAAATTTTATCTAGGTTTCCTCAGAAACAACTATCTTACAAAGTCAGATAAAGAGGCCATTCACAGGAGACTAGCTGCTACTTGAGGGTATATTCCCAGCCACATATTCAGGGATTAACAGACTAAAGAGAGTAACAGAACAAAATGAGAGGGGAACAGTCCAGACTTTCTTCAGCCTCCAAACCTGCCACCATTTTCCTAGAATTTTTTAACAGGGATCTGGAGAGGCACACGATCATCCTACCACAAAATGGGGTTTAAATTGTTTATGGTGGAACTCTTCACCCCATAGCCCCGCTGTACTCTATTGGCTTCCCCCGTGGCTCTCCAGCACCAAGGAGCAGTTTCCAATAACCATCACCTGGGAGCGCTCTTCCAAAGTCCCATTCCCTGGCCTCTGCCCAGACTTCTTGAGTTGGAGCTATTAGGAATCGGGCCCAAACATGTGTAATCTATAGATACATATCTTGAATGATATAATTATCAGCATCATTTGGCAAACACTGCATCAAAACCTTAACTACAATATATTTCCACCTTCTCACACACTTTATTAATGTGCAGTCTCCATTACAAGAACTTAGCCAGTCTTCTTACTTTTAAGTTTCTAGAAAACAATACTTGTAAGAATAAAGGTTTTAGCTCAACTGCATAGGAGGCTTTATCTCAAAGCTAATTACCCTGAAGCTTTAAGGACTCCTGTAAGCATGTCCTTCTTCCAAGGCACTTAAAATAATTTTTAATCACAATTTGCTTTTATATTCTTAGAGCATTCCAAATTGGGTAAACTCTGGGCACCACAGAACCTGAGCTGTCTGGGGATCCACAGGATCTCTTCCTACCCCTGACTCTGGCTTCCTCTGTGGTCACCCAGATGCTTCCCAACATACTCTGCTTTGGGACCTCTTTCCTTGGCCCCAGCTCTGGCTTTCCATCTCCTAGCAGGACTCTGTCCCTATCCATAAATGATAGCATATATGACTAAGCCCTGCCAAATAGCCCCAAATTAAATATTTTTAATAGCTTGGGTTTTTTTTTTCTTACCAATGCGTTCCTCTGAATATTCAGCCCCCCTTTAACCTGATACTGTGCACTGCAGCAGTATATTTTTGACGAGGGTCCCGATATTCATTCAGAGACAATATTAGTGCCATGATGGCCTGGGACAAGAGCTGATAGCAGGAACAGATGGTCCAGGCAAAAGCCCACCCCAAGGGATACGATGATGCCATGTGTGTGAGAGCTGTTTGAGAAGTCCGAGAGGGTAGCATGCTTCAGAGATTAAGTGGGGACTCTGAAACCACACTATGTGACCTGAACTCAAATTGATTGATTTACCCAGTGAATTTAATAGATGGGTCTCATTCATTTTAAATAGGAAAAGAAACCTGCTGCATCTTCCCTATTCATGAGCTCATTCTCCAATTTAGGAAGGTCGCTTCATGCTCAAAGCGAAAACCAGCCTTCAAGTTGGGAAGCAAAGGTTTTTTGCAGGACTCAGATGTTCACGTTTTCTGTGCTTGGGCTATTTTTACTCAGCAGCACAGACGGTAGGGTAAGCACAGATTTCTTCAGCAGTTTTTATTATAGCAGGTGTGGGATCCTAAGCCATTGTCCTTAAAACACACACACACACACACACAAACACACACGCACATATTCACTTCGTGCATTTGAACAGCTTGGGAACTAACACCATCCTTTATGTGATCGTTTGGCTGTCTGCTTCTGGTTAGGGGAAAAAAAGGTATAAAACATAACTTTAGGAAGACCTTTTTCAGATGAGAATGACTGAGATGTCATGAAGGAATATTATGATAAATCATATCAGAGCCATTTCAAAAAAAGGGCATCTCTGCAAATGAAAGATCCTCATCAGTCTGAGGATCTGCAAGAGACATAACCGAGAGAAACATGAGCTCTGCCACAGAAGGAGGCTTTAATCAAATGAGAAGTGCCCTAACCCCTAAAGGCATAGGGTCTGATTGGTACTCTAGGGTACCACTAGAGTGGTACTCTAGGTACCACTGGTACTCTAGGTACCACTAGAGTACCATTGGTACTCTAGGTACCACTGGTACTCTAGGTACCACTAGGTACCATTGGTACTCTAGGTACCACTCTTCCAATCTCAGCAGGAATTGAGGAACACAGTGTAAAGGGTGTTAATGGTGAAAAAACATACTAAGCTGTATGTTGCGGAAAAGCAAGCAATCTAATGAAGAAAACCAAGGTGGACAAATGTCTGGAGCATGGCAGAGTAGCTAACTATCCATGCTGAAACCATGGCCTCCTGCGAGAACAGCAAATGCAAGTACAGTAGATGTCAACCGAAGTGGCTGTCCAGCTGGGGACCATATTTCCTCCTTGACTCTAAGCGGAGCTATCTGATGAATTACTGCCAATGAAAAGCGACTGGAGGGCACATGTCTTTTCCTTATGTCAAGGCGATTAAAAAAAAGATGGGCCTTCTTCATCCTCTTCTCCATTCTCGACATTCCCATTTGCCTGCTGGATATTGAAAAGCCCCTAGTAGCCTAAGTCCCAGAATGATAGTTTGGAAACCCCAACTAATCCAGGACCACCTTGCACTATTAAGTGAGAAATAAAACTACATGTATGCATGCCTCTAAAATGTTTTTTGTTGTTGTTGTTGTTGTTTGTTTGTTTTTTAAATAACAGCTAGTATTACCCTAAGTAGGAGACAGTCAAATGGTGTTTAAAGTTACAGCATAGGGGCGCCTTCGGCTTAGGTCACGATCTCAATTCTGACCCATCTCAGGGTCCTGGAATCAAGCCCCACATCGGGCTCTCTGCTCAGCGGGGAGCCTGCTTCCCTCTCTCTCTCTCTCTCTCTGCCTGCCTCTCTGCCTTCTTGTGATCTCTGTCTGTCAAATAAATAAAATCTTAAAAAAAAAAAAGTTACAGCATACCTGTTATGTGAATACGATATTCCTCCTTGAAGATCTTTTGGAAGAAAGGAATCTTGAACTGCATGTGGGGAGTGTGTAATCCAGGAAGATTTACATCAACATCTCCCATAAAATGTGGGAATTCCCAGTCCTGTCAAAGAAAATCAACATAAAAACATATTTGTGATTTGTTTTATTCCTAAGCAGCAAAATACCAAAATTGACTTTTTATAAGCACTTATTTTAAAATCATTTAAATGCAGCAAGCTGTAAGATGTATCTGTTTCATTCTGTGATGGTTATTTTATGTACATTAGGTAGTTGTGTGCATTCAAAATCAAAATTAAGTCATAACTTACATCCTCAGATTTTCTCTTTAATGTTGTAGTAAGAAACCAATATAGAATTGATTTGCATCTATACGTGTTTATCTCTTTTATTCTGGAAAACTGATCTTAAATTTTTGTAAGAAGGAAGTGATCCATATTTTATAATATGTGGTAATTCTGTTATAGTTTGTTTCACTACCTTTAAAAAATATGAACCCCATAATACTGTGTTTTGTGTAAGAAGACGAAGTAAAGAGGATCGAATTCACTTAAGTTTCTCAAGTCATATCCACGGGACTTTTATTAATCATCTCTGCTAGTAACTACATGGAGTGGAAAAATGCCAAAGACTCCTGTTCTGTTCTCTTGTAATTTAGCATCAATTTGAACCAAAATGGAGGGCCTGACATGCTAGCATGAGAGATGAACAATGAATTAATTCCCAAATTATCTTAGTTATTTTCTTGTTATAAGGCAAGATCAGGAGGGATGACCCTCCTTCTCATAAGGAAGGGAAACAGTTGCAAATGAGGATATTTTTAGGTGTCTCATCTGCTCTTTGCTTTTGGGTACAGCACCAAAGTTCACAGCTAGCATGTAAAGAAAAAAAAAAAAGACTAAATATGAAAAAACATTTGTGGTGGATCTACAGGCATTAATACACATATTTCTGCTTTTAATAACTAAATAATCACTAAATTATCAGTCCTATATTTAGTGAACTTCTTTTAAAAATATTATTGAACAAGTGATGAAATACGAATTTCAGATTTCAATACATTATTTCAATTTAAAAAGTAAGTTTCTCCAAGACTTCTGTATATTCAGCTGATACAGATGTGCCAATGATAAAGTGCCTGAACATCATAGGAGTGTCCATGTCCATTCCACTCCCCTTGTTTATTAATTATTTATTTACTTTTTTTTTTTTTCATTTTTTGAGAGAGAGAGAAAGCAGGTGGGGGGACGGGGGGGGGAGGCAGAGGGAGAGGAAGAGAATCTCAAGCAGGCCCCTTGCCCAGCAAGAAGCCCAACACGGTCTTGATCTCATGAACCTGAGATCATGACCAGAGTGGAAATCAAGAGTCAGAGACATAATCCATTGAGCCACCTTGGCACCTCACCACTACCCTATCTGCTGAGAATTCTGACCAAGGGGGAATAGGTTTCAGAGTAAAGGAACCTATGAAAGTGATGGTAACCAGGTAACTTTTCAATGTCTGTTAATTTCATGATCTATGGATCACTCCAAACTGCTAATAAGAAATTCTTAAAGACACAAAAAGAAAAATGAAATGATACCACATCATCTTTTTCTATTGCAGATAACTAGTTGGTCTCACCTCTCCTTGCTTTTCAGACCTCAGCAGTAAATTAGACATGTAATTTGGAAAATTCAGAAAACTCGAAACATAAGCTGGATAATTTAGAACATTTTGATTTAAAATATTAGTAAGAAATTAATTGGCAGTAATACTCGTAAATTATTGCATTTTTTAAAAATTCATTTTCCTTGGGGCGCCTGGGTGTCTCAGTGGGTTAAAGCCTCTGCCTTCGGCTCAGGTCATGATCTCAGGGTCCTGGGATCGAGCCTCACATTGGGCTCTCTGCTCAGCAGGGAGCCTGCTTCCTCCTTTCTCTCTGCCTGCCTCTCTGACTACTTGTAATCTCTATCAAATAAATAATAAAATCTTTAAAAATAAAAAAAAAAATAAAAATGCATTTTCCTTTATTTTTCATCAATACCTTGCTCTTCTTATGTTACTTGAAATACTCTTGGTAAGAGAATTGGAATTGGGGGCGCCTGAGTGGCTCAGTGGGTTAAGCCTCTGCCTTCGGCTCAGGTTGTGATCTCAGGGTCCTGGGTTCGAGTCCCATATTGGGCTCTCTGCTCAGCGGGGAGCCAGCTTGCCCCCTTCTCTCTCTCTGCCTGCCTCTTTGCCTACTTGTGATCTCTCTCTGTCAAATAAATAAATAAAATTTTAAAAAAAAGAGAGAATTGGAATTGAATTTGGTCTTTTGTTAAAATATAACTGACATCTCCCATGAAAAATTATGCTTGACACATAAAAGGACTGATAACCAGAGTGTCTTTCACTTGCCCTAGATAACACAAAGCATTACCAACAGAGCAATTCTCTTTTTTATTTCTTGGTTTACAAAAGAGAATACTTCTTGGTAGTAATTGGGCAAGTATACTTAGTGTACCTTCTTTTTGGAAATATGTTCTTGGACTATTCTCATTTAGCTTTTTATTCCATGAAATGAAATTTTTCTACTGGGTATGAAATTGGTTTTAGTTTGAAAGTGATCTCTAGAGATTTCTCGTAGAATGAGATAAAAACTTGATTCACGAAAAAATAGTTCCTCAATGATTTCCCACCTATAGTTGGAGAAAAAAAGATGAATTAAGGAAATAGAGTGCAGGCAAATGAGAAGAGAAAGTCTTGCTCCTTATCTGGATAATGGTGTTACTTTTTTTTCTTCTTTTTTTTCCCCTATTAAAGAGGTCATCAGTATAGGGAATTTGGGGGAATGTGTGATAGAAGTAGCTGGTGTCTAGTAAGAAAAGTTTTTGGAAAGAGGATAAAAAAAAAAAAGACACTACATTCTCTTAGAGTTATCTGTTCTACATTATTTTTTTATAATCACCATATTTTGCTTTTCCTTAGTCTTGGACTCCCTGTCCCCCTCCTCCTCTCTCTGTTACTCCAGTGTTAGTACTTCAGTTCCTACTCTGCATACTTCTCCAGACTCATTATTGGGTTAGTGTAAACTCTGACCACACTTGGCTTAGACTGGAATGCTAATAATAAATGCTTCCATTTTCAGGAAGTACGAGCTTGTCTTCATGGACAGGGTATCTGAGGCTGATGACACCCCAGGTATTTAGTTAAAGGAGGTAAAAGGGGAAGGGGATGGAGTTCTGAATCTCCCTAGGTATCATCCTCTTCATCTAAAAATTGGGGTTAAATATAGTAACTTCACAGTCTCCTTGGGAAGATGAGATAATGCTTGGACAGCAGTGAGCAGGGGCTGGAGACAGAGGAAAGAGACGGGGAAATGGCCAACAACCATGGCTGTTTTCCCCACATGATCCCAAGGTCAAGTTTATCCTGCAAGTGAAGCAGAGGAAGCAGATGGGTCTGTTTTCAGAATCACATGTAAAGCTGGTTCCAGGTCCCGGTGAAAAGCTTGGATACAAATGCCATGAGAATCATTGCTTTCTTTCCTGCTGCATAAATGTAAAATATGTATTTTGAACACAAAATCAAAATGTTAAGAGAATGACAAGGCAAGATGTGTTTAGCTACTAAGAACACAGTAGATAGAAGTTAATATTGTGCCTATTATGAAATGTGCATTTATTTTGTTCTTCAAGAAATGTTATCAGTATTTAGTAATTCAAAGTGGCCTTCTTTCTGTTATTAAATCTAACAATCACTATAGAGGTCTGTCACGTTTATGGTTCAGTGAGGTGAGAATTATTTCAGCATATCAGGTCATAGTATCATAGTATAGCATGCTACTCCAGTTCTCCTCAGTTCATGGTGATGAACAGACTTCCAACTTTGTATATTGCTTCATATAAGAAATAGTTAATTTACATTCAGATGGGCATATTTCCCATATCAGTATAAATGAGCAGTGCCATGGTATATATCTAAGCTTATTTCTTATATACTATGGCTTACTCTGCCTATAGCAATAAAAATCGCATTTGGACATGTAATTTGGACCAAGGCGTCCAAATCTGATTCTGTCCAAATGCAGCCCTATCATTCATAGACCACATTTGGACAGAATTTTGAGGCAGCATTCAGTATATAGGCAAAATGGTCTCGGGATATGCTGGATTCACCATTCCCTCATGTTTTCTCATTGAGACGCATACCTTGGGGCCAAGAAAAAGAAGTTGGTACTATGCGGAGGAACTCAAGCTTGAAACCAACAATGTTTTGAATTCCCCAACTAGCATTCAATTTTCCAAATCAAATGAAGAGACCTCATTTCTATACAGAAAAGCGCTAGAGGATAAAAATGTAATAACACTGATTGCTCTACCCCACAAAACTAAAGCCACAGTATCAGGACAAAAGTTATATTTTGCAGGGGGGCAAATATTGGTCACCTGATTTTTTAGGAAATTAAGAGATAGATTAGGTTAGATTTTACTGAAGAGTATTGATAACCATTTAGAATAGAACTGACTATAGATTTTTAAATGTTAATAAAAAGTAGCAACAGTTTTCAATGGAATAAGTTATATATCTCCTCTTTAGACTCTTTAGATTTAGCTTAAAATGCTTTCAAAAGCAAACTACAGATATGCTCTGTTTTCTGTTTGTTAATCTCTGTTTCTCCTATTTCAAAAACAGATTTAGTCCCATGAATATCAGAATATCAGTTGACCAAAAATTTCCCCAGCTGGTAAATATCCTTAGCTTTTCTATGTTAACAAGTGTCCCAGCAATAGGATTTTAGGTAACAGTGAGCTATGGTGGCCTGAAGAATTGTACTCCTCTCTGGGTGATATTATGGTTTCTTATTAAGAATCTCAGGTGTCTGATTTCTTTCAATTCTATCATTCTTCTAATTGGCAAAATTGCTGTGGTATTACTTGGTTGAGTGGCTGAGTAAATCCTTGAAAACACTGACATATAGTAAATTTTGTTTATTTGTTTTTCCATGCCTGCCTCTCCCATTGGAACATAAGCTCTAGGGAGCTTACAGAAGTTTTCCCCTCTTTGTTCACTGGTCTATTCCCCAGACCTGAAATAGTGCTTAGCATCTAGTGAGAACTCAAAAATTTGTTGAACTGATGAATGTAACTCTCTGAAAATTAAACATGCACAAGAGTCCCCTTTTTGGCTTCATGTAAATGGTAACACAGAATGGATTTAGGTAAACAGAGGCAACAAAAAAGTACCTGTTTTTGTGAGTAATATTACACATCAATCTGAGACTCATTATTATGAACAAAAAATTGGTTGTTTTTCTTTCCCTATAAACTAGGTATAGTTCAGTCATATGGAGGGTAACCCAAAGATTAAACCATTTGCCAAAGATCCCAGAAGACAGGAGACAGTGGATAATTACAGAAAGAAAGTTGTCAAATGTAAATATTATGAGATGAGTTAATGTTTGGGGAGTTACCAAAAACGCTTGTTGCGATGATCCAAGATACTCTTTTAAGTTATCGTATTTATATTTAGTAAATTAAAGAAACTCATGAGACACATCCAATCTAGTCCAAGAACCAAAAAACTGAATATAAACCAACATGTGATTAAACAAAGCAGGGTAGAGGGTCATTTCCCATGGTGGGTGATGAACAAAAGTGAAATACCAGAAGGTTACTCAGATGCCCTTTGACAAATTCCTTTTTCTTATATGTTTTTCCTTCATTTTCTCTTAATAGTTAACTATTTTTCCCCTCAAGGGCAAATGAATTCTATAACATTTTGAAGTTTTCTTTCAGGAGGCTATTTTAAAAATTTATATGCTATTTAAAAAATTTTAAAAATTTAAAATCTTTAAGGAAAAATCTTGGCTTTCTGGTTGAAGTAAACTTTTGTCAACAAGCAGTAGATGGAGATGGTAGATCTCATTCATCGCTAGAACAAATCCCAAGTCAGACTGTAGACCCTTACTTAAAATGTTTAAAGAACTTGACTCTTTCATGTGTTTTCTTATATTCAAAGATACCAATTAACTCTCAAAGTGTTGCCCAAACAATCTAATTTATCCTAAGGGCCTATTTTGTAATGTTATTTAATGTATTTTCTTCATCAACGATCTATCTTCCTTACTTCCAAAGGCCAATAAGAATTTTCCAGGCTAATTTTAAAGCCAACACACTTCAGTGAGATAGAAATGGTGATTTAATGCAGGTAGAAAAGGCAAATAAGTCAATCCCAGAGTAGATTTGAGAAGTAAGTATAGTTTTTGTTACTTTTAAAGGACTCCACTATGAGGTTCTGGCAAAACAGCAGTTAGTTTTCCAAAACAAGTTTTATTAAGTCTATACCCTTTGAAAGCCTTTAAGCACCAAGATGGAAGGGTGTCTGATGAAGTGCATGGGGCCTCATTAACAGAGGTCTGGCTTTGGCAGACTGATGTGATGAAGGACAAAATAAAAATCAGTCTTGTAACTGTTCACAGCTACTAGAAATGCATCATGTGGCATCTAGGAATAATGGGAAATCAATATCCCTCACTAGGGCAATAGAGTTCACCAGTACACAAGAGAGAGTACTTGACTTCTTAGAGACTCCTCTGTGGGGGGATGGAAAGAACCAAACCCCTTGCCTAGACAACTTGCTGATAACCAAAGTTAGCGCATGGTCTAAAGAAGCACATTGTTATAACTCGGTAATAAGTCCTTTTGGATGAAATCTTCCATCAGTTACCAAACAACGTGACTTGCTTTGCACTTCTTAAGAACAATGAATATTAACCACAAAATAGATTGGCGTATTTTTTACTTAAAGGAGAGCTCCTAATAGCTCCTTTTTTCCTTGTAAGGGAAGAGGGAAATCTAGTGGAAGGAAGTTCTTAGACAACACACTTTCATGTTATTTTTCAGATACTGGCTGCAGTTCAATAGCACATAGCCCTTTGCTTACTCTGTGCTTTATTGTATTTGCACATTTGGTACAAAATGTCACTGCTCCAATATCTGTTCTGACTCTGTGCAAGCTGCCAGCAATGGTCACATGCAGTTGTCTGAATGACTAATTCTTTCTATGGGCTATAGAGAAAAATTAATTGCATGCTGTCAAAGGAATAGATATTACTATCCTTGGTAAAATTTTTATTTATTATTGAGGTCATTTTTCTCTGTGCAAAAAAACAGTAATAGTGGAGATCAGTGGGTAAATGTAACTCAATATAAAAATGTTCACTTTACAAATAGAGAGTGTGAAGTTGATCTAAATATCAGGTGGGTGGTTAAGGTAAATTACTTCTAGGATTTCTTGCAATGGGTTCATTTCTATGATTATTATTCTTTTTTTGTCAGGAATGTCTAACAGAGCATACATTCTAGTTGGGAGACCTGTCAATCAGCAAGTTGCATTACAATGTGATGTCAAATAGTTAATCAGTACTGTGAAGGAAATCCAGCAGGGTTGGGGGATGAAGAACGGTGAGTTCGGGGTGGGTGTTAACTAGTTTAGTCAAAAGGAAACTTCTTCAAGGAAGAATTTTGTTTTTTGCTTTTTGTTTTTGTTTTAATTTTTTCAGTTAACATATAATCCAATATTGGCTTCAGAAGTAGAATTCAGTGACTCATCACTTATATACAATACCCAATACTCACCACAACAAGTGCCCTCTTTAATACGCATCACCCATTTAGCCCATTCCCCACTAGCCTCCCTCCATCAAGCGACTCAGTTCGTTCTCTGTTGAGGGTGACATTTGTATGGAGTGCTGATTGGTATGAAAGAAGTGGGACGCCTGGGTGGCTCAGTTGGTTGAGCAGCTGCCTTCGGCTCAGGTCATGATCCCAGCGTCCTGGGATAGAGTCCCACATCGGGCTCCTCGCTCGGCAGGGAGCCTGCTTCTCCCTCTGCCTCTGCCTCTGCCTGCCTCTCTGTCTGCCTGTGCTCGCTCTCTCTCCCCCTCTCTCTGACAAATAAATAAAGAAAATCTTAAAAAAAAAAAAGAAAGAAGTCCTGCAAAGTTCTGAAGGAGAAGCTGATCAGCTAGAACCAGCAGCGAATGCAAAGACCCTAAGGGGGAAATGAGATGGGTGTGCTCAAGAAACAGCAAGCTTAGGGTGGTTGTTAGGCATTTGAGTGATGTGGAATGTGGTGGGCTGGCGATTGGATGAATAAATACCAGTTAGGAGACCAGAGCAATAGTTTGGCGGTGAGTTGATGGTGGGTAAACGAGTGTGATCCAGTATTCAGATCAACAGGTATTTTAAAGGTATTACCAACTAAACACCAATTTACCAGTTGTGAGAACAACCAGTAGCATTCACTGGGTGAGGAAAGATTGAGGAACCGATACACCTGTAGAAGATAGGGAAGTGGGTAAGAAATCCAGAGATTTATTCATGTTTATTTCATATAAATATATTCATATTTATTCATGGGGGTATTGTGTAGGTAGTTGGGAGCTTATGGGAGAGGCAAAAACTGGAGATATAGATGTGGGACTCAGCAGTGCACTGACCTAAAACCACAGAACTGAATAAAATCACCTAGAAAGAGAGTATACACGAAGCCAGGAGAAGATACTTGCCAGGGACTTATCATTGAGGCACTCCACCATTCAGAAGTTGGAAGAGGAGAGGCCAGTAAAGAAAACTGAAAAGGAATGGCATACATGACAAGAAAAACAAGAGAGGGGCACCTGGGTGGCTAAGTGGGTTAAAGCCTCTGCCTTCGGCTCAGGTCATGATCCCAGGGTCCTGGGATCGAGTCCCGCATCGGGCTCTCTGCTCAGCAGGGAGCCTGCTTCCCTTCCTCTCTCTCTGCCTGCCTCTCTGCCTACTTGTGATCTCTCTCTGTCAAATAAATAAATAAAATCTTTAAAAAAAAAAAAAGAAAAGAAAAACAAGAGAAAGTGGCCTCCTAGAATCCTAGAAGCCAGGTGGAAAGCGTTTCAAGAACAAAGTAGTAATTAATTCTGTTGAATGAACCTAAAATATCAAGTGGGAAGACTGAAAAGTAACTACAAGGTTGTTGATCATGACAGGACCTCTGAGCTCCAGAGGAAGATGATATTGTGGACAAAAGCCTGACTGGAGTCTGTTCAAAAGCAAATAGGGGGTGAGAAGTAGAGGCAACACTACAGAACTCTTATGAGGAGTTATTAGTGAGAACAGGAAAAAAAATAATCAGTAACTGCTAAGAAACTATGATTACACTAATCTCAAATAAATTTTTTTTTAGTGTAACATAAATTGAATTTTGGTAGAATAAGGGAATCTGAGACCTAAGATACCCTTTTTATGTTTAAAGATGATGTTAAAATCTGGTGTCCACCAATATGGGTATTCTGGTTGTCTGTAAGCCGATGTCTACTCTGACTGGTCAGTACTTCTGCTGCGCCAGTTGGTAAATATTATGACCATCGCTGTTTACAAAGTTGAAATAGATATTTTCCTGAAGAACAGAACAAAACAAAGCGACACTGGGCCAAGTTCATTGTGTCTAGAATGCAGCAGGGTTTGAGAGACAAGAAGTTGAATCCTTGCTGCTCTATACCCAGTGTGGTTTTCTCCCATTTTACCTTTCAATAAAGATTTTGGATTTTGGAGCAATCACAGAGTCTCTGCCTCTGACCCCCTGGACCACCCAGTGATAAAAGGAACAGAAAGAAAAACCTTTAGAGCAATGGATTTGAACTGTTAGACTTTTCAGGCCTTTCTTCAATGAGTTTTAGGTCAAGAATATTCATCCTCTGAGTTTTAGAGACAAATGATCAACCTTCAAGTAAGAGGGCAAAGACTGGGAAAACAAGGTATGTAGGGGCAGGGTAGAGGGATGGAAAGAATGTTATTGGAGAATTATACCCTCTGTGAATTGAACAAGTTTTTGGAAACTATTGTTAGTCCAAAGGTCAATGCCCAAGAAAAACCTAAAATACCTTGCTTTCCTTGTTAACTATCTATGGGGGAGGTATTTTCCCCCTTGGGGTCCTTTTGGAGAACAAGTTTATATACTAGGGTAAAGAAGACTTATATGCATGTTAGTACTTGCCTGCCTTTTTATTGACATAATCCATCCAGAGAACGCAGGGGTGGTGACAGTGGACTTGGCCTGTAGATTTCACATAGCACTCACAGAGAGAATGGTAAGTCTACATTTCTTGCAGAAGTTCTCACTAGCCCATTCAAGTCCCCCATAGAATGGCATCACATTATTATTCAGCTAATTCAGCAGTTATTCAATGCCCACTATATGCAAAGCATCTATTCTCAAAATATATCAAATGGCAGTAATAAAGAAATACGCTAACCTTTCCCTTTTACAGTTATAGGCAATGAGAGGCAGAGAGGTTGCAAGACTCCACCCATGTTACCCAATGGATTAATGGTAGAGAGAGAGACAGATATAATTTAATCAGTAACTTGTGAATTGTCTTTCATTACATCCCCCTAATTGAGAACTCTTAATTTAGGAGAAAGAAAACACCTGCTGAGATCAACTAAATTTTCATATTCTGTTCAGACTACACAAACCAACATTGGTCATGAGCTTACATTATGTCAAGTATCTGATCCACTCTGAACCACCTACAAATATATATGGTAGGTGGGCTTTTTCTCACTTTACGTGGAAGTAAATTGAGGATCAGAAAGCAGTCAAGTAGCTTGCCCAGTACTGCACGGTTGACACCACAATGATTGGTACCTAGGTCAGTCTGACCCCCAAAACATTTTTGTACAGCATATCAAACTTTTCCATGCCTTTTTTCCCCATCAGGCTCTAATGTCACAACTGTCTTCCTACCTAAAAGCCAACTGTCATGCTAATATGTGTTCCTGTTTCATGCTAACTTATATTTGTAATGAAAAGTTTCCTTTTAATGGTATGTTGCTGCTTATCTTGAAATAATATTTTCCAAGAATTATTTTGCTACCTAACTTCCATGGCAAAGTAAAGGCATGGTGGTGGGTCTATGTTTACCCTGCAAGTCATTGACAAAGCCTGCGAAGTGTGCAGGCTGAGGTGCGCATTTAACTCTAGATGGTTTATGACCATCTTAGAATTTTTATTGCCAATGCATAGATTTGGCTCTAAACTTAGAATATTTCTAGTAATGAATACTATCTCCCCAACCTCTCTGCACTTCAGTTTTCTCACCTGAGGCTATTATTCACAGCTATTTTTCAGTGCTTAGGCACTCTGATGTCGGACTCCTATATCACTGCATGGGAAAACAGGATGGATTGGGGGATGATTTAGTGCCCACTAGTGATGGTTATCAAACTTTGCAACTTCCTAAAAAGACAACTTTTATGTTCCTTTGGAACTTGTATGAAGGTAAGATTTGTGCTCCTCACATATTGTGGCTGCACATATCATTAAATGATAAACTTTTATACTATGTAGGTGATGAGGCAGAGCTGAAACACAGGAATGAGAACTATAAGGATAATATATGTATTTTTGCATAGCAATCTCACAAACTCTTTTATAACAAGTTTTCCTTGTTCTGTGTGTCAATGAACTGTTTCAAGTTATTGTGTTACTGGGAACCCCTTACTTCATGGACTAATTCTTCTTGTTCACAATTATGATCAGTAGAAGATGACACAATTTCCATAAATATAACATTATTAGTAATTTTATTCAAAGCCCTTTTTCATATTTGATCTTAAATAGAATGCCAGTGTAATCAATATTAGCAAGTACATTGTAACCTTATGAGGTTGGAGCTTCATATCTCTGTGTAATATGTCAGATTTCTAATGAAATGTGTCATATTTAGAAATGTTCCAAGAAATATCCTCAAGCATATATGGAAACAAAGTAACAGTGGACTTTGGGAAGGTGTTAAAAATTATCAGAAAATGATTATATGCTACCTCAGGGTAATATCTCATAAAATTTTTATTCATAAAATTGGTAAGCCTATGGTTCTGAAAATTGACTTTTAATGCACAGAAAAGCTATCTGAAAGCAATCATAGAAACTAAACATAAAAACATAAGATTTTGCCTTCAAGCATTGGATTATACTTGGTGAGTCATAGGTAAATGTGAAATTATTACATTTGCCAGTTGCCAAAGGCTTTCCTTTATGGATATGTGCAACATATATACATAAATTAATTAATATGTTATTTTTCTTATATAAACCCAAGTACACTTGATTCATTACCTCTCACTAGAGAAGAAGTTGGCAAATAAACATCATTATGAAACCATTCAGGTGATAGACTATGTTCAGAAATTAATTTTCTGAATAAAGTTTCCAAATTGTTTTATAAAGAAGTGATTTGCTGACTAAATTCCATCCCAGTTCTAACTCAGATATCTATACTTTTAATACTGCATTTCTCTTTTAAAATAGTAAATGCACTCTTTAACAGTGATATACAGACTAAAAATTTCTACTAACCACATATCATTTGCCTTTTAATTCAGATACCTGATTGTCTTGGCCAGAAATGGGTACTTCTTTACATCTCTTTCTTGGGAAGAGTACATATGAACAATGTTAAGCTATTTTCATGAAAAGCACCTGCAAGTAATGCCACTTAATTCAGAATCAGTGAAAGATTTCTTCATTTGTACTTCCCAAGCCTTGATGACATACGATGTGAAAGAATATTATAATTAACAATGTTTAAGAATTTTTCTCTTTCAAATCAATGGTTTATCATTCAGCATGCCCTCATTGACAAGTATATAGCATGGTCAGTAGGTTACTCATGTGATAATCCAAAATAAAGAGATGTCCTCTGAAGTTATTTCAGTAAAAGGAAATAAATTTCCATTTATTAATATTACTAAATATTCTGCTTGCCACATCTCTCCCCAGGCGCTATAACTGATGAACAGTTATGACAACAGCCACCATTCAGTGAGCTAAATGAAATAATCTCTGTACCAAGCATAGTGGTTTACATACATTTCCTTATTTTATTTTTAAAAAATTTATGAGGGACTTTTTATTTTCTCCATTTTGCAATTGTGGAAACTGGGGTGCAGAGAAGGTGCCTGACTTGCCCACTATAATACAACTAATAAGTGAAAGACTGGAGCCACTTGTAGGCTCTGTCCAGCCCCATATACACCCAGTGTTCTTTCTGCTGCACTCATGAAGGTGAGTAGGAATTTACATTGTCCTTGTTCAAAATGACTTTTACTGTCTTGGTTTAACCACAGTTTCTTGTGTCTCTGCCATGAATCCCCAAAAGAAACTACTGAACTACATAGAGATGTTTGCCCACAATTGTTACTTTGTTTCTTCTTCATACCCTCAACTACCCTGATCTCCAGTTAGAATTTTCCACTGAAACTAGATGTTGCTTCTATCACCAACATTTCTTTTTTTTTTTAGATTATTTATTTATTTATTTATTTGACAGACAGAGATCTCAAGCAGGCAGAGAGGCAGACAGAGAGAGAGAGAGGAGGAAGCAGGCTCCCTGCTGAGCAGAGAGCCCGATGCGGAGCTCGATCCCAGGACCCTGGGATCATGACCTGAGAAGAAGGCAGAGGCTTTAACCCACTGAGCCACCCAGGCGCCCCTCACCAACATTTCTAAACTAATACCTGTTTTGGCTTCCTGGCTAATAGCTAATTTCTTTGCCTTTTTCAAAGAAAACTTATCTTGTCTTTCCTTTTTATGCTATTGTCTTTTATTTGCTAAAAATCTGTAGACTCAACATTTGTTGGTGTCAGTCCCTCTTCTAAGCATTGGCGATATCTCAGTGAACCCGGTAGATCAGATTCCAGGCTCTGCCTTTGGGGGGTTCACAGCTTGAATGTAGGATAAAAATATAATCAGACTAATGTCAGAAAAATGATTAGTAGTAAAAAAAATAAACCAGGATGACTGGTTGGCAGAAGCTACTTTAGATAGATTAGCAAAGATCTCTATAAGGATAGAACCTCTTCAGTGAAAGGACTAGGTGCTGTGATACATGCTATGGATGCCACAGGGGCCAAACTAGATCAACAGAGAGTTCCCATCCTTAACATAGCTTTCATCTAGTGGGAACAAAGATAAAAAAATTAATAAGTTGAAAAAAAATTAATAAGTTGAATGAGTGGTAATAATTGTTGCAAAAGAAGTAAATTAGGGACTGAGAAAGAATAACAGAGGGGGCACTTGAGGAGGTATCTTGGTAGAGGTTAATTAACACCTGAGCTGACAACTGTGGGTAGGAATGATCCAATCACACACCAGAGACTACTGAGTGAAGCAAGTACTCAATTATCTCCTTCATGTATTCTTCTAGGCCCTAGGAATACAATGGTGAAAAATACTCAAGTACACCCGGACTTCTTGGAGCTTATAGCTGAGTAATTAAATTGGACAAGCATCAAATAATGGTGGAAGCAGACCTGGGTACTTCTGGATTAACTTGTATGATCATGCCCACCCGTCAATCACTTAAACAACACGGTGTCACAGTTTTGGTATATGTATCTCTTTCTGGCTTTTTTCCTCAGTGCTAGCACCAAAGACTCTTCTGTTATAGCTCAGTGACAAACTGCTGCGTGGTGCTCATCAACTTTTCACATTTACATCATGATTATATGCTCCTTAAAGGTATACCCAGTCTTTGACACAATGCTGAATACATAGTAGGAAGAAAAAAACAAAAACAAAAAACCAAAAAACTCAATTGTTTGATTATTCACCAATATTTACTAAGTGCTTACAATCTGCCAGAAATTGTATAAGGCCTTGAATACTACACTTGATCTTAGCCAAAAGGCCGAGAAGGGATTAAGGCCTTGAATACTAAATACTTCCTGCTTCCAAGAAACTTACCCTTTAACAGAAGAGGTAAACAGTTAAACAGTACCTAAAGGGTAATGTGGAAGGACAGTAACACAGGCATACGGCAGGTTCCCATGGACCTACTGGAAAAGTAGTCCCTCATTCAAACTGTGAGTTTTACAGTGACCACAGGCTGTTGAGAGTATGTAACAGGTCATCACCCTGCTGTAGGAATAGGAGATAACCATATCCACTGCTTGTCTTTGCTATAATTTGTGGAGTTGTTGGTTTTAAACACAGAACAAATGAACTTTTCCCAGTAACTTTGGTTTATCTAGGTTTAGGTTATCTAAAGATCATCTTTCACAGATCGACTTTTCTTACAACATTTTGACTTCAGTCCTATTTCCCCAAGATAGGCCCTGCTTACTGAATATGTAGTAATATAGAAAATGCAACCTAGAGAACTGCCACAATGCTCAATACATATCATCTGAATACCACTGCTCAACAATAAAAGTGGGAATGGTTTGCAAATTTTCTGGGAGCTAGCAAAAACATTTTTTTGTGTGTGTCCCACTTTACCCTGAGGCAATTTGCAACATGGCTTTCCACTATAAAACAGATATAAATGGGCATTTGACCTAAGATCAGCAAGAATATTATTGAGAAAAGTGATTAAATCCTCAAGATTCCTAAGTCCATGGTTAAGGCTGCATGCCTTTTCATATTTAAGCTAGTATTGACTTCAAACTCTAGTCATCATTTAGATTGAATGCCATTTGGAGTAACATTAGCCAGGTAGTTTCCTTGGTCAGTATTTACATCACACATCAATATTTTTTAATGTTTACTTTAACCAAAGCCAATATTTTTTATCCTTGACTCTTGAGGTAATTACTTTGGTAAATGACTATGGCATAAATCAGATAACCATATAACAATTCACCACAGAAAATAGTTATGCACATACCATTTTTCCCAATGCCTCTATAAATAATAAGAAAACTTCATTACCTTCTTGAACAGGACTTCAAGTATTGTTATACACACACACATACACTTTCTTAATTATAAGAACATTCAACCATGTACATTAAAATTAAGAGGGCAGAGAAATTATATGCTGTTTAAGCAAATCTGCTTTTCCACATCTGATACGAATTTGTGTTTTCTCTTAGATTCAACTTTTTCTTTTTTATCTGGCTTCACACTGTCAAAGTAATTGAATTAAATGAAAATGTGATGGAAAATAAGAGCAAGCCAATTGTTTCATAGACAAAAATATTGTTTGCTTTTTTGCTCTTTAAGAGCTGCTCTAGCAACCTCTAAATACAGTTGGTCTTTAGAGAAAGTTATTTTCTTGTTATTTCTTTTTCTCATTTACATGTTAATTTGGGAGCATGTTTATACAGTCATGTTTTAATGTACTTACACATCCATATTAATCTGATAATTCTACATCCGAAAATCTTCTGTGCTAAGGAAATAATTTACAAAATGAAAAATCCTAGGCATAAAGATAGATTTCACTGTATTGTTATTTATTAAGGTGAAAAAGTGGAAACAACCCTGTGATAGAAGAAGGAAGCAAATTATGGTATATCATTCCACAGAAAATTATATAACTCCTCAGAATTATAATTATGCAAACTTTATGATACATTGTTAAGCAAAAAATACATAATACAGAATTGAATATGCACTATAATTCAAGTGGAAGAGCAGACACACCGTAAACAAAACAAAATAAAAGCTAGCAAAAGACATGGAGATAATACACCAAATTTGTTCTGTTATGGTGTAAAATTACAGATGGTTAAAAATCTCTTGCTTTTCAAATTTCTGAAGTATTCATATATTATTTTTGTACATACAAATATTTATATGCACACTCCAGTCACTTTTCCATTTCTGAGCAAGTTCTTTTTTGGGGGGGGAGCTTTATATCTCTCTTTAATTCCAACATAGTCAATTTCTTCCTTTAAACTCTAACCGTATAGCTTCTTATAAATCTTGCTTTTATTCAATCTTACTTTTATTTACTTTTGGTTGAAGTAATTCCATTTCAGCTCTGGGTTCAAAAAGGATATAATATCACCTGTGTTCTCTCAATGACCCCAGTGTGCTGTGAGATTTAATAAGATAATGTCCATGCAACACTTTCTGCTTCTTAGAGGTGGGTGCTATATAAAAACAATGCATTATTATTACTTATGTTATTATAAAACCCAGAGGATATTAGAGTTACATTTTAGCAGACGCAGACAGTGTTGGACTAACTCCAAGTACAGGCTGGGCAATGTCCCTTAATGCCAAACTAGAAGTCAGGATTCCCAGAGCGGGAGGAATTTGCTCCCTATACTGGAGAGTACTGCTATGCAAATCCCCAGGGGTTCTCAATCTTAGAAACAGGGTATTTGCGGTTTAATGTGCAATATTCTAAAAATTATGGTAGTCATTTATATCTATTTGATATATCACTCCTCCTTTCTCTGTTTAGTTCCATCTGAATACATTCCCAATTATTTATGGGAAATAAACTTAAAAATCCAGTGTTAAAAGGTAGATATTACTGATTACTAGAAATCCTAAGGTGACCTAAGGGTTTTATACCTATAAGCATACTCATTTCTGACTGAATTACCTTATACATGAACCCTTTGTCCAGCTTCTGACAAGCGGTCAACTACTCTGTGAGCATTTCTAGAGAAGTTATTTTGCTACTTCCTAAAAAAGCTCTGACACTTAGAATGTTCTATTTTACATTTAGCCACACTCTGTCCTCATGTCCTTTTGCTTTCTGACACTATGTGTCCTCAGTCATTCCACTATGCTTTTTCATTCAGTCAAGTCAGTCACACTTACTCTGTAGCCACTGTGTCAATGCCCTGCAAGGTTCTGGGGACACAAAGATTATAACACTTCTGTGTCCTAGAGCATCTCACAGTATAATGGAGACATGGACAGCAAGAGAGATAAATTATCATAAATATAGTACGTGCTATGTTGCAGGTAGGGAGTAAAGTGTCAAGGGACAGAAATCAGGAAAAGAGTAATCGTGGCTGAGAACATTCAAGAAGGCTTCCCAGAGAGAGTGATTTTGTTCTCTGTTGAAAAGATGACCGTAAGAGACTCTCAATCTCGGAAACAAACTGAGGGCTGCTGGGGTAAGTGGGAGGGATAGGGTAGCTGGGTGATGGACATTGGGGAGGTATGTCTATGGTGAGTGCTGTGAATTGAGTAAGATTGATGATTCACAGACCTGTACCCCTGAAACAAATACATGTTAATAAAAAAAAAAAAAAAGAAAAAGAAAAGATGACTAAGCCTGGCTGGCTGAGATTTTGCCAACTGAAGAAACCATTAAAGAACATAGGAATAGATCCAAATGGGCAGGGAAAGGGGAGTTTACTGTGGCTGCATCTGAGTGAAAGGGATGAGACTGAGAGGCCAATGTGTGAGAGCTTTATGTTCAATGCTTAACAGACTGGACTTTCTGCCACATGCAATGGACCCAACAGAGATTTGGGGGTTAATGAACAGCATGAACAGATCTATCTTCAGGAAGATAGCTATAATAATAATGTAGGTAGATTTTTGGCTAGAGTGGGGAGGGTCTTGTGTTAAGAAGCTATTGCAAAAGTCTAGGCAAGACATAATCCAATCAGTATATTGGATATGAGAACCAAAGTGTGGGAGAAGCAAAAGGCGAATTCTATTTTCCTCACTGGAGAGCTGAATGGATAATGACATCATGAAATACAACCACAGCCACAACAACAAAATATAGGAGGGAGAGCAATTTTAAGGAGAATGGTAAGGCAATGAAATAAGTTCTGACTGTTAAGGATGAGGTTTCTATAGGATCCTGAAGAGTCGATGTCCAGAAGACAACTGGAAGCAGATCTGTAGCTTAGAAAGGAAGTCAGAGCTGGAAATACACTGGAAAAAATACTCCAAATAACATAAATAGAACAAAACAGTTTAGAGTAACTCAGTAGAATACTCCGTGAGGCACTACTGTGATTCCTCTTACTCTTTTTCCTTTTTCTTCTTTAGGATTTTGTTTATTTATTTGACAGAGAGAAAGAGAGACAGCGAGTGCGCAGGGGGAGGAGGAACAGACTCCCAATGGAGCCAGATTCGGGGCTTGATACCACAACCCTGAAGTCACGACCGAAACTGAAATCAAGAGTCAGACACTTAACTGAGCCACCCAGGTGTCCCGCCCTCTTTTTAAAAATTCTGTTATTTCTTCCTAAGATGCTATTGACACCATGGATTCATTCAAAAGATAATAACATAAATGTTAAATGAATGCAAGGAACTTAATTTAACTACGTTATGCTCTTTATAATTTTGCATTTATGTATAGTTTAGGTGTGGTTTGATAAATGCCACTCTTCTTGTTTAGCTGTTTTATATTTAATCTTATAATTTTTCATTCTTGTCTTATCCTAGCACATAAATTTATCTTCCCTCAGATACCCTCTAGAAGAAGAGTAAAACTTGAGGCATTTCAGGACCTCTTAGTCTTAAAAAATTGCCTTGTCACGCCACGCATACACCCCACACATACATTGGGAAGTAACAAGTGGGTATCACAAATGCACATAAACTCAATTCTCTCTTTACCAAGTAGTATCTGCCTTTTCCTTTATTTATTTTTTTCTTTTCTGACTCACAAAAGATATTGACTACAGAGGACAATGTCCATGAGCCTGCTCGGAACATACTGGAAGCCACCGAGAATTCTCATTAACCTTTTCTTCCTCTGTCACAACTGCTGGTTTTGCCTCCAGCTAACTGCTGCTGAAGAGGTTTCTAGCTCTGCTTCCCCTCTGGGTCTGGTACAAGGATGACCCATCCTCATTCTTTCTGTTCTAGATACCTTGGTCTTCTGGTGTTTTATATATAGGCTACTTCTATGAAGCTTCTCTATGTCAACATTCTATTCCTGTAGGATGGATAATTTCCTAAAATATTCCTCTTTCCATCATGCAAATGGAATCTTGACAGACCAATCTTCCAGGGCTCTCCATACATGTTTGATTATGTCTGACTCCAGGTTCAATACAGATTGGGTGATTATGGGTAATGCCATATACCTCGAGTGGACTAACCAGAACAGAGTCTACAAAACTTTCAAAAGCCAATGAAAAGGAAAAGTCAAATCAAACAGAACTAAAGCTCTTTATGTCTCAGACTTTCATTCTGAAAAATTCAAAACACTGTGTCATTATTAAATTCAAATAGAAATTTGATCATTCTAAAGTAATATCAACCAGGAGATAGAGTGATTTCTAAACAAGTACACGGAGCTGAAAAAGCCAACTCGTATAAGAAAAAACTCATTTTTCAAATTATTGTGCCCCATTTAATTTTTACAACATCATGCATGAAATTTTAGTTACCTCAGCCTTTGGAAATAATAATAAAACAGCACCATATATCCATTTACTTTGGGTCTGCTGATTTTATTATTTTTAATACTAATAAAATTATATAAGTATGCTGGCCAGATTAATTCTATTGCATTCTTTTCCCAATGATTATGGTTCTGCATGGAGTTTTCAAAAGAATTGAGAAAACATAAAAATTTCTTCCTATGACTAATTATCTTTACAGCTTAATACTACTAAATACTGTCTCCTAAATTAAAAGCACTTTATTTTCAGTGAAAAAAAAATTTTTTACAACTTGTAGTTACCATGCATGTATGTCTTCCTTGAAGAAGAAACAAGAGGGAAAAAGGCAAGAAAAGTGAATAAAAATGAAAGGAAGATAAATCTGTTCACCAGTTTCCTATCTGACCCCAATGCAGAAAAGGCTTTACTGAGGGCAATTGCTAGGAAATGCAATTTCAGCTTCTTTATGCCACGGCGATATATCTACCAATGCCAATGCTGTGTAGAGAACAGGATTGTCATCTTAAAAGCAGTTCAGTTTTCAGACATCACTTGGGATAAGTTGTCAAAAATGCTCTAAACTTCATTCTAATTGCTATAACTCACTTGGATTTTGACAAGTGCAAGAGTTTGATGTAAACTTAAAAATTTTATTAAAAAGCTATAAAGAAATTAAAAAGCTATAGAGAATTAATTTTTTTCTGTGCAACTCAAATCCGATTTTTGTATCAGAATCAGATTTTACTTACAGGGCTTGAATGCATAAAAAACCAGTGCCAGGCATGTCTTTCCTAAGGAAGATAGGCTAGTCCCAGCAATAAACTGTTTTTATAGGAGACAGAAAATAGTTTTGAGAATTTTAACAAAAATATCAATGATAGGGGCATATGTTTTAGATATGGTCAGGGAAAAACAGAACCCACTGACTGGCTTTCTCTACCCATCCTGTATTTCATCCTTCCATAGACAGTTGAAGAGATCTTTGTGACCTTCTTGGGATGCCATCTTTGTCTTCCTGGCTGAATGAGGTGTACTCTGCACATGGCAAGCTTGACTTTGTTTTTCTCCTCCACTAGATTGTAATAACTTTAAGGCAGATACTATGTCTGTTCATCTATTATGTTCTTAGCACCTGATACCGTGTTGAGAACACAGTGAGAGAATACAGAAACTGTTGGAAGAACGGGTGAGTGAGTGAGAAAGTGAGTGAATCTATTCCATGAGGCAGCTGCATTTTTCTAAACTAGGAAAAATTGACAGATTAAGCCCTCGGGGACAGGAGGATGCTACTTCCAGAAGAATGTTCAGCATTTCTCCAGGAACCAAACATGCAGATTCCAGACTGTGTTCTCACATGGAGTGACACAGACCAGCAAGCAGCACTCTGAAGTTGATCTGACAGGAATGTCAATGGCCACGCTGTGATTCATAATGGAGGGACGGCACCAGCGCTCAGAAAGGAGCAGCTTGCGCTGTTTAAACCAACATGCACTAGGGAGGCCCAATTTCCTCCATTACGAATTTTGCTAAACACCCAACTTGATTCAAGTTCTTGTAGATGTTAAAATAATTACCTCATTCATCTTTTACTGAACAAGTAGAAAGAAAAAACAAGTATTTCTTTTAATAATGTGGTTGTAATGAAGAAATTTCCTTATTAGTTTAAATAACAGAAAATAATTTGTGTAACAGAAACCCCCCAAAATGTGTTAAATTGATCTATATCTATTAACTTTCACAGAAAAAAATTAAACATAGGTTTGTAAAAGTTTGAAGCTACACTGTACATTCCATCATAAATTATGATGTAAGGCTTTGAAAATGATAAGATGTATCATTGATATCAGTCTGTAATATTTTTTTTTAAGATTTTATTTATTTATTTGACAGAGAGAAATCACAAGTAGACAGAGAGGCAGGCAGAGAGAGAGAGGGGGAAGCAGGCTCCCTGCTGAGCAGAGAGCCCGATGCGGGACTCGATCCCAGGACTCTGAGATCATGACCTGAGCCGATGGCAGCGGCTCAACCCACTGAGCCACCCAGGCGCCCCCAGTCTGTAATATTTTAAGAGGAGCAAAAATGCAGTTTGTTCAAACTCCTAAACCAGCGGATCTCTGTTAAAAATCCATGCTTAATTAATAATAAAATAACAACAACAACAGCAGTAGCAATAATAATAATAATGTCATTTCAGTACTCACTGTGATTGGAAAAGACTTCCAACAAAGAACATTGCTTTAATTATTTCACTGAACCAGAACTCTAAAGCTGGAGATACAGGCGAGGGTAAAAAGGAATCAGCTTTCTAACAAAAGCAATACTTCTGAAGGCTAAGAAAAAAGTCTATTTTATAGGAAAAAAAAAATGCTGGTGGGAGAAAAGCTCCATTCTTTTGGCCCCAAGTCTTTACCCTCAATCTCCCATCTGTGCCTTGGGGTTTTCTTGATCCTGAATTGATCCTCTGGCCATCAGCCCAAAGTTACAAATGCCCCTATTCCTAATCCAAAGACAAACAAAAACAAAGTTTTTTAAGTTTCTAAAACTACAGTAATATTTTTATTTTATTATATTTTATTCTAATTCCACTATAGTTAACATGCAGTATGATATTAGTTTCAGGTGTACAATACTGAAACTATAGTAATTAATGCCATCACCTCCGAGGCACTAAGAACTCATCTGATCTGTTCTGTTTTAAAGTTAGCCTCAGTGGTGTTCCTTGTGTTAAATAGTGTTGCTGTTAAAATAATCTCAGTAAAAAAACAGTTTCTATAGCCTCTTGAAGTGAAACACAGTCTACTCCCAAAGTTTCCTCTTCTTTTTTTTAATCACAATGCCCAGGTAGGAGTCCAACTGGAAGATAGGTCAAGTACTTTCCATGACTGTATGGTCATTATTTGTGTATGACACTCTTACTAAAGCATAAACAAACTCTAAGCCATGGTGCTCACTCCTGACTCATGGAGTTCCATGAGTCAGGATTACTTCAACTGCTCTATAGTGAGACTCAGAGTTTTTTAAAAGCTCAGGAAATTCTAATGGTAGCCCAATCTGAAACCATTGCTATAAGGCTGAGTAAAGAAAAATTTACAGGAAAAATTCTGATGGTAGAGGATGTTAAAGGTCTTTGGCTATTTCTCTGATTTTTTAAAAACATTGTGTTCTCGGGGCGCCTGGGTGGCTCAGTGGGTCAAAGCCTCTGCCTTCGGCTCAGGTCATGATCCCAGGGTCCTGGGATGGAGCCCCGCATCGGGCTCTCTGCTCAGGGGGGAGCCTGCTTCCCTTCCTCTCTCTCTGCCTGCCTCTCTGCCTCTCTCTGACAGATCTCTGTCTGTCAAATAAATAAATAAATCTTTAAAAAAAAAGTAAAAATAAAAACATTGTCTTCTCACTTTGATCCCATGATTGCTAACTCTTATAAGAAAATCACCTCTGTTTGACAGCTACATGCAAAAGAATGAAACTGGACCACTTTCTTACACCATACACAAAAATAAACTCAAAATGGATTCAAGACCTAAATGTGAGACCTGAAACCATAAAAATTCTAGAAAAGAGCACAGGAAGTAATTTCCCAGACATTGGCCCTAGCAACTTCTCTCTAGATACATCTTCTGAGACAAGGGAAACAAAAGCAAAAATAAATTATTGGGACTGTATCAAAATAAAAGGAAACAATCAACAAAACAAAGAGACACCTACTGAATGGGAGAAGATTTCTGCAAATGACATATCTGATAAAGGGCTACTATCCAAAATCTATAAAGAACTTATTAAACTCCACACCCAAAGAACAAATAATCGAATCAAAAAATGGGCAGAAGACACGAACAGACATTTCTCCAAAGAAGACATCCAGGTGGCCAACAGACACATGAAAAGATGCTCAACATCAGTCATCACCAGGGAAACGTAAATCAAAGCCACAATGCTTTATAAACTCACATCTGTCAGAATGGCTAAAATCAAAAACTTAAGAAACAACAAGTGTTGGTGAGGATGTGAAAAAATGGGAACCCTCATGCACTGATGGTGGAAATGTAAGCCAGTGTAGCCACTGTGGGAAACAGTATAGGGCTTCCTCAAAAAGTTAAAAAGTGGAATCGCTTTATGATCTAGGAATCATACTACCGAGTATCTACCCAAAGAATATGAAAACAGTAAATTGAAGGGACATATGTACCCCTATCTTTATTGCAGCATTATTTACAATAGCCAAAGTGTGGAAGCAGACCAAATGTCTACTAATAGATAAATAAAGAAGAGGTGGTGTGTGTGTGTGTGTGTGTGTGTGTGTTTCTATATACACAATGAAATATTATTTGGTCATAAAAAAGAATGAGATCTTGCCATTTTCAATAACATGAGTCAATCTAGAGAATATGACACTAAACCAAATAAGCCTGTCAGAGAAAGACAAATACCGTATGATTTCATGCATATGTGGAATTTAAAAAATCAAATCAATGAAAAGAAAGGAAAAAAAAAAAGGAAAACAAAAGAGAGAAACAGAAAAACAGAATCTCAACTGCAGAGAACAAACAGATGGTGACCAGAGGGAAAGTAGGTGGTGAATGGGTGAAATTAAAAGGACACTTACCTCACTAAGCACTTAGTCATATATGGAACTGCTGATTCACTATATTGAACACCCAAAACGAATATAACACTCTATGTTAACCACAATGGAATTAAAATTTTTAAAAACAGAGAAATAGAATAGAAATTTTTAAAAATAGAGAAAAAAAAAGAGAAAAAAATCACCTTTATTATTAAGCAAAATGCAAGTTCCCTAAGAGGGAACTAAGTATCTTAATTAAGATTGCTACCACCTTAAATTCTTTGGGGAACAGAGCTAAATATAAGATAATTAGCCAATTATCTCAGTGATTGTGTCTCCACAACTCTGTTGTGTTCATATATGGAAAATTTGGGATTTATAATGTGAGAGATCTTCCTTAATAACAGAACACACAAATACCATCAAAACTATGAGGTTATATTGAAAGGTAGGAATAATTCACAGAAACAAAACTTTTTTTTGTTTATAAATATTTAAAACTTTAGTGTCCTTAAGTAACTGAAGAGTATTCTTGGGAACACACCTGAGATTTTTATGGTTCTATCACAGGCTGTGAATTTTCTGGAGCTCAAATTTATTTCTACATCTTTGTAGCCTAAGTAGAGGTTTAAAATGCATGGCTTTTGAAATCCTTCCAGAATCTGTTACCTGTGGGAAAAATTTCAAACTTTTAATTTAGAAGACTATTTGCCATGGAATAAAGATCATGAAATAGGTAGTAATGATTTAATTGCAAGATTACACAATGAAAGAAAAGTCCCTTTTTTTAATAATTTGTGTGTGCATGTGTGTGCATATGTGTCTACAAAATCAGCTGGATAAAATCAAGATGGAGAAGATTTATAAATAAATTATAATGAATTATCTAAACAAATAGCAAATCACTGTCCTTATCAGAAAAAAAGCATTGATTCAGTGGCACTGAAAGATGATCTCTTCTCGCATGGCATACCTCAGAGGGGCATTCTTTTCAATGATCTGCTTACTTCATACAACCATTTGCAAAGGGACCACCATCATGCCTCTTCAGTGAGCTGAAGAATTTGCTTATACTTGGCCTATGGCATCTTTTCGCCTGCACTGGAAAGCTCATCAGTTAAAATCCATAGAGATTGTCAACTACAGAGTAAGCACTCGACTCTGAAATCACTCTGTTGATTCAAGTTGTGTTCTGAAGGGAATTGGTCAGGCTGCATCTGATACGAGGAACAACCCAGCAACGTATGCTAAAGTGACGCCATCTGTGAAACAAGGAACTGAGCGTGTCCTGCTGCCTCCAACCACCGAGTGAGCGCAGTGTGTGCAAGAGTCTAGGAGACAGAGAGACTAAGTACTTTTCCTATTATGAGGAAGAAGAGAGCAAGAGCGCGAGATAGACAAAGGGAGAGATGGACAGAGAGAAAGAGAGAGAGATGGACAAAGGGAAAGACAGGGAGAGAGATGGACAAAGAAGAGAGACAGACAGAGGGACAATGAAGAGAGACAGACAGAGAGAGATAGAGGAGAAAAGGAGACAGACCCGTGTGCACTTTGTGTACTCCATGTTGTCTGTGTACTTTGGAGCAGAGATTCTGAATGACTACACTCTGTTTTGAAGGACGATGACAGACAACCCTGCTTACCTGTTTTATGAATGACAGACACAGAATAGGCATTACTATGCAGGAATGAAATGCTGTGCAGGTAAATTCATTTAGATCCGCATTTGTAGAATATTGCAAGTGATACACACCATTACTAAAGCAGCATGCCATGGATAAATGAAATGTGCTACCAAGCATTTGTCCAAAATAATATTTCAGGAGCATAATAAGAGGAGAGCAGTAGGAACAAATAAGAGAAGTCTTGTTTCCTTGCTAAGACTTACATCGAAATGATTTCAGTTAACTTATTTAAAGATAACAAATGAAAAAATAAAATAATTCTATTTTCATTGAACTGATAAAATTTTAGGGAAAAATGGTCCAATACTTGAAAAGACAGTTTCACAGATCTCAATTTCTTCACTTGGTAAAGAAAAAACATTAGTAGATGATCTGTATGGTCCCCTTTAGCTATAAAATACTGTTTCTCTAGAAAAGAAATGAATAATCTTAGTGGAGGAGAAGAAGTTACATTGTCCTAATTGTCATCTTATTTGCATTGCCATATAAAAGAGATCCTAACAGTAGTAAGGCTACTATTTAGATATATTTTCAGTCTTAAAATGCATAATTAATTACATCTGTCCACAGAAAATAACAACCTGAAAATAAATAAATAATGATATGTTGATTGTATAAACGAATAGCAATTATCTTTCTGTTCACCTTAATTCCTATAGACATCTGTGCTCCTTTGTTTGATAGGTCTTTAGTTCTCGTTATCTGAATAATAATCATAAAACTGATGTTATTAATAATGGATATGAGTCAGTTAGGATCTATTTTGTGCTCTATACTTAGCATATTTAATCTTCGCAGTAACAATATGAATGAATGTTTTATCTGTCTTATAACATGAGGAAATGTAAACTCAGCTCAGAAAGGTAAAGTAACCTACATAAGGTGTCCTATCTACTACACGACAATTCCAGGCACTGAATTCAGCTCACCCTGCCATCAGGGTGCTGCTCTTTCCCCTAAAAGAGACCAACAGGAATATTCATTGGGCCCCGGAGAAGTGAACCAAAATTCAGAACTAACAGAATTCCCCTGAGATTCCCTCCAGACACCTTAGCTCAGACAATTCTGCTGAGACAATAGTCCTTCTTACACAGCAGATTGATCTTCCTTTGTATCATGCCATCCCACCCAGGGAGCCCTACTCTCTCCCTTCTGCCCCTAAGTCCTGTCTGCAGCTCAGAAATCCCATTCCCCTTTCCAATGTCCAGTTATCTGAACTCTCTGGTCTAATGCCTCATGACTGGTCTAATGCACTTCTCTCTGGGTTTACCCCTAAGCAAAAAGACATCCAGGTGGGAGGTATGGGAGACCCTGCAATCCTAAGCCAACTTGCTTGGGAATAGGAGACAGAACCTTGGCTTTTTTTTAAGCAGGATCTCCTCCATGCAGCAATGATGGCATGAGTAGAAAGGTAGAAATAATGTGCATATGCAATTTCAAGATGGTGTAGTGACACCGGCTGACCACAGAACTCCCTCCCTAGCAGTTTACCCACAGTCACACTTTGAGTCCCATATTCTTATAATACCACACATTGCCCTATCTAGGTTCCTCCTTTGATTCCACCAGGTTCCTACCCTCTGGGTGGTCAGTATCAACCCCAGGTCCTTTTTAAAATATACCTTATCTGCCCACATTAGGCTATCAAATCCACCTCCTTATTTTGCCCTCATATTTTAACCTAGGCAGTAGTTTGATGTTCTGACTAATGTCGGTAGGTCTGGCTACATAATTTGCGGGACTCGGCACAAAGTGAGACATTGTTCAAAAAGCATTAGAGATTTCAAGAGAACCCAGCACAGCCTGAAACCAAGTGCAGGGCCCTTCTGAGTGTGGAAGCCTGTGTGACAGCATTGGTTGCTTGCCTATGAAGCTGGTGGGAACTCTCTTGCTCTTTACTCAGTAAAGAACATACTCCTGGTTGGCTTTCCTTTGAGGATGTGAAAATTGTGCTGTGCTTCTCTTATTAAAAATATGCAAAGCAGTAGACATTTGGTTTTCATCATAATTTATAGTTCTCAGGTAGCATTAATAAGTTATCCATAGTTCCGCAATGTTGTAGTGTGTTTTTTTTTTAATGCAAGCCTGCTTCTTCCTACTTACTTCTATTATTAGACCACTTTATAAGACCTACTATTATAAGATCTACTTTAATATTTACCCCCCTCATCACTCTTCTGTTCAGCATGGACCAAGGCAAACACCTTTACCCCTTCAGGCTGCCCTCCCTTGCCTGACCCCATCCAGTCCTCTGAACTCATGACCTGTGGATACGGCCCTGACTTCCTGGTTGACTTTGGCAAACATAGTCAAGGATGATAAACCTAATGTCAAGCTTCTTTGACTAAAAATAATATTCTAGAGGAGACTGTCACATGGCAGATACAAAATTGGGGATTTTAAAAAAGATTTTATTTATTTATTTGAGAAAGAGAGAGAGAATGAGCAGAGGAGGGTCAGAGGGAGAGGGAGAAGCAGACTATCAGCTGAGCAGGGAGCCTGACATGGGGCTCAATCCCAGGACCCTGGGATCATGACCTGAGCTGAAGACAGACACTTTACCAACTGAGCAACCCAGAAGCCCCTACTATATGCTATTTTTTTTTTCAAAGGTTTTATTTATTTATTTGACAGACAGAGAGAGCACAAGCAGGTGGAGTGGCAGACAGAGGGCGAGGTAGAAGCAGAGTCCCTGAAGAGCTGGGGGAGCCTGATTTGGGGCTTGATTCCAGGACCCGAGGATCATGACCTGGGCCAAAGGCAATCCCTTAACCAACTGAGCCACCTGGTGCCCCCCAAACTGTGGATTTTTTCAGATGATCACTGTAATAGTTAGTTCTTTATAAATATGTTATTGATCTTAATTTTTTTGCTCATTTTAAGTTGTGGAGCAAAATTTACTATCTTAACCGGTTTTAAGTATATAGTTCAGTTGCAGTAAGTAACAATTTACAGTAAAGTGCAGTAAGTTAACAATACATATTGTTGTACAACCGCATCACCATCCATCTCCAGAACGTCGTTCATCCGCTGGATCTAAAACTCTGTCCCCAATAAAACAACATCTCCCCACTCTCCTCCCCCCAGCCCCTGGCAACCACGATTCTACTTTTTGTCTCTATGAATTTGATTACTCCAGGCACCTCATGTGAGTGGAATCATACATTATTTCCCTTTGGGGGACAGGCTTATTTGATACTCACTTTTGATAGAAATCTTTCAGTTGAGTATGTGGAATGGGAGGGCAGTCTTTTGGGGGCCCCTAAGTTTTAGGGTATTTGCTTATTGCAAATATGCTTACTGTTAGGAAATAAGGCCTAAAAGGGCGGGTTGGATCTGGTCTCGGGGTTGGAAGTATTCTCTCCATCATCCCTTCCACTAGGCTGGCTAGGCCTCTTTCCCTCCACTTCTAACCTTATTTGTCAACAGAAATGCTAAAATCCTTTGTCAGATGTCACTTACAAAGGGACCTGTTCTTAGGTGAGTCATTACAAAAGAAGAAAAATGCCTTTTTATCTTGTATTACTAAAACAATAACTCTTCAGTTAACTGACCTGCAAACTCTCCCATTGTTAGATAGTTAATGAGTCTTTTTTTTTTTTTGACTAATCAGCACCTCATTTCTGCTTTATTTATCCTCAGTTCATCCTCTGTACTGGGAACACTTTGCCTAGATATGCAAATCGTTGCAGGCTGACCTTGATAAATGGTCTGTGTTTGTGTAATTTAGATTAGTTCAGTAATTGTTTGGAATGGAGGCCAGAAATCTTCCCAGGGGTATTAAACATTCACTTTCAGGACTTGGTGGTCTGCAGAAAGGAAAGGTCAGATCAAAGCTGCTTTACCACCTTCATCCCAAGGTCACTTCTATTCTTGCAATCTAGAAACAGTTGCCTGGAATCCATCAAGCTGGCCGAAAAGAGGGGACTGATTCCCTAGGTTTTCCTGGAAGCTGAGATGTGGTAAATCTGGCTAACCTTTAGAAAAAAGCAGAGAGCAAAGCCAAATCGAAAAGGTAATAAAAAGTGGTCCTGTGGCCTTTAGAAGTGACAAATGATTAGCTTTGGTTGGTACCCCAGGATAGTTCTAAAGAAAGTAGGTGGCTGACTTTACAACCTATTTAAAATTTTTAAAAAAATTATATAGAACTATTCTTTTTCTTGTCTTTTCAAATATCTGCGGACTCTTCAGAACAGTGAGTACAAGTAAGGATTACGATAGCCTCTGCGAAGCCCTGAGCTTAATCTCTATCTTCATTTCCCTTATGCAACCTAACAACAGGATGAGTTTGGAACAGCTTTCTCGAAGAAAGAATTCACTCCTTGCCCATGGCAGCCTCCCTGGAGACCTGCTCCTTAGCATTCCCTTCTTTCCTCAATCGTAAATGATTTCCTTTTTTTTTTTTTTTTTCCCAAATGATTTTCTTTAATGTCCTCCTTGATTCAGTCATATCCCTTGAGCTCATAGCCAATGTTTTAATACCTTTTCCAGATTCTTACTGTGGATACGGCTATAATTTTGATCCTCTTTATCCACTGATATACCCCATTCAGGTGCTAGTTCTGATGTGATTGCAAATACCCTTCATGCCACAGCTATTTCTCCTAACGTGTTCTAGCCGGTTCACAGAGCTCTCTCAGGGGACAGTACCTACATCTGAACCCAATCCCAGGACCAGTTCACCACCTCAAGGCAGAGCATGACTAACACCAACTCTGTTCCACTATACTTCTTTTAAAATATGAAAATGTCCATGCGGTCAGAAATTCAAACATGCCTCTAGGCAGACAGATGCCTCTAATGCCACAACCAATTCTTTCCTGTCCTCCATTGCCAGCACTCACCCAGCTTTGTTTTCTGAAAACAAAGTCTTTATGTGTAGCGTTAAGTAATGAGATGGTTAGGGATGAAAGGCTGAGAAGTTTCTTTCTCAAGTCTCGTACATTTTTAACAGGAAAGGATGTCTATAGCTAGAAACTGGTTACAAAGGGAGCAGGTGGGCTCCCAGATGTTACTGAAAACTGAGCTGTGGTGATGCTGGCTAACCTTTCCAGAAAAGTAGAGAGCACAGCCACCTCACAGTGTTTATAGACAGTCTTACAGCATTTAGACTTGATAGATAAAAAAAAAAAATGATAACATTTTTACTTTGGTTTTTCTTAAATTATACATAAGGTTGAACCTCCTTTGATAAGTCTATTACTCATTTATATTTATCAATGGTCTCTTCATATTCTTTACTCATTTTTAACCTTCTTATATTTGCTTCATCTAGAACTGATTCTGGTGTAAGCAATTAGGTTGTGATTCACCTTCATTTTTTTTCCCAAATACATAGTCAGTTCTCTCAATAGTTATTGAATAATGTCTTTTCTCCACTGATATGAAATACCACCCTCATTTTACATCATATTATTTCTTTTTTAAAAAAGACTTTATATATTTATTTTTGAGAGAGAGAGAGAGAGTCTCCACACAAGCAGGGGGGAGGGGCAGAAAGAGAAGCAGACTCCCCACTGAGCAGCGCCCCCTCCACCCCCAGACTCAATCCCAGGAACCTGGGATCCTGACCCGAGCTGAAGGCAGATGTTTGACCCACTGAGCTGCCCAGGCACCCACATTAAATTATTTCTATATGTATTTTAGATGCATTTTGGATCTCGACCCTAAACCAGTGAACTTCTATTTCTTCTTAATGCAGAAACTATTTTAGTTGTGGCTTCATGATATATTTTACTATCTGGCTCAGATACTCATAAGTAATTTTGTGTATGGATTTAAGTGCAGAATTGTCAGGTTCAAACAAAGTCATGTTGATTTTGATATATATTCGATACATAGATACATTCTATGTATATATATACATAGAATATATGATACATAGATATTCATATACATTAATTTAGGGAAATTAAAATATTGGTAATACTGAATCTTCCTACTTAAAGCAAAGTGTGTCTTTCTGTTTTTTTCTTATATACTCTAGTAGGAAATTTCAAGGGCTTTTTTACATAAAACCTACATATTTTTCTTCATTTATGTCATTGGTACATCTGTTTTATCATTGTTTTTGTAAACAGAATGACTTCTTTCATTGTATTTTCTAATTAGTTACTGGTTTTATATATATATATATTAATTTTTAAACCAGGTATCTTTCTGAAACCTAGTTTTTTATAATAGTGTTTGTGCTGATTCTCTTGCTTTCTTAAGTATATGACCATATTGGCTGCAAATATGGTAATATTGCTTCCTACTTTAGATTTGTTTAATTCCATTGGCTGCTTCTTCCAGAGCACTGGGGTAATAAGATGGCAGATGTCTTAGATAACTTCAATCACAGCCATTTCATTTTCCTTTTAGAATGGCCTCTGGCTTGCTAGAGCTGGAAAATCAAGACAATGTCTTCCAGGTTTCCTTCAAGTTTGACTGCTCCTGTAATCTAGCTCACACAAAGCAGGTACCTCCTTGTGTTATTTGGAGGGAGGAAGTGAGGCAAGAGGCTGTGGCCTCTGATCTGTTGATTCTACAAACTGGGAGCATCATCATAGAAGTTGTGGGTTTTCTCAGCCAGCCAGAGCTGCTAAATTCCCAGTTTTAAAGAGAAGCAGGAGGAAGGGCATTCATTCTGCTACTCTAGGTCAGAGCTGAGATGGTGTGGTCGTGGGAGCTAGTAGTTGGGGCAGTGGCTGCCAGGTTCCCTGGTTTCATGATCACACGGGGTGGGGTGGAGGGGTGGGGAGGGCAGCTATTTAGGAAGCTAAGCCCATACCCTGCTCCAGAAACTTTCAACAATCTCATAATCAATTCTCCCCTATGGCCCTTCCCCTTAAACTAGCTAGAATGGTTTCTAGATCTGTAGTCAACTTGGATAGAACACCCTTATCTTGTTTCTAAGTTGAAAGAGAATGTATTGAGAATTCTAATATTTTAGCATCAACAATTGTTAGCTTTTGAAATGTGTTTGTGTACACAAATATATTTCATAATGTTTTCAAAATGCTTTTGAAATTTTCCCTTAATTTCCTCCATAGCCATGGTTGCTTAATCTTTTCAGTTCTAATTTTATGTGTTTTTTTTTCTTCTTCTTCAGTTTCCTTGGCTTCCTGCTCTAATAGTAAATTTATAATCAATGGACAACCACCATTCACCTACTATTTTAAAAAATATTTTGTACATGTTAGTTTTAGGCTGATTCTCACCATCTGTGTGTGTATGTGTGTGTGTTTAGAGACTAGGACCCACACTTTATTTCTGTCACACTGCATCTTCTTAGACATAGCCTAGAGTTTTTGTTATTCAGTGTATTGTCTATACCTTCCACCTTTGCTGTATGTTTAAGTTTGATCACAATACAATTTATGTAATTGTTAAAAATGAAAAAGTTAAATAGGACAGGACTGAAAATAAAAGCTTTAGAAATCACTTTATAGACTGACATTGACTTTTTGAGAGCATTTTTTTTTTTTTGGTAAAATCTTCAATCAGCTCTGAATCACCAAATTATACTCATACTTATCCCAAATATCTTTATCTTAATTTAAATAAGGACATTGTGTTAAACTTCTCCAATAATTCATCAATTGTCTAGAAGGTCAAGATCTGCTTTCAAAAAAAATTCTTTTTTAATGAACTTAGAAAAAAATACTTCTCATAAAAATATTTTAGAGACAAGTTTTGCAAACTTCAGGTCTTATATAAAGCCTACAATATTCTTGAAAATCAGAAATAGTGCTTCTCCTTCTACTTTAAATATTCAGTCATCATTCCATACCATAAGTCAATGGTTCAGAATCATTCACTGCTGCTTTCTCTGTTCTCTTGTTTGCAGAGAAAAGAAAAACTGTTAAGACTACACTTACTTTTATCAATATTTGATTTATACACCTTTGCCCAAAGTATTCTGGATTCCTTAATTCAATTAATGCCAAAATACTTTGAATGCATATGTGTATAATATATGTCTGTGTATATACACACACACACAGGCACACACATATATAGTATCCTCTAATATTTGTGTGTGTGTGTGGTGTGTGTATAATGTATGGTATAGAGTATATTGTATAAATACTATAATATATATAGTATACTCTATATATAAATATCTGGCTCAGATGTTTATGACTAATTTTGCATATGCATTTAAATGTAGAAGTGTCAGGTTCAAAAAAAGTCATGGTGATTGGGGTATGTATACACATGGAGCCATATTCATATACATGATTAATTTAAGGAAATTTAAAATACCAGTAATATTGAATATATAATATTGAATATAATATACATAATATAATATATACTATTATATCTCTATGTATTATCTATCTATCTATCTATATGGACAGAGATTGAGAGAATTGCCATGGAGTCAATCCAACCTCCGTCCCTCTTGGTAAGAAAAATGCCGTATTTCTTCAAGTCTAAAACACTATTAATTACAAGCTAGACTAACAAGTAATTTAACAATCATTTAGGACCAAAGGGAAATAGAACCGATGCATTCAGTGCATCCACGGGCGAGGAGATTATCTGCAGCTGAAGTGTGTCTGTCAGAACGGATTACAAAAACTGTAAACTGACCCCTAAGGATCTCTTGCAAGGCTGGCTGTCCTCTGCTCAGCAGAAGACACATTCTTTAGTTTTCTTCTCAGACATTTGTATGATTGATCCTCTGTTTAGAAAGAATGTCATCAGGAGTTCAGTCTACAGCAGGGGATGTCTCTGAAGGATGTAGGACATGACTCACAGGACGCAGGATCACCCCCTCCTCTCCTTGGATCTCTTTATACCCTTACAGCTGCTCGGCCACGTTCTTACCCAGCTAGACGCCACCAGGTTTTTCCTGTAAGTTTTCCCAACTGCAAAGAAATACTATGCACAGCAGAAAGGAATAGAAGTTACTGAAGTCACTGAGGTTCAAATAATATTTTAAAAGGTCAGTTTAGCTTCTTCCGTGCACCCTTATCAGCCCACAATGTGTCCTATTGGTGGTTTACTCACATTGTTCTGAACAATAACTTTGTAACAGATGCAGATTATAGCACTAGAGAGGAAGGGCAAAGAAGAAAATTCAAGATTTAAACATTAAAAAGTACTTACTCTGATAACATGTCTTAGATATAGAGTTTATTTGGAAAAAATCTTTGGTTTAAAAATAAAAGCTTTTAAAATGCAATTTCAGGCATTTTCTCAATGCCTAATGAATTGCTTTAAAATATAAAACCAGGAATCCAGGAATTATTTGTTTCTGGTTTCCAATAAAGCTCCATTAATCACCAGAGGCCACTAAAAATCAGTAAAATGTCATAAATGCTTGCATTCCATTTTCCTGTAAACCTAATGCTAAAACTTCTATAGTGAAGAGTTAGAACCTTAATGGATTAGACATGTTCTAGAATATAAATTAGTATTTCATGGCAAAAAGGAAATGTATGTCTGTATCTTTGTATAAGATATATCCAAAATGGTGGTTTTGCTAGCATGCAAAGATTTTATTCTTTGCCATCAAATCACTTCTTTAACCTTCCCTACTTTAAAAGAATCATAGATAAATTTCACTTAGTTATTATTATCCACATTTTCTAGACAAAGACAGTAAGACTTACAGAGGTTAAGAAACATGCATAAGATAACAAATTAGTTAATGGAAGGACCAAGATTTTACTCCAGCAAATCTGACCTTAGAATCTGTCTTCTTGAACTCAATGCTACACAGCATCCTCCAGAATCATTTAGCAATAAATGATCACATATATTATTCTATGGCCAAAGAGTATGAATCAACCAACAGCACTCAAAAAATCAAGTGAAACACATTAACTGCCATAGTCTAAGTTTGCTCTATTTACAGAATACATATCATGTCTCTTTTGTAGAAAAACCAGCCTCTCTAATAAATCTCAATTTCTTGTTCTATCTCTTCAAATATTTTCCTTTTATAGTATATAGTATGCAGTTTGAATGGCAAGCGTTGCTTCTGGTTTTTGACACAAAAGCTGAATGAACACATATTACTGTTAGAGTATTATGACACATGGGTATTATGAACTTCAATTTATCCAGAAAAATCTGACTAATGCTCTTCATTAATGCTAGTGTGTATGTTTACAAAAACACATATATTTTTAACCCAAAAGCAAAACACCCTCATCCACAAAAATCTATACCTTTTCAACAGGATTATGGTATATTGTTCTTAAACAATATACTAAAAAAAAACCTGAACTATTGTTACCACTTGATAAATTTTAGTTTTAACTTTAACAATAGAGATTTGAAATTCAGGAACTGAACCCTTTAATTCTGGCTCTGCCATTAATGAACTAGACGACACTGAACACACCACTTAAATTCTTGGAGTACCTTCTTCTACCTCTGTGAATACTAACCTACCTGGTTGAACTGTTCTGGTGAGCAATGAGATAGAAGAAATGAGCATGGGTTAGAAATGGAAAACAGGGAGTGTGTGGGTGGCTCAGTGGGTTAAAGCCTCTGTCTTAGGCTCAGGTCATGATCCCAGGATTCTGGGATGGAGCCCCAATTTGGCTCTCTGCTCAGCAGGGAGCCTGCTTCCCTTCTTCTCTCTCTGCCTGCCTTTATGCCTACTTTTGATCTCTGTCTGTCAAATAAATAATAAATAAAATCTTAAAAAAAAAAAAGAAATTGAATCCAGTATGGAGGTTCCTCAAAAAGTTGAAAATAGAACTACCCTATGACCCAGCAATCACACTACTGGGTATTTACCCTAAAGATACAAATGTAGTGATCTGAAGGGGCATGTGCACCCGAATGTTTATAGCAGCAATGTCCACAATAGCCAAACTATGGGAAGAACCTAGACACACGCACACACACACACACACACACACATATAATGCAGCCATCAAAAACCAAAATCTTGCCATTTGCAACGACATAGATAGAACTAGAGGGCATTATGCTGAGTGAAATAAGTCAATCAGAGAAAGACAATTATCACATGATCTCACTGAATTTGAGAAACGAGACAGAGGATCATAGAGGAAAGAAGGGGAAAATGAAACAAGATGAAACCAGAGAGGGAGACAAACCATAGAGACTCTTAATCTCAGAAAACAAACTGAGGGTTTGCTGGAGGGGAGGGAGGTGGAAGGGATGGAATGGCTGGTGACGGACATTGGGGAGAATATGTGCTATGGTGAGAAAAATTTTAAATTAAAAAAATTTTAAAAATAAAGAAAAAAGAAATTTAAAACATTAAATATAAAATGATTTTATTCAGAGACTTACCTCTTTCATACTCTGTTCATTTGCTACAATCTCTCCTAAATTTCTAGGAACTGTATTCTGAGCATGTGGTTTTCATGTTCAACACCACCAATTTCTTCACATTTTCAACCTCATCAAGTCTACACTCCTCTTGCTTTTCAAGGACCTCCACAGTCTGACTTTAGTCCTACCAGGACTACCCAGTGTGAGTTCCCATGGCAAACCACATGGACTCCCTTACTCTTTCCAAGTCCCAATCCACACTCTGTTCCATATCTAACTCATAATGTTCCCCATTGTTGTGTCTGTTCCCTTCTCACATAATGAACTCCCTTCTAGCCTTCAAAACCTCAAAATCTCCCATGACCATCTCTGGTGTCCTGAAGAGTTTATAGATAATACATCATTTTATGATGCCCTTCTGATATGTTTTGGGTTTTTTGGTTTGTGTTTTAGTACTGCTCTCCTTCCTTAATTAAAATGTCCTCCCAGTGGAAGTTCAGTCTACATGCTTTTTCAGAACAGTGGTGAGAACGTAACTGGTCTTTTTCTGTCTTAGATGATGAACCACATATTCCCTAAATAGTATTATTAAGTGTCAGGCACCAGGTCAAGGGCTGAGGAGTGAGGTGGGCACTGTGTCACTCCTCATGGAGATCACAGTACAGCGAATCCTATGCACAGACATTTGACGAAGTTGCAGGGTTCTTTTTTAATGGTGCCCAGGGGATTGACACATAACCCAACTTTCAGGGAGTCGGGCAGTTTTCTCAAAGGAGGTGGCCCTTAAGCTATGAATACCAGAAAGAATAAAAGTCAACCATGTGTAATGGACACTAACCTCATTTTCCAGCTTCCCCAAATGACTGAGCTAAAAGCGATTTAGGATTCTTATGAGGCCCAGAGGTGCACCACAACTTTTTAAGCACAATTACAATCATGTACTCTCAACTCTTAGTTTTGTACGTTTTCCATTAAATCACATGGCTTTACTCAGCCAAGCAAATGCTAAGCATAACACATGCTATTTTCCCAAAGTCAATGAATCCATTCCCTTAATTACATTACTGGTCAAACACTTGACTAGAAATAAAATGCCCTAAATTGAATACCAGTATTTGTATAGCAGATACAATTCTATATTATAATTACTTTTCTTTGACCTGGGTAGAATTTGGAACAATACTTAAGAAGAAAAATGCAATGTTATTAGCATTAAGTCAAAGTTTGTCATCAAAGGAGCAATATAGAGAAAGGACAATATTATTTGCTAAATACACACTATGTGCCAGTCACTAACAAATCTATTTTATAGTCTTTCAGAAGTCTATTGAATTAAATACAATAAAGTTCTTTTATAAGTCAGGGAACTTAGAGTTCAGAGAGCTACAACAGCTTACCTCAGGACAGGCATCTTACCTCAGAAGGCAGATTTGAAACTAAAGCTTATATGTATTCAAAGCCCGAGTTCTTTCCCTCCATCCCCCTCTGGTTGATTGGTCAGAGAAAGGATATCTAACCAAGCTCCCTGCACTATGCCAGGTCCCCCTTTCAATGTTCTCATATGTCCCTGTACTTCTCCATAAGACAAATCACCACATCTTGTACCTGTTTATTTTTCTATGATTCATTGATTAATATCTGCTTCTGCCACCAGATCTAGGTTCCAAAAGGGTAATGCCATTTTTCTCTACCATATTTCATGCCTAGAGCCTGGTATATTGTTGGTATTCAAGAAGTACTTATGGAATGAATTACATTTATACCATACAATCTGCTCTCTCAATCTGAAGCAAGACACATGAAGTGGCTGATTCAAGACACTTCTGGGAAGAACACCACAGTGTCAGAGAAGTGAGAGATGTGCCAGTGGTCTGGGCAGGTTGGACAACACAGTTGTGGTTTATCAGTTTGGAATATTAAGAAACACTCTCTAAATAGTCTTTCACTCTTATCAGTTGTAATAAAAATATGTAATGTGATAAGAAACTGTCTATGGACAAAGCCATTTTAAATCTCAGGATGCCTGGGTGGCTCAGTCGGTTAAGTGTCTGCCTTTGGCTCAGGTCCTGATCCCAGGGTCCTGGAATCAAGTCCTGGGTAGGGCTTGCTGCTCAGCGGGGAGCCTGCTTCTCCCTCTACCTGCCCTTACCCCTGCCCGTGTTCTTTCTGCTCTCTCTGCTCTCTCTCTCAAATAATTAATTTTAAAAAAAAAGAAAATTTAAATCTCTTCGTATCAGTTGCAACTGAACAAGTGTAGTTTTTATATAAAATTATTTTAAAGTTAAAGATATTTCAAACTTACAGATATTTTAAATATTTTAAATCTTCTGGTACATGTTAAAATGGTACACACACACACATACACACACACATACACGCGCGCCCGGTTGACTAGAAATTAAAATCTTCTAAACTGAATATTAGTACTTCCATAGCAGATATAATTCAATATTTTTATGTATGTGTGAAGTTCATTTAATTCATTTTTATAAGCCCCTAGCTGAAAGTTGGTTCTGCCTAAAAGAATGTCATAGGATTATGTGAGTGCTTGAAAACTTCTACATTAATAATGTTATAACTTTTAATTTAGATTACAGCATGATCTATGGAACACTTTTATCAGTGGTCATATTGTAAAATACTGAAAGTTAACCTTAAATAAGCCTATTTAGGTTTTTTAGTTTAGTTTTGTTTTGTTTCATTTGGCCCAGTTTTTTGTCTGATACAGGGCAATCTGGTCTAACTCAGTGAAGACTGGCTTCATTAATCTAAGCGAAGATTTTTTCACCTTCTAATCAAAAGTGAAATGCTTTGCACAAACTCATTCTATTCCTGCAAAGTGAAAAGAATAAAGTAAGATTAAAATAAAACATTATGTGGGCGCCTGGGTGGCTCAGTGGGTTAAGCCGCTGCCTTCGGCTCAGGTCATGATCTCAGGGTCCTGGGATCGAGTCCTGCATCGGGCTCTCTGCTCTGCAGGGAGCCTGCTTCCTCCTCTCTCTCTGCCTGCCTCTCTGCCTGCTTGTAATCTCTCTCTGTCAAATAAATAAATAAAATCTTTTAAAAAAAATAATAAAAAAAAATAAAACATTATGTAATTTATTTTGTACAGCAACACTGTACAATAACAGCAGTGTTATTGCTCCCATCGCACAAATAGGGAAAACTGAGGCCCTGTTACATAACGTATCCAGTGTGCCAGAGCTGTTACGTGACACTGTCAAGACAAGTCTTCTCTGGGCCTCTGTTTACACACATATAAAGGAAAAATGGCTATTCCATTTAAACGCGCCTGATTTATGTGATAAATTAATTAATAAATGTGATGCCTCTAGCTCAGAGTTGGTATTTGGCATCTACTCACATAATTATTGAATAAATATTTATTATTTTAATTAGCTAAATTTATTTGTGGCATCATAGGTAGAATCCATGTGCTCACGGTGATAAGAATTCAACTTTTCCCATCAGTCAGCGGGTTAGCAAGTGTCACTGAGCACTGCCAGGAAGCTTGGTGCCCTGAGGGACTAACTAGAGGGACACCAGGCAAGGATTTAGTCCCCTGGTAGCTACTTCATAGTTGGAAGGGGAAATCCAGTGCAAAAAGGGGGTATCTGACACTCTGAGCAATTAAAAATGGTTAAATTCTATGGTAAGCTTAGAAAGATCAATACTGTCCATTAAATTTCAATGAAGCTCACCGCATCACTAATTCATGAACCATTACCTTGTTATTCAAGCTGTCAACGTTTAAGCTTAACCTGACAAGGGTTTCCTTCTTAATTTCTTGAAAGGTCTTTACTTCTTCGGCATGCAAGCTCTACGGAGAGGAATAAATAGGAAACTCTAAGAAACACTGAAATGAGCTTGAACTTATGGTTATTAGCGATAGGCTGGAGCTGAAGATGACTGTTGGCTTAGGAAACGTCACTGTTATTAAAGCAGACAAGGATCTCAGACGATCTAACATCTCATGCGACAATTTCTGATTTGCACCCATCAGGCTTTGTTTATATTACAGCGCCTTGGCTTCTGAGGAGATTAAAAAGACAGTTAGATGATCAAAGTATTTAAATGGTACTACTTATGTAATTCCCCATCTGATGGGGGAAAAAAAGAAGAAAAAAAATTTTTTAAAGCATCCTGATAGAGGAGAAATAATACAGCTAATTTAAAGGCCATTATCAACTATTCAAGTGGTCACCCAAATAGAAACTGACCAATTCATGAATGACGTGATTCCAAACTTTATTCATATATATTGGTTGGTGGAGAATCAAAGCATTTGTGGTGACGCTCACAGACTATCCAAACAATGTTTTATCACTTCTAGTTTAGCTGAAATACTGTAAGTTTGTAAAAAATGTAAAATAGTATAAAACAATACTATCACCTTATAGTAAAATGTAACAAAATGGTGGGACCCTCTTGATGCTGCTACCCGTAAGGAGGTGTCCTTCCATGTGTGGTGTCTGTATACATGTGGCCAGTAGGTGGATGGTGGCATGGCAGCAAAATGTCCTCATCCACTCGCAAGCTACCAGGATTTCGGTAAATTATGTAATAATGATTGGCTGTTTTTGCCATAAGATTTCTCATAGCATTGTTGAGTGATTAATTACAATCAAGATCTTAGACCCATCTAACATGGTTGTAACTATTGAACCCTTGAAATGTGGATAGTCAGAATTGAGATGTGCTATAAGCAGAAAATGCACAGTAACAAGTTAGTATGAAACAAGAATATAATTCCCCCTTAAAATTTTGTTATTGATTATAAGTTAAAATGATAGTATTTTGATATATTATATTAAATAAAATGCTAAAACTAATTTTACATATTTCTTTTTCTTTTAAATGTGGCTACTATAAAACTTAAAATTATATATGTGGTTCATATTGTACTTCTATCGGAAAAGCTACCTTACAGCATGGGAATTTAGGAGGTTATAAGGCTCCTGCAGTTATTAGGAGGCAGAGCTCCAAATAACTCAGTCAGAAATAAAGGCTTTCTTTCAACTAATATAAAAAGTTCATACTTCAAAAACAAAAACAAAACAAGTATGACTCATCATTGAGAAAATAAGAGCAAAACAATAATGAGGTACCACTTCATATCCATTAGGATGGATGTGATCTAAAAAACTCAGAAAATAACAAGTGTTGGGGAGAATGTAGGAAATTGCAATCCTTGTACATGATTGGTATTGTAAAATGGTGCCGTCACTAAGAAAAATTGTATGATAGTTTCTCAAAAAGTTAAAAGCAGAGTTACCATATGATCTGGCAATTCTCCTTTTGAGTATATACACAAAAGGACTGAAAGCACACACTCAGACATGTACTGGTAGCTCCATGTTCATAGCAGTGTTATTTACAATAGCAGCAAGGAGCAAGCAACCCAAGTGACCATTGACAGATGAGTAGATGAACAAAATGGGTATATCCACATGGTTGGAATATTATTCAGTCTTAAAAAGGAAGGAATTTGGGACGCCTGGGTGGCTCAGTTGGTTGGACGACTGCCTTCGGCTCAGGGCGTGATCCTGGAGTCCCGGGATCGAGTCCCACATCGGGCTCCCAGCTCCATGGGGAGTCTGCTTCGCTCTCTGACCTTCTCCTCGCTCATGCTCTCTCTCACTGTCTCTCTCTCTCAAATAAATAAATAAAATCTTTAAAAAAAAAAAAAAAAGGAAGGAATTTCTGTCATGCTACAACATGGATGAAACCTGAAGATACTGTGCTAGGTGGTATATAAGTCAGCCACAGAAAGGATCGTACCACATGATTCTACTTAAGCAAGGTAGATGGGGTGGTCAAATTCCCAGAAACAGATGTAAAATGGTTGTTGTCAGGGGCCTGGGGAGAGGGGGGGAATAGGGAGCTTTTGTTTACTGAGTACAGAGGTGTTTTGTTCTTCAAGATGAAAAATTCTGGAGATGGATGGTGGTGATAATTATATTAAGAAAAAAAAAAACTCTTGTTAAAATCAGAATAGCATTTGGGTTTTTTTTAGGGTATATTTATTTATTTACTAAATTTTTATTTATTTTTAAAATTTCTTTTCAGTGTTCCAGAATTCATTGTTTATGCACCACACCCAGTGCTCCATGCAATACGTGCCCTCCTTAATACCCACCACCAGGCTCACCCAACCTTCCACCCCCTCCCCTCCAAAACCCTCAGTTTGTTCTCAGAGTCCACAGTCTCTCATGGTTCATCTCCTCCTCCAATTTCCCCCAACTGCCTTCTTGTTAAAATGGTAAGAAGACTTTATTCAGGACGATGGCAACGGGTGTCAACACCATAGCAACAAAGGAAAGAGAGTGAGCTCAAATCTGAATAAGGGAAGAAAACTGGGGATTTATCGTTAACAAGCAGAGTGGTGGGGGTGAGGGATTGGGTTGGTGGGTGGGTGGGATCTTATTAAGAGGACACATCAAAGATCAATTCATACTACATCGACTTAACAGGACTCTTGTGGAAGGCAGGTCAAAGTGATCAGATATCAAGGATGTGGGGCAGGCTCTCTAAACCGACTTAGTAGGGTTTTTGCCACAACTGAGCTAAGGAGCCTAGAGGACAAGGCCCAAGAGGGAGGCCGAGTCAAGAGGAGCACTCAGAGAAGCCTGACTAAGGTCTGGTCAAAGACAGAGTCTTTGTCAATTGCAAAACAATCTGAATGGCCTTAATGCCATAGCCCTGGACACAGCTGACAGGCTTGAGCTGTGCAGGGCCAGTTGTATGCAGATGTTAAAAAATAAATATATTGGAAAAATTTTTGAGATGTGCGACAATTTGAAAGAACGCACAGATAAATTATATATCCTAGAAATATCAAGAACATTAAGAAAAAGTTAGGTATGTCATAATCCATAAAATATATGTAGATACTAGTCTGTTTTATCACTTACTACCATAAAATATACATAAATCTATTATAAAAACTTAAAATTTATCAAAACTTACACACACAGACACAGACTGTACACGGCACCATTCACAGTTGAGAGCAATGAGAACAAGTGTAAAGAGGCAGTATTAAATCATAACTGCATAAATTAACCATAGCATATACTACACATATCAGAGAGGGCAACAAGCTGTGAGATTCTCGATCATAGGAAACAAACTGAGGGTTGCTGGAGGGAGGGCGCTGGGGGATGGGGTAGCTGGGCGATGGGCATTAAAGAGGGCACGTGATGTAATGAGCTCTGGGTGTTATATTAAGATTGATGAATCACCGAACTCTACCTCTGAAACTAATAACACATTATGTGTTAATTAACTGAATTTAAAAAATGAAGATAAAATTTGTAGCTACGTATTATTGCCTTTGGGGTGAACGGATGTTTCAAGTATACACTTAAAATGCCTTGTGACACTGATCATCTTTGTGTGAGCAGTCTGTGCCTCCAGTAACTTGTGAACTGCAGCAAAGTGATCGCTCAAGGTTCCTGCTAGTAGTCTGGGGGAGTCAAAGTTATCTGCAGATTGTTGCCTGCACAGAGGGTCAGTGCTCCTAACCGCCCACCCTCCATGTTGGTCATTTTAGCTATACCTAAAAATGGTTAAAATGGTAAATTTTATGTTATCTACATTTCATCACAGTAATATATATATATCATACGTAATATATATAAATAAATATGACTCAGACCTATCATGAGTTTCTCTCCTCTTTTTCTCATTATCTAAAGTCTGAAAACTTCATTTTCATCTCCTAATAAAGTTCAGGGCCTTGTCCCTTAGAACAAAATCTCTGTCTTATACCAATGTTTTAGTATTCTAGGGTAATTATCTTAAGTCCTTTGAGAACTTTTTTTCCAAATTTTTTATCACTCCTCACTATACTGGACAATTTCACCTGAAAATCATGTGCATCTTTCTGAAACGTTTTAGGTAAGTAGAACTGATCAGATTAGACTAGAAATGAATGATCATCTCCAATATCTTAAATTCTGTTTCTTTTAATACACCCAAGTTCTCACTAGTTTTGGGTTTTTGTTTGTTTTTTGGGGGGTGTTTCTGACAGTCATATGGACAAATAAGATGTTTCCTGCCTATTGCTACTAAGCCGCTATTCTGTATGTTTGCAGATCAATTCTTCAGAACCCTTACACTTCTTCCTATGTAATTTAATATTATATTTGTGCCACTGTTCCAGAAGTGTAGCATTCAAAAGATTTTCAACAGCGGAATTCTGGGAAATATTTTATAGGACCCTGCAATGAAATGAAAGGTGTTCTCATTGAGATGGACAGTCCGGTTCCATTCACTCCCCTTTTTATGGCTTCTGCCTCCTCCTTCAGTGGCCCCTGTGGTAGATCTGTGGAGGCTAAGATTCTAGACATACAATTTTGTCTTGAGATATCAAGGGATGTTTTCTTATTTCTGACATTATATCAGTTCTCTAAATTCCTTAAGCAACCCACCTAATATCAAGAATCACTGACATGAGATGTCATTGATAGAGCAGAAGACATTTTTATTTGTATACTCTATCTTTTGACAACTATTTCTGACCTTCCCTTTACCTCATTTCAGTGGGAGTTTTAAGGGTCTCTGACTTCCCCGGAAATGAGAAGACCTTTCTGCTACAGGAAGATTCTAGACTTCTTTAGAAAGAAATTTGTTGGAAATATTTAAGGTGAACATTGGGAAAAATTGGCCCACATCCCAGCCAAAGACATCGTTTAGTTATAAATTACAGCTTTTGCTCTGCCTGGCTAGAATTTGTTGCAGTGTCTAGTCAGTGACAACAGTTTTCCAAAAGTAGCGGAATGAATGGACTAGAAGAGCTAATATATCTTTCATGGAGTTGTTTACTTACGGGCGGAATGAAATGCACTGCTTCTTAAAGTTTCAAACCCTAAATAGAACTGAGAATGTTATTAGTGCTGAAATCCATCCATGGTAAATGAAGTTAATTCAACTCAGTGCACATTTATGGAAATTCTTGCTGCAACATGCTGGCCAAACGGTGGTGATACTAAGATAAATATGATGGCTCGTGCCTTCAAGGAGCTCAGCCTCATGGATTGTGCAGTTTTAGATCTTGCAAAGGAAATCAGCCTTAGCTAATACAATTAGTATCAACACTCTTGATGTTCCACAGTGAGAAAAAAAAGTGTTATTAATCACCACGAGAAAAAGCGCAGAGTTCTGATCACCTAGAGATAACGTCAAACTGCATTTGGATGACAAGTGTACTATTTAGAAATTACTTAGCTGACTCACTGCTCCACAGAGAAAAATACATTTGTAACCTGTCACACAAGTTCGGGCCTAGGTCTGGCCATTTCACTTGCTGTGTGTGTGATGTTGAGGAATGCATTTTCCTTAATGGGCATTTCGTGACAGCTCGCCAGCCTGCCCTGGGAGTGGTGGAGGATGGGATTAAAATACTGGGGGCTTCTGACCTTGGCAGCTGTGGGGTTCTTCCTGACCCAGAACTCCAGCTGCATGGCACACTGGGGTCTGAAAGGAATGACTCCAAATGCAATACACTTGAGTCATGTGCTACTGGAAAAAAACACAACTTCTCCTTCAAATGGGAGTGTAACAAAAAGGAAAAAAAAATGTCTTCTTTCTAGACAGTGGAAGGGAAAAGTATCCGTTAATGACCGCAGCAAAATATAAATATAGCAGATGCTAAAATACGTAACAGGCTCATTATCCCGAGACATTCAGGAACGTGTGTTCCCTTTTGTTATGCAAAAACATACAGCCACTTTATTGAACATTTTCAGGATTCCTAACCAAGTAAAAATGAGCATGTCTTTCAGTTAACATGCTGTATAACACCAATCAAATTTTCAACGGAAGCATAAACATTTTCCACTTAATCATCTTGGCAAAAATTATGCATTTGGTTCAGAAAACAATGCTGCTACTCCTCTATGTAACTCCGGCAAGTTAAATTCTTTTCCTTTTATTTATCCTCTTAAATATAGTTTTATGTCTGAATGCATTATAAATTCACCCGAATTTCCATAACCACTGAAATGTGAATTATGTAGTTCTGATTCCCTCTCCAATTTTTAAATATTCACTAAACTTTCCCATTTAATTTTCATTAATTCGTCTTTTCTGAGATGTTGAAGCTCTTAGAAGAGAAGATGTATATTTTACTCATCTTTGTGGCCCTAGGACCTTGCCTATGACTAATAAATATTAACTAGGTATTACTATATGTAAATGCATATAAATACATCATCGGGCTTTTCAGTGACTTATTTTCTGGATAAGGTCCCACTGGTGACATTTGAGAGAGAAGATCATGACAGAAACAGACTTGCAAGGACTCCACCCTGACCAGAGTTCAACATATGGTTCAGCCTATAGGATAGGGGACTTCAGCAGATCACATAGATTGTGAAACTCAAATATGAGGAGGAGGAAAAATGCGTGAACTTGTTGCATTTTTGAGAGGTAAGAAGCTATTCACTTGGGTAGCACATCGGGTGAGAACTGTGGAGGGAGGGGGGCTGCCAAATGAGGCTTGGATTGTGAGCGACCTCACAGGACATGGAGCGTTCACCTAAAGGCAACAAAAGCCACAAAGGATTCCAAACTGAGAAGTGTCATGATCAGATATGTTTTATAAAGGAAACTTCACGTGGAAGATGCATGTGATGCTCTGAATTTCATTACAGTGTTCCCAGTTCAGCTTTCTGGTGCAAAGGAGAATAGTTGCATTGTCTTTCCACTTGACGGAGGACGAGAGCTAGCACATTCCTCCTCAAAGTCTAGGCTTTATGCTAAACATGCCCCTTTCCTCCATCATTCCTTTGTCATTCTTTCTGGGTCTCTAGACATTCTGTTTGTTGGCCTTCGTACATGCTCTCCAGTTTTTCAATGCCTCTTTCGAAACAGTATCCCCAGCTTAACATAAAAGACAGAAATCACAAAGGACAAGACAGAGAGGTTTTACCAGATAAATCAAAAACAACTACATGTTAAGTAAAAACCCACCATAAGCCAAAATGTGAATCTCGGATGACCTGAATTAGAATCACATTTGGGCTTTCTAAGAAAATTCAGATTTCAGAATTCTACCTAGACCTTTTTGTTTTCTGTTAGCAGCTTTATTGAGATAGAATTCATACACTCAAATTGTAAACTTCATGGTTTTTAATTTACTCCAAAGTGATGCAACCATTACCACTATATATATTAGAACGTGTATTTGTGTTTTTGACGTACAGTTGATGCACAATGTTATATTAGTTTCAATACACAATAAAGTATATAACATCATGTGTATAATATAGTGACTAGACAAGTCTATATGTTATATTCTGCTCACAAGAGTTAGCTGCCATCGGTATGATGACCGGTGATAGCTACCATGACCTTTTATATCAAATGTTCCAAGGACAGTGTTCAGGACTTTGCATGAAACAGGCAGGTTTCATGATATCCAAGCATGCACACATGCACAGCTACTCCATACACACACACACACACACACACACACACACACACGGTTACTCTTTGGAAGACTCAAGTTTGACAACAGCTGTTATAAACAATCTTAGTAACAAATAAAACTCAGAACAAATGTTTATAACATCTGTAACAGGAAAAGAGAGAGGGTATCTTCAATGTGCAAAGAACTACTGCAAGCCAATGAGGAAAATATTAAACATCCTAATAAAAAATTGAGTGAAGGATATGAAAAACCAATTCACAAAAGGAGTAAGTATAAACAGCCAACAGACTTAAGAAAAACAATTACCAACCTCACCACTTGTCCACCATCGCTTGTCCTCAATTTTAAAGTAGGAGAGCTCTGAAAATAAGACTTTTCTAGTATTCATACAGCAGCAAAACCTAATCTGACCTGCACTAATTTGGTGACGAAAACCTGATATGAGAAAGGATACTAATGGTTTCTGTGTGTCCCATTTAGTGTAGATAGTCATTGACTCACTGCACGATGACTTGTTTATAGTTTGCTATGCTACTATGCTATGCAGAACCTCCCCGCCCCCGAGATGCTTGCATAATGTACCACTCTGTATTATCTTGCTAAAAGCCAAAAAGAAATGCAAATTTTGAAAAAGTTGTTGAGCTAGTGATTATGGTTATGTGTATTTAAAGAAATGCATATCAAAATGAAATAGTTTTTTAGCTAATCAAATTGGAAACTATTAAGGCAAATCCAAGATTCTTTGCTGGTGAGGGGAATGGTCATTTTCCTATACTTACTGTGGAATGATATATAAAACAACCTCTAGAGGGAAATTTGGCTAAGTATATGAGAAGTCATTATAATGCACAACGCTTTTAAGTTATCAGTTCAACTTCTGGGAATTCATCTCAAGAAAATAATCATTGTATCATGGTCATTGCAGTACCATAAATAGTAATAAAATGGAACAAATATTTCATAATGTTCTATGGACAGGTAATGTTATACCATAATCACATCACAGATTAAATTATAACACATTCACTAAAATAACCTTGTGAAAGAGTATTTCATGACATGAAAAACTTTATTTAATACTATATTGAGAAGTGAAAAAGCAGGAAACAAAACAGTCATGATATAGAGGATAATTCTGGTTTTGCAAAAATACATATGCAATTATGTGCATAAAGTTCATATGTACTGATGAATTTATCTGGATTATCACACTGTAAATAATCTTTCTTCTTCCTTCTATTCTTCACTTTCCAATTTGTTTTGGGAAAACTTGTAATGCTTTTGTAATTTAGAAAGCCAGTGCATTTTTAATGTGATAATCTAAGCTCAACATAATTCTGCTTAAATGCTCTGTTCAATACAGAGTGACATGGGGGTATTAATTCTTTTATCTTGGACATTTGTGTTAACACAGTCCAAGCTGATATCATAAAAGGTGAATAAGCAATATATTTATAATTTGGTATGGTGTAAACGGGTTTCATATAAGGCATAATCATAATGATGGTAATAGTAATAACAATAAAACATTATAGAAAAGGAAATCTAATGAAATTGAAGGCAGTCAGAATCTCTGGTGCCAACTCTCCAAGGACAGCCTTTCTTGTATCTTCCTCCCTTTCCATATACAATTAGAGAAATGGTTTCCAGATGAAAAAAAAAAAAAGCAAACAAAAAAAAAACTGATTTTAAGAGATGAGGGGAGTTGCAACCTCAAAATAGCAGTTTGAGGTAATATATTTATTTTCCTTTTCTTTCTAAATACCTTTGAATTTACTGACATAGTATAAAATGGGGTAGGGAAAGAGAATGTGTAACAAGGCATGGAGTATGCAGTGTTCCACAAATAGCTCCTATACATTGAAATGATTACAGAGCACAGCAAAGACGGAGGCTTTCCATTCATTTCTAGGACTAACATAACCATGATGCAAATGAGCAGGAGAAAAAGGATACATGCATCTCTTTCATAAATACACATGCAAAACTGAATTCAGCAGTTTATTAAACAACAATGAACTATCACAAAGTGCGATATACTCTAGCAATCTCAGAATGGGTCAAGGTAAGAAGCCTATTCTCATAGTTTATTCCATTTGTTAGGTCTGTGATCAAAGGAGCAAGACTGATACAAAGCGAAGGTCAAGCAAAGCTTTATTTTGCTCCAAGCATCAAGAATCAAACCGACCTGGGGATAGAAATATAGAATATGTTTATAAAAAATAAAAAATTTAAAATTAAAAAAAAAAAAAAGAATCAAATCGACCATTCAGGGCTGACTCTTACAGAGAGGGCGACTGCTCCCAGCCTTACAGACTAACTTGTAAAGGGCAAAGGCCATGTGGTTGAGCCTGGCCATACACAGGTGGCCAATGATATTGTAACACACAGAGAAAGCTGCACAGTCATGCTAGGTCACACATGGGTGGCCAATTGAATTACAATTCACCGCATAGTAGCTATTTGAAAATCACCTTGGTCAGAATTGGTACCCCAAAGCGCCCAAAAGGCAGGGCCCACATTCTTTGGTAGCTAGGAAGACAGTATGCGCGCTCCACTGATTGGATGTCTCCACCTGGCCTGACCTGCCCTAGTATTTGGGCTCTGGTACCTGGGACTGGTTTCCCAGACTTGCTTTTAAGTAAGTCCCCTGGGAGGGTGGTGCAGAGTCAGTTTAAGTTTTACTGCATAAACTACAAAATGGCTGTTCAGCCAAGATGGAATCGCTCTGGCTAAATAGCCCCTTACACATTAATAGTTTAAAGTTTAAATAGTTTAAAGCTAAAAGAAAGCTTGTGATAATCTCTAGCAATGTTGAAAAGCTGTTTTATTTCTATAAGAAGTCACCATAAACTCCTGGTAAAAACTTTGTAAGTTCTTTTCTTAATGTGTTAAACACCAAGAGCAAAAATGATACTTAATGGTCAAAGTGATAAGGAAAAAACAAAAACAAAAAACCTAGAACTTCAATAATGAAATAGGTTCAGTCCATAAGGTGGATGTTCATAATAAAATTTTAATATTCATCAAGGATCTAGCAGAAGGAAATAAACTCAACTTAACAAATCATGAAAAATTAAAGACCAATTGGATATATCTTTGAAGATTTTATTTATTTATCAGTGGGGGAGGAGCAGAAGGACAAGCAGACTCCCTGCTGAGTACTGAGCCTGTGGGGCTCCATCCCAGGACCCTGAAATCATGACCGAGCCAAAGGCAGACACTCAACTGACGGAGCCACTCAGACACCCCAACCAATAACATATTTTTGACTGTTGGGCTAGAGAAGATGTAAAGCTCAATAATATCCCATGTAAACAAAGATGTGGAGAAACTTGGATGTATTTGTTTCCTGGTACTGCTGTAACAAATTACCACCAACTTAGAGCCTTAGATTATATAATTTGTTATATAGCCTTAGATCATATAATTTGTTAACTTAGTTGTAGAGGTCAGGTGTTCAAAGTGAGTCTCACTGAACTACAATCAAGGTGGTGTCAGGGTGGCTGGCATTCCTTCTGGAGCTCAAAGACAGAATCTGTTTCTCTTTCCATTTTGTGATTCTGGATGTCACCTACACTTGTAGACTTATAGTTCTCTTGGTCTGCCTTCAAAGCCAGCCTAGTCATGCTGCCACCTCTTGTCTGCCTCTGCCCTTCCCTTCCTCTCTTAAAAACTCTTATAATTACGTCAGGTCCTCCTGGATAACCCAGGATAATCTGTATATTTTAGGGTCAACTAACTAACAACCTTAATTTCCCTTTGCTATGTCACTTTCCTATATTTACAGGTTCCAGGGATTTGGATGTGGGTATTTTGGAGGGGGGGGGCATTATTCTCCTGACCACAGCAGGTGTTTTTAGTCATTGCTGGGGATGTTTATATTGTTACAATTTTCTGGCAGGTTGACTCTAACTAATATGTCCCTATAGGTTACTGTGCATCATGGGACTATAGTTGTACCCCAGTTACATTTGCAAGTTCCTTTCATAGATCATAGCTTGAAAACATATTTCAAAAGAAAAGTATTTACACTGGCCCTTGCCCTTCAAGTTTGGTGGTGATGATCTACTCTTTCTGACCTTATAAGCAAGTTACAGTCTATTCAGATTTGGGAATAATTTTCTAAGACACTCAAAAACATATCAGATTTATTCTGAGAGATGAGGGATCAGAAAGCTGTTTTCTGGGGCCCCTGGGTGGCACAGTGGGTTAAAGCCTCTGCCTTCAGCTCGGGTCATGATCCCAGGGTCCTGGGATCAAGACCCGCATCGGGCTCTCTGCTCAGCAAGGAGACTGTTTCCTCCTCTCTCTCGGCCTACCTCTCTGCCTACTTGTGATCTCTGTCTGTCAAATAAATAAATAAAATCTTTATTAAAAAAAAAAAAAAAGAAAGCTGTTTTCTCAGCGAGATGCAGCCTCCCATGAATTTGAACAGAAATAGTGAGGGTGCCTAACACACCATAACTCTGGGAATCAATAATTTTTTTTTAAAGTTCCATTATTCATTTAAATATTTGACTCACTGGGTCAATCTCACAAAATACACATTGAATTGAGAACCCTAGAGGTCAAATAGAAAACATTTCAGAAAGTCTAACTATGCAAACTCAGACAGAACTAACGTCTAGACCATGCTAAAGAATGATAACTTCTGTGTCTTCTCTATGACAAGTCTTGTCTGATATAAATCACTCATTTTATTCTAATCACATTATGTCCTTGTTTTAGTTCATTATCTCCCCAGGTCATATGGCTAGAGATTTTTCCAGGTGGAAAATCTCATTTTGAGATAATCCCCGTTTTATGTTCTTTCATTTATACTGGTAAGCCCTACAAATATTCTTCCTCTCTTCATCAAAAGAAACTATAACTTTTTATTATTTTATTCTAAAAATAGAGTAAATATATACTTAAAGGCACATCTGCTACTCAGCTCAAACCTTTGAGTGATTCTCTATCAAGACCTGCTACACGCTAGTGTTATTATTGAGTAGTTTGCAGTTAGAAATAGATGGTTGTTATTTTTATAAATTGATAAAGCATCACAAACTCTATATGACTGAATTTAAGATTACTGGCTTTTAAAATCTTATCCATTCAGTCTTACCCATAATAATAGAATTTTTAATTCCTAATGTGAAGTCAGTGATTATGGTCCTCTGTCCCTCCTTTAACAAGGAAATATCTCTGGGGGAGAGTCCTCATCTCTCTTAGTAGGTGGTGACAAGGCAAGTCAAAGCTCTGTCGTAATAGTCTTACTTTTTTCCTTCTTCCAGGTATTAAGAAAAATACAACAGGGTCTGCCATGCTCAGAATCTCTTCCTCATGACTCTGCAATCAGAATTTTCTTACCCATTTCACAGTACAAGGAGGAGCAATCCTAGCCCCAAATTTGACCACCCTTTGAGTCTCTGTGGCAACAGTCTGGAAGAGGCACACTAACAGGAATCATGGAGGACACCAGTTTCAACGAGGGGAATTTACTTCAGCAAAAATGAGGCTCAGGGAAACAAAAGGACGACTCAGAACAAAGACTCTGCTCTGGGTTTATGATGCTTGTGCTTTGCAAAATACAAAGAAAACTGAATTCGATGACAAACATTTAGACAGCCTATCCCAAATTTAATTCATAAGTTGTCTAATGTCAACAGGACCTTAAATAAGGCCTCTAAAAGCAAACTTGCCAGTATGTGATCAATATAAATATGATTCTCACATAGGAAATTTTTAATAAGTAGCTCATATAAGTACATGGATCCCTCAGTGTAAAAAAATAAAATTGTTCCTGTTTGGGACTCTTATAAAATCCTTCATGTGAAATACAATTATGGGGTCCCAATAACCTGTCACATACGGGTCCAGGTGCTGGTCTAAGTTTAGCCAAAATCTGTTGAATATTCTCTGTATTTGACCTGAACTATTCCAAGTCTTACAACTTTTCAGTAAGATGGTTATATACTTTGAATAAACAAATGCAAAGTAGTGGGGGAAAAACCATAATGGACATTTATAACATGTCATAACGTTATGAACATGTAGGAAAAGAAGCACTAAAGTTTGTCTGAGAGAGGCCGTGAGGCTTCACAGAAAGGGGAGCATTTAAGCTGGAGGTTGAATCATGGCTGAGGAGAGCCAAGCACGCACATTGATGAGAAACCCATTTATTGCCAGTGCAAAGGCCTACACCATGAAGAAAGTCATTATGACTTGAGTAACCAACAGGTATTTCAGAATTTTAATTTTAATTTGAGATGTAAGGGGAAGTAGGGGAAAGAATGGAGGATGATGGCCAGGAGAAAGCCAGCAGATAGCCACAGGCTAGATAACAGCAGGGCTAGTAAGGCATGCAAAGGAATTTCTATCTGAAGAATTTTGAGGATTAAATTTTCATGTTAAAAAGATTACTCTGGACAAATGATGTAAGACTGAAGAAGAGAAAAGGTATTATACTCATATAAGTAAAAGCTGATGGTAGCCTGAATTAAGTTGAATGTATTAGGTTCTAAAGGAGGAACAGGTTTAAGAGATACTTAGTTAGAAGAATGTATAAGCCTGGCAATGGACTGCAAGACAGATGAGAGAGAGAAATCTGGGATATGACCCAGGTTTTTGGCTTGAGTGATTGAGAGGATTACAGTCATGATAGATTGGTTTTAAAAACGAGGAACCAGAGAAGCCATGGAATGTCTAGGCGGAAATAGCCACTTGGCAATTAGATATCCAGGTGAAAAATTCAGAAGAAGCATTTGGACTTGAGAAACACCAGCCTACAAGGAAGACTAGAAGCCATGACAGCAGATGAAAAGATAAGGGAGAATAGGGCAGATGTCTAGAATGGCCTTGTCCAGAAAACCATCTTGAATCAAACGAGGAGGCTAGGACTAAAGGAAAGTAATGCCAAAAGGATTGGAGAATCTTTTAATTGAAATTTTGTTAGGAAGTTGCATGTAGAATATAACATTGCATATGATAGAGAAAAAATTTCAACAAAACAAAATAAAACACACACTCTCTCTCTTTCTTTCAGGTTCTGTTAGTGGTGGCTGCTGTCACCTCTCTGTCTTTTTCTTTTTTTCTCCCCAACTAACAATCCTCCTGACCCCTGGCTCCTACTGTCCTACTTCATGGACAGGCATACTCTCCTAGGTCTCTGAGTTTTTCATTTTGTATACAGATCTACTAATCTACTATTCTATTCTATTCCTTAACAACAACAAAAAGAGGACGGGGCACCTGGGTGGCTCAGCCGGTTAAGCATCTGCCTTCGGCTCAGCTCATGATCTCAGGGTGCTGGGATCCAGTCCCAAGTCAAGCTCGCTGCTCATAGGGGAGTTTGCCTCTCCCTCTGCCTGCTGCTCCCCTTTCTTGTGCTCTCTCTCCCTCAAGTAAATAAATAAAATTTTTTTAAAAAAGGTTAATTTCTTGGCATCACCTTCAGAAGGAATGTGACAAAATGACAAAGATTATAAATAACTGATTTTAAGTTTTTCCCAGACACATTATTTTTATGTATAAAATCATCATTCTAAAACAGAGACCTCTTTGGTTTCATGATATTCTTGTATTTTAGATCTTATTCAACTTGCAAATAAATGTTCAGTACTCAGCTACTGAAATCTAACAAAGATTGAATCAATGATGAGCATCTCAGACATAAAGACATTTTTCTGCAAAGAGATATTTATAAAATATATTTTCATCAAAAATTAGAGAAAAAGGCAGCAGGTATGTGTTTGGTTTTAATTGTTTAGCTTTCACCATACTCACCACAGGAATGATGTCATTTTATAGGACAATGCATAATTCTGAACAATTCCCCAAACATCATCAACTATAATAAATTCCCAGTACCATCTGGCAATTTGTAATTTTGTTGGTGTTCTCTTATCTATAGCCATCTGAATCAAGGTAATAACATTCACCTGTTACCAGGGTATTACCTTAGAATAGAGAGTTTCAGAGAAATTGCATTTGGGCTAAATAAAGATGAATACTCACAACTCAAATTTCCTAATGATTCTAATATGTCTAGATCTAAAAGGAAGATCCAAGAATCTGCATTTTTAACCAGCATACAGTTGACTCTAATGCATGGTCCCAAGAATCATCTGTTATGCCTAGTAATTCCCAGGCACCACTGCACACTTACTAAACCAGAAACTTCTGACAGTGTTCCTGTAGCCAGAGAATTCACATCTTTGTAAGAATACTGGTGATTGTTCTCATCAGGTAAGGGTGGGAATCACTCCGGTAATGTGTATCTGTCTTTGCAGATCATTGCTGCAGCACATTGTTATGCAGACTCCATTATCACATTATTAAATTTTTCCTTAGCTAAAATCAAAACAATCCTGAACGATTCGTTGTAATTCAAAGCATAACCCTGAGACTTTTTCCAACTAAATTAATCTGTTTCATTCTATCTAAATAATGTAATTTAGGTATATGAAAATATCATCTTTCAACTGCATTTTTAATTTGCCTGTCATAAACACCCTGTAATGTGGGATATGAAACATTGTCATGCTATAGATGACCGTATGGATACCTAGAGATAAAGTGACTTAACCACAGTCCCACTGCTGTTTAGAGTTTCTGTCTCCCTCTCCCCCTGTTTCTCTCTCTCTCTCTCTCAAATAAGTAAATAAATCTTAAAAAAAAAAAAAAGCTACAGAGTGTTAGCCCATCTCATCTGGGAACAGGATATTTGACATGAATGTCTGTCGGTTATACTTAGCATATATACTATACTATACATACTATACATAGTATAGTATGTATAGTATGCTAATATATATAACATATATTAGTGCATATATATATATATATATATATATATATATATAATCACCTATACAACTCTGATCTGAGGTATAACCACACTCTGACTTTGAAAACTGCTCCAGAGGTGCTGGAAGCCTGGTAAGATGGTGGAATGTATGTCTTCAACATTGTACTTTTTAATCAGACACAAGTGGTACAATGACAAGTGGTAACTGCTACATATGACTTCCAGAGCCAACCATGATACACATGCAAAGATGGGCGTAAGGGTTAGGGCTGGAATGTTCTTTCAGGGTGATGATCAAGTACTGATAATTCCATAGCACCTGAGGACAATGATGCATCCATTAGAAAAATATGAATTTGAAGGAGTTATATCTTGCTACTTCCACGTGGCTTTGAAAAAATTACTGCTCATGTGCAACAGTATAGAATTTATCTTTTGCCAGTTTTTTAATCATGTTCTATCTCTCTTTAAAAAAATACCTCAGGGACTGAAGCATTTACTGGGATGAAACTTGAATGTCTCTATTTTCCACTTGCTTAACCAAATCTTATAATTCCTTCAAGCTACATTCTTCCCAAATTATCCTTAAAGACTTGAGTGATCTCTCGTACTCACAATAATCCTTCATAGAACTTGCTGTCTATTTCAAAACTGTGATCTATATCATATGTTAACAAGACTATTAGCTTCATCTTCAAGAGAGTATGTTTGTCCCTCCAGTACCCATGACTGGATTCTAAAATTTGTCTGCCTGGTAACCCCCGTGCTTCCAGTTTATCTTTCACCTTCTGCCAAATTCTCTTGATACCATAGGTCGCCTGCTAAGAGCTGTTCTCTGGTACCTCCTGTAGACTGCCCACTTAGCTGGACTCCCCCACACTATGTGGACATGACTTACCATAAGAAGTCTTTCCATTCCTTGGAGGTTAGTCATGGGGACTACCAATAAACAATATATTGGGGAAGCCTGGGTGGCTCAGTCCTTAAGCATCTGCCTTTGGTTCAGGTCATGATCCCAGTGTCCTGGGATCGAGCCCCACACTGGGCTCCCTGATCAGCAGGAAGCCTACGGGAAACTTTGTCCCTCTCCAACTGCTTGTGTTCCCTTTCTCACTCACTGTCCCTGTCAAATAAATAAATAAAATCTTTAAAAAATAATAATATATTGAGATTCCCCTTGGATTATCTGTCTTCCCACTAGGTCAGGTGATGTCATTAGTACAAAATGTTGACAGTAAATAAAACAAAGATTCAGCCTCTTAGGCACATATCATGAAGACAGTAGGCATTTATGGTTAATCCAGGTATAGCTTAGTATCTAAGCCAATTATCCCATGGTATCATGTGGGACTGACAACAGAAATTGCCATTACTGTGTTTTCAAGGAGGAGTGTAACCCTTGAGTAAGAAAAATGGAGATGGAAAATAATTGTGAAAAAGTGTTTAAAATACTTTGGAAAAAGTTAGATAAAGTATTCTCAAAACTGAAGACCATGTTAAAACTGGTGGCCAGACATTTAAACAGCCCTTTCCTTCTAAGTAGCCTATAAATAAAATCAGTCAGAACAGCTTATCCAGAAAATATATGCCAACTTGTCAAAATACCATTGCTATTTAATTAAAATAGGTTCATGCTTGTTGCTCTGCCCTATGTTCCAAAGTGACTGATTCCACTTTCAATAGCTATGACCTCAAAAGCAGTGCCCAACTAAAGTCAGGTGATTGGAGTTTTAAAATAAAATCGGCCAAAAGTCATCATGTCTTCTATTAAACTAGTTGACCTACTTCTGAGAACCATGCATGAAACAAAAAACAAACACATTTTGGATGTTACAAGGTGAAATGTTTCTAGGATGCAATTTTCATAATTATTTTTTCAGTGCATTAGGAATTACTTTTCAGGAAATATCACTTTTCTCTAAGTGCTTTTCAACTAGACCAAAGAGTCCTTTTTAACACTTAACTGAACAATTCATTCAGATTTTTATTTGGTTATTTAATTATAGTAAAATCATAATTCAGTGAAAATGACCTAATCTAGTATTATTGATGGCTCATTCTCCTGCTGTTGGTAAATATTTTGCTTCTTGAAAAATCTCATGTTATTTGGTTTTTCTGAAATAATGCTGCAATCATTCATTTATTTATTCTTTCATTCAAAAAATATGGTAAAACTGTAATGCATTGAACAAGGGCTAGCTGTGGGAGTGAAAAAATTGAAAAAACAGGTTTTTCTCCTTGAGCAGCTCACATTTTACAGGAAATATGTAAGTAAATAAATATGAAGGTACTAGGAGGTAGGAAGGTAAATTACAAGAAAGAGAAGTATTGAAAAGATTTATCAACAGTGTGAGGATTCACTTATTTTGGAGCATAACAAATAGCATGGAGGACATGGGGAGTTAGAGAGGAGAAGGGAGTTGGGGGAAATTGGAAGGGGAGGTGAACCATGAGAGATTATGGATTCTGAAAAACAATCTGAGGGGTTTGAAGTGGTGGGGGGGGTGGGAGGTTGGGGGACCAGGTGGTGGGTATTATAGAGGGCACAGCTTGCATGGAGCACTGGGTGTGGTGAAAAAATAATGAATACTGTTTTTCTGAAAATAAATAAATTAATTTAAAAAAAAACAAAAACAAACAAACAAAAAACAGTGTGAGGATTCACCAAAATACAATCCTTGAATCTTCCTTCTTCTCTTTAAAAGTCTCTCTTCTAGAAAACTTCTTTCATCTCCTTGAAGCACATGAAGCTGATACTATATATGTATGTTTTATATTATGTACCTATTTATATACATAAATCTAAAAGGCACACATAACAGTAGGTGATGAGGAGAAACTTTCTAGAGGAGAGGATGTTAAAGAGAAGAGGCTCAAGGCAACACCTTTCTGTACTTACCTATAAATTCCCAGAAACTTAGCTTCTCACAGCTTCCTCTGCCTCCTGGGCACTCTGTTCAGCAGATGCTACCTTAATGCTAGACTACACTGATCCAGTTGTAAAACTCAACAGCTTTTAATATTCCCTGCACTAATCCCCTAGGGTTTAATTATGTAAAATATTTAGGAGAGACAAAGACTGCATGGAAACTTAACAAAAGATATAACCCTTGATCAGTCTCCATGATCATTACCATTGATTAATCTCACCTCTCTCTACCCATCCATCCACACTGGAGAATTTTACTGGGTCCTCAAGTTATCCCCACTATACCCATCTTTCTGGCTCCACACCTCTCCTCCTCCCTAGCTCCCCTTCCCCAAACCTCCCAACTAGTCCTTCTCTTCCTTCTCTTATTCTCTTTCTTCCTATATAGTTAAAATGCACAGAATGTTCTTTATGTTATGAAGACGAAGTTCCTTTATTTTAAAGCCTTCATAACAGCAACTAAATCTTAGGATGGTAGGGGAGATAAATTTTAAAAGTGGCAAAGGTAGGAATATTTGCTTTTTACCTCAATAAAAAGTTCTTCTAAAGACAGTTTTCCCAAAAGACAGTTTTTTAAAGACAGTTTTCCTAAAACTTCTAAAGACAGTTTTCCTAAAAACAGTTTTCTTTCCTTTTCTACTCATATTTATTCTATTAGATTATGAATTCCTTTGTGATAACAAACTCTTATGGACTGTATCATTAATCTTTTTTTCCTTTCCCTCTGTCCTGTGTCTCCAGCACCTGATGTGATGTACAGTAGGAATGAATTTGTAAATGTTTTGTTTACTTTTTTATGTCATTCTTTAACAGTATTTTTCCAATTTTATTGAGGTGAAATTGATAAAATTAGAATATACTTAAACTGTACAATATGATGATTTTATATATATACATTCTGAAATGAGTCTCACCATCAAGTTAATCAACTTTTCCATTACCTCATGTAGTTACTTTTTTCATGAGAATGCTTAATATGTATTCTCTTAGTAAACTGCAAGGATACAAGATAGTATTTTGAATTACAGTCACCATGTTGTACGTTACATCCTCTGAACGTACTCATACCTGAAAGTTTGTACCTTTTTATCAACCTCTCCGTATTTTCCTCAACACCTGGCAACCACCATTCTACTCTTTGTTTCTATGAGTTTGGCTATTTTTTTTAACTTGAGTACAGTTGACACACAATGTTACATTACTTTCAGGTACACAACATAGTGATTCAACAACTCTCTACCTTACACTATTCTCATCACAAGTATAGCTACCATCTGTCACCATACAATGTTATTACAATATTGAATATATTTACCTATGCTGTTCTTTTTATTCCTGTTACTTACTTATTCTATAACTGGAAGGCTGTATCGTCCACTCTGCTTATCCATTTTGCCCATCTCCATCTCCTCCTTTCTGACAACCAGCAGCTTGTTCTCTGTGTTTGCAGGTCTAATTCTACTTTTTGGGTTTTTTCCCTTAGTTTTGTTTCTTAGATTCCATATATAAAATGAAATCATAGGATATTTGTCTTTCTCTGTCTGACTTATTTCACTTAAGTCTATTCATGATGTTGCAATGGCAAGCTCTCATTTTGTTTTCATGGCTGAGTAATAGTCCGTAATATACAACACACGTTCTTTATCCATTCATCTATAGGTAGACATTGGGGTTCTTCCATATCTTGGATATTGTAAATAATGCTGCAATAAACATAGAAGTATGTATACCATTTCAAATTAGTGTTTTCATTCTCTCTGGGTAAATACCTAGAGTGGAATTATCGGATATGATATTTCTATTTTTAATTTCAATAATCATCAGGGAAATGTGAATCAAAGCCACAGTAACATATCACCTTACACCTATTAGAATGGATAGAACAAAAAAGACAAGGAATAACAAGTGTTGGTGAGGATGTGGAAAAAAAGGAACCCTCATGCACTGTTGGTGGGAATGCAAACTGGTGCAGCCGCTCTGGAAAAGAGTACAGAGGTTCCTCAAAAAATAAAAAATAGAATTCACCAATGTTTTCTGAACATAATGGATCAAAACTGAATTCTTACTGTGATGATTATAATACTACTCTTTGCTGGAGAAAATTGTCTTTTTGTTTTGTCTTTTCAAACTTTAGCTGCCTATCCTTCTACTGTCATCTCTTCTTTGAAGTTTTGTCCTACTATTCTGTCTACACTGACCTCTTCCTCTCTCTCTCTCTCTCTCTTTTGAGTAGGTGGACTCCTAGGACACCTTTTTCTTTCCTTTGATTACAGTACATTACATTTTTAACTATTACATAATTTAGGTATATCTTTTCTTCAATCTAACGAGAGATCAATGGATGGGACATAACTGCAAATTAGGTACTTATGCAATGAACTAAAGGAATAAAAAATCAAAGGCAAAATTATAAATATTAAACAGAATTTGAGATAAGATTTCCTCAGAGAGAAGAATTTTTACAATTCTCATGTTCTGTAGAAATGTGTGATTTATGAGAGTCACATATTATATTTTACTAGCATCTATTTATGCTTTAGTTCTAGTGGTTTTACTAAGACTACAGAAAAATGTGACACAACAAATGATTTTTATGACAAATATAGAAAAATCCTACTTAATAGTCATAAAAATAACTATACTTTCTCTACAAGTTTTCAGAATGGACCTACTATGTTAGGGTAAAATCTTTACAGAAGTAGTGCCATTTTCTAAAGGTTTCTTTTCTTTTTTAACCCCAAACTAAATATCTTTTGATAGTGTAAGTAGAATTTTTCTAGTTTTACAAAAGTCTATTGCTTTTAAATCACTTAAGTAAGTCTAATGAGAAAAAAATCTTTTAATAAAATTATTCCCTCCATTTCCACTAATTTTTCTACTTTTCTGTTTTTCTTTTGTCTGAAATATGTGAATTTGGAGTAAAGCAGATCACAGTTTAGTTGGTTTTGGACTTGTTAGGATATTTGTATTAGATATTTTAAAATATCTTGAACATATACATCTTCCAAGGCTCTGCTTCCTAAAATTCATTCTCTTTCTTAAATGCTCATGCACTAGTTCCCAAAATTTCAACATGATGCTCCCAAAGGGGGACAGAGTTTGCATGAGACTCAGTGCTCAAATGTCACTTCTTTATCCTCAGCAAACAGTTATTACTCTGGGCATACTGCTGCCCATGTGAGACTCTGTGGTAGGGAGACTCCAGGGATATATAGTTATAAGCTACAGTTCCTGCTCCACAGAGCAGGAAAAAAGTGACGTAGTGATTTGTAGTCCAGGTAAAAGGTGCTGCAGGAATTCCATGGAGGAAGTGACTACAAGGTTTTCATGAGAGGGAACTGGCACGGTGCTGAGTGGCAGGGTCTAGGTGAACAGAGCAGAAGGAAACACATTTGGAGAGAAAAAGACATCTGGAGTAAGTGTGCTGTGGTCAGGGGCCAAACAACAAGCCCTTTGGTCTGTGGTAGAGCTAGAACCTAGGAGACAGGTGAGAGAAGCACAACCAGAGCCAGATCAGGGAGGCACTGAGTGCACACTCTTGGGGTCTGTACTTTATCCTCAGACAATGTGGAGTCACTGTGGCTGAGAAGAGGCATGGACAGAATGGCATTTGAGATTGGAAGTTTATGAGGCTGAGCCTCATAGAGTGTATGGGACAAGGGGACCTCTGGAAGCAGAAGTATCCACAGGAGATTATTTTACAATTGTAGAGGGGAGAGTCAGAACTGAATAGAAGTAGAGAAACGAGAAGGAAGGATTATGCTACAAGAGACATAGCAAAAGAGAAATCTACTGGCCTGGCCAGCTGACTCAGTACTGAAGGACAGAGGAAAAGAGTTAAGGGCCCTACCTCCTGGGCCTCCTTTTGGACTCTTCCTCATATTAGACATCAACTAATTTGGCTTTTAAGGCCCAGTGTCTCTCTGCTCTTCTGGGGACTCACGCCCAGTCATTGCGCTGGTGGGGGTGATCCAGTCCTTGCAGTCCTTTCCCCAGGAATGTGAAATTAAGCCTGACAACTAGAGAGTGGTCTCCCTCTGAGGTGCTGGCTGTAGCCACTTTCTTCCATGTGAACTGGGAAGCTCAAAATGCTGCTTTAGAATAAGAGAAGAAAACGAAACGGAAGTTTAAAAAAAAACAAGTGGGGGGGTGGGGAAAGACGGAGAACAAAAGCTAGGTCTAGGTTCCCTGGTACGCTTTGGTCTCTGCTTTCATGTGTCCCTAAAAAGGAACTGCGTCCCTCCTGTTTAATTCTGTGGGACATCCTTACATTGCAGTGGTACGTTCTCCCTTTGATAGAGCTAGCTTGGCAGGGTTATTTGTTACTTGCAGCCAAAATGGTCCAAACTGATACATTCCTCAGCATGAACTCTGTTTTCAGTCACTCGGTGCCCGAGCTACTCTCTGAACAAATGAGCACTTGACTGACTCCACATGTTCATGTCCCTTCTTTCATCTAGAACGCCTTCCCCTTCCCAGTCCTGCTGACTCTGCCTGCATAAATCCTGACTATCCTTCCTTTCTTCTAGCCCTCTTTACTAAGTACTTTTCGAGTGAGTCCATAACGCCTGTAAATTGCAATGTTACATTTTCCCTCTCGAGTCTCTGATTTTAGTGACCTTATTGGAACAATAATTAAAACGATGTAAAAGAGGGTAGAAGGTGACAGATAGTACTACAAAGTCAGGAAATGTATACTCTCACATATACAAATTAAAAAAAGAAATCTAAAAGACGATGGTCTACTTGGCTACTAATACCTTTGACTAGGCCATTTGACCCAAGCAGATACTTCACGCCAGGAAGTGTATCATTTAGGAGTATTAGATGAAAGAAGATAAGAACAGCCTCTAAACAAGTAATGCATCATACATTATTGCATTAGTGTTTTAAATTTGATTTTATGAGTATCCAGAGGACATCATATAGCAAGTAAAAGACAGATATGGAAACTACCATGCTTTCTTAATTTGTCCACTATGCTAAACTAGCCACAGAAAATTTTTAAAAAATCAATTTTTAGGTGAGACAAACATTCAATTTCATATAATGTTTTAAATTGATAACATATTTTAAATTGTTATCCACTAAAATAACAATATACTCTAGGAACCATCTTGAACGTAATGCCTGGGCTATATTATATAGCAAAAAAAAACAAACCAAAACCAAAACCAAACTGTTATTCTCTTTTAAGATACTAAGAATATCACTCCTTTGCCTCTAGAAATGAGAAAACCAATCTGTCATCTTGTGAAATCTCACATAAATCTGGAACACAACGGTGTTTACCTTCCCTTCAGCGACTGTGGCCTTTGTCCTGGTAACTTACAATGCCTCAGAGGGGAAAACCCCAAATTGCTTCCTAAAACCAATAAGAAGTCTAGCCAGTGAATGGACATTTAATGAACGAGATAAAGTGCCAAGAAACAAGTTAATGTTTCTTTCAGCCTCATACAAAGGAACATTCCTCCATTGGGAGGTCCTAAGACCTCAACGCATCCATGGCAGATCACCCAAGTAGCAGTGGTTAGAGGAATGCTATCGTACAAACAGTCTGGTGCTGAGCAGGGCAGAAATATTGTTTACATGAAAATGGAATGATCTCTAGTGAGTACTGAAAGAAAGTGATAATTTCCATAACCAGAAAAAGCATTTTTACATCATTCCATTTCAACTGCTATAAAACCCGGAGTTGCTCTGGCGATTGCTTATCCCTGTTTTGCTGGCTTTATATCATCCTCATCTCGGTAGCTTTTCATTCACTAAATGACAGGGTTTTTTGTTGTTGTTCTGCCTTGTTTTGAAGCCTTGGCAGAAAACATCACCATGCTGTACGGTTTCTCAGGGCCCACCTTGCAGTGTTCATACAATGGATTTTCGGTGCTCCTTTCATAAAACCCCAGCTGGCATATCCTCCCAGTAAAACTGATGAAAGCATGACCAGAGAAGACCCCATCAATAGCAACTGTAAACTAGGCACTTCTTTAGCTTTGTGGAGTTTTCACTGTACGTACATACAGCGTTAGTTTTATTGGTAACAAAGCATAGAGCGGCTTTAGGGAGAGAAGGGAAACACGAAAACACTTACCTGCATTACAATAAGGAGGTCAAAGACCAAGATAAAAGAGGCCAGGAACGCTCTGGAAACTTCATCACTGGGCAAAAAACCTCGATTCAGCTTATCCCAGCTGATCCAGTCCGTTGTAATGACAAGTACCACCACAGAAGTCAGAGTAAAGAGAACGGTCCTGCAAGGAACAAGACGTTCATTAAAGAACATTAGACCTAATGACGTAGACAGGGAAGATGGCATGCGATCTGTGCTGAATCCAGTGCCTACCCTTTGCCAAGGCATGTTCGCCACAATGAAGGCAAACAAAGTAAATGAAGTGCTTTCTTCCAAAAGCAATGAAAAAAAGGTATGATAACATCCACCCCAAGATTTTCCCTTAAGAACATTAAGATAATGATTATAGAACACATAATTATCCACAACAATATTACAAATGGCCTTGGCCAGTGCAATATGTGTCCCCAAGAGAACAATGGTGTGTACCTCTCATTACATGTGCCTCATTTACTGAAGGTAGCAGACATGCCTATGGGAGAGCATAAGGCAGATGGTGAGTGACTGAGTTGAGTCTTAGAATTCTATTTTGTCCTATAAAAGAAAGGGTTAATTAGACCAATCCCATCATAATCCTCACAGGCTGAGGAGTTCCATGGAACACTCTTACATGCCAACAGTGTAGCCATTTCTCCTCATAAGTCTTGGGTCATAGATGACCTAGTGACCTGTCCAGGTCATACCATGTTTGATTACCCATTCCTTCTTATAAGATACTAGGGGCCCAACCTTATCTCTTATCTTTCTAACCCCCATACAATCTTATATAATTATATCATATGGAATTCAACGAATGTTTTTGGGAGTTGTAACAATTAAGATTTTTATAAAAATCAGGTCCTTAAATTAGGCTTTATTCTTTATTTTTTAAAAGATTTTATTTATGTATTTGACAGAGAGAGCACAAGCAGGGGAAGCAGAAGGCAGAAGGAGAAACAGGTTCACTGCTGAGCAGAGAGCCCACCGTGGGACTGCATCTCAGGACCCTGGGATCATGACCTAAGCCGAAGGCAGATGCTTAACTAAGCCATCCAGGAGCTCCTCAAATTAGTCTTTAATATTGACATTCAAAGTAAATCTGAAATGTGTAATGTGCAAAGTAAATGAAAATGCAAAAATTTAATCTGCCAGAGAATTGCCTATAATGTAGTTTAGCTTCTGCTTGCAGAGCTATATTGGTATCTGGATATTGTTTGGAACTATAATGAGAAGTCCATGGCTATGCCACCCTGAACATACCTGATCATGTTTGAATTGTAAAAGAGAAAATAAAAAAGAGTAATTATTTCAAAAATAATCTTTATTGAAAGAAAGAAAAGAAAGAAAGAAGGAAGGAAGGAAAGAAAGAAAGGAAGAAAAAAAAAGAAGAAGAAAAGGAAAGGGGAAAAAAGGAAGTTAAAAAAAGAGAGAAGAAAAGAAAAATGGAAAAAAAAATATATGGAGGTGAAATAACACCTTAGAAGAACACAAACCCATTTTGGAAATTAACTGTTTTGCCCTCTGATGTCTGATAATAATTGATACAAAAAGAGAGTAATATGGACCACCCTAGACCACCTCTTTTAAGTTGAACAAAGCAGATTTCTAAACCTAAATACTGAGTTTCCTTTTCACAACTTATTTTGTAACAAGTTATACTTTGATAGAATGAAAATAATGGACCCCCTCTTAGATTCCCCCCCCATAAGTAGTAAAGATATATTCAAAATTTTTTTGAAAAATAAAAATTTCTAATACAATTTACTAATTTTATTAAATTGCAAACTGTCAAAAGAATTTCACACATGATCTCCAAAATATAAATTACAGATCATCTCAGCTACCATTTAGAATACCTTTGATCATTTCCAGAAATCCAAATGGGTTAATTAAGCATGGGAGGAATCCTAAATAACTATTATAATTCAATAGAAAGAAATAGCAAATACTATATGGTAAAACATAAGAATAAAGGGATTTTAAACAAATTTCTCTCCAGGTTAAGTCAATTTGTTTTTGTTTTTGTTTTTTGTTTTTTGTCTTTCTCCTAAGTAAGTAAAAAGTTTATATATTTCATGAACTAAGATATCTCCGAATAGCATATATTGGCCCAATGGTTATCAGTCAGAACAATGCTCCTTTTATCATCCTTCTCCTCTCTTCTTAATAAGACTTTCACCCTTATCAGGATGAGATGGCTTCTCTATCACCAGAATTTCATCCAAGGATCAGACATTGTGAAAGGAATAAGTGCCCAGAAAGACATTCCAGTTGGATCTGCCTCTTTTTTTTTTTTTTTAATTCCACTATAGTTACTATACAGGGTTATGTTAGTTTCAGGGGTACATTATAGCGATTCAACAATTCTATACTTTATGCAGTGCTCATCATGATAACTGTCTTCTTAATCCCCTTCACCTATTTCACCCATTCCCCCACTGATCTCCTCTCTGATAACCATCAGTTTGTTCTCTATAGTTTAGAGTCTCTTTTTTGGTTTGTCTCTTTATTTTATTTGTTTTGTTTTTAAAATTCCACAAGTGAAATCTTATGGTATGTATCTTTCTCTCACTGACATTTCACTTAGCATTATACTGTCTATATCCATAAATGTGGTTTCTAATGGCAAGGGTTTTGTTTTGTTTTGTTTTTATAATGATTAAGTAATGTTTCATTGTATAGGTATAAACCACCTCTTCTTTATCCATTCATAAATCAGTGGACATTTGGGTTGCTTCTGCGATTTGGCTATTGTAAATAATGCTGCAATAAACACAGACGTGCACAAATCTTTTGGAATTAGTGTTTCTGTATTCTTAGGGTAAATAACAAGTAATCCTGGATCATATGGAAATTCTATTTTTAATTTTTTTGAGGACTGTCCATACTGTTTTCCACATGCACTGTACCAGCTTTCATTTCCACCAACAGTGAGCTAGGGTTCCTTTTTCTCCATATCCTCATCAACATTTGTTGTTTCTTGAATTTCTTATTTTAGCTATTCTGACATGAGGTGACAGCTTATTGTCATTTTGATTTGCACTTCCCTGAGATGAGTGATGTCTAGCCTCTCTTCATGTACGTTAGCCATCTGTATGTCTTCTTTGGAGAAATGTCTTTTCATTTCTTCTGCCCATTTATAATTAGATTATTTGGGGGGTTTCAGTGTTGAATTTTATCAGTTCTTTATATATTCTGGATACTAATCCTTTATCAGATATGTCATTTGTGAATATCTTTTCCCACTCAATAGGTTGTCTTTTAGTTCTGTTGATTATTTCCTTTGCTGTGGAAAAGCTTTTTATTTTTATGTAGTCCCAACAGTATATTTTGCTTTTGTTTTCCTTGCCTCAGGAGACATATCCAGAAAAATGTTCCTATAGTCAATGTCAGAGAAGTTACTGCCTGTGCTCTCTTCTAGAATTTTTATGACTTAAGGTCTCACATTTAGGTCTTTAATCTGTTTTGAGTTTATTTTTGTATATGGTATAAGAAAGTAGTCCAGTTTCATTCTTTTCCATGTAGCTCTCCCGTTTTCCCAACACCAATTGTTGAAGAGACTTCTCTTTTTTCCATTGCATATACTTGCCTCCTTTGCCCAAGATTAATTGACCATATAATCTTGGGTTTATTTCTGGGCTCTCTATTGTGTTCCACTGATTTATGTGTCATTTTTTTGGTGCCAGTACCATACTATTTTGATTACAATAATGTTGTAGTGTATCTTGAGATCTGGGATTGTGACACCTCCCATTTTGTTCTTTTACAAGATTGTTTTGGCTATTTGGGGTCTTCTGTAGCTCCATATAAATTTTGGGACTCTTTGTTCTTATTCTGTGAAAGATGCTCTTAGCATTTTGATAAGAATTGCATTAAATCTGTCTGTACATTGCTTTGGGTAGTATGGTCATTTTAACGATATTTGTTCTTCCAATCCATGAGCCTGGAATATCTTTCTAATTTTTGGGTTCTCTTCAATTTCTTTTTTCAGTGTTTTATAGTTTTCAGAGTATAGGTCTTTCACTTCCTTGGTTAAGTTTATTCCAAAGTATTTTAATTTTTGGTACATTTGTAAATGAGATTTTCTTAATTTCCCTGTTGCCTCTTCATTATTAGTGCAAAAATGCAACAGATTTCTATATATTTATTTTGTATCCTGCGAGCTTACTGAACTCATGTATCAGTTCTGGTAATGTTTTGGTGAAGTTATTAGAGTTTTCCTTATACAGTATCCTGTCATCTGCAAATAGTGAAGTTTGACTTTCATTTGCATGATAAATTATTTTCCTTCTCTCATTTTCAATCCGCATTGCCTTGTAGGCAGCTTATGGATAGTTCTTGCTTTTTTATCCATTCCATTACCAATGTCTTTTGTTTAGAACACTTAGGTCATTCACATTCAAAGTAACTATTGATGAGTATGTACTTGTTGCATTTCATTACCTGTTTTTGTACTTCTCTGTTCCTTTCTTCTCTTCTTCTCTTCTCTCACAGTTTGCTGGCTTTCTTTGGTGATATACTTAGATGCCTTTCTCTTCATTTTTTGCATATCTATCATATTGTTGTTTTTTAATTTGTGGCTACCATTAGGTTTATATATAAAATCTTATGCATCTAGAAGCCTATATTAAATTGAGGGTCACTTAAATTTGAACTCATTCTTTACTCTTCTCCCCTCCATGTTTAGGTATATGGTGTACTATTTTACATCCTTTTATTTTGTGATTCTCTTGACTGATTTTTATAGATATACTTAATTCAAATGCTTTAGTGTTTCCTACTTTTCTGTTTTTTTTTAAGATTTTATTTATTTATTTGACTGACAAATATTTAATATTTCTTGTAAGTCAGATTTGGTGCTCATTAATTCCTTTAACTTTTGTTTGGGTAATTCTTTATCTTTCCTTCTATTCTGAATGATGGCATTGTTGGATAGATGATTCTTGGTTGCAGGTTTTTCCCTCTCAACACTTTGAATGTATTATGCCATTCCCATCTGTCCTACAAAGTTTTTGCTGAAAAATCAGCTGAAAACTTTATGGGGTTTCCTTTGTATGTGACTGGTGTTTTATTTTTTTTTTTTATTTATTTTTTATTTTTTATTTTTTCCTCCTGCTGCTTTTAAAATTCTCTATTGCTCACTACCTTTTGTCATCTTAATGACTATTGGTATTGGGTCTTCTTGGGCTGATTCTTTTGGTGGCTCTCTGTGTCTCCTGGATTTAGATATCTGTTTCCTTCCCTAGATTTGTGAACTTTTCGGCTATTACCTCTTCAAATAAATTTTCTGCTTCCTACTCTCTCTTTTTCTTCTAGTTTCTTATAATGCAAATGTTATTACACCTGATAGTGTTGTTGAGTTCCCTAAGTCTATTTTCATTTGTTATTATTTTTTGTCTTTCTTGTTCAACTTGATTTCTTTTTATTACTCTGTCCTCAAGGTCACTGATCCATTCTTTTGCTCTAGCTTACTATTTATTCTATGTAATGTATTTTTAATTTCAGTTACTGAGTCTTTCATCTGCGACTGGTTCTTTTTGATATTTTCTATCTCTTTTAAAAAAATTTTTTTTTATGTTTTTTATCTCTTTGTTGAAGATCTCAATGAGGTCTTCCATTCTTTTCTCAAATCCAGCAAATATCTTTATGACCATTACTTTATGACTATTTATCTCCATTTTGTCTAGCTCTTTTGCTGTGATTCTGTCCTGTCCTTTCATTTGAGACATATTCCTCTGTCTCCTCATATTGTCTAACACTCTGTCTGCTTCTGTGTGTTAGCAGTCAGCTACATCTCCTGCACTTGAGTTTAGTGGCCTTATGAGGAAGAGGTCTTCCTGTCCTTTGTGATTCTGTCCTGTCCTTTCATTTGAGACATATTCCTCTGTCTCCTCATATTGTCTAACACTCTGTCTGCTTCTGTGTGTTAGCAGTCATCTACATCTCCTGCACTTGAGTTTAGTGGCCTTATGAGGAAGAGGTCTTGCCCTGCTGTGCAGTGTCCCTTGTTCACCAGAACCTAGCACTTCAGGGGTATCCTCTGTGCATGCTGCATGGGCCCTACTGTTTTAGCTGAGCCACATCTGCCTTCAATCCATTCATCTGCAATGGCTCTCTTTGTCTATTGTGGGCAGGGTTGGGTCTCTGTGTTTTTAGTGGGCCAGCCTTTGGCTGGAGTTAAGTCAGATCAGGCATTTGCCAGAAATGCAGTAGCACTGAACTACAGGGTGCTTTACCTGTGCTGTCCTTTGAGAAACTTTCACTGGTAGAAGGGCTTATAGTTAGACTAATATATGTGGTTATCTTCTCCTCTCCTTGTGGTAGGAGACTTTGGAGTGGTATTGGCTTTTGGGGGGCTGTTTGTCTACTGCCAATCTTGTGGCATCAGTTTGAACGGGCTGTGACCAAGGGCATGTTGGAGGAGGCATGACATGTGGTGCCACCAAAGTCCATCCTCATCTACTGAGCAAGGGGACCTACAGCCATCAGGGTAAACTCCTGCTAGGCCAACTGGGTTAGAGGGGTCAGATCCACAGATGTGAGTGTGGGTGGTAGGCACTATTAGAAAGCTAGGTGGAGAGTGTTGCTTTGTGCTGGTTCCTGAAAGTGTCCATATATCTAAGCTGGGGGACCATGGAAGGAAATGGTGCCCAACAGTTCTTTTTTTCCTAGAGGAGTCTCCCAAAGATCCCTGTCCTTCCAGAATGCGCTCTGAGATTAGTAAATAAATCCCCTGCCTGTGTACCCCAGGCTCTGCTATATCTCAGCAGGACTGTTTATTGTGCTGTCTCTTTACAGGTGGGGACTCTGCCCTCCTTGTCCTCCCAGAGCCTAGCCCACTGATTTTTAATATTCCAGATCTTAAGTCCTACTGATTGTTAGGCCCCTCTGATTTTCAAAGACAAATGTTAAAGAAATTTGTCTTCCCCAATTGGATCCCTGGTGCTTGGGTGCTTGGTGTGGGCATCTGCTCCTCTCCCTTCACCATGTCCCATGTGTCACTCCCCCTTAGGGATAATTATGCAGGTCCCTTTGGCCCCAGACCACATCTCCACCCTTTCTATCCTCTTTGACGTGGCTTCTTCTCTATATTTAGTTGTGGAGTCTGTTCTGCCAGTCTTCAGGTCATTTTCTGGGTTACTTACACTGTTGTGGGTGTTATCTAGTTATATCCATAAGATGAAGTGAGCTTAGGATCCTCCTACTCCACCACCTTCTCCAGAAATCTACAGTTTAATATTTTTTAATATCACCCCTGTACTTTTCCTGAGATATCCCTGGATCTCATTTTGTGAGGACAGTTGATTACACAGGAGATCATACTCTAATTAGTCTTAATTAGTTATTCCATTAGTCTAAATATATAAACTGGTAATGTAAAATTAAATATTCAAAGGTACATTTTTAGGTGTCAAAATCTGGAAGTTTGGAATAAATGCTAAGCTATCGGAAACCTCATCTCTTTAAAGATTTACAAAAGAGTTATTCTTATTCATGCTAATAATCTCATTGTGAATACAATCATTAAAATTAATCATTAAAACTTTTTGGTACTTGGAATTTATCATGCCCGTTGTGTGAAAGCTTCCCAAGTTCATCTCTTAGATATTTGTTTTATTTGATATATTTTCAATTATCCAATATATAATCCTCTAAGCACTTTTCATAGATGTTTTCCTGCCTTTATGAAGTACTTCTGCTTTGACAGAGTATTGCTACAGATATCAAGGAAAAAGTTACTGATAATATTTTATTACTCCAAATGGAAATTAAAGGAAGTATTCTGCCTGATATTTAATATTTACTACTATGAAAAGAATTAAAATAGCAATCATTAAATATGAAGGCATACAGCTCAGAGAAAGAGCCCTTAAAATAAAGTCTCAAGCAAATGAAAAAGAGAAAGGGGGGGGACAAGATGGCGGGGTACTAGGAAGAGGCGTCTTTTCAGCTGGTACCCCAAAGTGAGCTGATTACCTGCCAAAGAACTCCGATCACCCATGAAATCAGCCTGAGATCAGAATTATACACGTCTGGATCTCTACAGGGGCAGAAGACGCCAGTGAGCAGGTAAAGCGGAATGGGAACTGCGGACTGATATCAGAAGATAAACAAAAGGGGGAGGGAGCCACCAGAGGCGACCGGTGGGAAAGTAATACCCCGATCCGAGCGAGAGTGCCCTGCCTCTGGGGACCAGCATTAACGTGGAGACTGGTTGAAAGCACTCCAAAAGAGCAAAGGATCGCGGAGGGAAATTGTGGGAATCAGGGCGGCTAGGGACAGGGGCTTAAGTCCCCGGTCCCAGACGGCCTCCCCGGCGCGGAGGCAGAGAGAGTGCGGCGGAGAAACCAGCTCCTGGTCCCTAAGCCGCCAGCGCGCCCCAGAGCGCGTGGGTTCCGGCTCCTGTGAGGGGATGGGAGCTGCGCCGGTCTGCAGAATGCGCGCTAGCCCTACCACAAAGCTTGAGATGCCCGCGCACGTCCCTCCAGCTCTCCTGGGTTTCTAAGGCCCGGGGGCGCTTCTTGACCTGCGCCATTGTTTCAAAGTCTAAGCCGCGCGCGCGCGAAACTCTTCCCCGGACAGAGGTGCGCAAAAGCCCAGCCTGCGGCTTACGGACCAGCGCCCCGTTCTCAGTGCCCCAGACGCGCGCCCGACCCACAGCCGCCTCTGAAAAGAGATGCGCGCAAGCCGGCCACTCCCAGCCCAGGCCGGCGGCAAAATCTCAGTGTGCGATCGCTGCTTGGAACCTCTCTGGCGGTCAGGAGCTCCCCGACAGCCGCCACTGCCTTGGCTTTGGGGACGAGCAAAATATCCTGCGCCCCCAGGGTCTGCAACTTGGAACCTGCTCTGTCAGCATCCAAGGGGGAATTTATTCAGCTTCTGCACCCAGACTGAGGCTTCTCTCTGAGACGGAGATCAGGAAGTGTTCCAGGGTGCACCTTGACTGCACCAGAGTTGATACATCCAGCTACATCTGTTCAGTCTTCTCCCACCAAAATGACTAGGAGGAGGAATGCCCAACAGAAGAAAAATACAGAGGATGGACCTTCTGCAACAGAGCTAACGGCTATCAACATAGACAATATGTCGGAAAGAGAATTCAGGCTAACAATTATCCAGGCAATAGCTAGGTTGGAGAAAGTCATGGATGACCAAACAGAATTGATTAGGGCCGAACTGAAAGCGACCAGACAGGATGTTCACAATGTTAGGGCGGAGCTTAAAGCTACCAGGGAGGAGGTCCACAATGCTCTCAATGAGTTCCAATCTAATCTAAACTCTCTCAAAGCTAGGGTAACTGAGACAGAAGATAGAATTAGTGATCTGGAAGACAAACAGATAGAGAGAAAGGATCAGGAGGAAGCCTGGAACAAACAGCTTAGATCCCACGAAAGCAGAATCAGGGAAATAAATGATGCCATGAAGCATTCCAACGTCAGAATTATTGGAATTCCTGAAGGGGAGGAGAAAGAAAGAAATCTAGAAGATATCGTGGAACAAATCCTTCATGAAAATTTTCCGAATCTCGCGAATGAAACCAGCGTTCATGTACTAGAGGCTGAACGGTCTCCACCCAAGATTATACACTCCAAAAAAACATCACGACACCTGATAGTCAAATTGAGAAATTATAATTGTAGGTATAATCTCTTGAAAGCCGCCAGGGCAAAGAGGCTCCTTACTTACAGAGGGAAGCCCATCAGAATAACGTCAGACCTGTCCACAGAGACCTGGCAAGCCAGAAGAGGCTGGCAAGATATATTCAGGGCACTAAATGAGAAGAACATGCAGCCAAGAATACTTTATCCAGCAAGACTGACATTCAAAATGGATGGAGAGATAAAGAGTTTCCAAGACCGGCAAGGCTTAAAAGACTATGCAACCACCAAGCCGATACTGCAGGAAATATTAAGGGGGGTTCTATAAAAGAGGAAAAATCCCAAGAATAGCATTGAACAGAAATATAGAGACAGTCTACAGAAAGAAAGACTTCAAAGGTAACTCGATGTCAATAAAAACGTATCTATCAATAATCACTCTCAATGTGAATGGCCTAAATGCACCCATAAAACGGCACAGGGTTGCAGATTGGATAAAACGACAGGACCCATCCATATGCTGTCTACAAGAGACCCATTTTGAACCTAAAGATACACGCAGACTGAAAGTGAAGGGGTGGAGAAGCATCTTTCATGCCAATGGACTCAAAAGAAGGCTGGGGTAGCGATTCTCATATCAGATAAATTAGACTTCAAACTAAAGACTGTAGTCAGAGATACAGAAGGACACTACATAATCCTTAAAGGGACTATCCACCAAGATGATCTAACAATTGTAAATATCTATGCTCCCAATATGGGAGCAGCCAATTACTTAAGAAAACTGTTAATCAAGATAAAGAGTCATATTGATATGAATACACTAATCGTAGGAGATCTTAACACGCCTCTTTCAGAATTAGACAGATCATCGAAGCAGAAAATCAATAAAGAAACAAGAGCATTGAATGACACATTGGACCAGATGGACCTCATAGATATATACAGAACATTCCACCCTAAAACAGCAGAATACTCGTTCTTCTCAAGTGCACACGGAACCTTCTCCAGAATAGACCACATACTGGGTCACAAATCAGGACTCAACCGATACCAAAAGACTGAGATTATTCCCTGCATATTCTCAGATCACAATGCTTTGAAACTGGAGCTCAATCACAAGGAAAAGTTCTGAAGGAACTCAAACACCTGGAAGCTAAAGACCACCTTGCTTAAGAATGCTTGGATCAACCAGGAGATCAAAGAAGAACTGAAACAATTCATGGAAATCAATGAGAATGAAGACACTTCGGTCCAAAACCTATGGGATACAGCAAAGGCGGTCCTAAGGGGAAAATATATAGCCATCCAAGCCTTGCTCAAAAAAATTGAAAAATCCAGAACACACCAGCTGTCTCTACACCTTAAAGAACTGGAGGATCAACAACAAATCAAAACAACTCCACACATAAGAAGGGAAATCATCAAGATTAGAGCTGAGATCAATGAGGGAGAAACCAGAGATACAGTAGAACGTATCAATGAAACTAGAAGCTGGTTTTTTGAAAGAATCAATAAGATCGATAAGCCACTGGCTACACTAATCTGAAAGAAAAGAGAGAAATCCCAAATTCATAAAATTATGAATGAAAAGGGAGAGATCACAACTAACGCCAAGGAAGTAGAAACAATCATCAGAAGTTATTACGAACAGTTATATGCCAATAAGCTTAGCAACCTAGATGAAATGGATGCATTCCTGGAAAAATATAAACTACCAAAATTGAACCAGGAAGAAATCGACAACCTGAATAGACCGATATCTAATAACGAGATTGAATCAGTGATCAAAAACCTCCCAAAAAACAAGAGCCCAGGACCTGACGGATTCCCTGGGGAATTCTACCAAACCTTCAAAGAAGAAATAACACCTATTCTCCTGAAGCTGTTTCAAAAAATTGAAGCAGAAGGAAAACTTCCAGACTCTTTCTATGAAGCCAGCATTACCCTGATCCCCAAACCAGGAAAGGACCCTACAAAAAGGAGAATTTCAGACCAATATCACTGATGAATATGGATGCTAAGATTCTCAACAAGATCCTAGCCAACAGGATCCAACAGCACATTAAAAAGATTATCCACCATGATCAGGTGGGATTCATCCCTGGGCTACAAGGATGGTTCAACATTCGCAAATCAATCAATGTGATACAACAAATTAATATGAGAAGAGAGAAGAACCACATGGTCCTCTCAATTGATGCAGAAAAAGCATTTGACAAAATCCAACATCCGTTCCTGATGAAAACGCTTCAAAGTATAGGGATAGAGGGAACATTCCTGAACCTCATCAAATCTATCTATGAAAGACCCACAGCAAATATCATCCTCAATGGGAAAAAGCTTGTAGCCTTCCCATTGAGATCAGGAACAAGACAAGGATGCCCACTTTCACCACTCTTGTTCAACATAGTATTAGAAGTCCTAGCAACAGCAATCAGACAACAGAGAGAAATAAAAGGTATCCAAATTGGTAATGAAGAAGCCAAACTCTCTCTCTTCGCAGATGACATGATTCTTTATATGGAAAATCCAAAAGACTCCACCCCCAAACTACTAGAACTCATACAGCAATTCAGCAACGTGGCAGGATACAAAGTCAATGTGCAGAAATCAGTGGCTTTCTTATACACTAACAATGAAAATACAGAAAGGGAAATTAGAGAATTGATTCCATTTACTATAGCACCAAGAACCATAAGATACCTTGGAATAAACCTAACTAAAGAGGTAAAGGATCCGTACTTGAGGAACTATAGAACACTCATGAAAGAAATTGAAGAAGACACAAAAAGATGGAAGACCATTCCATGCTCTTGGATCGGAAGAATAAACATTGTTAAAATGTCTATACTGCCTAGAGCAATCTATACTTTTAATGCCATTCCGATCAAAATTCCACCGGTATTCTTCAAAGAGCTGGAGCAAATAATCCTAAAATTTGTATGGAATCAGAAGAGACCCTGAATCGCTAAGGAAATGTTGAAAAACAAAAATAAAGCTGGCGGCATCACCTTACCTGATTTCAAGCTTTATTACAAAGCTGTGATCACCAAGACAGCATGGTACTGGCATAAAAACAGACACATAGACCAGTGGAACAGAGTAGAGAGCCCTGATATGGACCCTCAACTCTATGGTCAATTAATCTTTGACAAAACAGGAAAAAATATACAGTGGAAAAAAGACAGTCTCTTCAATAAATGGTGCTGGGAAAACTGGACAGCTATATGTAGAAGAATGAAACTCGACCATTCTCTTACACCGTACACAAAGATCAACTCAAAATGGATAAAAGACCTCAATGTGAGACAGGAATCCATCAGACTCCTAGAGGAGAACATAGGCAGTAATCTCTTTGATATCAGCCACAGCAACTTCTTTCAAGATACATCTCCAAAGGAAACAAAAGCGAAAATAAACTTCTGGGACTTCATCAAAATCAAAAGCTTCTGCACAGCAAAGGAAACAGTCAAAAAAAACAAAGAGGCAACCCACGGAATGGGAGAAGATATTTGCAAATGACAGTACAGACAAAAGGTTGATATCCAGGATCTATAATGAACTCCTCAAACTCAACCCACACGAAACAGACAAACACATCAAAAAATGGGCAGAAGATATGAACAGACCCTTCTCCAATCACGACATACAAATGGCTATCAGACACATGAAAAAATGCTCATCATCATTAGCCCTCAGGGAGATTCAAATTAAAACCACATTGAGATATCACCTTACACCAGTTAGAATGACCAAAATTAACAAAACGGGAAACAACATGTGTTGGAGAGGATGTGGAGAAAGGGGAACCCTCTTACACTGTTGGTGGGAATGCAAGTTAGTGCAGCCTCTATGGAGAACAGTGTGGAGATTCCTCAAGAAATTAAATATAGAGCTTCCCTTCGACCCTGCCATTGCACTCCTGGGTATTTACCCCAAAGACACAGATGTCGTGAAAAGAAGGGCCATCTGTACCCCAATGTTTATAGCAGCAATGGCCACAGTCGCCAAACTATGGAAAGAATCAAGATGCCCTTCAACGGATGAATGGATAAGGAAGATGTGGTCCATATACACTATGGAGTATTATGCCTCCATCAGAAAGGGTGAATACCCAACTTTTGTAGCAACATGGATGGGACTGGAAGAGATTATGCTGAGTGAAATAAGTCAAGCAGAGAGAGTCAATTATCATATGGTTTCACTTATTTGTGGAGCATAACAAATAGCATGGAGGACAAGTTGCGTTAGGGAGGAGCAGGGAATTTGGGTAAATTGGAAGGGGAGGTGAACCATGAGAGACTATGGACTCTGAAAAACAGTCTGAGGGGTTTGAAGTGGCGGGGGGGTGGGAGGTTGGGGTACCAGGTGGTGGGTATTATAGAGGGCACGGCTTGCATGGAGCACTGGGTGTGGTGAAAAAATAATGAATACTGTTTTTCTGAAAATAAATAAATTGGAAAAAAAAAAGAAAGGAAAAAGAATGACTGAAATACATTAATTGGTGGTTCTACCCCCAAAATGATATTTAACCCCCTCTCTAGATAGAGCTATAGAAGGAAAGGTATTGCACATGGTTTGTTTTTCTCAGTCACTTCTGGTAAAGAAGACTTGTAGACTTTACCATTCCGTGACAATTCAGTCAGAACACCAGTTTAAAAAATAGTCATGACTCAGTTAGAATATACAAAAACACTTTTTTTTTAAATGTGAAACTGCTACAAAAGAAACAGTAATGGTATCAAACATTATTAGCATTATGTGCCACTTATAATTGCCAGGCATTGGTATAAGCACTTTACACAAATTAACTTGTATAATCCTTACTACAACCCTATTATCACCACCCCCAATTTACAAGTGCAGAAACTGAGTCACAGAAAGTTCACCTGGGTTACAGACTTTATAGGTAACAAAATGTAAAATATAAATGATATAAAATGATTCTCATCCAGGCTGACTTATGATGATCTGTGTCACCTTTGTATGAATAGCCTCTCATAGGAAGCTCTTGAATATTATCCTTCGGTAACTGTGTAGCTAAGGATTTGATTTATTTTCTTTTTCCACTATAAGTAAAATATTGGAAAATTATCATCCAAAAATACTTAACATTGAAAAGTAAAACTGACAGAGACTGACAAGAACTGGCAAGGAATAGTTAAAAGAAATATTTTCAGTATGGAACCTCATAAATGCTGGCCATCAGTGCAACATCCTTGGGTTTTTATTTAACCAACATGATTTGAAAAGATATTTACTCTGGACCACGATTCTTGGGGAGTTCCAGCTTCTCTTTTAAGTAGCATCCAATTAAACAATTATCTGGATTATTTCCTTTCACACTACAGCCAACACCAGTAGGACACACTGGCTCATCAATTTCACTGTCTCTGGTTTCTGGCTACCAGTCAAATGAAAAGAACTCATACATAATTATCAGCTTGAGTGGTTAGTCTCAATTTCATGTTTTCAGATTTCTAGTTTGTTTGCTTTTCCTCAATTGTTGATTCTTTTTAGATTGATAAGAGTCTTTTAAAAAGTAGGGGGAGCTGGGTGATGGAGTTGGTTGAGCATCTGGCTCTTGATTTCAGATTAGATCATCATCTCAAGGTCATGATATCAAGCCTGGCATTGGACTCCCTGCTCAGGGAGGTGCCTGCTTGAGATTCTGTCTCTTTCTCCCTCTGCCTCTCCCACTCATCCTCTCTCTTACACTCTCTCTTTAAAAATAAATTAATAAAACAAACAAATAAACAAATAAACAACTCTTACAGCAGCAACAAAAGAAGAGTTAGAATTTGAAACCAATAAGGGTTAACAGAGCTTTTGTAATCCAATGGTTCCCAGCCTCTGAGTGGGCTCCTGGGAACCACCGAATTATTGGCAAGGAAGTACAAATTTTGTGTGTACACTGAGTCATTGGTAAAGTGCACCAAAAAAAATGTTTCCACAGAGGTTAAGGGATTTGCTCATGTCACACAGACTGCCGGTGACAACTGTGATGACCAACTACTGAGCCCGAGAAGGACTCAGCCTATAGCAAAGCACTTTCTTTCTTTAGCTAAAAATCTACAGATATTCTAAAAAAATATAATATCATCTTGATCTTATCTGAAAACATACTCTTTTTACATCCTACTCAAATATCCATTATATTTGGTGATAAGAGACAGAGTAGAATGTGTAAGTAAATACAGATAATCCCCCAAACATGGTTTAACTCATAGTCCTAACGACTTCTTCACCATAATTTCTGGGTTTTTAAAATTACTGAACTTTGATTTTAAGTAACTAAATTAGTTAATATTATTTTCCTTCTTCTATTCATAACCATTTTAAGATACACTTATTGCATAGTCAAATAGCCTGAAAGCTGGCATTAAGTGAAAACACAGAAGGACTTACATATGCTTCTAAGGTCTAATACACTTAGAGTTACTATCACACAATTTTATCTTAATAAAACTAGGCAGCAGGAATATAGAAAATCTCCTAATATACGTTGAGCCAAATAAACTTGCCAAGATTTGACCATGTTTTATACTACTAAAGATAGCATTACATGTGATTAAACATAATTATGATTTCTGTGTTTTAATATATTTGTTATATTCATGCCCTAAAATGTCCATAATCTTTTATTCTGGTCATGAATATTACATGAATTTCTGATCATACTGCACAATTATTGTAACATCTAAAAGGAAATAAAAATCACTTCTATTTCTTTTTACAAAATGTTGAAACTTAACTAAAACAAGTCAGATAAAGTTTCATTATTTCTCATAGCAAAACAAAAATCTGGGAATCCTATTAAAAATTAAAGGTTTAAGGTTACCACTACAAAAAAAGAATGCTTGGCTCAAGATAGTAAATGTAATGTCACAATTAAGGTATTATATTTCAAGGTGTTAAATATATGAAATGAAATGCGGCATAGAAATGGAATTTAAAATGATTTAATATTATACTTCTAACCACATTGTTTAGAGAGAAAAAATACAAGCAGGTATTAGTAGAAAAATGCTTTTCTTCACTTTTCATGCAAAACTGAGAGCCAATTCAAACATCCAGTTCCCCTCTGAACACTAAGTACCAGCACAAAGAAGTCACAGATGGCCACGAGAGAATGCCAATGCCTTTCATTTTGCTTGTTTTAATTATCAATGTTGCCAGTGCAATTCCTCTTTTTTTTTTTTAACAGATTTATTTATTTTAGACAGAGGGAAAGAGAGAGAGAGAGAATGCATGAGTAGGAGGGACAGAGGGAGAAAGAAGAGAACCTGAAGCAGACTCCACTCTGAGCATAGAGCCCAACGTGGGGTTCCATATCACCCTTCTGAGATTGCATGACTGAGCCAAGACTGAGCCAAGAATCAGGCACTTAACCTACTGTGCCACCCAGGCACCCCACCCCTGCAGTGATATGAGACCATCACCACTTGGATCCTCAGGCCAGTTCCCATCCTGAAATGTGTAAGTTTACTCAGAACTGCAGCCAAGCAATGAAGTGAAGTTTTCTCTTTAGGAAGTTGATAAGGAAATGAATGGTTTAGTGTCCTTCTGGTCTCCTATTCTTGAGATCAGGAAGCACCAAGGAATACAAATGTAAAGTATGCTAAGTGACCTAGTAAAAGAGGACAGAGTCTCCATATGGCTTTTTTTTTTTAAGTAAGTGTCACTGTCCATTCTTGGCCAAACTGAACATATTTGTTAATATAGAATCCCTGAAAAAGGAGATGCAGTTATTAACTCAACTTGTTTTTTGTTGGGATCTGGAGTCTGCAAAGGAAATTATTAGACTCTAACATTGCCCATTAAGCCAAACATTTATGTATTATTTATCTTCATATCTCTCTGTTATTCTATGAAAAGAAGTGCCCTGATTCTGACCACAACAGGAGCTCAGAAAGTGCCAACAGATAGAGATGAGCAATAATCTAGCCACTCTTGTTCCTGAAAGGCCAAGAAAGAAGTAGCCTGAAAAAGATGGATCTGGGTTGGAGAATTTGGCCATGCAGATTTTAATTTATGTGAGCAGTGTCCTGACAGCCTAAATAATATAAACAATGCCCCTTGGATTTCTGCAATGTCAAACCACTGCAGTTTATGCAGGATCCTGGGGATCAGTGATCTAGTTATAAGAGGTGGACATATTTTTTTTAGTAGCTTGAATTCTTCTACTTATGTCTGAGTGAAGTCAGTTTACCCAGAGGTACTTGAAAGTATGTTATTGATATAAAGCATAGGTAGTCTTGTTCAGGAGAAGACATTTGTGCCTCATACTTTAAGGCACTTTAAGGTGTTGAGTAGAACATATGTTTTAGGAAAATAATATTAAGCAGACTATAAAGTAGAGGATATGGGATGTATTATTTACTACTTATTACCAAGGACTGGCATATTATTGACCCTTATAATACAATTGAATAAATAAGTGAATTTATTTAACCTGGAGAAGATAATCCTTGTTCCTCACCCTTTACCAAGCTCAAATGTTACTGCAATTGATAGCATTTCTTCCAGTGTTTATGGAGCTTCTAAAGAAAGAAGCCAATGCAATACCAAAAAAACCCAACAAACAAACAAACAAAAATTAGGATGGATAAACCAAATGGGCATGTTAATCTTCTGTGTTTCTTAGCAAATCACCAGTGCAATTTTTCTTACTAGTGAATTATCTTATACATATGAAATCATTCATCAGTTTAATAGAGGACAACATATGAGACATACTTTAGTAATTGTTGCCCTGGGCATAAAATATTACTACCAGTTCAGTAATGAAAATGATAATAAAGGTAAGACTACAGATATAGACACATCAACTACAGCTAATACCAGGAAGAATGACACTCATTATTGGCTAATGAAAAATAAAATGATAGCTATGATACTCCAAGCATATTTTGACTTTTACAAATACAAAGCAGAAATGTTAAACTTCACATGCCAACTTGTATCTTCTCCTGTTGTTAGATTTGCTTTAAAAAAATAAGACAGACTAGGGTCTTGTCAAGTAGGGATGAGTAGGATGAAAGTATGCTTTCTTTGGTTTTAAAAATAGGATGTATTTAGATATGAGGTCAATATAAAGGTTTGAGTAAAATTTTTTGACTTTGTTGAAGCTAAGATGTTTACATAAGTCAAAACCAAGGCCTGAATATATTTTGAGCATCATCTCAAATATCTCTGAAAAAGGATATATCATCAGGAGACTGTCCATTGGGAGGAATGCTTCCAGAACTCTCTACAAGTACCCTTGGAAGAAAAAAATATTTCCAATTATCATAAGCATGTGATATAATGACTAGAAAAGCAGATATTATGAACATAAAATGCTTTCCTTGTGAAAGAAGATGAAAATAGAAAATAGGAACAGAAAAACTCCCTAAAGTACAAAAATATTTAAAGGAAGTGATGTCATGTCACAATGGAAGATCAAAATATTAGTATTAAGACTGATAAGAGACGTACTTCAGTCTTGAATTCTAAAGGAAGGGATTTTGAAAATTATCTAAAGCTTTATTACTGCAGATATATCGTTAGTTTCTCTTCGAAACTTGTGAAGAATCTTTCATTTATAAGAATAATTCAGGACAAACTGGAAAAAAACCAAAACACTGCCTCTCTCAAAAACGGGAAGAACATGCCAGCACTAGTGAACAAAGGACTGACTTGTAAATTTAATTTAATTAGTAGTTAATTACCAGCATTACAAAGCAGATCATCAACATTGTCTGGTCAACCCGCTGAAGAATTTTGAAGCTATAGAGAGAGTGTAGTTTCATCAAGAATTTAGAAAGTCCCTTGACAGAAAATGCTACTTCAGGTAATGTATAAGATTGAGAAAAGGTTATTGTTTTTTGAATAAGAAAGTTATATTGTAATGCATGCAGGGACACAGAGAATTCAAGAAACAAGTGTTGAGCATTTACTGTGCCAAAGGCACAGAGCTAAGTTGAAGGGACAGAGGAGCAATCTGCCTTTAAGGAATTTGTTGCAAGTTGAAGGATGCTTATATATATGAGACAATTATAGCCAAAGTTACGAACCATGATGCTATGGAAGTCTGCAGGAATATGGAATCATTTGTTCAGGTGTGCAGAGAAGCTGCGAGGGTTAATGAAATTAGAACCAAAAGATGAATAGGTTTCTACAGTGGAAAGAATATTGTAGGCAAAAGACCAATTTGAAACAATGTGGAAATGGCGGTGCGTGGGTAGTGAAGCATGGGGGAAAAGTGGCAGATGTTTGCAGTTTCTAAACTGTGTGACTAAGAGGACTGTGATGCCATTAACTGAAGTGAGAAATATGAAAGAAAGCAGAAATGAAATATTATGAATTCTGTTTCAAACACACCATTGAGTTGAAGAGTCTACAGGATATCTATAGTTGGGGATAGGAATCTGAGCCAAAGAAAAGTCATGTCCTGAATTACAAGTGAATGTTAAAATATAAGTAACTGTTAAAATCACAGAGATGAATATGATTTTTCAGGTAAAAACATAAAAATGAAAAAGATAATAGGAATGTCAAGAACAGAATCTTGAAAATCACCTATTTTTATGGTGTCTCTAGAGAAGGATCGAGACTGGTAAGGCCAGAGATATATGAAGTGATATATAAAGAGATCCAGAAGAAAACAATATTATAGAAGCCAAAGAGAAAGAAAATTTCAATAATGAATTGATGGCCAAAAATTCCAAATACCACATGGAGGTTTTCGGAGATAAAGATTAAAGATGGACTATTGTTAAAGGCATTCCTTTCTTCAAAACAAGAGTCTTCTTAAAATTGCAAAATTGGATGTAAATATAATTTCAGATATTTTTCTGTAAACTGAGATATGGACCTAATGTGTGTTCTGCTCCTAGGATCTCTACTAGCAAAGGAAGAGAAAATTGAGGCATTATTTATATAATTCAGTTTAAAACCACTTGGTGGCAACTAGCCAAGTAATTGGCAGTGTCACTGGAGTTTACCTAAATATCTCAAGCAAAGATATTTAATGCTCCAATTTTCTGGTATGTTTTATGAACAGAGAGCAGCCACTTTAAATCCATTTGTTTTGTAGACATAGATTTCTCAGTAATAGATTTTGACTTTGACTTAATCATTTCTTTATTAAGAAAAAGTAATCAGGATGTATATTTTGAGGGACAAGTACATATCAGCACAAAATTCTAAGATACGAATATATCTACTCTTGAGTACTTTATAACACAATTAGGGAAATAAGCTCTAGTCTAATTAAGGAGAGAAGACTATCATATATCATATATCAAACTATAATCAGGAATAAAGAAAAGTCTTAAGGTGGCACTAGAATTACTTCTTGCCTTGAGGGAAGAGAAAAAAAGGTTTAAGACAAAGGATCATCTCAGGTAGAGGAAAAAACTGTTAGGAATCATAATGTTGTATTGTGAGGCAATGCAGAAACCAGTCTAGATAGGGCAAAAAATAGGGAATATGGGATGGGTTGGGTAGGAAGCACAAATAAGGCTGGTGGTTTATAGGTGAGACCATATTGTTAATGGCCTTAAAAGTTTCCAGTAAAGGTTTGATTTGATGCTATAGAAAAGAAACCCTATTGATTGTCCTTAAATTAGTATATCCTTCAGAGACATAGTTTTGCAGGATGGTTTCAGTCCTGGAGAGCTCAGATCAAGAAAGAGTAGAAAGTAGATTATTGCAGTAATGCATGGATAATGTAGCTATAACTAAATTATAAGCATTATAAGCATGCAGAGAAAACATACAAAATATATTTCAAAGTAAAGTTAATGAAATTTATGCTGAACTTGGAGGACGATTATGGGAAGAGAAAGTTGGGGAGAGAGTTGGTTTGAGAACAACAGTTGATGAGACAGATATTCAGATAGCTTCAGAAGCCTATATTTATTTGTCCCACATCCTCAGGCTCTTATGGTAGGCAAAATTCTAAGATGGTGGCCAATGATCCTTGCTCTGTATAATCTTCTCCCCAAGGGAATGGGCAGAACCTATGACTATGTTAAGATATCTTCTTGTGATTATGTTCTCTTATATTTCAAGAAAAAATTTTGAGGATTTAATTAAGATTACTAAGTTGACCTTGGGTTACTCAAAAGGGATATTATCTGGGTGGACCTAACCTAAATGGAAACACTTTAAAAGCAGAGTTTTCCCATCTTGCTTCACCACTTCCTCATATCAGGGAGATCAAGATGGGACTGGGAGGGAGACAAACCATAAGTGACTCTTAATCTCACAAAACAAACTGAGGGTTGCTGGGGGGAGGAGGGTTGAGAGAAGGGGATGGGGTTATGGACATTGGGGAGGGTATGTGCTTTGGTGAGTGCTGTGAAGTGTGTAAACCTGGCGATTCACATACCTGTACCCCTGGGGATAAAAATATATGTTTATAAAAAATAAAAAAATTATTAAAAAAAAAAAAGCAGAGTTTTCTTTGGTTGGGAGAAGTAGAGACAATTGAAGAGATATGAAATGTGAGAGGGAGGTTTTCTATTGCTGACATGGAGGGGGTTAGGGGACAAGAATATGAGGCATCTCTAGTAGCTGAGAGCAATCCCGACAGACACAGCAAGAAAATGGGAACCTCAGTCCCGTAGCTATAAGGAACTAAATTCTGTCAACAACAGAAGGAGTTTGGGAAATGGCCCTATGCTCCAGTTGAGAATGCAGCCAGCTGGCAACTTGATTTAAGCCTGAGCAGTGAATCTAGCCATATCTTGGCAGATGTCTGACTTACAGAACTTTAAGGCAATAAATGGGGGGGGTAGATACTAAGTTTGTGGTAATTTGTTATGCAGCAACAGAAAAATAATATAGGTCTAGAAACTAAGAATTCTTGGGACCTTAAAATAATTGCTTATTGGAAAGATTTCCAAGCCAGCTATAAAAAAAGAAATGTTTAGCTCTTGATATCTAAGATAATTAAGATCAACTAAAATCATTATCCATCCAAACTGGAAAATAAACCTAGGCTTCTGTGGAATGTCTATTCACCGGAAAATGCTCACTGAATTAGAATACCAAAATTAGCCTTAAAAGAAAATTTGCTCCAGCTACTTGTCTCCACGTGCATAAATAATTATACAGGGAAGGCTGCGCCGATGTCTTTTCTTAAAATTCAACAAGAAAGAATGACACTTTGAAAGTGCATCCAAGCATATTTAAATGCCACCTAATACCCAGATGTAATTTCTCTTAGTTAAATTTAACTACCATAGCCCTAGAAGATTATGAGTCAAGATCTATTCATTGAAAAAACTCTTCATATATTTAAAAAGAAGACCCTGTCAAAAGAAAGAAAGGAACTGGTCTCTAGTTGTGGCTCATACTACTTACTCATGTGTACTTGGAAAGGACAGTTACCCTCTCAGGCTCAATTTCTTGATCTCTGAAATAATGATAATGACTACGAGACAATGAAAAAGAAATAGGTGATGATGATAAAATATATCAGGGGGTTATAATTACATTATTACGTTCATACACTCAATTCTCAAACCAATCCTATGAGATAAATAACATTAATTGCTTCATTTTGCATAAGGAATATAGACTTTGAAAGATTATTTACCTGTCCAAGATCACAAAGCTATTAAATACAGGACTTAGATGTAAGTTCAACTCTCTCTGACGCCAATTGTAAGCTCTTAGCTTGTTTGGAAAACTGTTATTATGACTTACCTATCTATGATGTTGTGAGGATTGAATAAAGTAATGTATGTGAAATAACACTGAACATTTGAAATAATGTTATGTTTATTTATTTTAAAGGTTTTACTTATTTATTTGAGAGAGAGATCATGAGCAAGAGGAAGGGACAAAGGGAGAAGTAGCCTCCCTGCTCAGCAGGGACCCCACTGGGGGCCAAATCCCAGGTCATGACCCTGGGATCATGACCTGAGCTGAAAGCAAATGCTTAACTGACTGAGCCTCCCACGGTGCCCGAGGTTATTGCATTTCAAAGACAATAATTCAGTCATCCTTTAGTTTTCTTTCTCCAAAGTATTCAACAAGCATTCAACGATTAAAGTTACTACAGATTTTATCACTCATAAGTAGTTGGGGACATTTTCTTTCAAATTATAAGGCTAATGTCTTTTTTTTTTTTTTAATTAGAGGTGATGTGTAAAAAACACACAAACTGATTTATCATTGGTTATCCTTTTCTCTGTTTTGTTTGGTAGCACTAAACGATAAAAAGACCACTCACTCTGACACTGGGTGTGAGCTGGTGCTGGCACAGAAATATCTGAGCTGGTGACAATGGGGACTTAGAGAATATCACCCATCACCTGAGTGAAGTTGTTTTCAAAAATTATCATATTAAAATTAATTTTGAGAACATTTAAAAGATCTGGGTGTTGCCAGTCTCTGTTAGGTAGTATTCCAGCGGAGAGTTTTGGTTTTTAATATAAAATTTAGATGAGTCAAACTCCGTTCAAAGTTGGAAATTAACCCAGTTGTTGCCTCATTCCTAGTCACCCAGCTCACTAACATCCCCTGCTTCCTTAACTGAGAATAGGGTCTCTGAGTCACATTTGCCTTTCTTTCCAGTTTAGGGATTTTAGAAGGTCAAAGACTGCATTCTCTTTTTCCTCATTTTCATTGTAAGATTTTTAAACCCTTTTTTGGTGCACAATTCCTCTGACATCGGTGATGCCACATGAACTTAAGTGCATGCTTGATTAACAAGGTGTGAGTCTGGTAAGTTTTATTATAGTAATATTGGATGGGAACCCTCAAAAGAAATAACAAAACGTTGATGTTTCTCACCTTTGTGATAGTGGTTCAAATTGCTCATTATGGGATAGGAGAGGCTATAATGTTGGTATTGGTTGGAAGAGACTCTTTCTTTCTATATAATTCCCCTACTAGACCCCAGCAGGGATATTACTAAGAGGAAGTGAAATGTGTGTAAGAGGGGGACCTGGGGAAGCCTGCCCTGGAATTGAAGCTTAGTAATATATAGAGAGAAGAAAATAATGTGAAAAGAAAACGGAAGAAAATTAGTTTTTTTTTAAAAATTCCTACTTCTTGGTATTTAACTGTATTACTCTTGCTCCTAAAAGGCATCTGAATCTATCTTTTACAATAGCCTTACTCCATTTCTGCTTTTCAAAATAAGCCATGTTTAGACCCCTATTCATGCTTATGCCAAATCTCAAATTCTTAAGTGTGCATACTTGTTAGGGAAAACATACAATTTTTTTTTCTATTTATTATTTTTTTTCCAATTTATTTATTTTCATTTATTGAAGAGGCTGTCTTTTTTCCATTGGACATTCAGAAAAACAGTATTCATTATTTTTTCACCAAACATACGATTTTTAATTTTTCTAGTAAAAGCCTCGTTTGTAGGGATGCATGAAAGGGCTTTAAGTAAATATTAAATCCCAGCCAAATTAAGTTTTTAGGCAGTTTTCTGAATATTGAAAGATAAAAATCTTTTACTTTAAGATGATGAATATTTTTGTTAACCACTCCAAATACTATTAATGTTTTACTGAGGAGCTATAAAAGGAAATAAGTCTATAATCGCAATGAGAATATGAGATAAAGGGGTTTTTTTTAAAGGTTTTATCTATTTATTTGTCAGAGAGAGAGAGAACAGGAGCACAGCAGAGGGAGACTGAGGGAGAAGCAGACTTCCTGCTGAGCAAGGAGCCCGATGCAGGATTTGATCCCAGAACACTGGGATCATGACCCAAGCATAAGGCAGATGTTTAACCAACTGAGCCACGCAGGCGTCAATGAGATAGAGATTTGGATGAATTTCATGAAAAAGATACTAGATTTCGCCTATGTGACACAGAGCGAAGGGAGCAGGAGCAGGCACACACAATGTGTTCAGTACATCTGTGTACTGTTCTGTGTTCAGAACTGTGTACTGTACTGTGTTCGGTTCATTTGTGTGTTCAGAGCACACTAATGTTCAGTAGAGAGGCCTTCATTACCCTGACATTCTAGAGATGCTCCAAGCAAGGAGATGGCATGTTTAAAAGGAGGAAGGGAAATTCAGTGAAAATAGGTTAGTAGGTTTCACTTCATTCTCTTCTCTTGCTATCCTTGACTCTGGACACTGATTGAATATGAAAACAAAAAAAAATCTATCTGACCTTGGCACTGGTTACATGCTTTTCCACTCGACCAAACTTAATGTTATCACCTTAACTGCATTGTAAATCCTTATTTTTATTTGATTCCTTATTGAATTCAATTTAAAAAAATATAACATATGATTTAAAAACCATTCATGAGTTTACAAATATTGTGCTATATCAACAGATGAAATGTGGAAGGCAATTACAATTCCAAGAATAGAATGTATACTTAGTAATAACCTCAAAAATGTAAAAATAATATAGCTGATTGTTTGGACGGTGAGGGAGAAGAGGTAAAAGAAATATAGGGTTATTATTTAAAGTAAGAATTAGAAGAAACAAAAGTTAAGGCTGCAAAGAGCAGTCTGGGAGAGGCAACAGAGGTAGTTTAAGAGAGTAAATTTCCCATCTTTGATAGTTTGTAGTTAAGAGTTACTGTTTAAACTTATAAATAAAGAAATTAGAGTATTGAAATTATTTAGGATTACAAAAAACAGAACTAAATGCAGGAAGAGTTTGAAGGGGTCATTCTGGAAAGTGAGACTAGGAATAGTAATAATTTGTTTTCCATTTTACATGTTTCATTGTTACTTGAGTTTTTGTTTTTGTCATGTTCATGTATTACTTATACTATAATTTAAAAAATCACAAAACAAACCTACAAGCCCCCCTCCTTTAAAAGCCATACAATTAGAGACATAAGAAAACTTGTCTTAGATATCAAACCTCCCTAAAATTATTATTGTATGACATAAGATAACATTTCCGAATGTAATTAATGAATCTGGTAAAGATAGTAAAAAAAAAAAAAATAAATAAAAATAAAACAAAACAAAACAAAAAATCTATGGCCAATTTCAATATAAAATGATGCTCATACCATTAGAGTTCTTAAATTAAAATTTAAGCCACCAAATAAATATCTCCACACACCTATTAATTTGACAAAAGTGTCTGAAAATACCAAGTATTGATGAGGAACATTATCACCCACTGAAAGTTAGGTGTTTAAACTGTTACAACCAGTTTGGAAAACTGTTTAGTATTACATAACAAAATTGATGGCACACCTACACAACAAGCCACTTTTGGATATATGCTCTGGAGAAGCTCTAATAATGCACACTAGAACATTTCCAGCATTACTGATCATGTTAACAACAAAAACGCTGGAAATAATACTAATACAATGGATATATAAATTGCCTTGTACTATTCCAAAGAAATATTTACAGTAATGGAAATGAATAACTTACAGGTAAACTAACAACATGGAAGAAATTCACAAATGTATTGTTGACTAAAAAAAGCAAGATATAAAAAAGTTGTACGTTTATGTAAAATTCAAAAATTGGTAATCCATAATATATTATTTAGGAATGCATGTGTGGTTGGTAAGGCTATAAAGAAATCCAAGTAAATTATTAAGATAAAGCATAAATTCTGGTTACCTTAAGGAAACAAAGAACTATGACTTGGGATTTTTTTGGGGTCCCTATCTTATGTATGTCTTTATCTTTTTTTAATATTTTATTTATTTATTTGACAAATACAGATCACAAATAGGCAGAGAGGCAGGCAGAGAGAGAGAGAGGAGGAAGCAGGCTCCCTACTGAGCAGAGAGCCCAATGTGGGGCTTGATCCCAGGACTCTGGAATCATGACCCGAGCCGAAGGCAGAGGCTTTAACCCACTGAGCCACCCAGGCGCCCCTATGTATGTCTTTATCCTGACCTGGTTATTGCACTGTATATATAACAGCTATAATATATAGCTATATATATCTAATGCATTCTTCCATATATATGAAATTTTGCATAATTAAGAAAAAAAAAATGTGGCCTGATTTCTTCCCTGGATCTTCATTGATGAATAGGCCAAAGGATAAAGAATATCTTCATGTAGAGCAAAAAAGTACTTGAATGCAACTTAACACCTTCCTCTAACAACCTGTTATTAAATATACTAAATATAGAAATTGTATATATTAAATATCAAATAAAAGTACCAAACACAGATAGATAAAATATCTACATAATCTTTCTTAATGATAAAATACCACAAACATTTATTTTTTTAAAGATTTATTTATTTATTTGAGAGAGAGAGAGAGGGAGAGAATGCACAGGGTTCAATCCCAGGACCCTGAGATCACTACCCTGAGATCACAACCTGAGCTGAAACCAAGAGTCAGAGGCTCAACTAACTGCACCACACAGGCAGCCCAGACACCACAAACATTTAAATGGATAATAGTGAGTGAAAAGTAAACACTCCTATTGAAGCTTAATTCTATCAAAATGTATACAGTATGTACAAAAGCTATATGAGGAAAACTACAGAGATGAAAGAAAAAAAAATCTAATAAATGGAAAAATATTCCATGTTCATGAATAGAAAGAATCAATATTGTTAAGGTGGGATTAATAGGTTCAACAAAATCCTAATCAAAATTCCAGCAAGATACTTTGTGTGTATCAACAAACTGATTCAAGAGTTTATTATAGAATGTGAAAAGATTCAGAACAGCCAACAAGATAAAGAGGAATAAAATTAGATAACTGACACTACCTAAATTCAAGTCTTCTATAAAGTTATAGTAATCAAGATAGTGTGGTATTAGTGAATGACTTAGACTAATAGATTAATGGGACAAAATAGCCCAGAAATAGACCCACATAAATATAGTCAGATGATCTTCAACAAAGGACCAAAGACAATCCAATGGAGAAAATACAGTCTTTTTAAGATGATGTCAGAATAAATGGACATTCACATACAATGACAACAAAAAATCTAGACAGTGGCCTTATGCTGAAAACATAGGCTGTGAGGACATTTTTGTGAAAACAAAAAATTAATTCAAAAGGTACTATAAGCCTAAATACTAAAAAAAAAAAAAAAAAAAAAAAAAAGAAAGAAATAGGCAGAGAGCCCAATGCGGGGTTTCATGCCAGGACCCTGAGATCATGACTTGAGCCAAAAGCAGAGGCTTAACCCACTGAGTCACCCAGGTGCCCCCCTCTTTTTTTTTTTTTTATAAGATTTTATTTATGGCAATGAGGTTTTAGGTGAAAGACCAAAGGCACAATCTATGAAAAAAAGAATTAATAAGTTTCACTTCATTAAAATTAAAAATTCTTCTACATGAAAGATAATTAAGTTGGTATTAATCCAAGCTAGATTGCTTTAGGTTAGAATGTCGGTTGTAATTGCCAGGGAAATGACTATTAAAATGAGTTTTTAAAAGAATTTAGTAAGTAAGAGAATTTAAACGGTACACTAGAATATATATATATATATATATATATATATATATAATGTAAATATATATATATAATGTAAAAGAAGGTAATAATGGAAAAATACAGGTACAAAAACACGTACTACATGTAGAAAACAATTAGCAATATAGCAGACATAATTCCTACCATATTTCTGATTACATTAAACATAAACAGATTAAATACTAAAAATCAAAGGCAGAGGATGACAGAATGGATTTTAAAATATATATAGTACCTACAAGAGAAACACTTTAGATTCTAAGACATGAATAGTTTGAAAGTAAAAGTATAAAAAAAGATACATCAGGCAAAATGTAACCCAAAGAGAGTTGGAGTGACTATATTAATATCAGACAAATAGATCTTAAGAGAAATAGATTGTATAATGATAAAAGGGCCAAAACATCAAGAATGTATACAACTATAAACGCATATAAATGTAACAACAGGGGCACCTCTGTGGCTCAGTGGGTTGAGCCTCTGCCTTCGGCTTGGGTCATGATCTCAGGGTCCTGGGATTTTAGACCAGCATTGGGCTCTCTGCTCTGCAGGGAGCCTGCTTCCTCTCTCTCTGCCTGCCTCTCTGTCTACTTGTGATCTCTGCCTGTCAAATAAATAAATAAAATCTTTATAAAACAAAACAAGACAAAACCTAACAGAGTCACAAAATACAACAAACTGATAGAATTTAAAGGAGAAATAGATAATTCAACAACAATACTTGGAAATGTCAATACCCCACTTTCAACAGTGAATTGAACAATAGACTAAGTATCAGCAAATAGAAGACTTAAACAATACTACAAATTAAATGGACTTAACAGACATGTTTAGAATACTCCACCTAACAAAAGCAGAATATGCAATATTTTCAAGTACACATAAAACATTCTGCAGAACAGACATATGTTAAGCCATAAGCCAAGCCTCAATAAATTTAAAGATTGACTAACTGATCAATTGATTTATCAGAGAGAGAGAGAGAGAGGGAGAGGGAGAGAGAAAGAGAGAGCACCAAGCAGGGGAAACAGCAGGTAGAGGGAGAATCAGGCTCCCTGATAAGCAAGGAGCCCAACACGGGATTCATCCGGACATGGGACTCCATCCCAGGAGCCTTGGATCATGACCTGAGCCAAAGACATACACTTAACTGACTGAGCCACCCAGGTGTCCCCAAGCCTCAGTAAATTTAAGATTTGAAATAAGTGTGTTGTCTGACTACAATGGAAAAGGAAATTTGGGAAAATCACAAATATGTGGAAATTAAACAATATACTCCTAAACACCAGTGTCAAAGAATAAATTGCAAGGAAATTAGAAAATATTTTTAAGTGAATGAAACAAAAACACAATAAATCAAAACGTATGGGATGCTCTGTTTGGAGAGAAAGAGCTGTAAATGGTTACATTGAAAAAGAAGATCTCAAATAAGTAACTTAACCTTACATCTTAAGAAGTAAGAAGAAGAAAAGCAAGCTAGAACCAAAGCCCATAACAAAGGAAATTGTTGGGAGTGACTTTCCTGTGCATGCAGTCTTTTGAATCCCACAGACCCCCCACACAACTGCATAAAAATGGGCCTTGGGCCTGGAACACTTCCTTTCTAGGAGTATTTGTGGGACTACAGCTCCTGTATGGGAATATCTTACCTGTTTCAGACCCTTTCTTAAGCTTCTTCTTAAGCATGTGTGTAATATGACATCTGTCCAACTCCACTATTTTTTTTTTTTGTCCAGCCCCATTATTATATCTGTTCCCTGAAGGGAGGGGACAGAGTCTTTCTTTCTAGAACACAGGATGGGTGCATGGAGGCCAAAAGCTGCTGGGAGGAACCGACTGGGGGTAGAGGGGAAGAGAAGACCTATGCCCACTACTGAAGCTGATCTCACTCTGTCTCCTGAATGTGAGTACTCTACTTCATTACAATGTATTTTCCTTAGCAACTTTGATACCAAGAAGCAGTAGACAGTAGACGAACTTCTACTGGTAATAGGCAGTTGTGGTGATAAGTTGCTGGTGATAAGCAACAGATGCCAGTTTGCTCAACAGAAATAATAAAGATCAGAACAGAAATAAACTGAGAGTAGAAAAACAATATAGAAAACTAACAAAATAAAAAACTGATGTTTTTGAAAGGACCAATAAAATTTATAAATCTTTAACTAGATTGACCAAGATTGAAAAAAATGAAGACTCAAATTACTAAAATTAATAATGAAAAAGGAGACATTAGTACTGACCTTTCTGAAACACAAAAGATTATAAGGGAATGCTCTAAAGAACTAAAATACCAAGGAAACAGATAACCGAGATGAAATGGACATCTTCCTAGAAAAACACAACCTGTGAAACTAAATCAAGAGGCTATAGAAAAGGTAAACAGAGGGGTACCTGGGTGGCTCAGTGGGTTAAGCCTCTGCCTTTGGCTGGGGTCATGATCTCAGTGTCCTGGGATCGAGCCCCACATCAGGCTCTCTGCACAGCAGGGAGCCTGCTTCCCCCTCTCTCTGCCATCCTCTTTGCCTACTTGTGATCTCTTTCTCTGTCAAATAAATAAATAAAATCTTTAAAAAAAAATCTAAATAGGGGCACCTGGGTGGCTCAGTGGGGTAAAGCCTCTGCCTTTGGCTCAGGTCATGGTCTCAGGGTCCTAGGATCAAGCCCCACATCGGGCGCTCTGCACAGCAGGGAGCCTGCTTCCTCCTCTCTCTCTGCCTGTCTCTCTACCTACTTGTGGTCTCTGTCAAATAAATAAATAAATAAAATCTTTAAAAAAAATCTAAATAGACCTATAACAAGTAAAGAGATGGAATTAGTAATTAAAAATTCTCCACAAAGAAAAGCTCATGTCCAAATGACTTTACTAGTACAGTCTTCCCAATACTGAAAGGAAAAAATTAGTATCAATCTTTTATACTCTACTTCAAATATATAAGGAAAGGGAATACATCACAACTCATTCCATGAAGCTGGCTTACTCTGATATCAAAATCAAACAAAAATATCAAGACCACAGAAAATTACAAGACCACATTTCTTAAGAATATACATGAAAAAAGCCTGAGAGAAATATTAGCTAACAGAATCCAGCAACATAGAAAAGACAATATACAATGATCAAATAGAACTTATCCCAAGAATGTAAAATTTGTTTAACATGTGAAAATGTCCATATAACGTACCATGTTAACAGAAAACTGGACCCCAAGAAATCACATTATCGTCTTAATAAAGAAAAATCATTTGGCAAAACAAACTCCAAAACTCAACATCATTTCACGAAGAAAACACTCAAACAACAGAAGGAAACTTCCTTAACTGATAAAAGCTATCTATGAAAAACCCCACATCTATAATCATACTTAATGATGAAAACTGAAAACTTTCTTACTAATAGCAGAAAAAAAGACAAGAATGACCTCTCTTAAAACATATTCAACACTGTACTAGATTCTAACTAGGTAATTAGGCAGGAGAAATGAAAAAAAGGAATCCAAACTGGAAAGGAAGAAATAAAACCCTTTATTTATAAATGATATGATCTTTTACATAGAAATTTGAAGGAACACAAACATACGCATACAAACACTTAGACAATTATTAGACAATTATTAGAACTAATGATTCAGCAAGGTTGCAGGATATAAGATCACCATACAAAACTCAATTGTTTTTCTATACACTAGCAATAAACAATTTGAAAATGAAATTAAGAAAAATGTCACTTATTATAGCATCAAAAAGAATAAAATATGAATAAAGTTTACAAGTCCAAGACTTGTGCTCTGAAAACTACAAAACATTGCTGGAAAAAATTAAAGAAGACCTAAATGAACATAAGGCATTTCATGCTCATAGACTGAAAGACAGTATTGTCAAAATAAAAATACTCCTCAAATTAATATACATATTCAATGCAATCCCCATCAAAACTCCAGCTGTGGTTGGCAGAATTGACAAGCTGATCCTAAATTTCATATGCATATGCAAAGGACTGATAGCATTAAGGACAGACATATAGATCAATGTAAAAAAAAACTGAGAGTCCCCCCTCCAATCATTTTTGATCTGGCCTTTCCTTTGTTCCTGGTTCACTCTAAGCCCATTCCTGCTGTACGGCCTTTGCATTTGCTGTTCTCATCGGTGCCTTGCAGACTTCTTGTCATACAGTGCTCAGCTTAAACCTCAGGGAAGGGTTCTCTGAACTCCTAGTCAAAAATAGTCACCTATGCCCTTTTTCCTATCCTTCTATTTTATTTCTCAACAAGCAATCTTTAAACAGCTGATATTTTTCTTTTGCTTCTTTGTTTTTCATTTGTTTATCATCTACTATCCCCATAGCACACATTCTGGAGTCATACTGCCCGGTTTCTAATTCCAGTCTGTCACTTTGGGGACAACTTACATTATCTAACTGGAACTCAGAAAGGTTGTTGTGAGGATTAAATGTGGCAATGTTTATAGAATGCTTAAAATGTGACTAGCTTCAGTGTATACTAGTTATTATTATTATTTATTTTGGTTCTCTTAGCAAGCATCCATATACATGATGAAATTCAACATTTTTATGTAGTCAAACCACATCTTTGTATTTTTCTCCTCTTTGTTGGTTTTGTGGTATCTAGCAAAACATCTGTTTTATACAATTTCTTTGGTTCTCTGAGTAGTTGGGTCCTTCTGCTACACATAAATGCACGTGCTATTTAAATAACAAGGATTGCCCATGCTGTCATGTTCTTCCCTTGCAGCAATTAGGTGGGACATCTCCGCTCTCCTTATGCCTCCTTTTACATTTCCCAGCCATGTCATTCTTGTTAAGGGATCTCTCAGTAGCTTTCTAAAAGACCTCCCCCAACATGTACCCTCCTTTCAGGAACACTGTCTCCAGTGTCTTTCGATCCATAGAGTTAAGATGAACACATACTCAGAGAGAGAGCACGGCTGATAGATCATTCTGAAAATAACAGCACAATGTTCATATTTGGCCTTGATGAGGAAAATAAATGCCATAAGGTGAACTTGATTAATAATTATAAAATCAAGAATGTGGGGTGCCTGTGTGGCTCAGTTGATCAAAAGCCCAACTCTTGATTTCAACTCAGGTCATGATCTTAGGGTCATGAGATCAAGCCCCATGTTGGGTTCCATACTCAGCAGGGAGTCCGCTTGAGAGTCTCTCCCTCCCTCTCCCTTTTCCCATCCCCCTGCTAGTGTGCATGTCTGTTCTCTCTCTCGCTCTCTCTCTCTCTTTCTCTCTAATAAGTAAATAAAATATTTTTTAAAAATCAAGAAGGTAAAAGAGCACACTGAGAAAGGATTTGGAATTTCCAATTAGTGGGAGTTTTTTTAGGTAGACAACAGAGATTAAAATCATGAACAAATAAACACACGAAAAAAGTGTATTCAGAAAAAAATAGGTTACTTCCTATTCACCTGTTAAACTGAGGGTTTTACCACACACACACACACACACACACACACACATTGTTATGTAGGTAATCTGAACATATTTGCAGGTGTACTGAGGATTCTTTAAATTCATTGGAAAGCCATGAAATTGAGTAGCCAACATTTTACAGCCTAGAACAGGGATTCTAATCATTGAGTTGAATTGTTGTAAAACATTAAACAATTCCATTACTTTGAAAATGTTAATGTGATCCCCCAGGATATAAATGCACCTTCACTGAAATAAATTAGGGACTAAAAGAATATGGCTTGATTATTCTATTTTGTTTTAGCGGGTGTAGGAATATGTGCATTTTCTATTTACACTTTTCATGTACAGTAATGTTTTTCCATATGAGAGAGATAATGACAAATATTTCCAAGGGAAGTATAGCATCACTGATGGCAGGTCAATTAGATGGCTAATTATCTCTAAGGACAACCCTCTTATGAAGATGGTTTAAAGGTGCTACATCATGCAAGAAATGGTTAAAATCATAAATGCAGAACAGAATCCATGTTTTTCTAAGTGGCATAAGGAATTGGATTAAACAATATACAGGAAACATTAGGTTTTTAAAAGGAATGGGCAATTAAAAAATGGGCAGAGGACATGAATAGATATTTTCCCAAAGAAGACATATAGATGGCCACCAGACACATGAAAAGATGCTGAACATCACTCATTATTAGAGAAATGCAAATCAAAACTGCAATGAGATATCACCTCACACTGGTCAGAAGGGCTAAAATCAATGAAACAATAAACCACAGGTGTTGCTGAGGATGTGGAGAAAAGGGAACCCTCTTGCACTGTTGGTGGGAATGCAAACTGGTGAAGTCACTGTGGGAGACCATATGGAGAGTCCTCAAAAAGTTGAAAATAGAACTACTCTATGATCCAGCAATTGCACTACTAGGCGTTTACCCAAGAAATACAAAAAATACTACTTAGATGGGGTATGCACCCAAGGTTTATAGTAGCATTGTTTACAATAGCCAAATTAGGGAAACAGCCCAGTTGTCCTTCGCCTGATGAATAAAAAAGAGGTATATAATATATATAATGAGTATTGCTCAGCCATAAAAAAGAATGAAATCTTGCCATTTACAATGGCTCAGATGGAGCTACAGAGTATTATACTAAGTGAAGTCAGTCAGAAAAAGACAAATACCATATGATTTCACTCATTTGGGAGTGAAATTTTAGAAACAAAACAAAGGGGAGAAAAGAGAAAGGGAGGCAAACCAAGAAACAGACTTTTTAAAAGAAGATTTATTTATTTATTTGACACAGAGAGAGGGAGCAAGCACAAGCACGGGGACCAGCAGAGGGAGAGGGAGGGGAAAAGCAGGCTCTCCACTGAGCAGGGAGCCCGATGTTGGGCTAGTCTCAGGACTCTGGGACCATGACCTGAGCTGAAAGCAGATGCTTAATGGGGACCGAGCTAAGAATCAGACTCTTAACTGAAGAGAACAAAATAATGGTTATTAGAGGGGAGGTGGGTGGGGGGAGGGGTGAAATAGGTGTTGGGGATTAAGGAGGGCACTTGTGATGAGCATGGGGTGTTGTATGGAAGTGTTTAGTCACTGTATCGTATACCTGAAACTAATATTATACTGTAGGTTAACTAACTGGGATTTAAATAGAAACTTAAAAACAATCTTTTTTAAAAAAAAAAGCTTTAGGTTATAGGTAAAAGCAACTCTCTATTTATTTTACCATATCATTAACTTTCCCAAATGAATGTGTTATCTATTTCAAACATCAGCTTATTTAAAGTGTGAAGTTGTAAATGCTACTCCCTCTCTATGACAAAGCCTTATAAAAAGCACAATTTCGGGTGCCTGGGTAGCTCAGTGGGTTAAGCCGCTGCCTTCAGCTCAGGTCATGATCTCAGGGTCCTGGGATCGAGTCCCGCATCGGGCTCTCTGCTCGGCAGGGAGCCTGCTTCCCTCTCTCTCTCTCTCTGACTGCCTCTCTCTCCATCTGTTTGTTATCTCTCTCTGTCAAATAAATAAATAATCTTTTAAAAAAAAAAGCACAATTTCAATAAGGAATCATTACATAAAAAATAGAGCAGGGATTAACACAATTTTGGTCAAGAGATTTTTTCTACCTAGCTTCCATTCTTAAAGGTAATTGCTTCATTTAGTAAGACAGCAATATAAAAATGGATCTCATGCCATGAAAATAGTGGTATATCATATTAATTTAACTGCCATAAAATTATACAATATGGAACACAAACCATGTGAAAATTTTACTCTGGTGGCCTCCTATGAAGGTATTCACATTGAACAATTTCTTTTGTACCTCAAACAAGACACCTCCTTTATTTCCCTCAAATATGTGCATTGGTGGAATCAACAGGAAGGAACAGATTTCTCTGTTCTTCTGATTCTACACTGAATGAACAAAAGATTCCTGGTCACATTATAACTCCCCATTCCAGCTTTCTACTCCCTGCCAAAGGAAAGCAAGTTTCTTTTTTGTTTCTATATTATAGTTTCCTGAAACAAATGAATATATATACACATTCATAAATTTCTAGAAACTGTAATACACATACATACATACACACATATTGCATAGTGTGTGTTTATACTAAAAAACTGTAGTACTATTTAAATTTTAGAATGTTGAATATAATCAGTATAACACTCTTTTCTCCTTTTAACAGTGCTTATTTTTTGCATAAAAATGTTCAAGAAAAACACTGGAGAATTTGGCTCACACCTATGGTAATCCTTACAGGTTTTTCTTTTACATAAAGCCCACATAGATTTTCTTTTAATAGCAAAAACATCGGCTGTTTACATTCCATTTCATTAAAAGGGTAATTTTCCAAATCTGAACAAAGGCCATTATCTTGTCATTTGTACCAAAATCAATAGAGAATTAAACTCAGATGAATTTTACAGGGTGCAAAGCAAAGAAAGAGCTACTCCAGAACTTCATCTGCAGAAGCTTTCTGACTTGCTTTTAATTGAGTTTTGTTCTAATGCTTTGTTCCAAACTCCATTCAAAATGCTAGCACACGTCAAGGTTTCTCAGAAACTCCTACTTCTCAATTCACCACTCAACTGAAAAAACAATGGTTTTCTCTAGCAGCTGAATGTCACAATATCAACGACAGGACTTACTGAACACCGCAGTACCTTCCATCTGTCTTTCTAGTATTAAGTCTGGCTGCTTCCTTAAGCCTTTTTCTTAAAATACGACTTCTCCCCATAACAGTACTACTCTTAAGCACCTGTGACATCAAGATTTTTTTAAAAAAAACATAAACTTTTTAGTAAATGCAGTACCAAACAAACAAATCCTAACTGATACCAAAAGGCTATTGTGCCAAAAATCAGAGTTTGGGTGCTAATATATACATAAAAATGTCAGGTTTTTTGCACTTTCTTCCACATTACAGCTTGCTATTTTGAATCAAACAGCATGGAAGATTAATTTTTGAGTTAGGCACACCTATGCCATTCAGGCAACTCTGCCATTTACTAATTCTATAATAATAAGCAAGTAATTAACCTTCTTTGAGCCTTAGCATCTTTGTCTGTGAGACAGAGATGATATCTTTCCCTTCTATCATGCAAAGTGCCTATAACATGAGAGGTGCTCCATAAATGATCATTAGTAGTTTTGCTTTTTTAATTGATATTTTTAGATTGACCTGTACATTCCTGTCACTTCTATATACTTATTGTTAAAAAAATACATGAAAATTCTAAGACAAATTATGAATCCCATTTATTCAATTAATGAAAATACTAGTAGAAGAACAAATATGCTATAGAAAGTCTAATATGCAATTTCTAATTACAAACTAGAACATTTTTAAAGCAGCTTGTTAAAATTTTTTTCTCCCTCTTTTTACTTGTGGAGTCTGATTAAGATGCTTAACCTCAAGATTTAAGCCCATCTGCCTCTCCTCCCGCTGCCAGGATCCATGATTTACATATGGATTCTCACTGCAAGACTAGTGGGGGGTCAGGAGGGATAGAAGATGCTTTAAAATAACAAAATCAAACCAAACTAATCTCTACCCATGAAGAGATATTTGTCTTTTTTCTTCTGAACTTACATAGCCCGAAGTACATGTTGTCATGGCAAATCATAATCATCAAAGCAGGCAGGTTTAAAATAATTTCACTCTGAATAGTATTTTCCTCCAATACTAAGTAACACATACTATCCACATTTTTTGTTTTTGTATTTACTATAGGCGATAATAATAGATGATATGGCCAGTGGCTTAAAGATAGAGGATATCAGAAAATGCCTAAAAAGTGGAAAGTTCTTTATTACCCGGAATTTGTTTTTTGGTAAGTATGAATTACAGTAACCTTTAGATACAACTTCTTTTGAAATCACCTGGTTTCTCAACTAACATTAAAGGAGTCCTTACACATGTGCACCGGATGACAGAGGCAGGACCAAGAAAAACCAGGAGACAAGTCAGAAGATCAGAAATGAACCTATAAGGCACAATCTTGCACAACTTCTCAAGGACAAGTTTGTGACCTTTCTCTAACTCACGGATATTTGTGGGATTATTTTGGTGGCTTCTGGACAGAACAGCTATGTGTCATAGAAGGAACTATGGCAACCACTAGTTCCCATCTTAGCTTGGGAGTAATAGGGAAAGATGCCCATAGCCAATGTTGGCCACTGGAACAAATCAGCATAACCTAGTCAGTGTAGGTTTCAACACAATGTTTTAAATGTCCTCAAATATCACGTACTTCCTTAATCATTCGCATGATAGTTTTTCAAGAGAAGAAACTTCATTCCTAAAAAACACTATTTCATAGAGTAATGGATTTCATTGTTCAACTCATCAAATATTACTGGTACTAAATATGGTTCAGGATATAAACAATTTAATAATGAGTTTTTAGTATATATATTTAGTTTCAAATGGGTTTTCTCTAATTCAAAGAAATAATTTTAGTTCCAAGAGGTCAATGCTATTTTTTAAATATTGCCAGTGTTGTTATGTGATCATCGTAACGATAAGCGTGCACAGTAAATGCCATGATGTATGGGTCCTTAAGATACCTTTTTAATGGTAAAGTGATTGTAGAGCACCTGAGCTTGAAGAAATCTTACGTTTGACTGTTATCCACAATCATCCTCATCATGATTCATCATTCTAATTTGGGAATCGTATCACCCCTAAAGATCAGTATACTTTGATATCACTCCTTCCTAGAAGTCAGTATCTTGACGGATTTCTTAGAAGGCCTTGAGATGGAAGAAAGGAAGTTGCACAGTGAAAAAAAAACATGGACAAACTCTTTAGAATCCTGACTCAGCCATATAGTCACTCCAGCCATCTGAGATTCAGTTTCATAATCTTAAACCTGTAACTACACAACTACGACTACAGCTATGTGATGTAGTTACTGCGTTCAAGAACTACATCACGGCATGTTGTCAAGGGTACATGAGATAATTGACCTAACTCACCTAGCACACTGTAGGGATTCATACTGCAGTTGCTGTAATATGTAGCTAGAGCACTTAAGACCAGGCTGGGCACCTCACCACTGAGAGCCAGCTCAGTCTATTAAGAAAGCAGCTCCACCTGACAGGTAACTTTGTAAAAAACAATGACTTGGAAACATTATAGGAAACAATGGGCGCCACTATGAAAAGTGAAGCACATTTTTTAAATGTTTTATACACAAAGATGGAAATAGAACATAAATCATACGTTTGAGCCACATATGTAAAATTTAACTCTCTAGTAGTCACATTTTTAAGAAGTGAAAATAATTTCATTTAAATAATATATTCAGCCCAGTATATCTAAAATATTATCATTATAACATATGATCGATATGAACTTATGATATTTTATGTTCTTTTTTCTCTTACTAAATCCTTGAAATCTGCTGTGTATTTTACATTTACTGAACATCTCAGTTCAGACTAGTCATAGTATACCTGCTCAGTAGCCAGAGGAAGCTGGTGGCTCCCTCACTGGAAAATGCATACTGAAGAAAGATTTGGATGAGTGGGCTAATTGTTGAATATTCATATCAGTATTCCAGGAGCTTGGGGTACAGCCACTATTACACATTTGCTGATACTCTTTAGTTTTAGACGTGATTCCCAAGGAATCTATCTTCTCCATTGAGAAGCCTTAAAAAAAAACCTTGACTGCTGAATTATGAAAAGCTTTCCAAGGTAAAATGTAATTACAAATGTTTTGAACCCATCTTTAATGTTTCTTCAAAAGAGTTTGAATAAATATAGATTCTTTCATCTAACAAGGTTGATTTTTTTTTCTCCTGTAAGGGTTTAAATAAAAGAAATGTCAAAACACTCTAATCTTTTTTTTCCCTGGTGATGTTTTAATGTTAAAAATATTTCCCTAGAATACACACCATATGTCATCACGGAAGAAAGAAAATTTTTTTTTCATAAGTGAATTAAACTTCATAATCAGCCATATGAGCTTCAAGTCTTTCAAACTATTGAAAGAAATAGGACAGCCATTATTCATGGAGGCCATGTGTGTTCACATATTATAGAGAGTTATTGCCAAAGGTAATGAGAACTAAGTGAAAGCAAGAATATGAACACATACACTTAAAACCTAATGAAATGAGTAGGGGGATTCTCTTATGCTTTGTAAGGGTTTGTATTGTCTAGCATCAAATATTATGCCACAGATGTATCTTGTTCATAAATGCCTCCTTGATGTTTTGCACCTATGGAGTTGAATTTGAAGCTAAGATGAGAAAAGACAATTCCTAGAAAAAAGGCAATTAAGTTTCTGTCATGAAAAAGTATTATTCCAAATTATTCTTTATATATAGTATAATTTATTAATTTTTTAAAATTTTTTTTCAATTTTACTGAGGTATAGTTGACAAATTACTTATATTTGGGGTGTACAATGTGATGTCTTGATATACATACACATTGTGAAATGATTACCACAATCAAACTAATTAACATATCCATTACTTCACACAGTTATCTTTTTATGTGTATTTGTTGAGAACATATAAGATCTACTCTCTAGAACACCAGCAGCAACTTCTGTGACATGAGCCATAGTGACTATTTTCTAGATAGGTCTCCTAAGGCAAGGGAAACAAAAGCAAAAATAAGCTATTGGGACTACATCAAAATAAAAAGTTGCTGCACGACAAAGGAAACAGTCAACAAAACGAAAAGACAACCTACGAAATGGGAGAAGATATTTACAAATGATATAACTGATAAAGGGTTAGTATCCCAAATATATAAAGAACTGAGCAAAATCAACACCAAAAAAAAAATCTAATTAAAAAATGGGCAGGGGGCACCTGGGTGGCTCAGTGGGTTAAAGCCTCTGCCTTCTGCTCAGGTCATGATCTCAGGGTCCTGGGATCGAGCCCCGCATCAGGCTCTCTGTGAGGCAGGGAGCCTGCTTCCTCCTCTCTTTGCCTGCCTCTCTGCCTACTTGTGATCTCTCTGTCTCTGTCAAGTAAATAAATAAAATTTTAAAAAAAATGGGCAGAAGACATGAACAGACATTCCTCCAAAGACATCCAGATGGCTCAGAGACACATGAAGAGATCACTCAGCATCAGGGAAATGCAAATCAAAACCACAATGAGGTAACACTTCACACCTGTCAAAATGGCTAAAATCAAAAACTCAGAAAACTATAGGTGTTGGTGAAGATGTGGAGAAAAAGGGATTATTCATGCACTGTTGTGGGAACGAGAATGATGTAGCCGATGTGCAAAACAGTATGGAATTTCCTTAAAAAGTTAAAAATAGAACTACCTTACAATCCAGCAATTGCATTACTGAGTATTTACCTAATGAATACAAAAACACAAATTCAAAGGGATACACGCTCTGCTATGTTTATACCAGCACTATTCACAATACCCAAGAAATGGAAGCAGATCAAGTGTCCATCAACTGATGAATGGAGAAAGAAGATGTGGTATATATATATATATATATACACACACATACAAATATACATACATATATATGTATGTGTATGAATATGAATATTATTCAGCTATAAAAAGAATGAAATCTTGCCATTTGCAATGGCATGGATGGAGCTAGAGAGTATAAATGCTAAGAGAAATAAGTCAGAGGAAGACAGATACCATATGATTTCACTCATATGTGGAATTTAAGGGAGAAAGAAAAGAGGAAAGGGGAAAAGAGTGGGAGAGAGTGAGAGAGACAAGAAACAGACTCTTACGTGTAGAGGACAAACAATGCTTACCAGAGGGGAAGTGTGTGCGGAGTTGGGTGAAAACAGGAGATGGGGATTAAGGAGGGGACTTGCAATTAGCACTGGGAGCTGTATGGAAGGGCTGAATCACTATAATGTGCACCTGAAACTAATAGAACACTGTATATTAACACTTTAAATTAAATTTTAAAACTTTAAATTAAAAACTAAATTAAAACTTTAAATTAAAAACTTTAAAAAATTTCTAAAAAGATCTGTTCTCTTGGAAAATTTCAGGTATACGAAACAAGATCATTAACCCTGGTCATCATGCTGTGCCTTAGACAACCCCTCCCCCCAGCATTTATTCCTTCTTCATAACTGAATCTTTGTTCCCTTTGAGCAACATTACTCCATTTCCAATTATGTTTTATCTTTCCATAGAAGTAGCAAATCTAAATAATCTCCAGGTTTTCTGAATCTGCTTATTATAAAAAAACAGGGTTGAAACTGTTCTAAAAAAGACTATGAAAACTAACAGTTATTACTGAACAGCAATGAGATCGGAACAATCGTGGCAGAAATAATTTTGGCTTAATCCCAGAATATATGTGCACAGTACATACTCTATTTAAAATAGAAACACCATATTTTCTTATGGATTTTCTCCTTATTTCCCATTATCTCTCTGTTCTGGGGAAATAGAAAAGTTTCTCCGGAGTGATACGTTTTTTTTTTTCACCCAGTAGAAACATGGGTCACGTGGTCTCTGGGTTGGAGTCGCCGATTTGGGAAAGACAAAAATTCTCACTGGTGTGTAATATCCTCTATTTGCGTCTCTTTTCTTTGCCCGTGATGTGGCCTACTCTATGGGCTATTTGAGGATCCAGTGAAGTAGCATATGCAGAAGCATCTGGTGTATAATACGTAGCTCATGAATCCTTTCTCCTTTATGCGAGGAAAGGTTTTGGATAGAGGTCCTTTGCTCGGGGCAGCAGGGAACCATTTATAGGCCTGGAGAAGGGTAGGGACTAGGAGTAGAATGGGCTATTTATCTAAATAATGTCCAAGCTGTAAACCCTTTTGAGAAAGGCTGAACACCAACAAATTATCATCACGTACTGGGACTGGTACAATCAGTAGCATGTAGAAACAATTGTGAATTTTTTAAGATAATGAAAATTCTTCAAAGGCATTTTTTTTAATAGAAACATTTCTTTTATTATCACAAAAATGGCATTTTCAGAAGCAGGAATCAAGTAAAATAAAAGCTCATGTTATTTTATACTTTTAGTTTTATCTGTAAATTCTTTTGGGGATTCATGACATCATGCTAAATTCTAATGCATTATATTATTACTGGCCATAACTTTTGGTATAAAATCCAAGAATGCATAGTAATATAAGGCAGTAAAATTCCACATTATATAAATCTACATCAAAATCCAGATGAAATACCCATGTATTATTTATAAGAGTAATTTCATCTGTGATTCTGATCAAATCATAATGAGTTGAGGCTGAAAATGAAATTTAGCTTTATTGAAATATGCGATTGAATATTTCTTCACTTTTTCATATCTAAAAGGTTAAAACATGACATTTTAGGTCCACATTCAATACCAACCAGTTTAAGTATAATAATGAAATTTCATGTATCTGACCAACAGAGCTTTAAGTACTATGGGCTACATATGGTTACAATTTTTAAAAAGGCAGAAATGTAATAAAACATTCAGGAAGATTGTTCTATTCCTTTTAAAATATGTTTGTCATTGTTATACATGTACATACCTTCACATATAAAATTCATATATAAGTTTAGGTAAATACAAATCATATATACATCTTTGTAAGTGTTTATGTATGTATATGTATGTGTACATATAGTATGTGTGAATGTGTGTATATTTAAAAATAAAAAGTTTTTCCAAAACTGCTGACCGCAAATGATGTCCCTAACTAGTGTTTCTGGTAATATAACTGGAATTAAAAATTACTGATATAAATAATTCCAAGGATGCCTGGGTGGCTCAGTGGGTTAAGCCTTTGCCTTCAGCTCAGGTCATGATCTCAGGGTCCTGGGATGGAGCCCCACATGGGGGGGGGGGGTCTCCGCTCAGCAGGGAGCCTGCTTCCCTCTCTTTCTCTCTGCCTGCCTCTCTGCCTACTTGCGATCTTTCTCTGTCAAATAAATAAATAAAATCTTTTTAAAAAATTACTGATATAATAATCCCATAAAATGCCCTTAGGGATCTAAAGGCTTGTCTGGATTGGCTCTAAATCAGGTGACTAACCGCTCACTTCACACACCAACAATCCATGGTTTTCATCAGTGTATAGTGATGTAGCCTTACTCTGAAATAGGAGAGGGCTGTTTTTCAAAACTTCTTTTCCATTTCAAAATTTTTTTTAAAGATTTTACTTATTTGAGAGAGAGTGAGTGAGAGAGAGAGCACCAGCAGGAGTAGAGAGAGAGCTCCCACTGAGCAGGGAGCCTGATGTGGGGCTGGATCCCAGGACTGGGGTATCATGACCTGAGCTGAAGGCAATACTTAACGGACTGAGCCATCTTGGTGCCCCCGTTTCAAAATTACTTTTTAAATGTTCATAGAAAATTAAGGAAAGTATGTAGAAAATAAAATTACTCCTATGGTAATTTGACGATTTTCCTACCAGCATTTTCTATTCTTTGGTTGTATTTCATTGCAGTATTTTCTCCATAGCTAGGCATGTTTGCATATTTATGTTCAAGTGTGTGGCTTGTGTATGTTATGAAACTATGCTTCTGCCATGTCCAAGTTTGTATTTTGCTTTTTCACTTAACTAGTTAAATTATGATGAGTTATTAGAAAACTTTAATATCCTTCAAAAACACTATCTCAAATAGCCCTGTAATATTCCACAACACAAATTTATTTAACCTATTTGGATTTATTATCTGACACAGAGTTGTTTCTAATATCTTAGGGCATTCTAGATCTTACACAACATCTAGTACTTTCATAAGCCATATTCCTAGAAGCAGAAAAATTACAAAAAAAAAGCATATGACTACTTTATGAGTAATTTCTATAGATGAAATTTATTTCTTTGAATATTGACTCGAATTACAGTCATAGTCATAGCAACATATGAGAATATCTATTCTCATTACCCAACAGAAGGGTTTAAAATCCAGGCCAATTTGACAGGTGAAAATAGTATTTTGTAGTTTTCATTTGACTCTTTATGATCAGTAATGAACTTGTTAATTTATTAGTCTAGTAGTCATTTATATGCACGTTTATAATCTTGTCTATTTTCTGTGTTTTTCTAGCTAATTCCTTACTGAGAATATTAATCTTCTCCTTTTCATACTGATTGATAAATATTTTCCTAACGTGCCGTTCAATAAATTTTTGTAATTTTTCTATCAAGAATATATGTGTATGGGGTGCCTGGGTGACTCAGTCAGTTAAGCAGTTGCCCTTGGCTCAGGTCTTGATCCCAAGGACTTGGGATGGAGCCCCACAACAGTGGAGAGCCTGTTTCTCCCCTCTTCCTCTGCCTGCTGCTCTGCCTAGTTGTCCTCTCTTTCTCTCTCTGTGTCAAATAAAGAATACATAAAATCTTTTAAAAAAAAGAATATGCATATATATATTATGTAGTCAATACATCAATCTTTCCATTTGTGATTCTTTTCCCTTTTATGATTAGAAATCTGTTACAGTTCTGACTGTACTTAATTATTCAGTCAAATATCATTTTATTTTAAAGATTAATTCATTTATTTGAGAGAGAGAAAGAAAGAGCACGTGAGAGCGGGCAGGGGCAGAGAGAGAAGGAGAGATAATATCTCAGACTCTGGGCTGAGTGTGGAACCTGATGGACAATGGTGAAGGCTCCATCCCAGGACCCCGAGATCATGACCTGACCTGAAACCAAGAGTCAACTACTCAAAGGCAACCGACTGAGACACCCAGATGACCCTATTCATATGCCACTTTCATCTACATTTCTTTTTCTTTGTTTCATAGTGTTTCATAGTGCGTCTTATTGCTTTGAGTTCCTTAGCTTGCCTTTTTTTTTCAATCAAATGGGGAAAATGGGAAGAAATGAGAGTCAAATATGACTTTTTTCAAAAAACATATTTTTCCAAGCTCCTCTATTGACAAGAAGATCTTTCTTCATGCTTTTGTGATGTTTCTTTGATTTTTTTCTATGTGTTTGTGTGTATTGGAGGTGTGTGTATAAGAGCATGGTGGCTTTTGTGCATGTTCTGAGGTCACACCTGGTATCTGTGCATCTTCTACTGACTAGTGGGTGGCCTTAAACAAATTACCTAATCTCTCTATGCCCCAAATTTCTAAGTGCACCGTGTAAATAACAACATCAGCCTCAGAGAGATGCCATGAGAAGGGCATGAAGTAAGCATACAAGCACCTAAGGAATGCCAATTTGCCTGCGGATTCCATCAAGCCAATCAAGCATTCCGGGTCTTTAATCTCCTGGAGCAGACCACTTAGGTTTGCCTGTGGGAATAGCAGCTCTTTACAACTAACATCTGAAAATCAGCAACTCTGCCCTTAGAGCTTTCAATTTGGGGAGGCTCATGTAAATCTATCCCCACCCCACCATCACCAACCCCTGCCTCATTATTCATAGGGAAAAAAACCTGCAGACCTCTTTAGCACAGTGTTTAACAGAGCATCTGGCTCGTCCCCCATTTCCAGCTTTTTCCCCACCTCTTGAAATGCTCACGGTGCTGGCTTCAGTGTGTTCTGTGGACGGCCACTTCACACCTTGAGATATGTCCTTAGGGCAGGGTGAACTTTGCATAAATCATAGGAGCCCACATTTTAAGTTGATTATCCTGAACATCCTCTCCAAATAGTGCACTACTGGGTATTTACCCCAAAGACACTGATGTAGTGAAAAGAAGGGCCATCTGTACCCCAGTGTTCTTAGAAACAATGGGCACAGTCTCCAGACTGTGGAAGGAACCAAGATGCCCTTCAACAGACAAATGAGCCTCATGGTGGGTATTATGGAGGGTGCGTATTGCATGGAGCACTGGGTGTGGTACATAAACAATGAATTCTGTTATACTGAAAAGAAATAAAATAAAATAAATTTTAAAAATTCAGCACTATCTGCTTGATACTTTCTTCTGCCTTTTGATTCTCAGGCCAATACCAGAATGTTTTAATTTTAACTGCATAATTAAAAAAAAAAATCAGGTCAAATAAATCCTCCCCCAAAAGACACATATCCTTTTTTGTTTGTTTGTTTTAAAGATTTTTATTTATTTATTTGACAGAGATCACAAGTAGGCAGAGAGAGAGAGGAGGAAGCAGGCTCCCCGATGAGCAGAGAGCCCAATGCGGGGCTCTATCCCAGGATCCTGGGATCATGACCGGAGCCAAAGGCAGAGACTTTAACCCACTGAGCCACCCAAGCGCCCCAAGATACATATCCTTTTCATTAATAACAGATTAACCATTTGAAAAAGTAACCATATTGCAATATACAAATATATCCAGCCAATGCATTGTCTACCTCAAATTTACATAATGTTACGTCAATTATATCTCAATAAAAACAACCAAAAATATTCTCACTTGTTTATTCCTTTCCTGTGTTTTGACAGGGAGTTTTATAAAAAGTAAGAAAGTAGTGTTAGACACATTTCATTTTAAAACATTAGTCAAAAAATGCACTGGTTCTTAGACATTTGTATTTCAAACATCAGTAATGTTTTTAGAGGGTTAATTAGAGAGAACTGCTTTTTTCCCCTCTTTCTCCCTCTCCTCCTCCTCCCCCTTTTTCTTTTTGCTGAGTAATTACTATAAACAACAACAAAATCTTACTTCTTATTCTTTATTGTTCTCATTTTGTTGAGGAACAATGACTTTTTTTTTTTTTTTTTTTTGACGGTGGGCCTGATGTTTCTTGAATGCATTTTAATTACCCCCTCTGTATCAGACACTGTTAGGTGCTTCCCACAACCCTGCGGAGGAAAAAAAAAAAATCCTGAGGCTCGGAGGGTTAAACAGGGTGCTCCAGGTCATTTAGCTGGAAAACGGATTCCACCCTGGGTGTAAATCAAGTCCATGCAAACCTCAAACTCCAATAGGAGGAAATAATTCTATCACGTAAGAATAAACCATGCAGGGAATAATCTCAGTCTTTTGGTATCGGTTGAGTCCTGATTTGTGACCCAGTATGTGGTCTATTCTGGAGAAGGTTCCGTGTGCACTTGAGAAGAATGAGTATTCTGTTGTTTTAGGGTGGAATGTTCTGTATATATCTATGAGGAATGAAAAGCTTCTGCACAGCAAAGGAAACAGTCAAAAAAACAAAGAGGCAACCCACGGAATGGGAGAAGATATTTGCAAATGACAGTACAGACAAAAGGTTGATATCCAGGATCTATAATGAACTCCTCAAACTCAACCCACACGAAACAGACAAACACATCAAAAAATGGGCAGAAGATATGAACAGACACTTCTCCAATCACGACATACAAATGGCTATCAGACACATGAAAAAATGCTCATCATCATTAGCCCTCAGGGAGATTCAAATTAAAACCACATTGAGATATCACCTTACACCAGTTAGAATGACCAAAATTAACAAAACAGGAAACAACATGTGTTGGAGAGGATGTGGAGAAAGGGGAACCCTCTTACACTGTTGGTGGGAATGCAAGTTGGTGCAGCCTCTTCGGAGAAGAGTGTGGAGATTCCTCAAGAAATAAAAAATAGAGCTTCCCTTCGACCCTGCAATTGCACTCCTGGGTATTTACCCCAAAGACACAGATGTCGTGAAAAGAAGGGCCATCTGTACCCCAATGTTTATAGCAGCAATGGCCACAGTCGCCAAACTATGGAAAGAACCAAGATGCCCTTCAATGGATGAATGGATAAGGAAGATGTGGTCCATATACACTATGGAGTATTATGCCTCCATCAGAAAGGGTGAATACCCAACTTTTGTAGCAACATGGATGGGACTGGAAGAGATTATGCTGAGTGAAATAAGTCAAGCAGAGAGAGTCAATTATCATATGGTTTCACTTATTTGTGGAGCATAACAAATAGCATGGAGGACAAGGGGCGTTAGAGAGGAGTAGGGAATTTGGGTAAATTGGAAGGGGAGATGAGCCATGAGAGACTATGGACTCTGAAAAACAATCTGAGGGGTTTGAAGTGGCGGGGGGGGTGGGAGGGTGGGGTACCAGGTGGTGGGTATTATAGAGGGCATGGCTTGCATGGAGCACTGGGTGTGGTGAAAAAATAATAAATAATGTTTTTCTGAAAATAAATAAATTGAAAAAAAAATAAAAAAAATAAAAAAAAAGAATAAACCATGCAATGTGAAAACAAAGAGACGGAATCCTGAATATATAATAGGGATGGGGAAGAACTTCATAAAAAATGGCATTTAAGCTGAATCTTTGGATATGGTTGAAGTTTAATAGGTGGCGAAGGGACGAAGGCCTTCTCCGCGAGGGTGGAACATGGCTTAAGTCATCCTAGAGGAATGTGAACTGAGTTTGTGGACTTAGGAGAAGACTAAGGAGGGTCAAATGGAGTTTACATATGCTGAGGGAGGGAAAACAGGAAATGGGGGGTGGGCCAGATGCTCTAAAGCTCCGAGCACTATGCCGAGAAGCCTGTGGGTTATTACTTTTTTCTTTTTTTCCTGTAATTGAAGAGGCTAGAAGCAGGGGCTATGAGGGTGAAGTTAGGGTATTACTGCTGAGAGTAAATGTCTCTGAGAGTGATCTAACCCAACCGGCATTGCAGGACCCTAATCCTGCTGGGCGCTTTGCTTTATCTACTTGTTTGTAGCCTCAGAAATTTGCGCTTGACCCGAGTACCATTTCCTGCGGCCACCTAGAAGATCCATTAGGACTGCTGGTACGTCCGGTGTCAGCTAATGAGATTACTCATTATTTCCAATTATTCTGTGACCAACGTTACAAAGTAATATATAGTTTTTAAAACTCTACCTTCCCTCTGGAGGAGTGAGCTGTAAAATGTTTCCTCGGTGATCCGGGACACTGGTCAAACCACACCTGCCTCATGTTGCTATCACAGACGATTAAATGCCAGGTCTCTGGGGAGCCAAATCTATCATCTTACAACCACCCTCAGGATTTCCTCAGGATAAGGAGAGCATCCAACCGATGGCCTCATGAGCCTTAAATGCCGGTGTCCTGAAGGAAGCGTTGAAAGCACGGAGCTTTCACAGCTCATAAATTGGCCATGACAGATCTGTCAGTAACCACCTTTTAAATGCCTCCCTGGGATTTCAGGTTTCCATTTGAGAAGGCCTGTTTTCATTTTATATCCAGTTAAATTATGGTGATGCTTCAGCCTTTTCCTTTAATAATGTTGTAAATCTATTTCAAAGATGAATGCCTGGGTTTTGTAGTGCATCCATCAGAATTGTCATTCACTCCGGAGTACCGGCTCTCAGCCCCATAACGCCACTGCTTCCTAGGATGAGATTAGATGTAATGGGGGAAGTGTTGGGACATCTACCAGTGCAATCATGTCACTGAGAGCCCTCTCAAAATCTTGACCCTCTTCGGGTATTTTGCACATTATATAGATTCTAGTTGTTTGAGAATTCCATCTCCCGCAGACTTCAGCCTACGATAATACTGAGTGTGTTCTCTGAGAGATAATGAGAAGTGTCCCACAAATGCTTAAACGCAGACCCCCAGAAAAACAGACAGAAAACCACCTCTATTAGATGTCTTATGTTTTCTGTCATTAATAGGAGATTAGAGCATAGAAGAAAATCTTACTTCCTCATTCTGTTGTGCTTTTCTTTTTCCCCAAAAATACTTTTTGTAAAATTTGGCATCCAACGTGTGTTCATTTATTTTACACTTACGAAAGAAATCACCCACCCTTCCACCCCATCCCTCCCCCCCCGCAAAAAACTGTCTCTTTTTACCAAAGCACTCTTTTATAGTTGATTTAATCAGTAATATTATAATAGCTCCATTTTTCGCTAATGGCCTAAAAAGTGTAGCTAGTCACTACCACATAGACTTCTCTTTGTGAGGAAAAAGTAATGATCTAAAGATACAGATGATAGCAATAAGTTAAGTGAATTGTAATTTGAGGATCTAAATACCACTGCTGTGAGGAGACAGGGGACTTTGCTAATGCTGATACTTTCCATTAAATGGGCTGAAGACTGTCTGACATACTCTTAGTAGTGCCGAATTTACTAATGAGGCAGTGTTGGCTACCTCAATGCTAATCCCAAACTCCCATTCTCCCCCTTTCCCCTGTACTTCTTGAGATGGTTAAAAGCAACCCTTGTGTCTGAGTAATTGTCAGTAAATGCTCTGTGTAGAGTGCAGTGGACCCAAGGTCCAGAAATGTTTTTAGACCAACAAGCATCAGCTCACTGGAAGGTGCTGAATAAATTAAACCAAAAATATAAACCCCAGGTTGATGTGTTTGAACTTCTCAGCAAACATTCTTCATACATATTTAATTGCTCCATTGAGACTGTTACTGTTTGGAGAGGTTCCAGGGCATTATTTCCATTCCATTAGTAAGCTTGCAGGGTGTCTACTCCTTAACCCAAAATGATTGATTCTATAAATGCCTTCCCACTTACTGACCTGAACACTAATTGAGTTTGTGTATAGATTAAAAGAAAAAGTGCGTTTTCAGAAATTGTTCAAACTATATTGCTGTCACTTAAATTTCTTGTAGCAGGAGAAAATGGCATGTCTAAATGATGACACTAAACGTCTTATCTGAATTGGCTTTTTAAAACACATTGTGCAGCAAAATAAGTTACAGAAGCTGGAAAAAAGCAGCAAAAATAGATTTTTTCAATGTGACAGCCAGCTGTTTTTTTTTAAGAGAATAAACATTATGGATATATTAATATCTTATTCTGGCAGCTTCCAGCTCTTCTTCATACGATAAATGTATTTATCAAAAGAAAACATAAATTTCTCGCATTCTTTTACAGAAGGCTAAAACTCGGAATATCTTATTATTTAGTTCTACTCAAGGTGGGGGGGAAGCTAAATATTTCTTAAGATTCTTCACAAACAGTCTTAAAATGGTGAAGTATACATTACCCTAAAACCAAAGTAAAACTTCTACGTTCATACATAGGTCGTTAAGATAAAATATAACTAAATAATGAGACTATTACATAGATAGATAGATAGATAACTTAATGTGATTCAGCTTGGGAAACTGACCTTATTATTCTCCATTTCTTTACTTCTTTGTTACTCTATTGACTGTGATCAAATTATGACTCTTTTTTTTTTTTTTAAGATTTTCTTATTTATTTGAGAAAGAGAAACAGAGAGGAGATGGGAGAAGGACGGAGCGGGAGGGAGAAGTAGAAGCAGCTCTCCACTGAGCAGGGAGTCCGATGCGGGGCTTGATCCCAGGACCCTGAGATCATGACCTGAGCTAAAGGCAGACACTTAGCCGACTGAGCCACCCAGACACCTCTCGAAATTCTTAATGTTCCAGCCTAATATAGAATGAGTAAAGGCAGTCTCTACAAAAGGATGCATTAATACTTGTTTAGACTCTGCACATACAGAGTTAGATGAATTCTATGTACATTGTATTGGTCACTACCCATTTAAGAATGAAAGCTAATTTGAGATTACTGGGAGTCCTATTTTCCTGATCCTACCTTTTATTCTCTATCAATTATTCTAATGTCCACTTAATTAATTATTAACTTAATTAATTATTCTAATGTCCATTTGATAGACTTAAATAATTCTATTTAATGAACCATCATTAATCCTCTTACTACACCATCCAGAGTTCTCAGCAGTACTTTCTTAGTTTCCCCCAAAACTGTTTTCCTTAAATAATTAAATTTAAAGAATAAATGGCTTGGATTCATTCATAATTATATTTAATCTACTCTTCTTAAACCTGAGAAAGATGTAAACTCTTAGATTATAATAACTCATTGAGTGTTCTCAAGGGTTTCTCAGGCATAGCTTTACGATCAATTGAGCCTGACCTTAGGTCATAGAAGATATACCTAGAAGCCCATTTCTGTATATTCTATATACTTTTGTGAAGATGTTAGTTCTAATCTGAACTAAACCCAATAACACCATCATTGAAAAGATAATGGACAAAAAGATACAAGATGGATTCAGAACCAAAGATGGTCACGAGAATATTAAACACTTTTAATTTCTGAAATTATCTAGAATCAATCAGAAAAACATGATTAGATGAGACTTGAGAAAAATGTTAAAGAAATATAAAAGGCAGGCGATTTCTATACTATTTGTGAAGCAAGACATCAAGGAAGAGATAGAACTGCTGGCAAGAGAATTTAAAAAAATAACATAAAAAAATAAACAGTAGAATGCAAATCGGGGGAAAAAAAGAAGAGAATTTGAGCTTAACAAAAATGTCAGCAGAATTTTTTAAGTAACATAAATTCACTCTAATAGGAGGGCATTTGTGAAGAGCACTGATGGTTTTAAGTGATGATTCACTAAATTCTGTACCTGAAACCAATTTTACTGCATGTGTTAACTAATCAGAATTTAAACAAAAACTTGAAAATAAATAAATAAATAAATAGTGCAAACACAGAGAAATGAGCACAGGACAATTTAGTCTCCTCTCTCCAAAATAAATACAATTCAAATAGATAGCCAAAAACTTCTGAAAATGAAAGTAAGAAAGAGTGGGGACAATTATTCCAAATACTAAAATGTATTACAAAATTTCACTAACTAAAACAATTTAGTACTGGTAGAGGATGAAAACTATGCATCACTAAAGAAAACTAAAAAGTCTAGAGATTAGTATTTGATGATTATGGCATTTCAAGTTTGTGGAAGAAATGATGGCACATTTAACAAGTGATGATAAGACTAGTAGATTTCCAACTTAAAGAAAAAAAAGTGGGCGATTTACCTTACACTCTAAAGCAAAAGAAATTTTAGATAAATCAAAGGCTTAAACACAAAGAAATGAAGTCTTAAAACTACCAGAAGAAGACAAAAACACTAAACAAACCGGTTTGGGTCCCTCCCCACCATAATCTCAGAGAAGAAGAGAATTTCTAATTATAATACAAATCCTGGAAGCCACAAATACAAAGATCGGTAAGTTCAACTACATAAAAATAAAATACTTTGCATGCCAAAAAGAGAAAAAAGTCCATCATTGCCAAATTTAAAAAATTATCAATCTTACCCAGAATGAGAAAAATACAAACCAAGACTACAAATGATCACCACTTTTTTAATCTATCAAAAGCAAGGACAGAAAATGTTGATAATATATTCTATTGGTAAATATGTCTGATAAAAGAACTTATGAAATAATCCCATGCATTACCAGTGATAGTACAATTTGGTACAACTTAAAAGAAAAGCAATTTATTAACACCCATCAACATTAAAAATACACATTCCCTTTAACCCAATAATTACAACATAGACTCAGCTTCATACAGATGTGAAATAATACATGTAAAAAAATGTTCACTGTAAACAGTTGAAAACAAGTAAATGTGTATCAATAAGAGAGTGGCTACATAAATTATAGTTCACCTGTGCAATGAGGAAAGATCTCCAAAATACATTATTAAAAAAAAAAAAGAATTGTGCAACAAACTGAGGGTTTTTGGGGGGGATGGGGGCATGGGTGAGCCTGGTGGGGGTATTATGGAGGGCACATATTGCATGGAGCACTGGGTGTGGTGCATAAACAATACATTTTGGAACACTGAAAAGAAATAAAATGAAAAAAAAAAAGAATTGTGCAGAATAGTGTCTATAGTACGGTTCCATAACATTTAAATAAATAAAAAGCAATAAAATATACACATGAATACATAAATGTATACACACATATCATGTCTGAAATGATACAAAACATAGCACTAGTTTCCGGGGAGGGGAACTGAGTGGGAGATGACGGTAGGAGAGGCTAGCAAAAGCCATCATTTGTTATAATCTGTCCCCCCCCACCCTGCCTTCTTCCATAGAGATACAAACACTTGGCAGCCAAAGCAAGAGTAGCCATACAGCTAGATTTGGGCCATTAAAGGTAAGTCATATGTGCAACTTCTGGGAAGCGTATTCAAAAGAAGAGAGACGGATATTCTTAATTACCCCTTTCCTCCTTCCCATAGGCTGGAATGTGAAGATTCAAACTGGATTTCCAACATCTATCTTGGCCTATGAGTTAGAATGCCAAAAACAGCAGTGCAGCAAATTATCTAAGGAAGGTGGGATTCTGCAAATCATACAGCCATGATATAGCCTGTGACCACCCACACCTGCATACTTTTCAAGCTCTGCTATTCTTAGTTAAACATGATCCTAATATAGAGGAGGATTCATTTTTGCCCACAATAGATATTTTCCCTTAACTTGAATTTCCTTCACATGAATGCATTTCCCATTCAAAATAATTTCAATATACTATTTAAATAAAATGAAAGAATGTTGTTTTATCAGATGGAAAGCAGAAATTATCAGTGTCTACTTGGTTTATGTCTTTTGTGAATTGATAGCAATCTTTAAAACTAAAATTTTGACAAAGGCATGTGAAGTTCTATCTCAGACACCTGCAGAGCCAAAGTGTAAAAGAGCAACTATCTCTTTTATATTTGTCTTCAGTTCCAAGTGTGTACACGTACACTTGTGCATGCACGTGTGTGTGTGTGTGTCTGTGTATAGATAAATCCTAAGTTATTAAAGATCTGGAAGATAAGCTCTACTGATGTTGTTGACTTGCTATGATAATCTTATGGAGGGAAAAAAAAAACTAAAAGTGTGAAGAGTATCAAATGTTTCAATTTCCAAAGTCACATTTTACACCTTTGAAGACAATATGCTGATAAATTTAATGCCACCAATTGGAAAACTTCTATAATGGATTACTGAACAGATTAGGACTATTAGAGTAAGTATGGAAATCACTAAGAGCCAAAATGGGTTCAAGAAGAAGAAGTCATACAAATTAACAATTCCTGTTCTGATGAGGAGTTTAATTTTGATAAGTGAGAGTAATGCTGTTTCAGGGAGCATCTTAATTTCAGTGTATCTGATAAAATCTGCTGGGAATTTCTTATGTTAGAGGTAGAGTTGTCGCTTGTTGAATTACCATTCCCCAAAAGTAACAAATAGCAAGAGCCATGATGCCTGCCTGGAGGTATGGGGGAGAGAAACAGTGGCAGGTTGCCAGGTCTGTGTTCAATCTTACTCTGTTCATTTTATTGACTATTTAAAGAAAAACACATTAAGAAAATTTGCCTATAAAATTTGTGGCTAATAAAAGGTTGAGAAATATAAAATTTGAATGACAAAAATTATGACTCAAGAAGATCACAGCAAGGTGGAAAAAATAGTCTAAAACTAGAAATAAATAAGAAAATACATTTAACAGAGGCAAATTTAAAATCCTACACTAGTGTTAAAAAATGGGAGGCCTATATTAATGTAGATGTTTCTGATATTCAGCTCAATTTGGACTATCAAAATAATCTAGCTTCAGACAGAATTAAAAGAAACACAATATCTAGGATAAAAGAATGATTCAGAAATAAGATTGCAGGTGCTGTACGATGATCAGTTGAGTGCACCTGTCTTAAAAGATAGTCTAATCAAATTGAAACCCGTTGAATATGTCAGTAGGATCCAGGATCGAATTTCAGAGATAAGTAGGAAATCATACTTCTGTCTTTAGCTATTATAAGACTGACTACTGAGAACAGAGTTGTAATCAGGTTGAGCTTTTATAGTTATATATATATTAAAAGCCTAGATCTAAGAAAAAGGAAACCCATTGCTTGCTTGCTTCCTCCTTCTCTCCTTCCTTTCTGTCTCTCTTCTATAAATGCTTATTGAGTGTTATTATTATGTACAACTATATTGGCAATTTGAGACACAATAATCTATTTAAAACTCCCTTTCCTTAAGCACTTACATTCTGTGAAGATATACTCCCTTAACCCTCTTGCTCGTCCTCCACTTCTTTGAACCTCTCTTAAAACTGCTATGCAACAAAACATGCACATTGCTTCTTATCTGTAATTTCTTCACTTTTATTTTTAAAGCAGTGTGAAAGTTTAAGCATACTGGTGAAGTAAAACCCATGACCATATATAAAGAATTACATTCAAGGCTGGTTTTTGTCTCACCAGCCCGTAGATAAGTTTCAGTGCCCTATTTACAGTATAGCATTCTGCATACATCAGCGCTCTATAAACATCTGCAGACATTTCTGTTTTGTTTGGTAGAGTTTCATTATATACAGAAATAATATTTCTGTATGAGTATATTTAAAATGCATGAACTTATTTTCAACTTGTATTGTTTCGTCTGTTTCCTGAGGTTATAGAATGTTCATTCATTTATTCATTAGATACTTATTTAATGTCTACTGTATGCCATGAATTGTAGTGGATAATGATTAAATGATAAAAAATCATTATAGTTCCTGTCTTCAAGGAGCTTGTCAACCAATGGGTGCAGATAAGCAAGTATAAATTACAATGTAGAATGTGTGCTGTAATAGAGGAAGAAGAGTCTATGAGAGCAAAGAAAGCCAGTTAGACAATATCTGAAGTCCTAGGAAGGCTTTACTAGAAAAATGTCTAAACCGAGTCCTAAGGAGTAAGAAAAATTAAGCAGATGAAGAGTGACTGTTCTAGGCAGATGTACTTTCAGGTTTCAGAATTAGGTGAAGATGGTATTGCTTAGAAGAAGTCTGCCAGTGAATTCTGAATTGAAAAGCTTGAGCAGTTGGTGATTCAAGATGAAAGCCCAGTCCCCCAAAAGTGGGGGGGGCCCTGCTAAATCAGCCCTGGCATTAAGTTGGGCACATGAAAGGCCACACCCTTATGACAGGGTAAACTTTCAATAAAATAGCCTTTGCATGAACTCTTATCCCAGATTTATTACTTCATTCTGGGTAGTTTATGATACGTGAAGGCTTGAAGTGTACTAAGAAAGATTGGAAGCACACAGCAGAAGAAAAAAACAAAACCACTCTGAAGAATAAAAGCATCACCTTAAGTCTCAAATTATTTCTATAATGTATTTTCATATACAAACTGCCTATTATAGAGCTAGCGATGCCCAGGATATGCAAGGAAATAAGATATTAAGAGTGAGAATCAGCAGAAACAACACAGTCTCTCAAAATATTAAAATATTAGAATTATCAGACATAGGGCATTAAACAACTATGTTATTATGTTCTAAGAAATAAAAGTAAAAAAATAAATCTCAAGTTTTAAAATTACAAGAGGGAGCAAAAAATTATTTAAATGACAAGGCACATTTGGGAAAGAAAATCAAATAGACATTCTATAAATAAAAATAATGACTGAAAGTAAAAATGGTATGAACAGATTAAAGAGAGCTAAGTGAAATCAGTCAGAGAAATATAAATACCACATCATATGTGGAATTTAAGAAACAAAACAAATGAGCACAGGAAGGGGAAAAAAAAAAAAAAACAGTGACAGAGACAAACCAAGAGACTCTTAACTATAGAGAACAAACTGATGGCTACCAGAGGGGAATTGGGTTTGCGGAATGGGTTAAACAGGTAATGGGGATTAAAGAGTGCACTTATCCTACTGAGCACTGGGTAATGTATAGAACTGTTGAATCACTATGCTGTACACCTAAAACTGATATAACACTGTGTTAACTATAATGGAATTAACATAAAAGAAAACCTTAATTAAAAAAAGAGAACTAAATAACTGGAAATATGAAGAATTTAACATAAAATCACTAATTGATGATGAGAAGAATAAAGAAAATAAAGCAAATGGGGAAGAGTAAAGATACGAATATTAGATGTTAATAAGGATGTATTTCTTAAAATTCTTATAGTAACACTCTGTTAAAGCTGAGTTTATAACTTCCATAATTACAGGGGAAAATAAGTTAAATGGTGAAAAAATACTGATCCAACCAAAAAAGGCAGTAAGGGTAAAAATTAAAGCACAAATTTAGATGGTTAATGTAAATTATTTATATCAGCATTTATTAGCTGATATAAATTTATCAGCATTTACATTAAATGTTCATGAATCGAATGCTCTACTCAAAAAGAAAAGTTTAGATGTGTTCTTAAAAATTTATGTGCACTTAAAAGAGGCATCTAAAACATAAAGATACTAAATTCTTGAAAGGAAACAAATGGGAAAAAAATGTATCTATGACAATAAAAGAGACCAGTTGTTTCTATACTATTATGAGACAAAGCAAATTGTAAAGGCAAAAAGCATTTCCAGAAATAGAAAACCGCTATATAATACCACATATATATGGTGTAAACCTATATATAACATACATATATAATCATGTAAAAATTATATGCACCATTAAAATTTCCTCAAAATATTAAAATGAATTATTAGCACAATACAAGAAAATAGACTCTATAATCATTTTTTAAATGTAACTGCATATTGGCTCTTAGTAATTGAAATAAGGAGACAAAAATATCAGCAAAAGTATGGAAGAACTGAACAATGAATAAACTTGATCTAAAGAATATATATTTGCAAAATATCAAATACATATTTAAGCAAGATACAGAAAACAATGAAAAAATACAAACAGAATTCAATGAAAGAAATTACAATTGAGAGGGCCAACACAGTTCAAAAAGACTAAATAAAATTGAAAAACTATAAAGAAAGATAAAGAAAAAAGCACTAATCTCAGGAATGAAAAATGAACCAGGGCTATAAACCCTCAAGATTTTTTTTTTAAAGATTTTATTTATTTATTTGACAGAGATCACAAGTAGGTAGAGAGGCAGGCAGAAAGAGAGGAAGGGAAGCAGGCTCCTGCTGAGCAGAGAGCCTGATGAGGGGCTTGATCCCAGGATCCTGAGACCATGACCTGAGCTGAAGGCAGAGGCTTTAACCCACTGAGCCACCCAGGCGCCCAAACCCTCAAGATTTTAAAGATACCAAGAGAAGACTGAGAATAAATTTACACCAATAAATCTGAAAACACAGGGCACCTGGGTGCCTCAGTCAGTTAAGCATCTGCCTTCAGCTTGAGTCATGATCCCAAAGTCCCAGGATAGAGTCCTGAGTTGGGCTCTCTGCTCAGCAGAGAGTCTGCCTCTCCTTCTGCCCCTCCCCTTGCTCATACTCTCTCTAGCTCATTCTCTCTCTCTCTCTCTCACACACAACTAAATAAAATCTTAAAACAAATTTTTTTAAAAACACAGAAAAAACTGGATAAATGCTAAGAAAGCTATAATTTACCAAAACAACTTAAGATAAAAATTAAAATGGGGTTCAGCATAGTACTAGAGTCCTAGCAATAGCAATCAGACAACAAAAAGAAATAAAAGGTATTCAAATTGGCAATGAAGAAGTCAAACTCTCTCTCTTCACAGACGACATGATAGTTTATACAGAAAACCCAAAAGAGGTAACCCATGGAATGGGAGAAGATATTCACAAATGACAGTACAAACAAAGGGCTGATATCCAAGATCTATAAAGAACTCCTCAAACTCAACACATACAAAACAGATACTCACGTCAAAAAATGGGCAGAAGATATGAACAGACACTTCTCCAAGGAAGACATACAAATAGCTAACAGGCACATGAAAAAAATGTTAATCATCACTAGCCATCAGGGAGATTCAAATCAAAACCACACTGAGATACCACCTTACACCAGTTAGAATAGCCAAAATTAACAAGACAATGAACAACAAGTGTTGGAGAGGATGGGGAGAAAGGGAAACCCTCTTAGACTGTTGGTGGGAATGCAAGTTGGTGCAGCCACTTTGGAAAACTGTGGAGATTCCTTAAGAAATTAAAAATAGAGCTTCCCTATAACCTTGCAACTGCACTACTAGGTATTTACCCCAAAGATACTGATGTAGCGAAAAGAAGGGCCATATGTACTCCAGTGTTCATAGAAGCAATGGCCACAATTGCCAAACTGTGGAAAGAACCAAGATGCTCTTCATCAGACGAATGGATAAAGAAGATATGGTTCATATATACAATGGAGTATCATGCCTCCATCAGAAAGGATGAATGCCCAACTTTTGTATTAACTTGGATGGGACTGGAGGAGATTATGCTGAGTGAAATAAGTCAAGCAGAGAGAGCCAATTATCATATGGTTTCTCTTACTTATGGAGCATAAGGAATAATAGAGAGGACACTGGGAGTTGGATAGGAGAAATGAGTTGGGGGAAATCAGATGGGGAGATGAACCATGACAGACTGTGGACTCTGAGAAACAAACTGAGGGTTTTGGAGGGGAAGGGGTGGGAGGTTGGGTGAGTCTGATGGTGGGTATTGCATGGAGCACTGGGTGTGGTGCATAAACAATGAATTCTGGAACACTGAAAGGAAATAAAATGAAATAAAATGAAAAAAATTAAAATGTGACTATAAATCATCCTATTACAACTAAAGAAAATGAATCATTTATTAAAAGAAAATATTCTCACAGAAAAATCTCTAAATTCAAATGTCTTCATTGAGTTCTGCCAAACTCAGTAAATAAGTAATTCCAGTTTTATACAAATGCTTCCTGAAAACAGAAAAAGAGTATGCAATTCCTAATTTAGTCTATGTTGCCATCATAACCTGAATATATACAGAAAGGGAAGTGTAAGAAAAGAAAAATGCAGACTAATATTGCATATTAACCTAGATGCCTTTAGATACCTTCAGAAAAATCTAAAGAAATATTAGCAATTGAATCCAGTACCACAGGAAAAGTAAAGGCATTTCTAAGTTGTTGATGCCAGATTATGCAGGTTATTTTAATATTAAGTGAATTAATCAACACATAAGAATGTTCATAAAGACTTGTTAATAATGACAAAAACTTGGAAGCATCCCAAATGTTCTAAAGTGAGAATAAACAGATAAATTGTGTTATATTCACACAATGAAAATCTAGGTAGTAGTCAAAACAAATGAATTATAAGTTCATGCAGTAACATGGGTAAATTTCAGCAATATAATATTATGTGAAAAGGTAAATGCCACCATGCTATCCTTTTCACAAATACAAATAAAAAAGAAAAATATAATAGATGTTTTAAAAAGAAAATGTAAGACACAGAATTACTTTTGCTAGGGTAGGCAGGAATGAAATGGAAGCTGGCCATGTGAGTAAATGTCAGTTATTATTAGTGATAAAGCTATTGCTTTTCATGATAGTGAGACACATAGTTAATATGGTATTAAAAATAGCTAACTAAAATAACTGAGTAATACATAATGTGAGCATGCATGAACTAGAGATAGTCTCCTGAATCAAGAATTATAATTAATCTAATTCTGTACACCTGAGGATTGAAAAAAAAAAGAAAAAGACCAATTAATTTATCACTGAATTAGTTGAAATATATGATTGTATAATTATCTCCACAGAGGAAGAGAATCATTTTATAAAATTCAACACCCATACATAATAAAACTCTCTAAGCAAACTAAGGATGGAAAGAAAGTTATTAAGCTTATAAAGACAAACTACAAATAAACCCACTGCAAATATCACGCTTAAAAAAGATATTATGAAATCAGAAACAACTTAACTCTCCTTACTTCTACTTAAGTGTTGATTGATGGTTTCAGCCATCACAGTGAGGGAAAAAAAAAAAAAAGAACATAAAATGCATAAGAACTGAAAAAAGTAAAAATAAAACTGCAATTACTGACAGGAAATATGATTAGTAATTAAACTCAGACTGCATGTAAATCAGAAATATTAGTAGGAGAATGACTAAGCTAAGCTTGCTGATACAAGATCAACATATAAAGTCTTGTTTTATTTTTATGTACTAGCAAAAGTTACAAAATGAAATGATAAAAAAGATTATAATTTGCAATAGTATCCCCAAATGCCAAGTGCCTAGTAATATATCAAAGAGCACACCTATTAGGAAAATTATAAAATTCATTGAGAAACATTAAGGAAGAGCTAAATAAAGGGTAACATACCCATATTCAAAAATTGGCAAATTCAAATTGTTAAAATGTAAATCATTGACAAATTGATCTATAGTTTCAGTAAAATTACAGTCAAAATGCCACTTTCATTGGGGAAGTTGATACACTGATATGATTAGAGATACTCATTACGGCATATGTAAACCTTGCAAACACATCTGGGAGAGAAAGAAGGAAATACAGAGTATAATTATCTAAATTTTTAAAAGAGGAAGAACTAAAACACATTGTTTAGTAATTCATGTAAAATTGATAAGACTATTCAGAAAAGCAAGGAAATAATCACCACAAAGTCTGAATAGTGGTAAGCTTGGCCATGGTGTAAAGATGGGAAAGGTAGAATGTAAAGCAGACATTGGAAGGCCTCTGGGATGTTGGTGAGATTTTCTTTCTTGACTTAATGGAAGATACACAGATTTTCATCTTATAATTACTCATTATATAATATATGATGTTTAAGTCTTTTTCTCTTCTGTTTTATTTCACAATCTAAAAAAAATATTTTAAGGTTTTATTTATTTATTTATTATATTAGAGTATATGGGGGAGAGACAGAGAGAGAAAGAATCTTTTTTCTTTTTTTAATTTTTCTTTTTAAATTTTTTATAAACATATAATGTATTTTTCTCCCCAGGGGTACAGATCTGTGAATCACCAGGTTTACACACTTCTCAGCACTCACCATAGCACATACCTTTGCCAATATCCATAAACCCACCACCCTCTCCCAAAACCCCTCCCCCCAGCAACCCTCAGTTTGTTTTGTGAGATTAAGAGTCGCTTATGGTTTGTCTCTCTCCCAATCCCATCTTGTTTCATTCATTCTTCTCCTACCCCCACGCCCCCCCCCATGTTGCATCTCCACTTTCTCATATCAGGGAGATCATATGATAGTTGTCTTTCTCTGATTGACTTATTTCACTAAGCAGGATACCCTCTTGTTCCATCCACATCGTCGCAAATGGCAAGATTTCATTTCTTTTGATGGCTGCATAGTATTCCATTGTGTATATATACCACATCTTCTTGATCCATTCATCTGTTGATGGACATCTAGGTTCTTTCCATAGTTTGGCTATTGTGGACATTGCTGCTATAAACATTCGGGTGCACGTGCCCCTTCGGAACACTATGTTTGTATCTTTAGGGTAAATACCCAGTAGTGCAATTGCTGGGTCATAGGGTAGTTCTATTTTCAACATTTTGAGGAACCTCCAAGCTGTTTTCCAGAGTGGTTGCACCAGCTTGCATTCCCACCAACAGTGTAGGAGGGTTCCCCTTTCTCCACATCCTTGCCAGCATCTGTCATTTCCTGACTTGTTAATTTTAGCCTTTCTTACTGGTGTGAGGTGATATCTCATTGTGGTTTTGATTTGTATTTCCCTGATGCCGAGTGATGTGAAGCACTTTTTCATGTGTCTGTTGGCCATCTGGATGTCTTCTTTGCAGAAATGTCTGTTCATGTCCTCTGCCCATTTCCTGACTGGATTATTTGTTCTTTGGGTGTTGAGTTAGCTAAGTTCCTTATAGATTTTGGACACTAGCCCTTTATCTGATATGTCATTTGCAAATATCTTCTCCCATTCTGTCAGTTGTCTTTTGGTTTTGTTAACTGTTTCCTTTGCTGTGCAAAAGCTTTTGATCTTGAGGAAATCCCAATAGTTCATTTTTGCCCTTGCTTCCCTTGCCTTTGGCGATGTTCCTCGGAATATGTTGCTGTGGCTGAGGTCGAAGAGGTTGCTGCCTGTGTTCTCCTCAAGGATTTTGATGGATTCCTTTCTCACATTGAGGTTCTTTAACCATTTTGATTATATTTTCGTGTGTGGTGTAAGGAAATGGTCCAATTTCATTTTTCTGCATGTGGCTGTCCAATTTTCCCAACACCATTTATTGAAGAGGCTGTCTTTTTTCCATTGGACATTCTTTCCTGCTTTGTCAAAGATTAGTTGACCATAGAGTTGAGGGTCTATTTCTGGGCTCTCTATTCCGTTCCATTGATCTATGTGTCTGTTTTTGTGCCAATACCATGCTGTCTTGATGATGACAGCTTTGTAATAGAGCTTGAAGCCCAGAATTGTGATGCCACCAACTTTGGCTTTCTTTTTCAATATTCCTTTGGCTATTCGAGGTCTTTTCTGGTTCTATATAAATCTTAGGGATATTTGTTCCATTTCTTTGAAAAAAATGGATGGTATTTTGATAGGAATTGCATTATATGTATAGATTGCTTTAGGTAGCATAGACATTTCCACAATATTTGTTCTTCCAATCCAGGAGCATGGAACATTTTTCCATTTCTTTGTGTCTTCCTCAATTTCTTTCATGAGTACTTTATAGTTTTCTAAGTATAGATTCTTAGCCTCTTTGGTTAGGTTTATTCCTAGGTATCTTATGGTTTTGGGTGCAATTGTAAATGGGATTGACTCCTTAATTTCTCTTTCTTCTTTCTTGTTATTGGTGTAGAGAAATGCAACTGATTTCTGTGCATTGATTTTATATCCTGACACTTTACTGAATTCCTGTACAAGTTCTAGCAGTTTTGGAGTGGAGTCTTTTGGGTTTTCCACATATAGTATCACATCATCTGCTAAGAGTGATAATTTGACTTCTTTGCCGATTTGGATGCCTTTAATTTCCTTTTGTTGTCTGATTGCTGAGGCTAGGTCTTCTAGTACTGTGTTGAATAGCAGTGGTGATAATGGACATCCCTGCCGTGTTCCTGACCTTAGTGGAAAAGCTTTCAGTTTTTCTCCATTGACAATGATATTTGCGGTGGGTTTTTCATAGATGGCTTTGATGATATTGAGGTATGCGCCCTCTATCCCTACACTTTGAAGAGTTTTGATCAGGAAGGGATGCTGTACTTTGTCAAATGCTTTTTCAGCATCTATTGAGAGCATCATATGGTTCTTGTTCTTTCTTTTATTGATGTGTTGTATCATATTGACTGATTTGTGGATGTTGAACCAAACTTGCAGCCCTGGAATAAATCCCACTTGGTCGTGATGAATAATCCTTTTAATGTACTGTTGAATCCTATTGGCTAGTATTTTGGTGAGAATTTTCACATCTGTGTTCATCAAGGATATTGGTCTGCAGTTCTCTTTTTTTAAGGGGAGCCTTGTCTGGTTTTGAGATCAAGGTGATGCTGGCCTCATAAAATGAGTTTGGAAGTTTTCCTTCCATTTCTGTTTTTTGGAACAGTTTCAGGAGAATAGGAATTAGTTCTTTAAATGTTTGGTAGAAGTCCCCCGGGAAGCCGTCTGGCCCTGGACTTTTGTTTGTTTGGAGATTTTTGATAACCGTTTCAATCTCCTTACTGGTTATGGGTTTGTTCATGTTTTCTATTTCTTCCTGATTCAGTTGTGTTTATATGTCTCTAGGAATGCATCCATTTCTTCCAGATTGTCAAATTTGTTGGCGTAGAGTTGCTCATAGTATGTTCTTATAATTGTTTGTATTTCTTTGGCGTTAGTTGTGATCTCTCCTCTTTCATTATGATTTTATTTATTTGGGACCTTTCTCTTTTCTTTTTGATAAGCCTGGCCATGGGTTTATCGATCTTATTAATTCGTTCAAAGAATCAGCTCCTAGATTCGTTGATTTGTTCTATTGTTTTTTTGGTTTCTATTTCATTGGTTTCTGCTCTGATCTTTATGATTTCTCTTCTCCTGCTGGGTTTAGGGTTTCTTTCTTGTTCTTTCTCCAGCTCCTTTAGGTGTAGGGTTAGGCTGTGTCCTTGAGACCTTTCTTATTTCTTGAGAGAGGCTTGTACCACTATATATTTTCCTCTCAGGACTGCCTTTGCTGTATCCCACAGATTTTGATCTGTTATGTTTTCATTATCATTTGCTTCCATGAATTTTTTCAATTCTTCTTTAATTTCCTGGTTGACCCATTCATTCTGTAGAAGGATGCTGTTTAGTCTCCATGTATTTGGGTTCTTTCCAAAATCCTCTTGAGATTGAGTTCTAGCTTCAGAGCATTGTGGTCTGAAAATATGCAGGGAATGATCCCAATCTTTCGATACCGTTGAGACCTGATTTAGGACCCAGGATGTGATCTATTCTGGAGAATGTTCCATGCGCAGAGAAGAATGTGTATTTTGTTGCTTTGGGATGGAATGTTATGAATATATCTGTGATGTCCATCTAGTGCAGTGTGTCATTTAAGGCCTTTATTTCCTTGTTGATCTTTTGCCTGGATGATCTGTCCATTTTAGTGAGGGGAGTGTTAAAGTCCCCTACTATTATTGTATTATTGTTGATGTTTTCTTTGATTCTGTTATTAATTGGTTTATATAGTTGGCTGCTCCCACATTAGTGGCATAGATATTTAAAATTGTTAGATCTTCTTGTTCGACAAATCCTTCTAGTATGATATAGTGTCCTTCCTCATCTCTTATTATAGTCTTTGGCTTAAAATCTAATTGATCTGATATAAGGATTGCCACCCCTGCTTTCTTCTGATGTTTATTAGCATGGTAAACTGTTTTCCACCCCCTCACTTTAAATCTGGAGGTGTCTTAGGGTCTAAAATGAGTTTCTTGTAGGCAACATATAGATGGGTTTTGTTTTTTTATCCTTTCTGATACCCTGTGTCTTTTGATTGGGGCATTTAGCCCATTTACATTCAGGGTAACTATTGAGAGATATGAATTTAGTGCCATTGTATTGCCTGTAAGGTGACTGTTACTGTATATTGTCTCTGGTCCTTTCTGATCTACTACTTTCAGGCTCTCTCTTTGCTTAGAGGACCCCTTTCAATATTTCCTATAGAGCTGGTCTGGTGTTTGCAAATTCGTTCAGTTTTTGTTTGTCCTGGAAGCTTTTAATCTCTCCTTCTAATTTCAATGATAGCCTAGCTGGATATAGTATTCTTGGCTGCATGTTTTTCTCGTTTAGGGCTCTGAATATATCATGCCAGTTCTTTCTGGCCTGCCAGGTCTCTGTGGATAAGTCTGCTGCCAATTTAATTTTATTTCCAATTTATTTATTTTCAGAAAAACAGTATTCATTATTTTTTCACCACACCCAGTGCTCCATGCAAGCTGTGCCCTCTATAATACCCACCACCTGGTACCCCAACCTCCCACCCCCCCCAATTTAATATTTTTACCATTATATCTTACAGACTTGTTTTCCAGGGCTGCTTTCAGGATTTTCTCTTTGTCACTAAGACTTGTAAATTTTACTATTAGGTGACGGGGTGTGGACCTATTCTTGGTGATTTTGAGGGGGATTCTCTGTGCCTCCTGGATTTTGATGCTCGTTCCCTTTGCCATATTAAGGAAATTCTTTCCAATATACCTTCTGCTCCCCTCTCTCTTTCTTCTTCTTCTGGAATCGCAATTATTCTAATGTGGTTTCGTCTCATGGTGTCACTTATCTCTTGAATTCTCCCCTTGTTGTCCAGTAGCTGTTTGTCCCTCTTTTGCTCAGCTTCTTTATTCTCTGTCATTTGGTCTTCTATATCACTAATTCTTTCTTCTGCCTCATTTATCCTAGCAGTGAGAGCCTCCATTTTTTATTGTACCTCATTAATAGCTTTTTTGATTTCAACTTGGTTAGATTTTAGTTCTTTTATTTCTCCAGAAAGGGCTTTTATATCTCCTGAGAGGGTTTCTCTAATATCTTCCATGCCTTTTTCGAGCCCGGCTAGAATTTTGAGAATCGTCATTCTGAACTGTAGATCTGACATATTACCAATGTCTGTATTGATTAGGTTCCTAGCCTTTGGTACTGCCTCTTGTTCTTTTTTTCATGGTGAATTTTTCCACTTTGTCATTTTGTCCAGGCAAGAGTATATGAAGGAGCAAGTAAAATACTAAAAGGGTGGCAAAGACCCCAGGAAAATATGCTTTAACCAAATCATAAGAGACCCCAAATTGTGGGGGGTAGAAAGGGGATAAAAAGAGTTTCAGAAAAAAAAAAGAGAAACAATTTAAAAAAGAAAACGAATAAAGAAAAAATATAAAAAAGAACAAAAAATATATATTAGATAAACTAGTTTAAAAACATTAAAAAAGAAAAGGGTAAAAGTTAAAAAAAATTAGAAGAAAAACATTGAAAAAAACAACAAATTAAATTAACTGCAAGACTAATAAATCATGAGGAGAAAGCCATGAGTTCAGTGTTTGCTTTCTCCTCCTCTGGCATTCCGCTGCTCTCCTTGGTATTGAACCTGCACTCCTTGTTAGATGAACTTGGTCCTGGCTGGATTTCTTGTCGATCTTCTGGGGGAGGGGCCTGTTGTAGTAATTCTCAAGTGTCTTTGTCCCAGGCGGAATTGCACCGCCCTTACCAGGGGCTGGGTTGAGTAATCTGCTCGGGTTTGCTTTCGGGAACTTTTGTTCCCTGAACACTTTCCATAGAGTTCTGGTCGATGGGAATGAAAATGGCGGCCTCTCAATCTCTGGCCCAGAGGAGCTGAGAGCTCGGGGCCCCACTCCTCAGTGTGCCCTCAGAGAATAGTGCCCAATATCTCCCGTCTCCCTGGCCTCCTGCCACGCTCAGAGCTCACCCAGGCTGCGACTGGTTCAAGGTAACCCCGACCTGAGAGCTTACTCCTCGGCTCTGTCTCTGTAGCAGGCTTCCCTGTTCTAATACCTGCAAGCTCTGTGACACTAAGACACCCCCGATCCTTTCGTGACCCTGTGAGATCTGGGGCCACGCTGACCCCGTGTGGGTTTCACCCTGGTTTTGCCTCTGGAGCGATGCCCCTCAGCAGAACAGACTTTTAAAAGTCCCCATTCTGTGTTCAGTTGCTCCGCCACTTGCCAGGAGCCGGGCCCTCCCCCCGCGGTCTATCTTCCCGTCGCTTTGGATTCACTTCTCTGCCAGTCCTACCTTTCAGAAAGTGGCCGATTTTCTGTTTCTAGAATTCCTGTTCTTCCTCTCTTCGATCTCCCGTTGGATTTGTTGGTGTTTGCAATGTTTAGATAAGCTATCTAGCTGACCTCCTGCTACCTGATGTAGCCTCAGCCTGCTACTTTTCCGCCATCTTGACTTCTTCCAAGAGAGAAAGAATCTTAAGCAGACTCCATGCTGAGCTCACAGATTGGGGGCAGGAAACGGGGAGCAGGGCTTGAGGTTAGATCTCATGACCTGAGCTGAAATCAAGAGTGGAATACTTGGGATGCCTGGGTGGCTCAGTTGGTTAAGCAGCTGCCTTCGGCTCAGGTCATGATCCCAGCGTCCTGGGATCGAGTCCCGCATCGGGCTCCTTGCTCAGCGGGGAGCCTGCTTCTCCCTCTGCCTCTGCCTGCCATTCTGTCTGCCTGTGCTTGCTCTCTCCCCCTCTCTCTCTCTAATAAATAAATAAAATCTTTAAAAAAAAAAGAGTGGAATACTTAACCGACTGAGCCACCCAGGAGCCCCTTAAAAAAAAAAAAAATTTAAGTGCTCCAGGCAGAGCAGTAAAATTTGAATATCCACAGGCAAGCGATAGTGTCAGGCCATGCAGGAATCAAAGACATTCTTTAAGGCTAGAGCAAAGAGTGTCAAGGGAGTTACGGGTGGGAAGTCATGAGGTATGAAGCTAACGAGCCAAGCAGAAGTTTCTTAATATTGACTTTGAAATCTTATTAAATTTTTTGGAAGTTACCATAAGAACCATCTCAAGGGGGAAACATCGAAAGGTTTTTTAAAAGAGGTAGGCATTTTATTCTGGCTTTTGAGTGAAGAATGGGATAAGATGGGTCAAGAATGCAGGTTGGAAGGTAAGTTAGCAGCTGTTGTGGTATTTCAGGAGAGAGAGGATGACAATCTGAACTGGGAGAAAGCAGAGAGGAGAGCAAGTAACAGACAGATTCCACATTTATGAAAAGGAAGAATTTTCGGGACTTGGAGGAAAGAGCAGAATTGCGGGGAGAATAATGAGTTGCTTTTGGGAGTTTCTGGGACAGTCAGGATGAAATATCCAGTAAAGAATACAGGTTTATCATCCATCTGGTATGTATTTATTGAGTATATGCTGTTCTGGGCACTGAGAATACATGAGCATAACAGGGACGCTGCTGTTCATGAAACTTCCATAAATTGGAAGCTCAGGTCAAAGCCACAATGGAGATGAGAATTCGGAGCCATCATTTGCTTTACACTTTATGTTCTGGAGATATGAAATTTTTAGTGAATAAAAGGAACCATTTCTGTAAAGTCATAACATGTGATTCAGTCAATGGCATAAACAGCAAGCTGCAAAAGTAAATACTGTAGTAGGGCAAGGTGGCAAAATTAACTTTTAAAGCAAACTAACTTGACCATGATTTAAGAGAAGGGAATGGGTGGGTGCCTGGGTGGCTCAGTTGGTTAAGTGACTGCCTTTGGCTCAGGTCATGATCCTGGAATCCCAGGATCGAGTCCCGTATCAGGCTCCCAGCTCCATGAGGAGTCTGCTTCTCCCTCTGACCTTCTCCCCTGTCATTCTCTCTCTCACTCTCTATCAAATAAATAAATAAAATCTTTAAAAAAAAAAAAAAAGAGAAGGGAATTGGTGTCAGCTCCTCCACTCATGAGCTACATGATACTGAGCAAGTCGTGAACCACTCCCAGCTGGTTTCCTCACGCACAAAGCTGGGTAACAATACTACTTCACAGAGCCCATGTGCTGGTTAAGTGAGATAATATAAAAATACCCAACTCAGGTCATAACAGGGGTTGTGAAACTGAATCTGAATCTCTAATAAAGATAATAGAATATTTTTAGATAATGTATAGGAATGCAACTATTAGCAAATATATCAGGACTGTGGCTACAGAGTTAAATAGCTTACAAAATTGAACAAAGGATTTTTTCTTTTTTTTAAATTTTTTAAAAAATTTTTATTAACATATAATGTATTATTATCCCCAGGAGTACAGGTCTGTGAATCGCCAGGTTTACACACTTCACAGCACTCACCATAGCACATACCTTCCCCAAGAACAAAGGATTTTTTTAAGCGTAAAGTTAACTTGGCTTATGTTATTTTAATAAGTAAATATTTCCGTTGATTTATGTGTTGAATGTAGTTCTATATTAAAAGTTTTGGAATAAAGAATAACCTTTTTCCCTAAAGTCTACACATGTAATCTACAAGAAAATTTCTTCCGATGTAGTTAAAGCTAACACTTGTTAAGTGTTAAGGGCTTTAATTATGGTTCCCAAAGGGTATCTTAAACAGTGGAATCAGTGGAAATGTGGCTTATCTATTGTCTTCACCAGATTTACAAAGCAAAGATAGAAATTTGAGGGAAAAGCTCTAAGGGATTAGAGGCAGTCAAGAGATGGTTTATATAAAGGTGGAAAATGGAGGTTCAGAAGTGAGTTACCTCAGAATCTCTGTGCATTGTGCATGACCTATGCTCTGTGTTTTTTCCTCTAGTTTGTACATCCATCTGGGCTCAGTGAGCACATGACCCTCACTAGCAGCCATGTACTAGGAACTGTGATCATCTCTCAACCAATGGGAAGTCATGGCCATATGAGTTTACTTTCTCATATATATAATTGGGTTTTGGTTTGGTTTGGTATTGATTTGTCTAACAGTAAACAATCTTAATTAACTGAGGATGTTTCACTAGTATCTTTAATATTATGCTTAATAGGCATCTCAACTTAGCATTTAATATTTCATTGTTCAAACTAGAACCTTTGGAAGTCATACCTTTCCCCCCTCTTTCTTTCTCTGATAACCAGCCTATTTAACATAATAATTTTGGTGTTTAACAGACACCTGTCCAAAGAGAACCCTTGATTCTCATCTCCATACTTACTCCTCTGCCAATATTCCAATTCTAGGTGATCAAGTCCCCAAGTTATAAGTTATCTTTGATCATCTCTATCTCTTACTCTTCTGTTTTCCCTTCAAGACATAATCTGAATCTATGTGCACATCTCCATCTCTAAGAATACCATTTTGGCCCAAGCCAACATCATGTCTTTCCCAGATCACTGTTTTTCAAATTGTCTTTCTGTAATCCATTTACATACTCACTAGAGCCAATACTTTTAAAAACAGACTATAATTTCATAATGGCTTCCCACTACAGTCCTTCTGGTGGTTCCACACAACAGCTTGCATGCTCTGCCTCTAGGATCTACTTAATCTCAAGTGACCTTCCAATTTGTTCAATTCCTACAAGCTACACAGGTTTTGTTTGTCTTCTTGGAACATGTCAAGCTTGTTCCCACCTCAGGGCTTTAGCATTAACCACTTTCCCTGCATGTAACCCTTTCTCCTACAACTTCTTATGGCCAGTTCCTTGTCATTCAGCTCTCTAATTAAGTACCCATAGGCATTTCCCTGGAAACACAATTTAAAATGTCCCCTTTGGGTTACCACTGTGCTTTATCTTCTTTATGGTAAAAATCATCATGGGCTTTTTGTTTGTTTTCATCTGTAAAACCCCATCAGAATGTAACTGAAGGTCCTGACAGGAGGCACCTTACCTGTTTTTTCTCATATATGTTCAGTTTCTAAAGTAGTGACCAACACATAACAGGTAATAAATAACTATTTGTCACCTTAGACAATAACCTCATCATGTCCAAGACATCAACAAATTCTATGAGTTTTCCTCTGAAAATATATGTAGAATCAACCTACATCTTTTCTTTTTTTTTTTTAAGATCTTTTATTTATTTATTTGACACAGCGAGAAATCACAAGTAGGCAGAAGTAGGCAGAGAGGCAGGCAGATAGAGAATTCTGTATCTTTTCATCTCATCTGTATTCATCAAAGTCCATGCCACGAACCTCTTTCTCATGGGAGATTCCAATGTCCTCCTAATTAGTCTCCATGCTTCCGTCAGCAGACAGAGCAAAAATCTTTAAAAATGTAAATGAAATCATATCATGTATCTGCTTAAAACTATTCATGGCTTTCCATCTGCATGAAAACAAAATGTCAACACTTAAGATACTCTAGCCTCTAACTTCCTCTAACTGACACGGCCATATCACCTCCTCCCTCACAAGAACTTCCAGGTTTTGTATCTCTACCTAGCCCTACTTGTCAATTAACTCTTCTAGATCTCAGTTCTTCAGCTCTAAAAATAGTATTCTGGGAAGGCACAGCATAAGATTGTACACAAATATTGACTGGACACTTGCTGTGTTCCAGGAGCTACTGGGTCCTGGGAATGGAATAGGTTTAGTTGCTGCCTTTGAGAAGATCAAGTTATAAGTAAACAAACTACATTATAGTGCAGGTCAAGCTATAACAGGAGACCTGAGTGACATGAGATCAAATGGTGTTGAATCTACTGGCAGAGCCCAGGAAGTCTTCACAGAAGAGGAGACAGTGCTCGAAGAGATCCTTTATAGATCATAAAGCACACTGGAAGTGCAGAGTATGTAAATTAGTATTGTCCAAATATAAAAGTATGAGGTTTGTTTTCAGGCAAGTCTGCTCCATCTTAACATATGATTAGACAGTAAAAGCTGTTTGAGTAAACAGAATTTCTAGCTAACTTGAAAGCCCATTTTCTTCCAACTTTGCAAATATTTCTAAAATCTAATAATACAGTTCTTGTTTTCATGTAAGTGCAACAGACTAAACATGATTGAATCTTTTCTTTCATGGCTGCAAATAATAAAGTGCCCCAGGGTCATGTTTCTACAAATCAACTATGGCTGTGACTCTGGTAATGCAAATATTGAATATGTGGGAGATTTGTTCTAACATGTAAAGAACAAAAGGTATCCAGGTCCTAGAAATTGCCTTTGTAAAATCCATGGTACCACACTGTATTACTTAACTATTATTATTTTTCTTCTTTATTGAATTATAATTGACATATGATACTAGTTTCAGGTATACAGCATAGTGATTTGATACTTCCATACATTGTAAAATTATCATCATAATTAGGTCTAGTTACCATCTGTCACCATACAAAGCTATTACACAATTACTGACTATATTCCTTATGCTGTGCATTACATACCCATGACTTATTTATTCTATAAATAGAAGTATGTACTTCTTAATCCTCTTTATCTATTTTGCCCTTCCTTCTACTCCTGATCACTCTAGCAACCACCAGACTTCTCTGTATGTATGAATCTGTTTCTATTTTGTTTGTTCATTTGTGGTTTTTTAGATTCTACATATAAGTGAAATAACATGACACTTGTCTTTCTCCGTCTGACTTACTTCATTTAATATAATGACCTCACATCCACCCATGTTGTTGCAAATGACAAGATTTCATTTTTTATGGCTGAGTAATATTCCATTACACTCACCAACCCCCCCATTTTTTGGATTTTTTTTTCAGTGTTCCAAAATTCATTGTTTATGCACCACACTCAGTGTTCCATGCAATATATGCCCTCCTTAATATCCATCACTAAGCCACATTTTTTTTAATCCATTCATCTATTAGTAGATACTTCGTTTGTTTCCATATCTTGGCTATTGTACATAATGCTTCAGTGAAAATAAGGGTACACATATCTTTTCAAATTATTGTTTTTGTTTTCTTTGATAAATTCCCAGAAGTGGAATTGCTGGACCATATGGTATTTCTATTTTTAATTTTTTTAGGAATCCCCATACTATTTTCCATAATGGCTCCACCAATTTACATGCCCACTACCAGTACAAAAGTGTTCCTTCTTCTCCCAATAACCTTCTTATTTTTCATCTTTTTGATAACAGCCATTCTGATGGGTATGAGGTGACATCTCATTGTGACTGCTTTGCCTTTCCCTGATAACTAGTGATGTTGACTATCTTTTCATGTGTCTATTGGTGATCAGTATTTTTTTTTTTTTTTGGAAAAATGTCTGTTTAGTGCTCACTTCGGCAGCACATATACTAAAATTGGAAAAATGTCTATTTAGGTCCTATGCCTATTTCTTAATTGGTTTTCTTTTATTGAATTGTATGTTTTCTTCATATATTTTAAATATCAATTCCTTATTGGATATATTATTTGCAAGAATCTTCTTCCACTCAGTAAGTACCTTTTCATTTTGTTGATGGTTTTTCACTGTGTAAAAGCTTTTTAGTTTGATATAGTCTCATTTGTCTATTTTTGCTTTTGGTTTCCTTGTCTGAGGACACATGGAGACATACCCAAAAATATATTACTAAGAATAATGTCAAAAATAACTCTTTATTATTAAAAAAATTAATTATTTGGGAATTGAGATTAGTTGCACTGACTTTTGTTATATTATATGAGTATATTTGTTTGCTAGAGCTGCCATAAAAAAGTACCATTGAGTGCATGGTTTAAAAAACAAAAAAAAATTTCTCTTAAATCTGGAGGCTAGAAGTCCCAGACCAAGGTACTGGCAGAGATAATTTCTTCTGAGGCCTCTCTCCTTTGTCTTTTCCCTGGGTCATCACATGACTTTTCCTCTGTATGTGTCTGTGTCTTCATTTCTTCTTCTAATTAGGACATTAATCATATTGGGGATTATGCTCCACACTAATGACCTAAATTTAATTTAATTACCTCATTAATGACCCTAATTCCAAGTATATTCACATTTTGAGGTACTAGGGGGTCAGGAATTCAATATATGAAGTCTGGGAGATCATATTCTGTTCTTAACACATATATGAAATTTGTATTATATTTATACATTTATCATATATTATAAATAATGTACATTATAAATATTGCTCTATCAATATGTGTATTAATTTTATACATATATAAATAGAGAGAGAGTTATATATATATATATATATATATATATAACTTTAGGTAATTGGGGTAGTTACTCCAAAGGATAAAAACCTTTATGCACTGTTGGTGGGTGCTTCCTACAGGAGGCCACATTGGGGTTTGGTTTTTTTTTTTTCTTTTTCTTTCACTAAACATTTAGAGTGTTAGGTAAATGTAGAATCTTTAAGCAGTATGATGAGGTAAAACAGACGTGTATGAGTGTTTAAAACTGCTTTTATAATAGTAGTTAGGTAAGACCCTGTTTCTTCCTGTATATAATAGCTCATTGGGTTTTATAAAAGTTAGGTGTGACAATATATTTAAAGCACCAGTTTTAGTACTGAATCTCAGAGATGTTACTATCTTTCCTTTTTTCCCCTAAACCAGTCTAGTAACTTTAACTCACGGTGGGTACAATTTTATTAAAGAACATCCCTAAAATGCAAATAATCAAGGAAAGCGTAACTGGAGTCTTCTATAGCAAGGGCAGACTCACAACAAGAAATGATGCTCAGGGGGGTGCCTGGGTGGCTCAGTGGGTTAAAGCCTCTGCCTTCAGCTCAGATCATAATCCCAGGGTCCTGGGATGGAGCCCCGCATCAGGCTCTCTGCCCAGCAGGGACCTGCTTTCTCTCTCTGCCTGCCTCTCTGCCTACTTGTGATCTCTGTCTGTCAAATAAATAAATAAAAGCTTAAAAAAAAAGAAAGAAAGAAAAGAGATGATGCTCAGTGTCCAATTCATTAACCTCAGAGACCTGAGTTAACACTATAATATTTTGCATAGAAAAATTATACCAAGGTAAAGTCAGCAAAAAAGGTATATATATTAAAATTGCCTTAATGGAAACAAATAAGTGTGCATATGATATAGATGCAAAATTAGGATCTAATTGAAAATGATATGATATATCTATATCTATATCTGTATCATCTTAGCATCTTATGCCAAAAGGGGAAAAATCAGCTCATTTATTCACAGGGGACCAAAAAAAGCACACACTAAATTGTCTTTGATAGTTTCAACCTTGGCAACATTCTGTTCTTTTAATTCCAGCAACTCTATCAATGCACTATTTTTGCAATGCAACTGGGGTAATTCAAACGTACGCCAAGTACATTTTAATGTAGTTTCGTGGCAGGTTTTTGGCCTGTTGTTTATTTCCTCTCCGTGATACTCAAATTTCATTTCATTAAGTACTAAGTTACTTCATGGTATATTACAAGAAAATCCCAGCCAGCCGTATTTTTGAAGTGTGAGGGGAAACCTAAAGTGGCGTGTTCTTTCTCAATTGGATTAAACATACCCAGTATTTCCCTTGACATATAGTCGTTGTTCCCTTCCCTACCCTACATTTACCACTCCACAAAAAGACACATGAAAATCCTATATGAACAAAAGACAGCATGTAGTGCTTCTACCTTACCAAATCTACAAATAAGAATAAATCATGCCTATCTTGGAGCACTGAGCTCAGCATTCCATCATTAGGAACGTAGAAGAAATTGTAAGGTCGGTTGTATAGGTGGCTGCTCTGCTTCAAGCTTCCAGAAGACAGCTTTGGGAGATGTGATAAGAAGAGGACCAAGAAAGACACAAATGAAGTGGTCCTGGGGAGAACAAAGTTATAGAGCTTTTTAGAAATTCTCCATTTACCCTACAATGACAGCTGCACTCATTGATTTGTCATAGCAAGTTGCATTGTCTCTGGCATGGTTTGGTTACAAAAAGAATATTTAGAGGCAAGACTGGCTTCACAGAAAAAAGAATTGGGGGATCATGATTATTTGCCTAGAGTTTCATTGGCAAAAATGAACCTCCCAGTAAATTCCAAATCCTACTTCCCGTGCTTTCAGACACTTAAGATTTTGCCAAAGCTAATTCCTTTTCAGATTAAGACTTCGATAAACAATATATAGTTTTAAGAAATCATGATTCATTCGTGGCTCCCCTTTGTACTGGTCTTAGTGTGGATAAAGGGGGTAGAGAAGGACTATCAATGAATATGTAGATTTGAGGTAGATGGAACAAAAGAATTACAGTGTTAAGTATTTGTACTCTGTGGATTCTCAGGCAGATTAACAATGACTGAAATCTATAAAGTCTAAGACTGACAGAGATGTATAGATAAAAGATGGTCTCACATGGATCAATATTCAAAGTATCATGAACCAAGGATTGTGATCCATTCAATAAGCTCGCATGCACATGCATGTGTAAGTATAGTGGGGGGGCTTATGTGCTACTGAGTGTGCATGTGTGTGTGCACATGCATGGGTGTTGTACGTGTGTGTGTGCATGTGTGTATAAGAAAAGCCAAGGCAAAAGCAGATACACATGGAATCATAATGAGGTTCTCCTTAAGTAAGAAGGGAAGCTATAAGGGCTAGGGGATGGGGGAAAAAACATTTACCAAAAAAGACAAGTGAACACCAAGATTTATAAATAGTCCAAAGTAAGATTTGGGGTAGTTGTGCTGACAGGTAGAGTGATGGGATCACTTCTCAGGAAGTCCTCATATTCTGAAAGGACATGGCCAACTGGCAAGAGGAAGCAGACAATCAATTTAAGGGGACAGTGGTAACGTGTAAAAATGACCAGATAAACATGAAGTCCCTGAAGCATATCAGGGCTTCTCTGGCTGGAACACGGGGGAGGTGGCAGGTCTTTCTACAAAAGAATGATGTCAAGGCTTTAGGGCATTTGTGGAGGATTGCAGCTAGATGCAAGAGATTAAACCAGCTCCTGATACCTCCTGCAGAGAACAGCACAGGCCTGGAATCATCAAAAAGGGCCTGTTGAGGCTCAAGCAGGGAAAGGGGGAGGTGCACAAATGAAATTCATAATCATAATAGGACTTAAGAGGTCAGAGAGGATCAACTGCACCTCAGCCATCACTGTCCACAGATAAGGCTGAACCAGCCACTGCACGTGGAAATCAGCAAAAACAGTTTCCTCTCTTCCATCATTATCAAGAGAGTCAAGAGAACAGGTGGCAGAGAGAAATCTAAAAAGCCCAGTATGAACCCAAAATAGACACCTTCAAAAGATTAAGTCCTCCAAAAGTGACCTTTTATACCCCAAACCTCACAGACCTCATTTAAAATTTGCTGATGATCTTCCACACTTCCAAATCCTGGTAGCTAAAAGTAAGGAAGACATGATCAGTGATAGAACACAGTATGTTCTAAGTCGTTTGCATGTCTGCTATATATTATATCTCTGTGTTTCAATGTATATAATACATATATAAAATATATATTATGTAACTATATGTAAAAATATTTGAGATACCGCTACATTGACATAAAAATGTGTCAGGAAATAAAACAGGAAAATCCATAGTTAGAATCTTATTATAAGGCTAGAGCACTGGCCATAGAAAGGATGTGTTGCTGCAACTTTGAGGTCTATCTGGGTGTAAGCAACAACAAAATATGCTCCACTAAGTAACTGGAGTTTACTAAAAAATTTGGGAGAAAGCCCGTCAAGCTATTAGAAAAGGATTTGAATAGATGGCTTTTTCTTCTCTCTTCCCAATGTATTGAGAATACAGTATTTCATAAATTGAGCCCAAGTAGATATAAAATGTTCATAAAATAATAGCATTTTATAGATGTATGGGGTCTTAATCTACATGCTAGCAACATGACTTATCACTGATGACGGTAAGTTTGAACACACAGCTGGAAGGACATTTGCCAGATTTCTTCAATATAATGTTCCTTTTTTTTTTTTAACCTCCTTTCCATACTATTGTATTACTTCCTATTCTTTGAGAGCAAGTCACAAAATTTAGTCCACATTCTTCCTCAAGAAATGAGAAGTTAATAAGTTGAGTTTCACTATCTTGAAGAGGGGAGTATCTATATAAATTATTTAGAATTCTTCTACAGGAGCTTTCTTTCTTCTTCTCTATTCAGTCATTTCCTTCTCTCAGGGTGGACTCATGAATCTTTATTTGATACTATGAGTTATAATCTAGTACTATTTCATTTATTTTGTTGCTGACCAAATTATTCAAAGTTTGACCACCGGGAGCTCTTTCAAGTTGACTATTGAGTGACATGCTGCCATCATTTGGATTTTGAACACTTCTTTACTTTCTGGTATAACAACATATCCCAGGATCATTTTCTCTATTCTTTGCCCCAGACCTAGAATCAGTTATCTGTCCCAAGTACCCTGGTTCCTTTTATTGAAGAACAACATTAGAAACCAAGATTTGGGCCCCCACTACCACACTGTCATTCTGTCTAAGCCTCCCCACACACAAAACTAGGAAATATGTGTATGTATTCCAACCTACATATATGCAATACCTAAAATTATGTTAAGACCCTTTTGTCTCCATCTTAAGCTAAACATGAGTTTATGTTGATATTTCTTTTTTTTTAAATTTTCTATTTTTTATAAACATATATTTTTATGCCCAAGGGTACAGGTCTGTGAATCGCCAGGTTTACACACTTCAAAGCACTCACCAAAGCACATACCCTCCCCAATGTCCATAACCCCACCCCCCTTCTTTCAACCCCCCTCCCCCCAGAAACCCACAGTTTGTTTTGTGAGATTAAGAGTCACTTAAGTTCTGTCTCCCTCCCAGTCCCATCTTGTTTCATTTATTCTCCTACCCACTTAAACCCCCATGTTGCATCACCACTTCCTCATATCAGGGAGATCATATGGTAGTTGTCTTTCTCTGCTTGACTTATTTCGCTAAGCATGATACACTCTAGTTCCATCCATGTTGTCGCAAATGGCAAGATTTCATTTCTTTTGATGGCTGCATAGTATTCCATTGTGTGTATATATACCACATCTTCTTTATCCATTCATCTGTTGATGGACATCTAGGTTCTTTCCATAGTTTGGCTATTGTGGACATTGCTGCTATAAACATTCGGGTGCACGTGCCCCTTCGGATCACTACGTTTGTATCTTTAGGGTAAATACCCAGTAGTGCAATTGCTGGGTCATAGAGCAGTTCTATTTTCAACATTTTGAGAAACCTCCAAGCTGTTTTCCAGAGTGGTTGCACCAGCTTGCATTCCCACCAACAGTGTAGGAGGGTTCCCCTTTCTCCGCATCCTCGCCAGCATCTGTCATTTCCTGACTTGTTGATTTTAGCCATTCTTACTGGTGTGAGGTGATATCTCATTGTGGTTTTGATTTGTATTTCCCTGATGCCGAGTGATATGGAGCACTTTTTCATGTGTCTGTTGGCCATCTGGATGTCTTCTTTGCAGAAATGTCTGTTCATGTCCTCTGCCCATTTCTTGATTGCATTATTTGTTCTTTGGGTGTTGAGTTTGCTAAGTTCTTTATAGATTTTGGACACTAGCCCTTTATCTGATATGTCATTTGCAAATATCTTCTCCCATTCTGTCAGTTGTCTTTTGGTTTTGTTAAATGTTTCCTTTGCTGTGCAAAAGCTTTTGATCTTGATGAAACCCCAATAGTTCATTTTTGCCCTTGCTTCCCTTGCCTTTGGCGATGTTCCTAGGAAGATGTTGCTGTGGCTGAGGTCGAAGAGGTTGCTGCCTGTGTTCTCCTCAAGGATTTTGATGGATTCCTTTCTCACATCGAGGTCCTTCATCCATTTTGAGTCTATTTTTGTGTGTGGTGTAAGGAAATGGTCCAATTTCATTTTTCTGCATGTGGCTGTCCAATTTTCCCAACACCATTTATTGAAGAGGCTGTCTTTTTTCCATTGGACATTCTTTCCTGCTTTGTCAAAGATTAGTTGACCATAGAGTTGAGGGTCTATTTCTGGGCTCTCCATTCCATTCCATTGATCTATGTGTCTGTTTTTGTGCCAGTACCATGCTGTCTTGATGATGACAGCTTTGTAATAGAGCTTGAAGTCCAGAATTGTGATGCCACCAACTTTGGCTTTGTTTTTCAATATCCCTTTGGCTATTCGAGGTCTTTTCTGGTTCCATAAAATTTTAGAATTATTTGTTCCATTTCTTTGAAAAAGATAGATGGTACTTTGATAGGAATTGCATCCAGGAGCATGGAACATTTTTCCATTTCTTTGTGTCTTTCTCAATTTCTTTCATGAGTACTTTATAGTTTTCTAAGTATAGATTCTTAGCCTCTTTGGTTAGGTTTATTCCTAGGTATCTTATGGTTTGGGGTACAATTGTAAATGGGATTGACTCCTTAATTTCTCTTTCTTCTGTCTTGTTGTTGGTGTAGAGAAATGCAACTGATTTCCGTGCATTGATTTTATATCCTGACACTTTACTGATTTCTGTACAAGTTCTAGCAGTTTTGGAGTGGGGTCTTTTGGGTTTTCCACATATAGTATCACAACATCTGCGAAGAGTGATAGTTTGACTTCTTTGCCGATTTGGATGCCTTTAATTTCCTTTTGTTGTCTGATTGCTGAGGCTAGGTCTTCTAGTACTATGTTGAATAGCAGTGGTGATAATGGACATCCCTGCCGTGTTCCTGACCTTAGCGGAAAAGCTTTCAGTTTTTCTCCATTGACAATGATATTTGCGGTGGGTTTTTCATAGATGGCTTTGATGATATTGAGGTATGCGCCCTCTATCCCTACACTTTGAAGAGTTTTGATCAGGAAGGGATGCTGTACTTTGTCAAATGCTTTTTCAGCATCTATTGAGAGCATCATATGGTTCTTGTTCTTTCTTTTATTGATGTGTTGTATCACATTGACTGATTTGCGGATGTTGAACCAACCTTGCAGCCCTGGAATAAATCCCACTTGGTCGTGATGAATAATCCTTTTAATGTACTGTTGAATCCTATTGGCTAGTATTTTGGTGAGAACTTTCGCATCTGTGTTCATCAAGGATATTGGTCTATAGCTCTCTTTTTTGATGGGATCCTTGTCTGGTTTTGGGATCAAGGTGATGCTGGCCTCATAAAATGAGTTTGGAAGTTTTCCTTCCATTTCTATTTTTTGGAACAGTTTCAGGAGAATAGGAATTAGTTCTTTAAATGTTTGGTAGAATTCCCCCAGGAAGCCGTCTGGCCCTGGGCTTTTGTTTGTTTGGAGATTTTTAATGACTGTTTCAATCTCCTTACTGGTTATGGGTCTGTTCAGGCTTTCTATTTTTCCTGGTTCAGGTGTGGTAGTTTATATGTTTCTAGGAATGCATCCATTTCTTCAGACTGTCAAATTTGTTGGTGTAGAGTTGCTCATAGTATGTTCTTATAATAGTTTGTATTTCTTTGGTGTTAGTTGTGATGTCTCCTCTTTCTCTTTTCTTTTTGATAAGTCTGGCCAGGGGTTTATCAATTTTATTAATTCTTTCAAAGAACTAGCTCCTAGTTTTGTTGATTTGCTCTATTGTTTTTTTGGTTTCTATTTCATTGATTTCTGCTCTGATCTTTATGATTTCTCTTCTCCTGCTGGGCTTAGGGTTTCTTTCTTGTTCTTTCTCCAGCTCCTTTAGGTGTAGAGTTAGGTTGTGTACCTGAGACCTTTCTTGTTTCTTGAGAAAGTCTTGTACCGCTATATATTTTCCTCTCAGGACTGCTTTTGTTGTGTCCCACAGATTTTGAACTGTTGTATTTTCATTATCATTTGTTTCCTTGATTTTTTTCAATTCTTCTTTAATTTCCCGGTTGACCCATTTATTCTTTAAAAGGATGCTGTTTAGTCTCCATGTATTTGGGTTCTTTCCAAACTTCCTCTTGTGGTTGAGTTCTAGCTTCAGAGCACTGTGGTCTGAAAATATGCAGGGAATGATCCCAATCTTTTGATACCGGTTGAGTCCTGATTTAGGACCGAGGATGTGATCTATTCTGGAGAATGTTCCATGTGCACTAGAGAAGAATGTGTATTCTGCTGCTTTGGGATGAAATGTTCTAAATATATCTGTGATGTCCATCTGGTCCAGTGTGTCATTTAAGGCCTTTATTTCCTTGCTGATCTTTTGCTTGGATGATCTGTCCATTTCAGTGAGGGGAGTGTTAAAGTCCCTTACTATTATTGTATTATTGTTGATGTGTTTCTTTGATTTTGTTATTAATTGGTTTATATAGTTGGCTGCTCCCACGTTGGGGGCATAGATATTTAAAATTGTGAGATCTTCTTGTTGGACAGACCCTTTGAGTATGATACAGTGTCCTTCCTCATCTCTTATTATACTCTTTGGCTTAAAATCTAATTGATCTGATATAAGGATTGCCACTCCTGCTTTCTTCTGATGTCCATTAGCATGGTAAATTCTTTTCCACCCCCTCACTTTAAATCTGGAGGTGTCTTCGGTCTTAAAATGACTTTCTTGGAGGCAACATATAGATGGGTTTTGTTTTTTATCCATTCTGATACCCTGTGTCTTTCGATTGGGGCATTTAGCCCATTAACATTCAGGGTAACTCTTGAGAGATATGAATTTAGTGCCATTGTATTGCCTGTAAGGTGGCTGTTACTCTTTATTGTCTCTGTTCCTTACTGATCTACCACTTGTAGGCTCTCTCTTTGCTTAGAGGACCCCTTTCAATATTTTCTGTAGAGCTGGTTTGGTGTTTGCAAATTCTTTCAGTTTTTGTTTGTCCTGGAAGCTTTTAATCTCTCCTTCTATTTTCAATGATAACCTAGCTAGATATAGTATTCTTGGCTGCATGTTTTTCTTGTTTAGGGCTCTGAAAATATCATGCCAGCTCTTTCTGGCCTGCCAGGTCTCTGTGGATAAGTCAGCTGCCAATCTAATATTTTTACCAGTGTATGTTACAGACTTCTTTTCCCGGCTGCTTTCAGGATTTTCTCTTTGTCACTAAGACTTGTAAATTTTACTATTAGGTGACGGGGTGTGGGCCTATTCTTATTGATTTTGAGGGGTATTCTCTGAACCTCCTGAATTTTGATGCTCATTCCCTTTGCCATATTGGGGAAATTCTCCCCAATAATTCTCTCTATTATACCTTCTGCTCCCCTCTCTCTTTCTTCTTTTTCTGGAAACCCAATTATTCTAATCTTGTTTTGTCTTATGGTGTCACTTATCTCTCGAATTCTCCCCTCGTGGTCCAGTAGCTGTTTGTCCCTCTTTTGCTCAGCTTCTTTATTCTCTGTCATTTGGTCTTCTATATCGCTAATTCTTTCTTCTGCCTCATTTATCCTAGCAGTGAGAGCCTCCATTTTTTATTGTACCTCATTAATAGCTTTTTTGACTTCAACTTGGTTAGATTTTAGTTCTTTTATTTCTCCAGAGAGGGCTTTTATATCTCCCGAGAGGGTTTCTCTAATATCTTCCATGCCCTTTTCGATACCAGCTAGAACCTTGAGAATTATCATTCTGAACTTTAGATCTGACATATTACCAATGTCCGTATTGATTAGGTCCCTAGCCTTCGGTACTGCCTCTTGTTCTTTTTTTTGTGGTGAATTTTTCCGCCTTGTCATTTTGTCCAGATAAGAGTATATGAAGGAGCAAGTAAAATACTAAAAGGGTGGCAACAACCCCAGGAAAATATGCTTTAACCAAATCAGAAGAGATCCCAAATCGTGAGGGGGGAGAAAGGGGATAAAAAGAGGTTCAAAAAGAAAGAAAGAAAAAAAAGAAAAAAAAAAGCAAAGAATTAAAAAAAGAAAACAAATAAAGAAAAATATAAAAAAGAAAAAATATATATATTAGATAAATTAGTTAAAAAACGTTAAAAAAGAAAAGGGTAAAAGTTAAAAAAAATTCAGCAGAAGAAGGGAAAAAAAAATGAAAAAGAACAAAATTAAATTAACTGCAAGACTAAAAAAATCACAGGGAGAAAGCCATGAGTTCCGTGCTTTGCTTTCTCCTCCTCTGGAGTTCTGCTGCTCTCCTTGGTATTGAAACTGTACTCCTTGGTAGGTGAACTTGGTCTTGGCTGGATTTCTTGTTGATCTTCTGGGGGAGGGGCCTGTTGTATTGATTCTCAAGTGTCTTTGCCCCAGGCGGAATTGCACCGCCCTTACCAGGGGCCGAGCTGAGTAATCCGCTTGGGTTTGCTTTCAGGATCTTTTGTTCCCTGAGCGCTTTTTGTAGAGTTCCGGAGGACGGGGATACAAATGGCGGCCTCCTGGTCTCCGGCCCGGAGGAGCCGAGAGCCTGGGGCCCCACTCCTCAGTGCACCCTCAGAGAACAGTGCCCAGTTACTCCTGTCTGCCTGACCTCCGGCCGCGCTCCGAGCTCACCGAGCCTGCGACCGGTTCAAGGCAACACCGAGCTGCGAGCTTACTGTCGGCTCTGTCTCTGCAGCCGGCTTTCCCGTTCCAATACCCGCAAGCTCTGCGACACTCAGACACCGACGATCCTTCTGTGACCCTGCGGGACCTGAGGCCACACTGACCCCAAGAGGTCTTCACCCCGGTTTAGCCTCTGGAGCGATGTCCCTCAGCGGAACAGACTTTTAAAAGTCCCGATTTTGTGCTCCGTTGCTCCGCCGCTTGCCGGGAGCCGGCCCCTCCCCCCGGGGTCTATCTTCCCGTCGCTTTGGATTCACTTCTCCGCCAGTCCTACCTTTCAGAAAGTGGTTGTTTTTCTGTTTCTAGAATTGCTGTTCTTCTTCTCTTCGATCTGCCGATGGGTTTGCAGGTGTTTGCAATCTTTAGATAAGTTATCTAGCTGATCTCCTGCTAGCTGAAGTAGTCTCAGCCTGCTACTTCTCCGCCATCTTGACTCCTCCCTCCTATGTTGATATTTCTGACTCTAATCTACTACCACATTGTTCACTGGTGCTAACCCCACCTCCCTGGTTATCTGTATCCTTCCTTCCCACAGTGAGAAACCTGGCTTCCACTCCCCCCCCATTCATTTATTCATTGATCAACCCAGTATATTTATATAAAGTAGACTCAGAACTGCTAACCTATCGCCTCCTGAGAAATAATTTTACCAACTACAATACAATTGTTTATGTCTCGTTGCCTTTGTTTTCAGTCTTTCAACTCCCAGTCAAAACACTGTTTCCCAAAGTTACTTAGATCAATGTATTTTTTTCTTCCATCTCTCATGTCATTAAATATCCTGCCAAAGCACAGCTCCTAATGTCTGGATATCCATAAAATCAGCATGCTCAAACTTACGTTTCCTTAGGATGTTAATTTGAGTTGCTTTATTCATTATTCTGAGCAATTCATGCCTTGTCCAAACAAATAGATAACCTTAGACAAGAAAATAGTCTATCCAGAATCACAGAATTTTAGAATGCAAAGACTTTAGGTATCACCTAATCTATTCTTACAATCCATGCTGGAATATTCTCTCTCTGACAGATATTTTCTGCAAGAATGTTGAACTCACTGTTTTCCCAGGAGTAGAGTCCTTTGACTAACTGTAATATTTAATATTTTTTTTTCAGTTCTAGTGTCCCCAGGTAAAACACTGGGGTTTTGTTGTGGTTGTTAGTGCCAGCTTTTAGGACATCAACTGTAATCTTTATTCTCAGCTTGCAAATATGTTTTAAAGAAATCAAGTCCTTGAAATTTCTGAAGATAAAACAAGAAAAATAGCAACTGGCTTTTCATAGGAGAACTTAAGTGAAGGTTCTGTTAATACATCATGCTTTATTGGCATATTAAACTATATACTGTACATCTTTTTCTTGCCTAATTCCTGTAATTGAGAGAAAATGATATACAATTACATCAATTTAAACTACACAGAATGTTCTGATCATTGCTATTGGCTTACAAGAGCTGTTATCTCAACATATCCAATCATCAGCAAATTCTTTTAGTTTGAATTATATTGATTTTTTAAAAAGAATATAGAGAGGCAATGTATACAGTAGAAAGAATATTAAACCAGGAGCCAAGAGCCCTGAGTATTCATTGCCATAGAGACATTAATTAATTTTGTGACCTTGGGTAGGTCACTGAGCTGACTTTGTTTCAAATTCTTTGCCAATAATATAAGGATATTAGAACATAAGTAGTTATAGTCAAAGGATTTTTGCACTTTATGTCTTTCTTTAGTCAACCCAAATCCATTTTCAAGGAGGAAAACGGATTACAGCAAATATATATGTGAGAAATAAAACTAATCATTGTTAAATGTATTACGTGTCTTAAAATCTTGGAATAAATGAGGTCACTCTGTGCAGTATGGTGCAGACTCTGAAATCAGCTTGCCCCCCACCCCCCAAATTCCAGCTTTGTTGTTCACCAGCTATGCAATTGCTTTCAGCCACAGGCTTTCATCTCTAAAATGCAGATAATAATGATTACCTTGGAGGTATGGATTAAATAAAACAATGACTGTGAAGGGTCCAGTCCTCAGCACACAGAGAGTACTCAATAAACAGTAGTCATTATGGAATAGAATCATAGGGTTATTTCAGTAGTGAGGCAATGACTGAAAAATAATATGGCTGAGTATCACAGAGAAAGGACTCGAAGCTAGTGCTAATCCTTACATGTAGGTTTAGGCTCCCATATTGTTCGTATCTAATACTTTGGGTAGAGTAATTGGTACTTGGAGAGTGGAATCAATCCTGGATTGATCACCATAGTGTGTCAGCAACTCAGACCTATCCCGGAAAGATAACTGTAGCATTGCACCGTATTCACAAAGGACTCCATTATAACCAGAAATAAGGTGGCCTGAACCACAAAGAATCAGGCAGAGCAACAAATAGAAAAAGGTAAGAAGTCCCCAAAATTGTTCAGATGCCTGAAGTGAGGAGATAGTAGAAGATTACAGACCTGTATATAGAATATCTGTGTGCTTATGATATTTATGTATTCTCAATTTCTTTTTGTTCAAAGATTGTACTCATTTACTCTGGCACCAGCAATTGAACAAATATTAAATACTTACTAAATAGCTACTAATACCTGGGAATACTGAGCAAAACAAAACATTATCTCTTCCTACAAGTCATCAAAGAAAGTGTGGTAAGAAGACCACGAAAATGCAGACTTTATCGGGGCACAGGTGGAAAGAAGAACTCCTTCCTGTCAATTTTTGTTTCTCATTGGAGATAAGGGGACTTAATGTATCTTTGCCTCAGTTCTAGCTGAATCCCATTCAGCGGACACTATTGCTTGTTTAGTTCTGAGTCTGAGCCTGGTTATGATCAGCAGGCTTTTGGCAGTTACCTCAAAAGCAGGTAACTCCTTATATGTAACCTACCTGCTCAGAACCCCAGTGCCTCTAAGAATATGGGCAATTTCTGCTCTGAAACTCAGCCCTGTGGTAAGATGCTTAATATCTAGGAAAGGGTTTTCTTGTTGCCAGGTACCCACTGGACCCGAAAACACAAGCTGTTGGAGTCTTCCTGTAAGAGTACTCTTGTTGCTTCTTGCTGGACCTGCTGCCTCCTGAGGGTCCTGGTTCTGCTTCTCTGTGCTTCTTTTTGACCTCTCCTTCCTTCAAGGGCCTAAAGAAATTCAACTTCCTCCATGAATGCTTCCATGACTACCCGAATCCTCTCTGGAAATGTCCCATTTCCACATGGAACTCATGGTCAGTAGGAGACAATTTAATCTTTGTTCACGAACCATTTCATTTCATGATATCTGCCATTCATTGTATTTATGTGAGTTTAACTTGCCCAACTCATTTGCATGGTTCTTGGGAGCTGGGACCATGATGCAGGTTTACTCCATCCTCTGCAATTCTAGCCCAGTGGAGTCTATTTTTGGAGCTTACTGAATGCTGGTTTAGAGTATTTCTGATTCTGAACTACATAAAACAAGTAGAAGGACAGGTTTAAAGAAGATTGGGAGAGCGCAACATTTACTTTTCAAAAGTTCACTGAGCCAAATTGAAAATGTGTTATGCTAAGAATATCTTCAGTTCCTAAATGCCTGTATTATAGGAAAATATTCATCCTATATGATGTGTTGTCTAAGGCTCATGAAATCTTGGAAGAGTTTTAATAAATCATCATTGAATGAAAAGAGTTTATTTTAGTACCTGCAAAAGACTACATATCTTGAAAAGGCCTTCATGAAAGATAAGTTTTCTGTTCTAGATTAAAGAAGCCTCACAACCAAACACACATGCTTCTGAGTACTGAATCAGATAAAAACAAAACAAAACAAAATTATTTTTATTTTTTGTCTTTTTTGTTATTTGTCCCATTAAGAACATTTTGAGACAACGGACAAGCTTTGAATAAGGCTATGAATTAAAGTATTATAATGGATGCCTGGGTGGCTCAGTGGGTTAAGCCTCTGCCTTCGGCTCAGGTCATGATCTCAGGGTCCTGGGATCGAGTCCCGTGTCGGGCTCTTTGCTCAGGAGGGAGCCTGCTTCCTCCTCCCTCTCCGACTGCCTCTCTGCCTGCTTGTGATCTCTCTGTCAAATAAATAAATAAAATCTTTTTTAAAAAAGTATTATAGCAATATTAATCTCCTGACTGTGACAATTGGACTGTTTATGTGACAAAATGCCCTTTTTTAGAAAACACGACAAAGTATTTACTCTTTCCTAAAAAAAAAGAGTTCAGGAGATACAATGAAATCTTTATGCTTTCCTAAAAGAAGGGCATTATCTCACATGACTACAGACCAATTATCAGAATCAGGAAATTAATATTGATACACTATACTTATCTAACTGTATAGTAAATGAGAGAGAGAGAGAATGACTAAAGCAAATGTCTTAAAAACTTGTCAGTTGGGGAACATAGATAAAAGGTCTATGGGAATTCTTTGTACTAGTCTTACAACATCTTTGTAAGTTGGAAACATTTCAAAATAAAATATTAGATTTGTAGATCAAATCAGTAGAATATTTAAAGTATTATTTTTGCTGAAAGTGCTGTCTTAGGCTGTTTGGGCTGCTATAATAAAATGCCACAGACTGGGTACCTTATAAACAACAGACTTTTATTTCTCTCAGTTCTGGAGTCGGGGAAATCCAAGATCAAGGCACCAGAAGATTCAGCATCTGGTGAGAGCCTGCTTTCTGGTTCACTGCCAGCTGTCTTCTCACTGTGTCCTTATAGGGTGGAAGGGGTGAAGGAGCTCTTCGGTGCTTCTTTTGTAAGAGCATCAATATGGGAGCTCCACTCTCATGATCTAACCCCTCTCAAAGGCACCCCCTCCAAACAGCATTACAATGGGGATTAGGTTTTAACATATGAATTTTGGGCAGACAACATTCAGTCAATAATACATATTTTATGTAACACACGTCTCCTACCTATAAATTCCTATTTTACCTCTTGAGGACTCTGTTCCATTTTCTGACATGTGGCTTAAGAAATACAAGAGCCATTCTGACTCTAAATGAACACTGTCCATATATTAGTTTCAACTGAAAATTTTGTTCCAGTACTATGTTGAAAGAAAGTGGTGAGAGAGGACACCTTTGTTTTGTTCCTAACCTTAGGGGAAAAGTTCTCAGTTTTTTACCATTGTGTATGATGTTAGCTGTGGGAATATATATATATATATATATATATATATAGCCTTTATTATGTTGATGCATGTTCCCTCTAAACCTATTTTGAGTGTTTTTATCCTGACTGGATGTTGTACTTTGCCAAATGTTTTTTCTGCATCGATTGAGATGATTGTTTTTTATCCTTTTTTTGTTGATGTGATATATCACATGGATGGCTTTACAAATATTGAACCACCCTTGCATCCCAGGAATAAATCCCACTTGATTGTGGTGAATGATTTTTTAAAATGTATTATTGGATTCACTTTGCTATGTAATTTTGATTTGTATTTCCCTGATGAGAGTGATGTTGAGCATCTTTTTATGTGTCTGTTGGCCATCTTGATGTCTTCTTTAGAAAAATGTCTATTCATGTCTGCCCATTTTTTAATTGGATTATTTGTTTTTTAGATGTTGAGTTTTATAGCTTCTTTTGGTTACTAAAAACAAACATCAAAACATTTCAATCTTCAATCCATCCCTTCTTCTAAAAAGAGAGAAAGTACAAGGGTCTTTGGCCAGGGGTGGCGGGGTTTGGGGGGAGAAGGTAAGAACAGGTTATTCTGAAAGTAAGAGCTGGCATTATGGAACCAGCACTGCTGGTGGAGTTTATAGTAGATGGGGCTACCAACAGCAGTAGTGGTCTGGTCCCTGAAAGAAACCACACATTCATAAGAACTGTCACAGTCCTCAACTTGTCTTGGATGAGCCCTCTCCTGGAGTCTTCATCTCCCTTCATTTTGGTCAGTGGCTCACAAAATAAACAATGACTCACTTCCACTTGATTATGGTGACAGAGTTGTCCTGCAGAGAACATGAGAGTATTATTTATCGGCAATTCTGGTTCAAAAACCAATCAGATGTGAGCTTCCAACAGTGACGAGTGTACCACAAATTTAAGTTTGTGGGTCGCCAATCTCGGAAGCAGATATGAACCGCAGTGAATCATGGGTTCTAAACAAACAGCTACACCTTGGTGACACTGAGACTTTGTTGCTCCTCAGTCATTATGCAAAAAGGTGATAGCCAATTTTAACTAGAGTGATTTAAGTAAAGAATGATAGCTATTCTGATATAATTATGACCTGAGTAAAAAATCTTAATTCTACTAGGCAGGTTTTGATCAAAGCACACACACAAAAACACTTTTTTAAAAGGAGGATTTCTATGCCATCAAAATACATGATCGTAGCAGCATTTTATTGTGAGACATATGCATTGTGGCCACTTTATAAATATTTGCAGAATGAAGGCAAATACTTCAAAGTACACCACCAATGGATCCTGGAAGATGTGAGAAAACTGCAAGAATGAAAATGTCTGGGCTTTTTTCTTTTTCTTTTTCTTTTTAAGATTTTATATTTATTTGAGAAAGTGAGAGAGATCACAAGCAGCGGGGAGGGACAGAGGCAGAGAGAGAAGCAGACTCCCCACCAAGCAGGGAGCCCAACACAGGACTCAGTCACAGGACCTTGAGATCATGACCTGACCCACAGGCAGATAACTTAACCAACTGAGCCACTCAGGGGCCCAATGTCTGGGCTTTCTAACAGATCAAGTTGTAGGATATCTGGAGTTTTGTTACTATGAAAGACTTGCATTTTTAGTCTACTAGAGATGGAGGGGGGGCCCATGCTTTATGAGAAAAAATGAAGACAGGCAGAGATTCTCACAAATGAGTCGAAGTCACTATACTTGGTTAAATGCTGCCTACTTTCCTCTAGAATTTATTGTTTCCAGTTTAATTTTGTGCATTTATACTATTATGTGCAAACTCAAGGGAGTTTTTTGGAATCATGACCTACACTTTAGAAACTTAATAAGTATGACTTAGGCTGTATGGCTCACGGGAGTACTCCATTCAACCAGCAGATTTAAGACTAAAGAGGAATAACTATCCAACCAATTCTTGTTACAAAGAAAAACTATACAGTCTTTCTAAGCCTTTATTGAAGGGCAATTTTCTTTCAAAAATTCATAAATCCAAGGATTACTCTTGGGCTCAATGTTACTATTTCAGGTCTTAGCAATTGGAATAAAGCTCTATCATAGAGAGGTCCTATTAAGCAATTTAAGACCAACTTATTTAATTCTTTTTCCTTAAACGTCACTTACCTTTAAGAAATAAGGAGAAGATCCTAAGATAAAAACCTTCATGGTCAGTTGGGGCTGATATTGTGTCACTGCAGTTACACAGCTCACAGTGTTTTAATGGACTTTCTAGTTATAGAGAACGCATGTGATTTGAAACCAAAATGATTTTTGAAGTACTCAAATTAATATTTCCTAAAAATTTTCAGAAAAAAATAACTCATAAGCATTATATATTTTCTTGTAAAGCATCAGTTGATCATAAAGTTAAAATACTTAATTACTGTTTCATTGTTTTAATGAAGTCTTTTATCTGAAGAATTTTTCAGAAATATGGTGGAGTATGCCAGTTTTGAAGGTCCTCACCAAAGTAATTAATTCAACAAGAATGTACTTAATGCTTGTTGTGTGTCAGATACTGTGTTAAGTCCTAGGAAAACAATAAGTAAGATGTTATTCCTGCTCTCAAGAACTGTGATATCTACAAAGAACTTATCAAATTCAGCTTCCAAAATCACACACACACACACACACACAAAAAAAAAACCCAGTCAAGAAATGGGCAGAAGATATGAACAGATATCCCTCCAAAGAAGACATGCAAATGACCAACAGACCCATGAAAAAATGCTCAACATCACTCAGAATCAGGGAAATACAAATCAAAACCACAATGAGATACCACCTCACACTGATCAAAATGGCTAAAATTAACAAGTCAGGAAACAACAGATGTTGGTGAGGATGCAGAAAAAGGGGAACCCTCTTACGCTGCTGATGGGAATGCAAGATGGTATAGCCACTCTGGAAAACAGCATGGAGGTTCCTCAAAAAGTTAAAAATAATGCTACCCTATGAACCAGCAATTGCACTATTAATTATATACTCCAAAGATATAAGTGTAGTAATCTGAAGAGGCACATGCACACCAATGTTGATAACAGCAATGTCTACAATATTCAAATGAGTGAAAGAGCCCAGATGTTCATCAACAGATGAATAGATAAAGAAGATGTGATACTTGTATACAATGGAATATTACTCAGCCATAAAGAAAATGAAATCTTGCCATGTGCAATGACATGGATGGAACTAGAGGGTATTATGCTAAGTGAAATAAGTCAGTCAGAGAAAGACAAATGCAATATGATTTCACTCATATGTGAATTTAAGAAACAAAACAGATGAACATAGGGGAAGGGAAGGAAAAATAAAATAAGATATAAACAGAGAGGGAGGCAAACCATGAGAGACTCTTTAACTTTAGGGAACAAACTGAGGGTTACTGGAGGGGTGGAGGGTGGGGGGATGGGGGTAATTGGGTGATGGGACTTAAGGAAGGTACTTGATGTAATGAGCACTGGGTATTACGTGAAACTGATGAATCACTAAATTTTACCTCTGAAACCAATAATACATTGTGTTTTAACTAAATTGAATTTAAATACAAAGTCAAGAACTGTGATATAGGCAAAAATATGTAGAGAATTTAATCATCATTTTTACTTTAATACAGTTCTTTTAAAATTTTAGAGGAATTTTAATTTAAAACCTTATAAACTATTTATTCAACTAAAGAATGAAAATTACATACATGGTAAATTTTTACCACAGAATTAATTTAATTTAAGAGGCTCTAGTTCAATATCTGTGCAGGCAATAATTTGAAATGAGCTCTTTTAAAAAGGAATATGCTCTGAACAAGACAAACCAATAAACAGCAAACCAGCAAATATTTAATTTTTTTCATAAGGAATATATTCATTTCTAAATATACAGACATCCCTCCAATCTTCTCTCTTGCCTCCTGACAATAACCCCTGTACTACTTCTTCCTCTTCTAATCACAGCTCAAGCCAGTACAGATCTGGAAACATTCCAGAAAACTATTTTTGCGGAGGTCACCAGCAAAATCCTATAGTGCTCTGCATTTTGATCTTATCCTGGCCTTTCTAATACATACTTTCCCTATTTTTCATTCTTCCTGTCCTCTCTTTCTCTGTCTTCTTTATAGATCCTTCTTCTGCCTGTTCCCAGATAAAAGAGCTCTACGGGTTATATCACATATCTTTTATTCTTACTCAATATCCACTCACATTCTTTCAATAACCAGATACATGTAGATAACAATATCTAGGTGAGAGTGAAAATATAAATTGAAACACAAATTTTAGTAATATTTCTGTCTTGGATCTCAATCCCTCAGTCTTCATGTTCAGATCCATACAAAGAACTCTTTACTAAGTATCTCTCTCTCTCTCCTCTAGTTGAAGTAGAGTTTACACACAATGTTACATTGGTTTCAGGTATACAACATAGTGATTCGGCAAATGCATAACATTATTCTATGCCCACCACAAGTGTAGCTACCATCTGTTACCATACAATGCTATTACAATACCACTGACTATATTCTATAAGATATCCCAATTAGTGTATCAAGCTCAATATGCAAATCTCGGCCTTGCGCCCCCACCAAGACTTACACCCCTACCACAAGGTCCTATCTCAGTGAACAGTATCACCATCTGTTCAGTTGCTCAAGCCTAAATACTCAAAGCTACACTTGAATTTTCCTTTTGCCTCACTCCCATATCCAATCACCATATTTCCTCCCATCTGAGGCCTGCTGATCCTAGGATTACACTTAGGCTCTAGTTCCTTTACAAAATCATCCCTGGAGCTCTCTAAGCCCCACATCACAGCACCCACACCCACAGCTGGCATTGCCTGCCCCCTCACACCCTGTATTTCTCATCAGACAGAAAATTATGCTGTCAAGAGTCCTTATTTTCTTTCAGAATTGTGTTCTCAGCACCACGGAGAGCACCCGGTGCTGAGTAACAGCACTCATAACACCAGTTAAAACAAAATAATGACTTATACACAATAGGAAGTAGGAAAGCCGGGATTGAAAGTTAGGCAGCTGGCTCTAGAGTTTGTGCTTCTAACCGCTATTGCACATTGCATTCAGCACTTAATAAGTATTGATTTAAATAAGTTAATAAAAACAGACTTGCTCTTAATTCAGCACAATTAAGTCTGGAGGGGCATGGGACTGTGTAATGTCCAGATATAAATAGATGCCTAAGAGCTAAAACTTTCAGGCATAAACAGAGAATTTACTTTTTAAATGAAAAACCTCCAAATAATATGACAGTAATGTGACAAGACAGTAATGCAACATCAATCACCTTTTTATCCAGAAGCAGAAAACTTGTATCTCTCTGCTTAGAAGCCAGACTTAAATGGAGACTGTTAACTTTGTGTGGTGTTTAAAATTAAGATGACTGGTTCAATAGGTACAGTTACCTGATTTAGGCTAGAAATGTCCTGCTTTTTCTCAGTTACAGAGGCAGTTTTTAATTAAAGATAGACAACCGTTTCACAAGACATGTTGAAATGGAAGGAAAGCTGAAGACTACAAGACAAAATTCATCCAGAGAAAAGACACAGGCTAATTTGTTATTTGGGAAGTGAGGCAAAAAGTTTTGCATACTATAGTTGCCCCAGAACCTTTCATGAATTATTGTCTGATGTAAAATTTTTCCTCATAATTATGATGGAATTATACAGAGCATAGTAAATTAAAATTAGTACCCTCTCATTATAAAGCCAAAAAAGAGTAATACTTTTCTAGTTAAGCATATAGAGTCATAGGATATTTAAGTTGGATGAAAATTGAGAAGTGATTTGCTTTTTTTTCTCATTGAATGTGAAAATCCTACTACTGTATCCCTGATGGATAGGGTAGTTTTTGCTGAAATACTTCTACTGACAGGAAATCCAGCATTTCATCAGGCAAGTTCACTTAGCATTGAGAGGCTCCCATTCTTCCAGACATGAATTCTTTCAGACATGAATCTAAATCTACATCCACGTGACTTACGTTCATTAGCCTATATCCTAGTCTGCTTGGGCTGCTGCAACAGATACCATAGACTAGATGCCTTATAAAGAACAGACATGTATCTCTCACAGTTCTGGAGGCTGGGAAGTTTAAAGTCAAGGCACCAGCACGGTTTCATTTGGTGAGGTCCTCTTCTTGGTTCACAGCCAACACTTCCTCTGTCTTTACATGATGGGGGGGGGCGCTAGGAATCTCTCTGGAACCTTTATTATAAAGGCACTAATCCCATTCATGAAGAATCTACCTCCATGATTCAAGCACCTTCCAAAGACCTCACCTTCTAGTACCATCATTTGGGCATTAAGGTTTCAAAATATGAATTTTGGAAGGGCACAAACATTCAAACTAGAGCAGTCCCTATTCTGCCCTCTGGAGCAAAGCAAACAGAATTACTCTCTCTTCAATATTTTAATCTTATGATAGAAAATAACATGGCAAAGCTGAAAAGGATCACACAGAATAACAAAACACATTCCTTTTGAAGAACAAAGAAAGGAAACTTGGAGTCGTCATACCAGGCATCCCTGTGCTCAGATACTAGAGAGCTACTGCTAAATCCTTTCTGACTGACCTTTCCCCTGATTCTTAGGTCTTTTTATTACTTTACTATATTTGATTGTCATTTGACGATTATCATGTGACTCTCCCAGACCATGTATATTAAGATAATAATCATTTCTTGATTAGCCCTTGTCTGGTGAAAGCTAAACAATTTTGTTAGACTTTACTAATGACTGTGATCTTCAAAACAGGACACACAGCAGTGGCTACAATTGTTTCCCAGTTAAGGATTACAATAGTCATGATGAAGAGACGTCCACCCAAACCATTATAGCACTAGGTAAAGTAGCTTTTAAAATATAGGGGTGCCTGGGTGGCTCAGTCGGTTGAGCAGCTGCCTTTGGCTTGGGTCATGATCCCGGGGTCCTGGGATCGAGCCCCGCCTTGGGCTCCCTGCTTGGCGGAGAGCCTGCTTCTCCCTGTCCCTCTGCCTGACTCTTTGTCTACTTGTGGTCTCTCTCCATCTCTCTGATAAAATAAATAAAATCTTTAAAAATCATTAATCATTTAAAAATGATTTTTTAAACCATTAAATGATTTTAAAAATCATTATCAGGTTCTCCTAGAGCATCGAAGTAATTGCAGACCACAGTGTTAACAAATGTTTGCCACTATAACAAATGGGTTATCATTTTTCCAGCTTCTATCATCAGTGGTTCTGTTTTGTTTTGTTTGCCATTTGCTGTCCAGCCCTTAAGATAAAAATTCCAGCCTTCTGTTATGGCAACACTCTGCTCCTAGGATCAATTTCTGTATGCAGCAGGCTGCAGTTTCAAACAATCCCCACATCTCAGGGGCTTAATATTTGCAAAAGATTATTTCTCACACTATATGACCACAGTGTTGTTAAGAATTCTTGGTTTATGCTTGGTTCCCTAAATGATGAGGGCTCCAACTAGATGTAGACTTCCATTTTTGCTACTGACAAAAGAGCTCCCTTTAGTGCTTCTCTTTGGCAATTAAATGCTACCTAAGTGTGCTTGGGTGGCTCAGTTAGTTAAGACCTGACTCTTGAATTCATGGTCATGGGTTCAAGCCCTCCATTGGGCTCCATGCTAAGCCTAGAGCCTACTTAAGAAGAAGACAAGATGGGCTTGGGAGGAAGACAAACCATAAGTGACTCTTAATCTCACAAAACAAACTGAGGGTTGCTGAGGGGAGGGGGGTTGGGAGAAGGGGGGTGGGGTTATGGACATTGGGGAGGGTATGTGCTTTGGTGAGTGCTGTGAAGTATGTAAACCTGGCAATTCACAGACCTGTACCCCTGGGGATAAAAATATATGTTTATAAAAAATTAAAAATTAAAAAAAGAAGAAGAAGAAAACAAGAAAGAAGAAAAAGAAGAAAGTTTCTACCTAGCTGTGACATATGCCACTTTCACTCACACTTTAATTGGTCAAAGCAAGTGATGTGGTTGGGACGGGGTGGGGGGGCGGCGGCAGAAAAGTGCAATCCTCTCCTGTGTCTGGAAGGCAAAGAACTGGAGTATTTGTGGGAGTGCCTGGGTGGCTCAATGGGTTAAAGCCTCTGCCTTTGGCTCAGGTCATGATCCCAGGGTTCTGGGTTCGAGCCCTGAATCGTGCTCTCTGCTCGGCAGGGAGCCTGCTTCCTCCTCTCTCTCTACCTGCCTCTCTGACTACTTGTGATCTCTCTCTGTCAAATAAATAAATAAAATCTTAAAAAAACAAACAAACAAACAAAAAGAACTGGAGTATTTGTAAAGCCCAAATGAACACCAGATTTCCCAATCCCTCCTTTTACCTATTGGTCTACTAATCACAGAGTAGTGTCTCCCCTATTTTCTTTTTAAAGTTAAGTTGCTGGGAAATATTATCCCAAGATGCTTCCCATAAAAAGCATACAAACTGTGCCACAAAGGAATAAATAAAATGGGGAAATAGAAGCTAATATAAACATATTACTTGATTTTAATACATTTTAATTTTTTTATTGAGTATAGTTAGTTCATACACAATGTTATGTGAGTTTCAGGTGCATATTTCTCACTTCTTTATATCTTTGTTTATGTATATATTGGCTCCAGATACAAGAGAGTGGAAATGTTTTTCATGGCCCCTCTAGAAACAGAAACAGCATATGGAATTAACCTAGAGTTTAAATTCTTAGGTCTTTATTCTTCTTAATTACCAAAAGGGCTGGGAGAGTGATTTCAGAAGGGAAGTTCTATAAATATTCTTCCCTCTTCCATTTAGTATTTTCATTTCGTTTTTTAAAGATTTTATTTACTTATTTGAGAGACAGTGAGAGAGAGCAGGAGCAGGGAAGAGAGGGAGAAGGAGGCTGTCCACTGAGCAAGGAACCTGACCGCTGGACCCTAGAATCATGACCTGAGCCAAAGGCTTAACCCCTTAACCGACTGAGCCACCCAGGTGCCCCCATTTAGTATTTTCATATACAAAGACAATTTAGTCTCACCCCCAGCATAAAAAGCCCATGTGTTATAGCAGCTTTATCTTGGCACAATTAGAGATAGAAGTAAGAACCATTTTCTTCAATATAGAGACATCTGTCAGAGGAATCAAGGAAGAACTCAGCCACACAGTTGCAAGGGAAATTGTTCCTGACAGACACATGTGAGTTAAAGCAGCTACACATTGGTAAAAGGTAAGTTTACTAGAACAAAATTGCATGTTGTACTGTTGAAACTGCTACACAGAATCACACTGCAACTTAAGAAAGCTTTTCTTTGCAAAATTTCTTCTCCAGCATACGTTTTTCACACTAATCTCTCTTCCCTTAACTGGGGCAACACCAAAAGAAAACAGCACTTTTTTGACTGAGTAACACATAGTGTGTAAATACTATCTTTTGTTTCATCTGAAACCTTGCCAATGATTTCTGTATGTTATCTCTTAGAGCTAAGAAAATAAATGCCCTTTATACTTGCTAAATCTCTTTTAACCAAAAAGTATGAACAAAACAGAAAATTGTGTTGCTTCCCACATAATTTCCATATTCAACTTTTTGCATCAGATTTTCCTTTTTTAAAACCCTGAGAACTGTTGACAAGTTAATCTAACTGTATAGAAATGGATAAAATAGGAAAAATATTTTTAGAGTAGCATTTAAATTTTCCTCCAGTTATTTTATGTTCTCCGTGATTTGAAATACTACTTTTGAAATATAACAATGAAAAACCATCTCCCATATTATTAATAATCGATAACTTACCAAAAAAATGACTATAAGAATAAGTGTGAATTTTTTTAATTGAATTGTTCTACATTCATGCATATTATCTATTTGCCAGTGGCTAATTAAATTATTCTTATAATACTTAAAATATTTTTTAGGTCATCATTTGGAATGATGTTATCACGTAGGTCAAAAATAAGCCCATTTATATAAAAGGGATGGTAGACCTGAGTAATAATGTTCAAGGAACACACACTAAGATGCTTAAGGAAAAATCCGGTATGGATTCCTCTCCACTGAATCAGCAATTGCAATTAAGAGTAGCTAATGACAAAAATCAGAGGGCCTTCAGATTACTATAGACATGGCTCACTTTCACAAATAGTACAAATGTGACCTGAGTAACTTTCCATACTAAACAATAATCAGCAGACTGCCTTTGAAGATGCATTATTCAAAATAAAATTTATGTAACCATAGTAAGTTAATATTGTTTCAAGATAGTTCATAAGTGCTTTTAATATTAACATCTACCTTTTTTAGAATTATGATTCCTACAACCTCTATAGAGAATTCTATAGGGTGGAATCACTGCCCAGAATCTCATATTCTTAATATAGCACCATAACCTAAAACAGGATTAAGGTTAATCATGTGGAAATTTGCACACTGATGTATCCTTTGTTCTAGAGGTAGTCTCGTGTAATGATTAAACACTGGGTCTCTGGAGATAGAGACCTATGCTCCCGATAACAGTGCCTACCTTACAGGGTTGTCAGGATTAAATGAGTAAATAAATAGAATGTTAAATACTTAGCATAGTGCCTGCAGCAAAACATATCCTCAATAAATATTTTCTATAATTATTATATTGTATATTATTCAGACAAGCTTCATGGGGAGATGACACGCAGGGAAAAAAGAATATGAAGGTTAAATGCACCATAAAAATAGGCCACACTTGACTCATAGAGACAAGGTATAAATAAACATCCACAAAATCATACCCATTTTTACAACACTACTTGAAATCTACTTTTGTTTACCTTCTAAGAATTGAGTTCAAAATGCCGTATAACTCTACCAAAATTTAATTACAGTGTTAAAGCACAAAGATAGCTTAGAGTGTATATTCTGCCCCCTGACTTTTGTAGCTTGTACCGGAAAAAAGAAGTCAACGCCCAGAATTAAATCCAAGAACAAACAAAATATTTTTTCTATCATTTCAAAAGGCAGGGAAACAGGATGGAATGTAGCCGGCACAAGTTATCATCAACCCCAGTCCCTCTGGGCGTTAGTACACACCTTTTCATATATCTGGTTGACTCTGTAGTTGGGCAGTATCACCCAACCATGCAAAGTGCTCTTCTTGCTGACTCCTTATTGGTATCTTTTCTGTCTAAACTTGTTCAAATACACATAAATAGTGGTGACTCAATGAAAAATAAAGTTCTATAAGACATGGATTATTTTTTAATTGCAATGATTGGGCTGGAGAGCTAAAAGAAATTACATAAAGAAGAAATGCCAATGAGCCAGATGTGATTTGTAAAGAGGTTTCCTCTCTGTGTAACTCCTTCAAAGCAAAATTATATCCTGTCAAATATACTGGAAATTTAGAATTTACTGGAGACATTTTTATAGCAGATTTCATTGACGAAAATTACAGCTTGTTTTTGCTGAATCAAAAACCTACTTACCTCTGGTAAAATATGTATTACTATATTAGCAAATGTATCTCTTGTAAATGTGTATATGCAACAATGTGTAAGCAGAAAGTAATTCATATAATCATCAGCATGATGGTTTTAATCATCTTAATGGAACACAGTATCCACTGGAAATGCCTCTCTACACAGAATTCTGTGTATATTAAAAAAAAAAAAAACTACATCCAACTCAAGTCTTTTGTGAATCATGCAAGGCAAAAATCAATAAATGAAACAATTTCTTACCAGAATAAAATGATCCTAACATTTCCTTTCTTCCAGAAAGCTCTTGCAGATTTTCCCCAATCAGGATAAGGTTTGTCCTGAAGCATCATATCAGTGACCTGAAGCAACAAAACAAACTTATTTAGCACTTTCAGAAATCCTACATGTAGGTTTAAATATTCATATAATTTGCACTTTATTGAGAATAAAATGTTTGTATTTTAATGCTAGACTATATGCAGAGATAAAATTAAGAATAGACTTCTTTCAATTAAAAATTTTAGTTTTTAATTAGTTTTAATTTTAGTTTTTTCATTTGACTTTACATAATGAATGAGCATATTTAAGATGATTCAACATGTCAACTACTAAGATTTTTTTAAAAACATCAATCAAGATTACCTTATATAAGAAGGCATCTTTAAGATACTATTGACCTCTTCATAGAGACAAAACATAAATAATAAAATACCATAGTTATTGGTATTTATTGTCTAAATTCGAAACTCCGAAATCCAAATATTTCTTTCTCAGTCTAGATTTTTACCTAAATCGCTAGTCAAAATATTGTCTTCCCTTCTCTCCATTTTTTCTTTCTATGGTGTGAGGTATGGGAATTGACCCAGTTTTATAAACTATTTGTTTTAATAGCTTAGCATTCCCCCACCTCCACACCATTTGCAGTTCTATTTCTTCCAAAAATATTCTACCTCTCTTTCTCAGATGCACATATTCTGCCCATCTAGACCCTCAGAAGGTCTAGACAAAATCACATCACCATCACACACTGTGATGTCTTCACTGTCCCCTCCAACCATAGCTCTGGATCCCTCCTTCTATGTGGCTCACTGCTTTCAACTTTTTATTTTATTTATTAGGTACATTTGTTCTCTCTACTAGGCTTTAAAATCCTTGAAGGTGAAGATTTGTCTCTATATCCCTTTCAATGTCTAAGTTTCTTTTATAATATTTGCTTAAAGAATAAATGGCAAAATGATTTTATATAAATGCTTATTTTTGAAAATCCATAAACAAAATAAATTGCTCATTGGCCACATCCCATACTAATGATTTCAAAAAAATGTCCAAAGTATCATAAATAGGTAACCTATTATAAAATCATTTTTAAAAGCCTGATGGGATGCAGAATGAATCTCCTTTCTTCTCATAAAAGAAAATGTGTTTGGATATGGGTACACACAATCACACACCTACACTTTTTTCTTTTCTTCAAGAGAAGAAAATAATGTTACTAATTGGATTTGCATTTAATAATGTTCACATTTAAACAACCAAAGCCAATTCAAAATTAAGAAAATTTATACAGAATGAGTATAAATTGAGTAAGGAAGAATTCTCCTTCCTTAGAGAATTGAGTAAGGAAGAATTTTCACTTCCATTAAAATATACCTCTCTCTTGCTCTTAAGGTGTTAATATTGCACTTAAGTATAACTTCCAATGGTCTGACTTGCAATGGGTGAAATTTAATCATTTATGATGAAAGATTTTTATTCAGTGGGGAGTCTTTCTGGATCAATGACCCCTTCAATCCTACTGGACTTTCTGTGGAAGGCACATCAATTCTCAAGCAAGCCCATTTTGTTGTGCTACACAGCAGCTCAGAAATGGCCTCTGGAAATATGCCAGGGCTTCAACATGCTCATTTAAAATGCAGTCTGAGCAGAGGTTAAGGAGCCCAGTCTCCAGGAAACACTCATTCTTAATTCTTCTTTATATTCTTTCTCAACATAATATCTTAGACTGGAGCTCCCATGTTTTTCTTGGTTGATGAGAACCAAAGGAAGTTCACTGCTCTTCACCAAGTAACACTGCAGATTTATACCAGCTCTAACATAGGGCTTATAATAATTTTGTGTGATGTGGCTTTGAAACTTCAAATTCAACAAATGTCACAAATGGTTTTAGTACAAACTCAATTTCTTAAAATTGTTAATTATATTGATAATTATGTGTACAACTAACATTAAAAATTCAAAAGGGAAAAACATTGCTTTCACTCCTTTTTAGGAAGAAATTTATGATTTTCTCATTTATTTTCTTCTTCACAATTTAAATTTACAAGTGTTTATTTTCTCACTCTAACGCTCATGCATTGTATTATTCATCAAAGAAAATTCATGATATTGTCAGAATAAACAAAGGGAAGATGATATAATAAAAATTAAGCATGAATCAAGTGAGTTACACTGTCACTAAAAAGTGAAACAAGGCAAAAGTAGAAAAATTTAAATTCCATATATTCTTGGGTATAAAAAGTGTTTTAAATCATAACTTCCCTTGAGAAAGGAATTGTTATTCTTCCAAACAACAATTTCATCCACTACTCCTTTGTAGCTTTCTTCAATAGCAACTCTTGTGTCAAGCTTCATTTTTACAAAACCTCAAGGTTAAGTAAATAAATACTTAAATAAATATTTCATGTTTCACCAGCTTCCTAAAAGATTTAATTAATTCTGTTCAGCAATATTTACCCTGTTCCAGAAACAGTCTACATGGTAATAAATATTTCCAAGGAACAGAATGATTACTGGGTGGATTTTATTCAATTTTCAATGTTTTCTCCAGGGCACTTTCTGGGAAATACTTATTATATTCTCTAGAAGAAGGCAATCTGCTGCTGTATGACCAATTATTACAGTAGCATGTTTTGTAAAAATGACATTCAAGGATAAAGGATTTTCTCAGGAAAATGGCAAGATGAGGCAAAAACAAACAAAAAAAGCAGCACACTTTTCCTTTCTTTCTTTTTTCCTGATTCCAGACAGCTGGTCTTTTTTGCCTCCAGTTCCAACTCTTTATTTTAAGTCATATCATCAGATCAATGTCAGGTCACTTGCAGCTAAATTGGCAGGAGCAGAGACAGTCATTAAAGGGATGCATTCAATAAAGAAAAATCCAATTACCTTCTGCATTAGAGAAATCAAATTCATTTCTGGTGTTGGTCAAGGACAGTCTTTGTGGGAAAAGATGCAGGAAAGGCAGGACTAAAGACCATGCACAAAGGTTGCTGTGTAGCATAAATACAATACGAAACCTGTTGATGCTTTTCCCACAGGAGGATAACTAGAATTCAAAATCCCAGGTCTTTCTTTCTAAACTGGGAGAAATTTGTTTAACTCTCTGAGTGCCACAGTCCTTGCCTTTCCCCTTCCTGCCTAGGGAGTCTTTGCACAAAATCCAGAACTTCATTATAGCCTGATTACATTACATCTTGTCGGGTGGTTTTTTCAGTAAAATATGAGCTATTCTAGGGCATAGGTATTGTGCAATCTGAGTAAGAACAAGAATGTTGAGATTTAAAAGTCAGTAAGTGACTGCAAAAGCAATTTATCTCTACAAGAATCTAAGTGGAAACTTTGCTCCCTCATGAGTTGAGCTGATGTGACGTGGGGGAAAAATGGAAGCCCGAAGGCAGCAATGACAACAGTAACAGCATACATTTGCCAGAGAACTTCATGGACTACAAAGCTCCCAGAGGTACTTTTCTTAACAATTGTCATAGCGATTTTATAAAGTGAGTCATTATTTTCCACCATCCACCAATGGAGAAAGAGAAATCAGCGAGATGAAATAACCCATCCAGGGTCACACACTTAACGGACTCTCCCGGGCACCAGCTCTGAAGCCAGCCTGCCTGGATGACTTTGAGTTTTGTCTCTTACTATTTTTCCATTTGGGACAAAGTAATTAACCTCTCTGTACCTCCATTTCGTATTCATCATTATTCATCATGTATGGACACACAACAGATATGAGCAGGTGTTCTAAAAATTATTGTGTTTTGCTGTTATCTAGAACTTCTACCTAATCACTTTGCTTCACAGGACTGTGTTACATAATTGGATTTACAGTCAAAGGGCTTGATGATCAGTCTCATCTCATCCATAAAGACCAGATTATCATGTACTGAACTCTTAGAAAATGATAAAGATACAGCATGAAGTTAAAATATGTCACAGCCTGAAATGGTTGTGAAAAATCAAACCTATTGCCAAAGGTTGCAATAATCTGAGAAGGTTTCCTAGAGGATGCGTGGGACGTAACTGAGTGCTGACTGCCATCTGTATCATTCTCCAGTGTTGCCCATTTTATATTCTTGGCCTAATTATAGACTACTCACATACGGGCACTACATACTGTATCTATAGTCTCATTTGATATAGCTTTATGTTAAGCATGTGATGTTAATGAGAGATATTGACCTAATAAGAGAGAAAAGGTCATAACACAGTGAAGATGACTGTGGCTGCATGGTGCCACGCTTGAGATTGTTGTTGTGGAGCAGAGAATCATTTAAGAGAAATAAGTGCAACTCTCTTAATACACAAGCACACACAGTAAGGATACTGATGCGCAAACACATACATATAATTTTGCATGGTATTTTGCAACTTTTCTTTTTTTTTTTTTTTAGTTTTATTTATTTACTTGAGAGGGGGACACAAGCAGGGGGAGCGGGAGAGGGAGAAGCAGGATTTTTTTTTTCAAGATTTTATTTATTTACTTGACACTGAGAGAGGGAACACAAGCAGGGGGAGCAGAAGATGGAGAAGCAGGATTCCCACTGAGCAGGGACCCTGATGTGGGGCTCGATCCCAGGACCCCGGGATCATGACCCGAGCAGGTGCTTAACGACTGAGACACCCAGGCACCCCAGCAACTTCTTTCTATTTAACAATATATCTTGAACATCATCATACAGCAGTACAGATATAGCTATGGTTTCAACTATAGAGCCAGAGCTAGTCTCTGGAAAATTCTTCTAAATCCTTCAGGTCACATATGCAAGAAACTTGACAGAAGTTTTCTTAAATTTTAAGACAACCCTGAAATTGTTCATAAAATTGAAAATAAGTCTCAAAGATCAAAGAAACCTTTCTAGACTAGAGTTAATAAAAAATAAATTTTAATTTAAAATAGATAAATCATTTTTTGTTTTTTCTTCTCTCACCATACATTTACTATGTGCATTCCACTAAAATATAAATGTTTCTATATTGTTCTAATTACCTTTATAATTAAACTTCACCTAACATATGCATTATTTATTTAGATTTTTATTCACAGATGAGCTTCTACTTCTCCCTCTGCCTTCTTACCCTCAGTCACCTTATTATACTTACGTTATTTTACCATTAACTTTTTGACTCTTTGAGTACCTCATATCCTATTTTACTCATCATCTTTAAATGGTATCTTCTTCCCTCATCTATAAAAATGAGAATATCAGAATACTGTACTTTCTTACACTATACATCATTTCTGCATTGTTGGGGTCTGGGACTTCTCCTATGTTCGGGTTTATAATCAGAAACTAGACATTTCTTTTAACCTGGTCCAACAATTAAATAGACTCAATGATCTTTTCCAGTACTTCTGCTGGAGTTTTTCCACTGCTTCCAATGCTTACACTTTGTTCTACAACATATTCTTCAGGAAGGGTCATGGGAATAATGTAGATTACAAACAATTGTTTAATTTCTTATACTTAACTAATAATTAGCCTGAGTATAAAATTAATGAATCACTTTATTTTTAACCTTAGAATTAAAGGCATGACTCTCTTTCTTAATACCATGGTGATGCCATGGAGAAATCTGAAAAAAAAAAAAAAACCTGAAAACTGGATTTTTTTTTCATCTTTATACATGAATTGTTTTTCATTGCTTAGATGTCCAGTTAACCTTTTTCTATCTTAAGTGCAGTAATTTTGCTGTTTATTGATTGTTGTCTGTCACTTTTCCAGGCACAATTACCCCATTCAGTCTAAAGATTCAAGTCTTTCTTACTCTGTTAAGTCTTTTAAGAATCTTTAACTGTGGGTGCCTGGGTGGCTCAGTGGGTTAAGCAACTGCCTTCAGTTCAGGTCATGATCCCAGCGTCCTGGGATTGAGCCCCACGGCAGGCTCTCTGCTCAGCAGGGCGCCTGCTTCCTCCTCTCTCTCTGTGTACCTCTCTGCCTACTTGTGATCTGTCTGTCAAATAAATAAATAAAATCTTTAAAAAAATCTTTAACTATTATTTTTCTTTTCCATTATTTTAGTTCTATTCTTTAGAAGAATAATTCTGCAGATACTGGTTTTCTCTGTCTTCCTTTTCCAACTTTAAAAAAATATTTATTTATTTGAGAGAGGGAGATATAAAGAGAAGAGCATGAGCAGGGATGAGAGGAAGAAGAAGCAGGGAACCCGATGTGGGACTCAAGTCCAGGACCCTGGGATCATGACCTGAGCCAAAGGCAGACACTTAATCAACTAGGTCACCCAGGCTCCCCCTTTCTAACTTTTAATTTCCCTCACTCACTCATGTCCCCTACTGTGATTTTCAGAGTGTCAATTAATGTTTGCAGAAAGTCCAATTTGACATGTATCTCTCTAATTTTCTTTCTTCTGCATTTCTTTCTTGAGCCTACCATCTCATTTCATCTTCTATTGTCTCACAGCATCTTCTCTGAATTCTTGTATTACTGCTTTTGAAGACAATGACTTCACCAATTTTTTTGATTCACTGTTGTGTTTTGTTTTGTTTTTTATCATAATTTTCCTCTGGTTCACAGTACCTTTTCTCTGGTGAAGTGTTCTTCACCTGTTACTGGACTTTCTTGTTATTTTCTTCCTCTATTATTCTTAGAGAAAAAATTCTCGTGCTATTTTCTTTGGAATTGATTACCAAGTGAATGATGTGAGTTTTTCTGGACTAGCATTTTGCAAGAGGTTCATGTTGGGGGCAGGACAGGGCCCTCAATCATCACTCCCCACCCTTATTGCTCCAGGCCTCTGAGGGAGTGCCACCTGCGTTGGAGAACTGTCCTTTGCCAATTTTGCCCGAGATCAGTAGACACCATATCTTCTCTTCACATTGTCTTGAAACTTAGTTGACAGTCACTACATTTGGTAGTCTGTAATCACAAATCATGCTTCAGAGTTAAAGATATGATTTACTCTTATTTAAGATAAAGTTAGTATCTCTGACTCTTATACTCCATGTTCTTTTGGTTGGTTGCCAAAATCTTCCTACTCTAAAATGAAAAGTCTATATTGCTAATATGAAATGATTACTAAATGGCTTATTTATGTGACACATATATTTGGCAATTTTGAGGCCATATCATCAAAAATAATTACATCTGTGATATTGTCTCTTTTTTAAGTTATTACCTATCAAATGACCTAAATAACATTCAAAATCATTAACCTTTTGTAATTAACCTTGTTTTAGACTGTCCCAAATACAACTTCGTTAAAAATAAAATAATTAAACATAATATAAAATTTGCAGGAATTTGAACATAAGGCAGTTTCAGATTTTCTGAGAGGATTTGAAGGAAAGTTTTGCTTTATATTCAACATATGTCATAATATAAAATTTAATTAGGTTATCTGGCTACCTATATTTAGTATATGTGAGATGTGAAAAGTATTTAGCCAGTGGAATGCTAAGTATTCTCTAAGGGTATTTAGTAGGTAGAATTTTTGTCTCCTAAATATAATAGGCATAATGGTTTTCCAATTTGATGATGTCTTCTGTCTCATGAAAATTACAGCAAAATGTGCCATCAGCAACAGATGATTTTCATGCATTTCTATAATTACTTTTTAAACACTTGGATGAAGGTCCTTGTATAACTGTTATCATGACGAAGATATCTTTGTTTTTTAGTTCCTTGTCCGTTTAAGAATGTTAATTGAGGGGCACCTGGGTGACTCAGTAGGTTAAGCATCTGTCTTCGGCTGAGGTCATGATCCCAGGGTCCACAGATGAAGCCCTGTTCAGCGGCGAGCCTGTTTCTCCCTCTGCGGCTCCCCCTGCTTGTGCGCTCTCTCTCTCTCTCTCTCTCGCTTTCTCTTTCAAATAAATAAATTAATTTTTTAAAAAAAGGAAGAGAAGAAAGTTAATTGAGACTATTAGTGACATACTGCCCCTTGCCGCAGTATTCTTTTCCTGAATTTGCTGAGGCCACTGTTATTTGAATATCATTGAGACATACACAGGTACATGACAGAAAAATTATTTAGATAGAATTATTAGCCAGTACTGGGCACTTACCAAGTACAAATAGGCAATTAACACCAAGTTTTCAATACCAACCAAACCCATATTTGGGTTTGTGCTTTGACACTCCCTAGGGGGTTTCATGAGGGACAAGGTAAAAAATTACAAAGTTCTTTTAATTTGTAAAAGCAGGCTTTATGTTTGAAGAGTTTTGCTCCTTCCCAAAATTATGGTTCAGAATACATTCATTTACCAACAGCCAAAGCCAACATGGAAATGCGCGCCTCTTTACATACCCAGGCGGAGAGAGAGACTGTTTATGGCTATGAAGAGCATGAGCCCCGGCGGAGGGTCATGAGCCCCGGCGGAGGGTCATGAGCCTTGGGTCACAAGCCAACGACGCAAAACCACGTCAGCACTTGAGCTGGGGGGGAGGGGAAGACGGTGAGCAGGGCTCCTCCACTTCTCCCCATTGTTCACTTCGCTTCTTCGCTCCAAAGCAAATTAATAAAAAGTCCTTATCCATACTGCAGCTCTATTTTCCAAACGCCTTCCAACATTATCCTAATTATAGGAAGTATGACTCCATTCTTTTTGGCTATAGGATTTTTTCTTTCTTTTTTCTTTTTAAATTTTTTTCTTCTTAAATGAAGTACGGTTGACATATCATATTAGTTCCAACATCATGATTTGACAAGCGTGCCAATACAAAATGCTTCCCACAAAAAGTGTCATTACCGTGTGTAAAGTTATAACAAAGTTAGTACAATATTGACTATATTCCCTATGCTGTACTTTTCATTCCCATGACCTTTTTATAACTAAAAGTCTGTACTTATTCATCTTTTTACTTATTTTGCCTATCCCCCACCTCACTCCCCTCTGGCAAGCACTAGTTTGTTCTCTATTTATGAAGCTCCATTTTTTTGTTGTTGTTGAAATTTTCAACTGCTAACAGCTTTTAAGTCTCACCGCCCCTTCTTCCCCTTCTGCCCCACACCTGAGAAAGCTGATAAGAAAATCCTGGAGCTCCTTCCTTTGTACCAGCAGAAAGTTCAAACCCTACACAGGAACCCTCAGCCTGACCCCACCCAACATCCACAATAAAAACCCAAGTCAATCTCTTTACCTGACTTAGGGATTTCTGAATCTCTTTGAGAGCTACCATGTTCTCCCCAGAACCTTACCTATGTGAGGAATAAATCTTTTCATATCTTCTTGGTGCAAATGGGACATCTTCATTCTCAACATCTAAACAAATTTGGGATGGAAGAGCCATCCTACTGTTTCGGAATGGTCACACAGTATCAAACCCGACATATGGTCATAAGCGAAGCTTCTTGCGGATTTTTTTTTTTTTTAAACTCATCTTTTTTGGGATCCTACCTTTTTCTTATAGAATCTTGGCATCTTCTAATGCAAATATGTTCTATTGCCAAACAGCAATGCAAAAAGGCCTGCCGGAATGGAGGAATTGAGAGATTTGTATTCTTGAAACTCTAGATCCATGCATCAAAATCAGTTTGTAATTAACCTTGTTTTAGATTGTCTTTCCCAAAGGAAAGACTGATATTACATAAGACAGAAGCTGATATTGTATAAATTCTTCATATAGAAAGGGAAAAAGTAAAAGATCCCAAGTTTAGCAACTATGCCCTGAACATAAAGTGAGATTCTATAAAATGCAAAAGATCTAGCTGAATTAAGCCCGCTAATTCACTCACTTCCAGAGTATAAGCTCCAAGATGGCAGGCATCCTGTCCATTTTGTTCACACTCTGCCCCTGTGATTTAGCATTATACCTGATATACTGAAAGCTCTCAGTCAACATTTACTGAATGAAAGGATGAATCAAACGATAAATGGATGAATGAGTGAACAAACAGGAATCAGGAGGAGCACAGAATAGAGAACAAACCAGGGGGAAAGGCTCAGATAAACAGCACACTCCAAGTAGCTCTTCCCTCATTCTGCATTTAAAGCATCTCTAGCAGTTAGTGGTGATGATGATGCTAACAGGTATGGTGGTGGTAGTGGTGATAGGATGAGGAGGTGGACGAGGAGTACACGAATGGTAGAGTATTCCTGCTCCTCCCAAGCCCATCCCTTCATTGCCTGGAAAGGTAGGAAGACACAGGCATGTGTAGTTAAGATTCTAAAAAGAGGCAGAGATGGTCTTTGTCAACTCCTGGAAGAATAAAGAAACCAAATATAATTTCAAACAAGAGAAATATTAAACCTAAGATGCATACTTCCATTATCCACATGTATATCTGCTTTATTGTAAATGTATTTATAGATGAATCAAATAAGGACCCGTATGAATCACATAAAGACTGGAAAGTAGTACACTTCCATATAGAGGAGGATGGTGTATATGGCAGCCTTAGGAGTTGCGCAGTGCCCAGCCTGTGAACCCTTACGCGTTGGTAACTTTGCATCCCTGGAGCATAGCATTATTTTCTTATCTCCTGTCTTAGGTCAGTCTATGTAAAAACAAATCTAAATTGGATTTCTTCCCCACTAGGGAGGTATTATGCTGTAGAGGGCAATGCATGTAGCGTGTTCCCTTTCGCTGACTCCCAACCCCCAACACACACATTATACCACATACACAGGCATGCATATACAATCAATCTCACACAACAGCACCTCCCACTGAGACAAAGAAAGACCCAAGGTCCAACCAGAAAGGATTATGCATACTCAGTGAGGAACATTAGCTGAGTATACAATTAAGTAAATGGAAACCATGGAGGAAGTTTTCTAAATTACCTAGGTATGTCTTGAATAGATTGCTACAAGAAGTATCTGAAAATCACTGGCAAACATCTACTAGTGAACATTAAACCTGGAATATATTCTACAGCTTTTTAGAAGCACAACCAGGGTTTCATAAAGCATGAATATTAATGCACCTGCTTATTATCTCCAATGATAGCCTGCACTGCCTTTGTGATGTATTGCACCTTATTGCTGGATCCCTACTGATTTACAATGAGTCCTGGGCTGTTTTATTATTAAGTAAGGAAATTGGGCATGTCTCAGAATATAGAAGCATTTAGAAAAAGACACCTGAATCACCTGAATACAGAAATATACACAATCAAAAAGTACTTTCCCAGGCAAGGTCTGCAGAGTTTCAAATAGTGTGTTAACAAATGCAAAATAACTACGACATCCCCCAGCACAATTTGTTTTCCACCACATTGAATTATAATTTAGAATAAATAGAAAGAATGAGATTACTGATTTTGCTGAGCAAAAAGCCAGCAGAAAAATATTTATACCCCCTTCTGACATGCTATTCTTATGGGTGGCCAAATTACCAAATGACGGTAGCCCAGTATTACACTGCTGAGCATTTATTTTTGGCTTGTGGCTTGAAAGAATGAGTAGTTTTCGGCATGCATACCTTCTCTATCTTGTTAAGATAAGTAAGTGATTGGTACTAGAGAAATTAATTATAAAAAAAAAAGTACCATAATTTGAAGGCTTTGTGACAGGATATATGAATGGAGGGAGAACCAATAGGGAGATAAATAAAGGATGTTTTTAGAAATGTGATTAAAAGGACCATTATCCACCAAGGAGCCCTTGGAACACATTGCTCTTAATGTGTTTCAAAAGGAAACTCAATCTCCGCTTTAAGGATTCTAGCATTTCAGTTTTCTGAGTGAAATGCCTACTACATGCTTGTCTTAATGATAGTCAAAAGAGGCAGCTCGGTCTCCCAGACTCAGCATCACTATGAAGCCCACCATACTGCTTATATAAATGGGCTCACCATTTCTGAAAAATGTTTCAGACGACTCTAGAAGGTAACAAAGACAAAGCTAGATAGGCCAGTGGAATGAAAAGAAGTTCAACTGGGTTGCCATTCCTACTGTTAGTAAGTCAAAGAAAAGGATGATAATCGTCCACCTGACATAAGAACTGTGTTACGCTTTCAGAATCTGAAAGATCATAAAGTAAGGCAACCACCAAGTAACATGGCTTTTAAGTTCAAGCAAGCATTACTCTATGTTCTACTGTTGCCTGAAGACACATAATTACAATGTTATGCACTGAGTATTTGGGTGACATAATAACAAGCTTAGAAATTTGAAAGCAATAACCTGAATGTGTATCTTTCCAATAAGAAATCCTACTTATTATGCACTGAGTGCCTAAAAATAAAACTTCGTATTTTCATTTCAAATACAAGTAAAATATTGATTTTAGATCATGCATGTGCTTTAAAAATTAAACCGAGGGCATTTTAATTAAACTTTTCTATTGTTTGTTAATATATCAGATATAGCTACATATTCATTAAAATTCTTTAAGATGTTATATATATCAAAGGGCACATAATGTATATGTAAGGAATAAAGAAGAAAAGTAAATGTTAGAGCATGTTCCCACTACCTAACTTGGAAAAAAATGAGAATAAAGCAAAGGCTTTTAAGCCCTCTGTTAATTGCCTGCAGATTACCCCATCTATCCCTACGAGAGGTAACCACAACTCTAAATCTTGTATTTAGAATTCCCATTCCCTTATTTTTCTTTCTGGTTAAATCTGGATATACCCATAAGCACAATAAAATTTTGATTAGTGATATATATATCACTCATTTGTGTATTTATAGTTAAAGATAATAATACAGTATGCTTTTTGCTCATTTTTCTGAGCTTTATCTAGAGTGAAGCATATAGTTATATCTTCGATCTCCATTGCATTTTCATTGATAATTTCTTTTTCATCTTTCTTATGATTTATTTATAACTTTTATCTTTTAATCTTGGTTAATCTTATAAACTTTTGTCAATTTTATTAGGCTTTCCAAATTTTTTAAATATTTTAATCCTCTCTATAACAATTTCTGCTATCTTCATTTTCTTCCTTCTTTACTCTGATGGATTTTCCTGGATTTTTTTTTTCTCCTAAGTTCTTAATGCTGAATGCTTACCTATTCATTTTCAGGACTTCTTCATTTTTAACCTAAACACTATGGTGGTGGATTTACCAAATATCAAGTTCTGTCCATTTATCCTTTATAAATTTGAAGGTTTATTACAGGATACATGAAGTTTAAAATTGTTATACACCTTCCTGGTGAACTGAGTTTTTTCATCGTAATTTAGTAACTCTCTTTAACTCTAAAAATGTTTTATTCCCCCCATGCCAAAATCCATTTTGCTTCACAGCAATGTAACTAGATCAATTTTGTTTGGATACTGTTGCCCTAGTCTATGTTTCTCATTCTTTTACTTTTAAAATTTCTCTTTCTGTTTTGGACGTGACTCCTGAAAACAGCATGTGATAAGCAGAATTCAAAGAATGATCCCCAATCATCCCTGGCCTTGTGTAATGGCTTCCCTTTTAGATCTGGCGGAACCCATGACTATCGTGAGCTATACTCCCATGATTATGTTTTATGGAAAAAATAACTCTATTTTTAAAAAGATTTTATTTATTTATTCATGAGAGACAGAGAAAGAGAGAGAGAGAGGCAGAGGGAGAAGTAGACTGGATCCCAGGAACAAGATCCCAGGCCCCTGGGATCATAACCTGAGCCAAAGGCAGATGCTTAACTGACTAAGCCACCCGGGCACCCACAAAAAGAATATTATGGACCAAATTTAGTCGTGTGAGCTGTTTAAAAGTAACAGAAGAAATCAGACAGATTTGAAACATGAGTGAGATTCATTGCAAGGGGTGGCCTTCTCTTCTAGGTTTACCCCCCACCCCTTATTTGAAGGGATCTGAGAGTGGCTGGGGCAAGGAAATAGGGACCTCTGCCCTATAAACAAAAGGAACATTTTTGAATGTTGAATTCTGCCAACAAGCTGAATGAGCCTGGAAGTGTGTTCTTCCCCAAACAGTCCACATAAGAGCCAGTACTTTGATTTCACTTACGAGATCTGAAGCAGAAAACCCAGTGCAGCCCACACGGATTTCTGACTTCAGTGGGTCTTGTTTTAAGCTCCGTTTGTGGTAATTTGTTACATAGCAATAGAAAACTAATGCAAAGCATAGAGATGGAATTACTTTAAGCTAATCTCTCCATCTTTGTCCTCTGACAGGAAGGTTACAATAATTGTGCTTGCCAAAATAATTTATTTCTACCTCTTCATTTTATATCTTCTGTTGCTGAATCTTTTTTTTTCTTTCAATTTTGCCTCCTTTCATATTGATTGACTTTTTATTTGCTATTTCATTCCTCTCTTCTCTATTGTTTTGGATGCTAAAATCTTCATTTGATTCCCTAGGAAACTGCCTTAGGAATTTTCCTCTGCACACATAAATTAGTAAAATCTACTGATTTAATACCATCACTCTACTCCCATACAATTCAAAGAAATCAGTGACTGAATTTTCATCAACCCTTCCCAACTTATATACATTTTTCCAGATTTTAGATCTATCTGGATTTTATTAACACTTACTTATGTTTAACAAAGAAATCATGATGGTTACTGTTTAATTTAGTTAATTTTTGCTTGTATTTAAGAACATATGAAACATTTTTTGTTCACAAATCCCTCCTTGAATCTCAGATTGCCTTTTTTTTTTTTTTTTTTAAATAATGTTGCTGTGAAAAGTTTTCTTCCGCGAGGGTCTGTTCACAATAAAATTTGTTTTACTTTTCAGAAAATTGAGACTTGGCTCTTATCATTGCAAAAGAGGTTTCATGGGGTGTACATTTACAAGATGACTTTCTTTTAGAGAATGGAAGATATTATTCTCCTGACCTCCACTGTTACTAATTAGAAATGAAATCTCATCTCTTGTTTTGTTCTCTTGTTACCTTTGAATTTATTTTTCCTTTGATAATATGTAGTTTCACCGCATTTGTCTAGGTATGATTTTTTTTTCCTATTCTGAATTTATTGTGATTTTGGAAGGTGAAGATTTGTGCATTTCAACAGTGAAGGAAAATTCTAAGCCTCCCCCCCCCCTTTCAAATACTGCTTCTCTCCCATCCTATTTTCACCTTCTGGAACTTTGATGAGAGGAACAGTGTAACCACTCACTTCATGTCTCTTACATCTTTTAGTTACTTTCTATTTCCCTGTCTATCAGTCTCGGAATATGTATTTCAGGTGTATTTTAGAGTTTACTAAATTCTCTACTATGCTTTTCACCCCAACAACTAAATTCTTCCTTTTAATCATTATATAGTTTTATTTCTGAAAGTTCCTTAGAGGATCATTTTCAAATAACCCATTCTTTCATTCCTCACTTACATTTTTAATTCCCCTCTTTCTTTATTTGAATACATTATTTGAAAATATTTTATCTTCTACCTGGATAATTCTAAAAACGGAAATCTTTGTAGTAGTCTAATTCTGCCAGTTATATTTACTGCTGTTACTCATGATACTTGTTTCTTGTGTGTCTTGTAATTTTTCTTTTGTTATGCAATTATGTTTATTGGCATTTGATTTGTGGAGATGTTTTAAGGACTGATTTGTTAATGTGCTCCTCCAGAGAGAATTTATGATTGGTTCTGTGAAGGGCATAAGGAAACGTCTAACTTGGGATCACTTTAAAATAAATTCTTAATGTAGGCTTTTAAAAAACCTGCAGGTAGTGAGAGTTGGGGGCCTTCCACCCACTTGAAGTACACCTTATGGCTAAAATTCTCAGCGGGGAGACTTCATTTCCCCTTCTCTCCAAAGCCTCATGACGAGATAACCAAGTTTCTAAAGTGCTTCCCTATTTGGGCAATTTTTTCCCATTAAGCCTTCTCATGGAGAATGTAGCTTTTCAGGGTTCCTGGCTTTATGTTTACTATTTATGATCTGACCACACATCTTATCTGGGCCCTCAATTTTGTCTCCTTTCTCTCACACAAAAATAAAACAAGAGTTTTAGGGGACTAAACACCGGCAGATGCCCTGAATCCTGTCAAGCCCCACTCCTTACTATGGGTTTGAGTCACATTCAGTTTTTGATATCAAGATATTCTTTACTTCCCTAAAAAGATCATGGTTTTTAGAAGATTGCTGTTTTTTATTATCTGTTGGATTTTTTTTTTTTTTTTATAATATAGCCAAGGTATTTTGGACTGGGAGGTGGTATACTGGTTGCTGTTGACTTTTCCTAGTTTACAACATTCCCAGTTATTTCTATCAGCCCACTCTAGCATTGTAGAGAACACAATGCGTTAACAATGAATTCAAGTTTTCATCATTGTCCCTAGGAAGGCATGATTAATGTCTAGAAATACTAGAAAGAATAAAGATATTTGATAATTTTCAAATGTGCACAGCCTAGTAAACCCCCTAGATTCTCTCGTTTGTTTTTAAATCTGCACATACAGAATCTGGTTGCCCTTGAGAAATGCCTCCCCTTCCCACACATACCTCGTTTCCACTTTTAATTAACCAGAAGCAGAGAAAGGATAATCAACTTTTCACTTCCTATCTTTGGGAGCTTAACATGTTTTTACTGACAACCAATTAATGTGTTTTTTTCCAAAATCTAGGCATTATCATGTTACTGGTTTTATAGAACAGGAGCACATAGTTTGGAGGAGCTTTGATCACTGGTCTGAGGAAGAGCCAGGATGGTAGAGCCAGGATGCAGACAAAATGCAGACTTGCCTGATTCCAAAGTCCGCACTCTTGGCCAGTGCACCGTGTGTCTACTTCATTAATATGTATGATGTTTTACTCCAACTTGTAATTCATAATCTATTTTCAGAATTTTTTTGTGAAGACATATTTCATTCACTCAATGCATTCAACCCATACTTCACTACATGGAATATACAATAATTATCAAAGCACTCTTAAAAACATCAGTTCCTACATACCCGTAGTAATTCTGTGTTGGACAAGATTGACAATCTTCATTTAACAAATGGTGAAGAAAGCAGACACAGATAAGTTTCATGTCTTATACAGAGCAATGCAGCACTATGGCCAAACTAGGTCACTGTATTCTTTTTTATTTTTTATTTTTAAAGATGTATTTATTTATCTGAGAGAGAGAGAGTTGGTGGGGGGGAGGGTGGAAGGGCAGGGGTAGAGGGAAAAAGAAACTTAAGCAGAACAAGTACTGAGCCCAGAGCGTGACATGGGGCTTGATCTCAAGACCCTGAAATCATGACCTGAGCCCAAACCAAGAGTCCGATGCTTAACCAGCTGCACCACCCAAGTGCCCCTCCCAGATCATTGTGTTCTTAATCCTTTCCCTCAAGTACACTTGCGCTTGGGAAAATGACAATTCTCTTATAAAAATACTGGAAACACTGGGCATCTCATATGATCTGATAGACTACGCAGTCAGAGCAGTAAGCAGGAGGCCAAGCTTTGGGGGTAGGGAAACTTCTTGGGTGCTCTGTGAGGTCCCCTGGCTCTGTTGCTGAAGGCCCCATAGCTGGAGAGGAAATGAAGTTAACATTCGATCATCCTGTGGTCTTCTCTCCCAAATGTGCTCCCTCTACTGGTCTACTCCTCTAAGACTGAGTATTTGCTATTCGAGCAATGTTTATAAAAAATGAGGGTGATTGCTGTGTTAAATCTGGAAAATTAGGAAGCAATGCTTTAGAATCAAAATTCAGTAAAAATCTTACCTTATACATTTATCTTTATGCTTAAAGCCGACTCTAATTATAAAACCATAAATAAAATGTGCATTCCTTGACTCTTTCATGTTTGGTCATGGGTTTCAAAGTTGTTTATATAGTTTATATATATAAACTATATTGATTAAATATTTTCCTTTTTTTTTTAAAAGATTGTATTTATTTATTTGACAGAGAGAGACATAGCAAGAGAGGGAACACAGCAGGAGGAGTGGGAGAGGGAGAAGCAGGCTTCCCGCCAAGCAGGAAACCCAATGTGGGGCTCGATGTTAATGTGTTAATATGTTAATGACCTGAGCCAAAGGCAGACGCTTAACGACTGAGCCACCCACGTGCCCCAATATTTTCCTTTTTAAAGCTTTTTTAACCACGACACACTGATATATTCCTTCACTTATAGGAAAAAAAATTAAGTTATTAGTTTAACTTAGTTGAAAGCCATGTTCCATTTACTAAATACTGAGAACTAACTCTGGCCTTCCACTAGGTTCTGTTCATTGACTTGCCTCAGACTGTTCACCTTCTATTTGGGATGATAAATCCTATGTTCCTCACAACACTGTTATGGGCTTTCTGATGGTTCATTTTATGTGTCAACTTGGCTGGGCTAAGGGCATTATTTATGAGTAAGTCTATAGGGTATTTTCAGAAGAGAGTATCATTAGAATTGGTAGACCGAATTAAGAATATTGCCCATGAACTACTGGGTATCATCCATGCTGGAGGCCCCAAATAGAATTAAAAGGCAGAAGAAGGGCAGCTTTGCTTTTTTTTGCTTCATCTGGAATTTTTTGTCCTTGGACATTGGTGCTTCTGGTTTGCAGGTATTTGGACATTAACCATTTCCACTCCATTCTCAGGCTTTTGGATTTGAATGTGACACCTCTCTAGTTCTTAGGCTTTCAGAGGTGGACTGAATTATACCACCAGCTTTCCAGGCTTGCTGGCTTTCTCAGCTTCCATAATAGTGCAGGCCAATTCCCATTAATAATTCTCTTAACTATCTATATATATCCATACATCCTATTGGTTCTGGTGCATCTTGTAACAGCCCTGGGGAGATATTATTTTAGATGATCCAATATGTAAGATTATTATTGTATAAAAGGAGCATATCAAGATTCTGCCCTCAAGGAATCTAGAAACAGGGCAGTAGAATGTACTCAAATCAGTTTGATGCAGAACAGGACCAAAATGTCAACTGAAGCCATTACTACAGGTCTACTATCTCTATCTCTACTATCTCTCATCCAACATCTACTGGAGCCAAATGGGGGATTTAGAATTCTACAGATCCTAGATGTGGAGCATAATAGTACATTACAGGTTGTCAGGTAACACCTCCATAATAAAACATATTCGTGCTTCTGTGACAAATACATCACTTGTCACACTTGTCAGGTAAAACAAAGAGCACAAAGAACCTCGTGTCAGTTCAGATAGGGTTTTGACAAAAACTGAATAAGGGCAGGGCAGGTTCTGCCACAAAGGAGTTATAAAATCTTCTGCTGTTTGGTTTTTTGATTTGTTGTTGTTGTTGTTTTTTAAAGCTTTTGAGATTTTAGAATGGTAACTAAAGAGCTATACGGGGGCGCCTGGGTGGCTCAGTGGGTTAGGCCTCTGCCTTCGGCTCGGGTCCTGATCTCAGGGTCCTGGGATCCAGCCCCACATCAGGCTCTCTGCTCTGTGGGGAGCCTGCTTCCCCCTCCCCCTCTGCCTGCCTTTCTGCCTACTTGTGATGTCTCTCTCTCTCTCTGTCAAATAAATTAAAAAAAAAAAAAAGCTATACATCTCAGGGGTGTTTAATTGAAACAATTAGTTGTCATCTGTTTCCTGTGCCATATATTCCTTTCTTTAGTAATTAGACGCTAGCAACAGGCCTCAGAACCACCTGAGTTATATGCCTCTGACAGCTGCTGAGCCTCACACAGGGTATGGGATCCCACTTGCCTGAAGGAGAGCCCAGGAGCTGGTATTTTTTCTGACGTCCTATAAGTGATTTACCGCATACCCTTCATTGAGAATCATCATTTGAAGAGCCATTATTTTTGTTTGATATTCATGTGGCTTAATAGTATACGAAAATCAACAAGAACATTCCATGTAAAATTAACCACTCTCCAAATCCAAAGTTGCTTTTTCCAAAATCTTAGAGTTTTCAATGCTATATTTTTAGTGTGTTAGGTCATCATAGAAGCAAAGAGTCTATTTTATTAAATGTTTTATTTTGACTGGCCACTTTTGTTACTATTACTTTCCCTAGATGGACACTTCTACAGGTCACGCTGCATGCACAGCTGATGTGGACCAGTCCTCAGTCTACAGCTGGTCCTGTTTGTCATCTCTCATCTAATTGAGGGATTTAATCAGCTTTTGGAATAGGCCTGTGAACCTCCTGTCAAATAATCATGCCTGGTTGCTATTCTCTTAAAAACAGGCAACTCCAGAATTTCACACATTTGGAGCCAACTCAGCTAGCACATAGTTTCCAAGAATTCAGAAGAAATAATTTAAACTTGGAATTTTTATTTATAAAACAAATCTAATTTTTCTAAAATCACTTTTATATTCCCTTATAATGATGCAGACAAGTTAATTTTGACAGCACTTCTAAGTTCTTTCCTTAAGTGTTGAAGAGCAGTATATCATTGCTTCTCTTTGCCTGTTTAAGGTTCCTGAATCTTTTTCCCTCCCCTCTTTGCACAGAAGATCCATAAGCATTACAAGTTACTGAGAATTTTGTTGGCGTGCAAGAACAGCAAGATGATGTTCTTTTCTTTTTCTTTTCAGTTATTCCGTGCCATCACATCCTTTTGTACATTACAAACAAGTTAATAAAATTCATGTTGATGATAACATGAGGCTGAGATAAACACTTTTATTTCCCAGACTAGATTACACACAAGCAAATCTAACATTCTCTTAGCATCTCTAGCCCATCAAAGCCATTCTCACAAGTCTTCATTTTTTTCACAGTGATAACTAATCCTTTGATACTGTACAGAGAAATATCATTTTCTGCAATACACTTGATTGAAGATTCCCAGAAAATAGATATTTGAAATAAATATTAAGAATAATGTAAGTCCTTTCCTAATTATGGCAATGAAGTGGACGTGAGAGTCATTCACTCATGTAGTCAATAAACATCTATTAAGAATGATCGATGTGCTAAAGCACGATTCTAGATTCTTGGGCTACATCAATGAAAACAAGTAAAAATTACGGTATCTACATGCTCATGGAAGAATAGTAAATGTAATACATAAGTTACACAGTATGTTATAAGATAATAAATGAGATGGAAAAAAGACAAAAAATTGAACATGGCAAGACAGATGGGACAGCCAGGGGGAGGGAGTAGCAAAACACAGGGACGGTTGCAATTGCACCTGAGATGGTAACAACAGGCTTCACTGAGAAGGTGACATTTGAGCAAAATGGACAGCAGGTGGGAGACGCTACGGACAAAACAGAGCACCGGGAGGAGGGAGGCTCGTCCCTAACGTCTACTGGTCCCCTCTATTTAACCATTGGCCTTGAAGACAAGAGTCAAGAAGTAATTGGCCAAGCCTGATGAGGAGTTCTTTAGCCCTCTGGCCCCCAGGAATGGCACAGTAGGGCTGAGTTGTTCTAGAAACCCCTGTCATCTGCCAATACTCTCCTATTCTCTTTACCGAGTTAAGGGGCCTTTGAATCCGTTAATCAATAAGATGTAGTAAGACTGAAATGGTACGAAAAACAATAAGGAAAAATCAATCAGGATTAGCAGCAAAGGGTAAACAGAAAAGCAAAGCCAAAGTCATTTACTTGATGTTCAAATGGAAGATGATCAGAGTCATTAAAATAGGAAGCAGAGCTGCAGGCCTATAAACCCAAATCAGGAGTAAGTAAAATCCGATAGGGAGATACAAGTAGCTCACATCGGCCAGGTGACTTAATGGAAACCTGAAAGCCTGGCTAGATGCCTTCCTTTCTCATAAGGTTTCCTGAACTATTTTACTGGATTCTATACAGCCCCCTTCTGAATATGTCCTGGAGGAGGTTTTATGTACATCTTCTCCCCCCAGATACCAGGTTGGATTCTTTCACTTCATCTCTTAAGCCATTCTCAGATCCACCTAAAAAAAGGATTTAATTTCATCAGTTGCCTCTTGAAATAGAAAGTTGGCTATATTGATTCTTCCCTACACCTTGTGGATAGACAGATCGATGCTAAGTAAATCATTGGTTAGAGCCCCGTATGAGTCAGTTAGGATCTTACACAGGGTATCTCTGCTCAATACTTGTATATCATACCCCTTACATGAAGCAGTCGGCTCCGAAAACAAATACCAGGTCAAATGGGGTTATCTAAAGGCAGAAGATGATTGATCCTCAAATATTAGTACACACTACTTTGATTGAGAAGCTGCCCACTTCTCTGCTTGATTCTGTTCTTTTTACAACTCAGGACCCAGCACAAGCACAGCATATCCACTCCCCTGTTAGACCACAAGTTCCTCCACGTTACAGCTCCCACTGTATTCAATCTGAATTCCACCTTTCAGACACTGTCTTTGCTGTATAGTATCATTCAAAAAAAACACTCCTAAATGCCAAGCACTAAAAATATATTGCTGTTGCCCTCCAGAGATTTTCAAATATTTTATAAATGATTGAATAAACAAATGAATATTAAGCAAACATCATTCGTTATAAAGGACATCATATAAAAACTACACACTCAAAATTAGTCTTATAGAATATACCATAAATAAATTAAAAAAATTACTTTTTTTTAAAAAAATAGGAAACTAAGAATTCTGCTGTGACAAACATAGATCACAGGTATGGAAGAAAATATTAAAGATCGTGACAATCTTGTTTTTTCCCTACTTACCTCTGTCTATCTGCAATAGACTGATACAGGGGAACTAAATATGCAAATATGAAAGTCTGGATACAATTAAAAAAAAAAGTGCATATACATTAAATAGTCCTAAGAAGTGTCCCTAGTGGGAGTCCATCTGTGCAAGAAACTAATATGTACTAGAAAATGTGACTGCCTTGAGAATTAAATAAGGAGGGTGTCTAAATATAAAATCACTGCTTGCTTAGTATAAGATTATTTTATATGCCCTCCCAGGTTCTCTCAGTGTTCAAATCCCTCCTGAGGAGTAAGTTAGGTGTGCTTAAAAATAGGGTGACTTCTTCAGTTCAGCTATTATGATAGTAAATCATTCTCATTTTTACCTATCTCATTCCACAGGAAAATGACACAACATATGGGGATGTTTGGCGGTAAGCAATTCACACGTGCTTGCCTCCCGCTCTCTGTGTTTCCATGTGCATCTCACAACTCAGAGAGAATTCACAAAGTTGGCTATCAATTAAACAAGTTGGAGAGGGAAGGATACCATTTTCTCTCAACTAACCTTTCTTGGCTTGCCAACCCTACATCTCTGAAGGATAAAAAGCTCTGATTACTTTCACTGAGGCATAAGGTTCAGTGGGAAGGCAAGTCGACAGGGGTTCCTTGACTCAGCTGTCAGGATTGGTATGGGAAGGGATATGGCTTCCCAAGATATCCACAAAAGCAGATGTCAAAATTCTAACCACACCTCATTATCATGACTCCCAAAGGGCCTTTTCATAAAAGTGGAGGTTTTGGCAGAGATTCTAGTCAAATCATCTGCTGATCTTTCTGCATTCTGCCTGCTGAAATGCCCTTAGGAGTTCTGTTGGATATGTATCACTTCTTGTCTCAGACTAGAGCAGAACATTCCTGTGAACTGTTATAAAAGTGCTGCTTTGTCTTAGAGCAAGTGGTAGGTGGTATGTGAGAAAATTCACTAATAATAACACTGTAAGAAAGCAGGAGCTCATACACATGTATTAGGTAGGTCTGGGAACAAATATGAGATCTAATGAACCTCTTTATCTCAAACATTAGCCAGATTCTTTTCTGCTGTGCATCATGTTAGACAAAAGTGGGCAAACCATTAATCAAATAACCCCAAATCCATGATTTCACAGAACACAAATCCTTTACTCTGATTCAGGAAATAGAGTGCAAAGAAGTCATGATGAAATCTAAAATAATATCCAGTGCAATATTTGTGTCATGTTAACTAGAAATAATTTTACCAACTAGTAATACAGGACTAAGTTATATATATGAATTCACAACTAATGAGAAAAATACTTCTTTTAGAGCAATATTGATTGCCTTTTCTTTCCTAAGTTTTTGAATTGTTGATAATTATTTTCTCTTGTGGTCTTTTGAATTAGCTCTTCCCAGAGGGCAAGCAAAAGCCAGTGGTCAGAGTCTGAAAAATAGTTTATTAGGATCCAACTTAAAATTGGAAGACTTTAATCACTGTACCTTCTCTATAAATTGTCAAAAAGGACGGGCCCCTGGGTAGCTCAGAGGGTTAAGCCTCTGCCTTCGGCTCAGGTTATGGTCTCAGGATCCTGGGATCAAGCCCCGCATCAGGGTCTCTGCTCAGTGGGGAACCTGCTTCTCCTCTCTCTCTCTGCCTGCCTCTCTGCCTACTTGTGATTTCTCTCTGTGTGTCAAATAAATAAATAAAATATTTTTTTAAAAATTGGCAAAAAGGAAACAGTTATCCAATTTTTGTGATTAAACATTTTGGTCCAGCTAATGGCCTCTGCCTGGGAACCACTGCTCCTTCAATCATCGGGTCAGCAATCTTGTTTTGCATGATGATGCGTGCCGGGCACTTTAACAGTCACCGAAGATGCAAAGTTAGACAAGATGGGAACTGTTATCAAAAGTCTTATTTAAGCCTTTCGAAGAGAAACACAAACAAATAAATCAATGATGAATAGCGTATGAATTCAATGCTAGAGGTACCGTTATGGCGACCCAGGGCAGGGTCATCCACACCATGATGAACCAAATCAAGGAAAGCGTCCCGAAGGAAGGGTCTCCCTTCTCAGGCTTTAAATTTCTCTGAGCTCTCCTTCTGCATTGTCTCTCCTACTACATCTTCCTGAACGACTCTCCTGCCCTTTTTATGTCACTTTTAGAGATTCATGTGATTACACTGGAGCCACCCATATAACCAAACATCAACTATCTTTTTTTTTTTTTTTTTTTTTTTTTCAGAAAAACAGTATTCATTATTTTTTCACCACACCCAGTGCTCCATGCAAGCCGTGCCCTCTATAATACCCACCACCTGGTACCCCAACCTCCCACCCCCCCGCCACTTCAAACCCCTCAGACTGTTTTTCAGAGTCCATAGTCTCTCATGGTTCACCTCCCCTTCCAATTTACCCAAATTCCCTACTCCTCTCTAACACCCCTTGTCCTCCATGCAACTTCCTTTTTTTAAGGTCAGATGACTGCTAACTTTCATTTCACTGGGAAAGTTCTTTCAAGCAGAATCTCCATTAGTGTTTGACTGAATAACCAGGACATCTGGCAGGCGGGCACTTGTAGAATTCCACCCATCACAAGGATGCATGCTTTAGGTCTTGGGCTTAGAAGGATTTTGCTGAGTGTGAAGGAAATAGTTAGGCAGTGAACCGAACCCACTGAGAAGGAGGGTATTCTGTCAAAGGAGGCTCACTCCCGATGTGCCAATACCAAATCCAAACAGATGGGCCAGCCCCGCACCACCTTCCTTCTCCCTTCTCTGAGCACACGACTCGGTTATATGTTAATTCTTTGTAACTTTATTCCTTATCTGGCCTGCCTTTGATCTTATTTTTAACCCTTAGTAAAGTTTTCAGCATAGCACTCCCCAGGGAGGGCCATTCAACTCATGTTTACATCAAAACAATTATAGAGACAATGTTTGGGGCACCAGGCACCAGGCAAAAACATCTTAAGCACAAGCCTTTAGTTATATTTCAGTGCTTTACAATGAATCATGCTCAGTTTCACATCACCTAATATAAGTACCCTCAATGAACAATTATGCAAAGTGAATAAGTAGGCAAGATTGAAAGATCAGTTCACTAAGATTGCACCAAAGTGTACTGGGGCACATGCAACAATCATATGGACATGTATCCAATAATAGGAATGCCTGAATGAACAAAAGTATATGTATATACTCCCCAAATAATGTAATATAGTCATTAACAATAACAATTAATGGGAAAGATATTAGAAATGCACTAAAATATAAACTATTATCTCTAGCTAAGGGTTATTGGAAGTGATTTGCTTTTTTTTTTTTTGCACGTTTCTGAGTGTTCTATAACCTACATGAATGAATATATATATATATATATATATATGAAAAAACATAAGAAAAGAGTTGATAGTTACAAATGGTTATGATGATGCCTGTGGAAGAATTTTAATATCCTAAAATGTGGAAAAGAATTAAAGGTATATACTAAGATAGGAAAGGCAACTAATAGATCTAGAAGTTTAGTTTATTTTATTTTTTTAAAATATTGACTTATATGAGAGAGCGCGACAGAGCGAGCAGGGAGAAGGGCAGAGAGAGAAGGAGAGAGAGAATCTCTCTGGCTGAGCATGGAGCTCAATGAGGGGCTCCATCCCATGACCCCTGAGATAGTGACCTAAGCCAAAACCAAGAGCTGGATGCTCAGATCACTGAGCAACCCAGGCACCCCTAGGAAGTTACTTTAAATGAACAATCTGGATTAAAAAGGACTTGGGGTTTTTGTTCAACTATACAGCAAATGAACTTCTCTCTGTGCATAAGATGGAGGTGCCACTGGCCAAATCGTCATCCTTTTGCCTGTCACTACACCCAGGCTATGAGAGACCTTCATCCAGTTGCTGAAGTTCAAGAAAACCCCAAGCCTATCAGGGAGTATATGCCTGAATTATCTATCAGGCTCTTTTCTGGGTTTTTATTATAATTTTATTATAGTATTATTGTATACATTATTACATAATAATTTTATTATAATTTTATGATGCTTCAAAACCTTTTAGTATGTAGAGAGGACATGGTGAAATGTCAGACAGTTCTTTGTTATTGTTGCTGACAAGACGGAAGGACATGAACCACATGTGGTTTAATGAGGGAATATTGATGACAATGACAATGACAACTGTGGCAGAGGTGGTGAACAGTGCGTGTGTTCTCATTTCCCAAGTACTGAGCTTACTCTGGGAAGTAGCTACCCAGCCAGGACCACACTTCCTGAGCCCTCCTTGCAGCTTGGTGAGGCTCAATGGAATGTGAGTTGATGTCACTTCACTTCTAAGAGATGGTGGTTATGAAGTAGATAAGCCTTCTCTACCCTTCTTTCATGTTCTTCCACATAAATAAAAAAGACACTGCCTCTCTGTCTGCCTGTGCTCGCTCTCTCTCCCTCTCTCTCTGACAAATAAATAAATAAAATCTTTAAAAAAAAAAAAAAGACACTGAGATTTTTAAGTCTTGGCTGAGCTCCCAGATAAATAGAGCCTGGGTCTCTGCTTCACAACATGGAAAGAAGCTACCTGTCAACCAGAACAGTCCACATCAGATGGCTGTACCGCCCAAAAATCTTGAGGCTGTTATTTCCTCTAGTGTTTACCTAAATAACACCAAGGGGACGATAGCCAGTATTAACTGCATATTGATTATGTGCCAGGCATTATGCTGAGCAACTTCGCATTCCGTTCCATCTAAAATGCTTTCCAGACTCTGAGAGGCAGATGTTAAATCCTTTTAAAGGTAAGAAAACCAAAATTGCATAATTTAGCAAGGGTAATGACAATATTAAATCTTTTATGGGGTAGGTTCGGGAACTGTGTGTCTACTGTTTCTGACTTTTCAACCCCTGCTCCCTGCTCTTACCTGCAACATATTTACAGATTTGAAATTGGTTGAGTGACCTTATCCAAAGAGTGTGATTAATGAAATGATGCCCACCTAGTGGGAATGCTGAGGTTTAATATATCAGTCAATGAATTGGGCGATATAGAGTTCTGAGCTTCAAACCTGCAGGTAGCAGGAAACTGGCAGAGATAAGTAGACTAGATGAGACAAAAAGATCAAAATATATATTAAAAGAATGTAAAGAAAGTAAATATTAAAAGAATGCAGGAATAGGCTGGATCTTAGAAGTTAAGATGAAATAAGGTTAAGATTAAATAAGGTTAAATAAAAAAATCAAATAAGGTTAATTTCTATCATCATAGCCAATAAATAAATTAGATACAGAATGGGAGAGGTATGGCTTAGCTTATTTGAAAAAGGATAGTTCTCAGTACATTCCACTTGGATCAATAAATTGATGTGATTATGAAAAACACATATAATTTTGGGCTAAATTAATAATGTATCTAAAACATAAGAAATCATAACATAGCTCTTTTCTGTGTTGATCAGGCCATAGTCAGAGTAATGAATTCTCCTTTGGAATCTACATTTTAAGAGAAATAGCAATAAAATAATGACTGGGAGATTGAAGAAATCAATTGAGAAATGACTTAAGCTATAGAGGCATACCCCAAGAAGAAAATATTTACATGAATTATGTTATGTATCTTCACAAATACATAATAGCTTATATGGGTGCAATGTCTGGAACAACAAACCAAAAATGTAAGCTCAAGAGAAGTGATTTTGGGTCACTATCAGGAAAAACTTTCAAATAGACTTTTCAAGAGCGGGAATGGACTTTCTCAGGAGGTAATAAGGTTTCCATCACTGCAGCTGTCCAAGCCCATTCTAGGGCAAAGCTAGTAGAGAGAACAATTCAGTGATCATTGAAATTAATAAGATAATCATTCCATTATTTTTCAAAACTGAGAAAGTAATTAAATGGATGATTTGTAGTTATAAATTTTAATCAATTCATACCCTAATCAATCCCCATGCTATAAGCTGTGAAGACTGAATTATTAATCACTTTCCTAAGGCATGGTGAATCAGGTGAGACAGAGATCTAAGAAAAAGATGAAATGTGAGGGATTGTTGCCTGATCATACCCACCTCACCACCATAATTAAATCTGCAACACTCTGCTTCACGCTTCCTGAAGAAGCAAAGCCACAGCAGAGACAGAACACAAATATACTATAAATAAATAAACACTATCTCAATTAGAGTCCAGGTTTGTGATTATGTGTGTAGAAAGAGTAGATTGCTCTTAAAAGTCAGGTGATAAAGACTGCAAAGAGATTTTTCATTTTGCATTGAGCCTAAAATAAGCTATATCAGTATATCTTTTGTGTAAAGAAGAAAAAGAAGATCAATATTCAATAATATTTTGCCTGGCCTAATTTTTCATCTAGCCAAGTTTGCAGATTTCAGTATTTGACCATTTAGCCCCCAATAGGTGTGCCTCTCTCTGTTCTAAAGCAGCGTTTCTCTCCTAAACTGGTCTGCATTGCACTATAAATAGAACGTCCCTACAAGAAACTTGTAAGCAATGGTCTGGAGCTTTATGCTGAAAATGTGACTTGTATCTCTTTCATAGTTTGTAGCCTAGTGTTTGTTAATCTGAGATAATCTGCAGCTAGGATAGCAGTTTGTCAACGTGAGTAACAGAACTACATTAAGTGTTTTACAAGTTGCACAAAGCTTTGTCCCTTTTTTTTCTGAGCTAGTTTTCTATCACAATATACCAGTCCTGAGTTGTTATTTTTCTATATTCCTAACTTTGTCATTCTCTTCCTGTGTTTTTCTATAAAATTCTGAGAGCAGTATATTAATTATCTTGAGACCATTATACAGCATTCTCTATACTACCAGCTGGAATTCCAATACTGGGGTAACCTCATAATGCAGACAATGGAATGGCCACAGTAAAGTGAAGACCACCAGATTCTAATCTTCATGCACTATTATATATTTATTTATTAAAGACTTATTTATTTATTTTAGAAAGAGAGAGAGAGCGAGAGCGAAGGTGAAGGGGCAGGGGGAGAGGGAGAGACTCTTAAGAAGACCCTGCACTGAGTTTGGAGTCCCACATAGAGCTGGATCTCACCACCCTGAGATGATGACCTGAGCAGAAACCAAGAGTCAGACTCTTAACTGACTGAGCTACCCAGACATGTTCAGGATGACTTTCAAAATAAAAAACAATTCCTTTTGGTTTAGTAGATCCAAATTTAAAGAGCTGGAAACAAGCTCTCTGCCCAGTGTTTCTAGGACTCTAGCTTAAGTTACTTGAGTTCTCTTCTTTCCCCCATATGTAAGGCATCAACATTCCATATGAAGACGTGTGGGAGTCTACGAAATGCTAAAGTATACAAGGTGACGGAGACCCATGGATTAACAAATCATAGCTCTTTCGACTGAGGAGTTCTTGGCTTAACAGGGATCCCCATGCATGAGATTACTAGTGTATATGTGTTGTTTTTTGTTTGTTTTTTTGTTTTGAGATTACTAGTTAATAAAGTCTTCCACACTTCAGGAATAATGAGATACCATTTACACATCACAATTTAACAAAGAAGTGTAATTTCTTCACTTGTTTGTCCATTCCACAGATATGCTGAGCACCTGCTATTTGCTGAGCACTGTTCACTGGGTATGAAAAAAACAAAAGAGATTTTTAAAAAGCCCTGCTCCAGAAGAACTTAAATTCTACTACAAATGGTAATGTTCTATTTTAGTTAGCCCTGAATGAGGCAAGCACTTTCATATACCAATGGTAGAAGCAAATATTAGTAATAATGTTTGGGAAGACAATTTGAAACAGATAAAAGATTAAGCTTTTTTTTTTCTTAAAAATCAAACAGACAGACAAAAACAAAACAAAACAAAACAAACAAAAACCTCTCCTTAGCCATATCTCTCCCTTGAGCTTCTACCTTACCTATATTTCACAAACCTCTTAAATAATCTACACTCGCTATTCTTTATCTTCAACCTCTGATTTAACCCAACCACCTCCAAATCATTTCTGTATTGTAATGCTACTGAACTCATTTTGTACATGTACTAAAGACCATTCATGTCAATCAAACCAATAATCACGTTTCTACTATTTTGCTTGCATGATTCTCAGCAGCATTTGTCACTGTTGGCCACTCCTTCCTTTTTACAATTCCCTGCCATTTGATGAATGTTATTCTTCTGATTTGCTCCCACTGGTGTTGTCAATCTTTATTAATCTACCGTTTATTGCTCTAGTTCCTCTGTCTGACAAACGTGGTGGCATTCCTTGGACCTTTATCCCAGGCCATCATTTTCACGTCACATTACAACCCATGTTCAGGTGAACTCACTGACACCCACAATGTCTCTGATCATCTGTCAGCCACAGATGTCAGAATATTTATCAACACTGCACTCTTTCCTGAGCTATGGGTCATCAGGCCTGGGCTGGTCCATCTCACCTCTCATTTGACATTTATTTTTTTGCACATTTCAGTCATCTCAAGCTCAGTATCCCCACTCCCAACAAACTCCTTCTCCAATGCTCCCCATCTCAGTGAATGACAATGAAGTCTACCCAGCTTCACAAGCCCACCTACTAATTAGCAGAAAATCTTGCCAATCTAACCTCCAAAATATCTCAGATAATCTTCCCTTCTTTCTGTCTCCACCAGAACCACCACAATCAAGCTTGGTATGAGCTCCATCTTCTCTGGCCTGAACTCTTAATGGGTATTTCTGCATCAACTCTTTACCTTCACCAAAACATTCCCCATTTTCCAGTCCAAGTAATGAGCAAATCTGCTTTAGTAGTTTCGTATACCCTTAGAATTCAAAATAGTTACCATGGTTTTTTAAAAAAAATCTTTAAAACCCTTCAACTTCTCTAGCTCTATCTCCCCCTTACAGCTCTTTTAGCCAGAACTGTATGACCTTATGGTCCTTATACTTCTCTGAGTCTTTTCCTCATTAAATCTTCAAACATTCTGTTCCTTCGGGATGCCTGGGTGGCTCAGTCGGTTAAGCTGGTTAAGCCACTGCCTTTGGCTCAGGTCATAATCCCAGGGTCCTGGGATTAAGTCCCACATTGGGCTCCTTGTTCAGCAGGGAGCCTGCTTCTCTCCTTTGCCTGCCACTCTGCATGCTTGTGCTCTCTCTCTCTCTCACACACACAAATAAATAAATAAGATCTTTAAAAAAAAAATTCTGTTTCTTCTCCAGGAGACTCTATGGTTCCTGCTGCCAATGCCACTCCTCAAACCACTGTCTGATTTTCATTCTTCATTCATTCTTTACTTAATGTGATAATCTCATTAAATATAATGCTTATCAAAATGTTTATCAAATGTTTATCAAAATGCTTAGCATATATTTTAATCTATTTGTTTTTATATATTTTAATATATTTATTGTCCTTACCTAATTGTAAACTCCATGAAGGGAAGAGCCACATGTATCTTGTTCATAAGTGATTCCCAGAAACTAACACAGCCCTAGTTCAATATTTTTCTTGAATGAAGGAAGAAATGAATGAATACATGAATGAATGAATGACTACCCTAAGGGCATCCAAACTTTGGTCTAAGAAAGCTCAAGATAAAGAAAAACTACAATAAACAAAATTGTATTGCCATATTATATATTAAAGCAAAGTCAACTACCTAAAGCTCAAACTTAAGGAACAGTGAAGTGTATTAGAGCAGAGTTTGACAGACTTGTTCTGGAAAGAATTGGATAATAAATACTTTAAGGTTTTTGGTCTATACAGTCTCTGTCACAACTTCTCAACTCTGCCAGTGTAGCATAAAAGCAGCCACACACAATAGGCAAACAAATGTGTGGCTGTGTTCCAATAAAACTTTATTTATAAAAACAAAAAGTAGGCTGGATTTAGCCTGTGGGTCATCATTCTCTGACTCCTTTATTAAAGTATATCCACATGCTGATATATTTGGCAGTCTAAAAATATTTACAAACTGTGTTCAATAACATGCTGAGATCATAATGTCAAGAAAAATGAGATTCTGTGAATTGTATACAGAGATCCAATTAATATGGTCAAAATATTTGCAGGGGAAAAAGTCTGAAAGTAAATAAATCAAATGTTAGAAGCGAGTCATAGATGTATAGAAAATTGTTTGCTCTCTGAACCTTTCTGAATTTTCTTGAACATTAAACATTTCTTTTACCACTAAAAATAAAAGCCAATTGATGTGCAAATATTGAACCACTCTTGCACCGTGATGTTTATACTAGTGTTGTCTATAATAGGTAAATTATGGCAACAGCCCAAGTGTCCATCAACTGATGAGTGGGTAAAGAGGATATATATACACACAGACACCATGGAATATTACTCAGAAAAGAATGAAATCTTGCCATTTGCAATGACATGAATGGAACTAGACAGTATTATCCTAAGAAACATAAGTCAGTCAGAGAAATACAAATACTATATGAATTCACTTCTGTGTGGAATTTAAGAAACAGAACAAATGATCAAAGAAGGGGAAAAAAAGAGAGCGAGAGATGCAAACCAAAACAGACTCTTAACTATAGAGAACAAACTGATGGTTACCAGAGCGAAGGTGGGTGTTGGGATAGGTGAAATAGCTAATAGGGATTAAGGAGGGCATTTGTGATGAGCATCTGGTATTATATGGTAATGCGGAACACTATATTGTACACCTGAAACTAATATTACATTGTATCTTAAATAACTGAAATTCAAATAAAAACAGAAAAATATTAAATAAATAAATAGATAAATTATCAATAATAACAGGAAAAATTCTAGTGTCCTGGTCGATCAAAGAATAAATGTCAAGTAAAAATCATGAAATTATACACATTTCACAAATATATGAAAAAACACACATTCTAACTCGAAACAAAGCAGTTCAAACTGAACATATGGCAAATGGTCTCAACTATAAAAATCCATTATGAAAACAACTCTAATTTATATCCTAAACAAAATACATGAAGGTATTACATTGATAAAAGAAGAACAAGCTGCTTTAAAAGGGGACATTTTTAACAATAAGAAAGATTTTGAAAATTACCCAAAAGCCTACCATACAGGTTGGTGTGCAAAAGTAAAACAATATATAGAGAGAGACAGTCCATACAGGTTGGTGTGCAAAAGTAAAACAATATATATAGAGAGACAGTGTTTTGGGTTAAATTATGTTCTCTCAAAAGATATGTTAACATCTTACTGTCCAAGTACCTTAGAAGGTGCCTCATCTCCCTAGCATCTCTGCCTTGCCCTCTATGCACCACTGGCCTCCCTTGAGTTTCCTGAATATCAGCCTCTTAGCTGTCTCAGGACTTTGAGTATACTATTCCCTCTACAGAAACAATCTTCCCTCCACTTTTTCTTTGCCTGGCTCCTTACTCCTGGTCTCAGCAAAAATGCTACTGTCTCAGAATGCTGTCTGTGACTATCCCCTCTAAGTTATCATCCCTATGATAAACTCTATCATAGTTCTCAGTTTGTAAAATAGAGAGGAATTGGGGGATTCTAATTTAGGGTAGTCAGCAACAGTCTCCTGAGGTGACATGTTGGCCCACTAAACAAACAAAACATTTTCATTATAATATTAAATACTATTGTTAAAAAGCTTAACCCAGGAGAAATAAAATAGGAATTGATTTAATTAACTGTATTAAAAGGATTAAAAATATGTCTAAATAAATAAATGAGGAAGGAAGGATAGGACTTCCTTTTAAAAGAAGTTTATCAATAAACGTAGAAGGAATGAGAGAAATGCAAAAGTCATCAATGGGCAAAACCATGGTAACTACTGTTTTAGACAATAACCACTAATGAATGCTAAAATTAGTGGGCAATAGCTTGAGGAAAAATAGTATATTTGTGTGGTCTCAAAGTTATTTCCTCCCAAGATTTTTACCAATTATGAAGAGAAAATGTGGGATTTCAGATCAGATCTTGAGACAGAAAAAGACATTGGCAGAAAAACTGATGCAATTTGAATAAGGTCTATATTTAGCTAATAGTATTATGCCAGCGTCAACTTTCTGGTTCACTTAATTGAATTACGGTTATATAAGACATTAACATTAGGAGAAGGAGTCTGGAGGGTAGAAAAAAAAAACCCTCTGTATTATTTTTGCAACTATTTTATCTGTCCAAAATTATTTCAAAAGAAAAAGTTTAAAACTTAAATTAAGTCACAGGGAAAAGAGAGCATTGATCCATCCAGATATAAAATTCTCTTGTTCTCCCTTCAGAAATTAGGAAAAAACCTTACTTGGTTCTTTAGACTTAGCTGGCCTAAAATGAATGTGCATATATCTACATAGAAAATTCAGGCTTAAAAAAAAAAATGTTTACCTTAAGAAGAAAAATAAAGCTGGAGGTCTCACACTCCCTGATTTCAAAAATTAGTACAAAGCTGCAATAATTAAAACAGTGTGGTACTGCCATAAAGAAACAGAGACTGACAGAATAGAGTAAATAATTTAGAAATAAACCTTCACCTATATGGTCAAATGATTTTCATTCAGCAGGGGTGCCAAGACCACGCAACACAGAAATGAGTGTTTTCAACAAATAGTATTGGTAAAACTTTATATGAAAGAATGAAGTTGGATCCTTTAGCTTATAAGATATATAAAAGCTCACTCATTAAGAAAAAAAGTGAACTCATGATGGATCAAAGACTAAACACAGAAGAACTAAAATTATAAAACTTTTAGTGGAAAACATGTGGAAAATCTTTGTGACATTGGCTTTGGCAGTGATTTCTTGGATATGACATCTAAAGCACAAGTAACAAAAATAAAAAAACAGATAAACTAGACTTCATCAAAATGAAGATTTTGTGTATCAAAGGACACTGTCAACAGAGAAAAGGCAACCCATGAATGGGAGCAAATATTTTCAACTCATATATTTGATATCCTTAATATATAAAGAACTCCTACAACTCAACAACAAAAAACAAACGATCTGATTAAAAATGGTCAAAGGACTTAAACAGACATTTCTCCAAATAAGATCTACAGATGGCCAATAAGCACAGGAAAAGACATTCAACATCACTAATCATTAGGGAAAAGAAAGTAAAAACCACAAGAAATATCTTTTCACATGCAATAGGATGACATTCACTAACAACAACAAGTGAAAATAAAAACTGCTGGTGAGAATGGAACCTTTGTGAATTCCTAGTGGGAAGTAAAATAGCATGGCCACTGTAGAAAACAGTACAGCTGTGACTCAAAAAAACAAAAGAGAATTGCCATATGATCTAGTAAGTCTACTTCTGGGAAAAGAACTAAAAGCAAAAACTGGAAGAAAGATTTGTATGTCAATACTCATAGATGCATATTCATAATAGCCAAAAAGTGGAAACAATCCAAATATCCATTGATGGATGAAATATCTCCACAACATGTGCTACATACACACCATGGAATATTATTTGGCCTTGAAAAGGAGGAGAATTCTGGCACATGCTACCACAGGAATTAACCATGAGGACATCGTGCTAAGTGAAAAAAAGCTAGTAATAAAAAAAAAAGTATGATTCCTCTTATATGAAATATTTAGAGTAGTCAAATTGATAGAGACAGGAGCACCTGGGTGGCTCAGTTGGTTAAGCAACTGCCTTCGGCTCAGTCAGGTAATGATCCCAGGGTCCTGGGATCGAGTCCCACATCGGGCTCCCTGCTCAGCAGGAAGTCTGCTTCCTACTGACCTCTCTACTCTCATGCTCTCTCTCTCTTTCATTGTCTCTCTCTACCTCTCAAATAAATAAATAAAATATTTTTTAAAAATTGCTAGAAACAGAAATTAGAATGGCACTTGCCAGGCGCTGGGTGGAGGAGACAATGGGAAGCTATTATTAATGGATATAGAGTTTCATTTTGGAAAGATGAAGAAGTTGTGGAGATTAGTGGTAGTTCTACAAGACTACAAATGATTAATGTCACTGAACTGTACACTTAACAAGGGTTAAAATGGGGGCGCCTAGGTGGCTCAGTAATTAAGCATCTGTCTTCAGCTCAGGCATGATCCCAGGTCCCTGGGATCAAGCCCCACATCAGGCTCCCTGCTCAGCAGTAAGCCTGCTTCTCCCTCTCCCACTCCCTCTGCTTGTATTTCCTCTCTTGCTGTGTCTCTCTCTGTCAAATAAATAAATAAAATATTTTTTAATGGTTAAAATGATAAATTTTATCTTGCATATATAACATCAAAATAAAAAAAATAAAATACATAGTTTTTGGTTCCAAAGGTCTAATTGGAGGAATTTTTTACCAAGAAAATAACTTGAAAAAAGTAAAAAAATTTCATTTCTTATAGACATTCTTATTTAGAATAATACAACAGTAGGAAGAGCCTAAGTGCTTAATAATGAAAGAATGGTTAATTGAACTACTTTACGATCACACAGAGTAATAATGCAGCCATTGAAAGGATTTTAACAACAATGAGTAAATGCTCATGTTATTATGCTAACTGATGGAATTTAGAATATAATGTTGAAATGTAATTATAATAATGTACAAATGCATGAAATTCTTTTAAAAAAATAAATAAGATGCTAACAATGGTTTTCTCAGGGTGGTGGGCACAAGGAGTGAATTTTTCTTTTTTCTTTTCCATTAGTTCAATAACACCCATATGTCTCTTATACAAATAAAATGTTTTGGGAAGAAAACAACCAAAGGAGTAATTTCCCCAAGGCAGCTCGTCAACTCTGCAGGGTCTAAGATTTTTCTTTTTCTTCTTTTTTTAACCTGGGCTAACTTAATATAAGAATTTGGGAAATAAAAGAACTGTTTGGAACTTTCAAGAGTAAATAACTTTATTTAGTTCTGACTGTGCAAGGCTCTGAGCTATACATCTGTATTACACAGACCAGGCCTGTATTATGTAAGGCAAGATCTGAAACATGTACATGGATATGTCATTTTCATTACTCTTCTGGGGAAGAAAGTAAGACTCAACGAGGCTGTTTAACTTACTCAGTGCCCCACAGATCAGAAGTGGCAGAGCTGAAAATCAGAGCCCCGATAATTCAATTCCTCAGTTTATATTTTGTCTACACTTCCAATCTCAAATACCATTGGGCCAAGAGGGGTGTGCCTAAGCAAAACCTGAATTTGTCAGACAAGTTCTATACATCCGAAAGGACTGCAATGCACTCAGTATCGTTATGCTCAAGAATTTGACCAGAGAACCACCTATGGAGATATTCACTATGATATGCACAAATGAATACCTAGCACAATAAAATACACTCGACTGCATGTAATTTTAGACAAAAATACATGCAGGAAAAAAAAAGTACTGCAGGAGCTACTCTATTGTATGGATCCCAAACTTCTGAGAAACTGAAGTAGAAAAAAGATGCAAAAAGCTTACGAGAGATATGACAATCTTTATTTTAAAAAAGCATGCATTCAACAAACATTTAGTTGGAGCTGCAGTGGGCTACCTACAATACTAGCTTGGAACAAAAAATTACAGGCTTTAAATCTTGACAGGCTCTGGTTATATTTTAAGCTATTTTCATATTTGATAAGAAGCCTTGTAAATTCAGGGAGGGAGGCTAATTTCAAAGACAGAGCATTTAGAGAATTCTGTGCTGAAATTTCTCTTATTCATCCAATGGGAAAGATTTTGCAGAATGGTTAAATTTGTGTTAACATAAGAGTTTGACTAGAGGGCTAATAAATATAATCTTTTAACTGCAAGGCTTATAGCAGCATGACCACTTAAGAAGTAAAACATGTTTATTTTAGAAATTTTGATTCATCCATTTAGAAACAGAGCAGTCTTCTGTAATTCACCCGATAAAAACTGAACTTGCTAAACTACAAACATTTTTAATGCTCAGGCTGGCTCTCCCCCAAAGACTGTTCATTGTCAAGAAATTCAGGTTGATTTTGGCCTAACTAGTCTGAGCACAATGTGAAACTTCATCTCTTCCACAAAAATTACTTCCCCCGAATGTTTATTCTTCCTAAAGACATTTATTTTTATAGATTAGTGCTTTTTAAAAAAAGATTTTATTTATTCATTTGACACAGAGAGAGAGAAACCACAGGTAGGGAGAGGGAGGAGGAAGCAGGTTCCCTGCTGAGCAGAGAGCCCAATGCAGGGCTCAATCCCAGGACCCTGAGATCGTAATCTGAACTGAAGGTAGAGGCTTAACCCACTGAGCCACCCAGGTGACCCTCGATTTATTTCCTTTCTTTCAACTACAGGTGTTAGTGCTACTAACTATGAATATGGTTAAAATATGCCATCCAACCATGGTTTAAGCAATTCTCAGAATATTGACAGGGTGACTGTGTTCATATCTTCTGCTTCAACTGTCCACCCCAACAAAGCTAAGATTGGCAGCCCTCTAATTCAGAAATCCCCCCCATTATGCTTTAGAGATTAAGGCATGTTCCTAGGTTATTCTCTCCATTTCAAAACTCTTGCTCTGTATTTCCATCCTGTGGCTTTTGACAGGATTTTTGTCTAGTCTCTCAGAGTGGTCTGGTTCCATGGCTCTGGTTTATATTTTGGCCCTTTAGTCCTATCTCTCTGATCTCTCTCATTCCACTGTGTGCATTCCACTCATTCAAGGAACTCTGGGGATAGAGAAGACATGATGCCCAATCCCTCTCCAGCTCCTGCCCCATGCCCTCAGTATCCCTGGGAGCCAGTTCAATAACTTGGGATCCCTCTGTCTGAGAAGGGGGAAAACAAGAAGTTGTTCCAATTTAGGGCTTGATGCCAAATGACAAGAGACTATTAAAGAAAAAATCCCGTTGACTTGGTGTATTATGATGACTGGATTCAGTAATTCAAAATGCCACTAGAAGATTAGATATCTTTGTCTTCAAACATAGAAAGTAATCAGGATGCTACCTAGAAATCTTCCGAATATGGGCTAATCAATGACAACCAACAATGCTTGAAATTAGTACAACTGGATGATGCTAACCATTTCCTATTCCATTCTGGGAGGAGTCCATGAAATAGTTTTTCCAATTATCATTCTGGCTTAAGTAAAATAAGGCCAGTTTTTCTCATTTCATGTTCAAAGCTACAAATTCTCACAAATAAAACTGATGAGTATCAAGAATCTTTTTAGTACTTTCCAAGTGTCACACATTTACCTATTGCTTCAAAGGCAAAGCATGCAAAGATAAGAATTTATTTACTGGCTGATTCTATTATCTTTTTGTAACTTCAATAACAGATCATTTCAGAAATGCAGTCTTAACTAAAGACAGAAACTCTGCACTACTGCTAGATAAATGTAGAGATCATCTTAAAAAAAAAAAAGATTTTAGAGAATTTTTAAGTCCTCTATGTCTCTAAATGTTATGTCATGAAATTGTCTTGCAGGCAGAAGTTATTAAGAGTATATGAAAAGATTTTGTGAGCTATTTAAAAATGAACTCTCACTGCTGAAGAATTTTAATCTTATTTTTTAAATGTGGCTGGTATCTCGATTTCTGTTAAAATGCTAACATTATGAATCTGCTAAATTGTTCTCTTTCTTCTAAAGAATAAATATGTGAGCTTTGCAGCATGCCATTGCTAAAGTTTTCCAGCGCATTTCTTCAAGTAGCAAATGCCTTATTCAACAGACATTCAAGTGAACCAAAGAAAGAGGGCTGAGCTTGGCTAGGAAGGGTCTTTGCTCCACGAACTATTATTGTAGGATTTACCCACAGGCATTTACCCAATGCTGCTGACCAGTCAAAATACACTGATCAGTGTAGATTTTACAGTGAAAATTTTCCTAGGGTCCAAAATCACTTGGAAGAAGCTATTTGGATCCCTATCTTTGAGTCGGTAATTAATTTTGAGAAAGGGAAGTATGTAACACCCAGGCAGAAGACCACACAACTCAATGCACATTAGTCTATCTTTATAGAATGGAGACAAGGTAATATCAGAAATATTGTCAGGGGAACGAGTGCAAGGGCCGCGGCATGATGGGTCTTCATTCCGTTTGGGAACTATCATAACCTCATTCAGATATTCAATCACAGGAACTTCATGCTGTCATAAACAAATACATTTGGAAAGAAGAAAGAAGAAAAGGAGAAGATACAGTGGCAACTGTATCTGTGAAAGCAGTAAAGTTTTGGCAACCTAAGCTTCTGGAATAAGGCAGCCCAAGCAGCCAGTTCATGGGTGTGCATTTGGTCAGATCCTGAAGAGCTAAGAGACAGGTAGAATGACAGAGGAGGGAGGAGTTGTAATGGAAAAGATCAGAGATGAGTTCTTTTGTCCAACACCATTCAGTTCAGGGAAAGGAGAAAAAATGCAACCTGAGGGCAGGATGCCAACTGCCACTCCTGGAAAGAATTCAGATTGCTTCATTCAGAGGAATCCTAGAAGTGGGGAAAGTAGGACCAGGCAGCAGCATGCACCCCAAAGTTTGTATGAAGGTCTATAGAAGAAACACTATATCAACTCAATAGAAGTAAATGGGCATTTGAAGGTTGGGGTGGACCACAAATGCCCTGTCCACATGCAGCACCCAAAGTTGCCGCGGTTCCCTTCTTATGACTTTGACTGCTCATTGTCAATTTCATTTTTTAGGTTTTTTTTTTATTTAAGATTTTATTTATTTATTTGACAGACAGAGATCACAAGTAGGCAGAGAGGCAGGCAGAGAGAGAGAAGGAGAAGCAGGCTCCCTGCTGAGCAGAGAGCCAGATGTGGGGCTAGATCCCAGGACTCTGAAGGCAGAGGCTTTAACCCACTGAGCCACTGAGGCACCCCTTTTTTTAGTTATTTTTACATGTAGTTCTCTAGAATGTCTATGTTTTCTAGAACACCAATACAGCATACCCTTATTTTTTAAGCTCTCTTTAGTAGTCTCAAATAATAGATAAATTCTGATGATTCCCAAATCATTGTATGGAGCCCAACTGAATTTCCACATCCAACTGGGGACTGTGTTCCTCTACCCCGGTGTTACACAGACGCCTCAAACCAACACTTGTAGCAGATTTCACCACTTCCCTCACCTTCCTGAATTATGGATCTTGGTGATCAGGATCTAACACATCACCTGGCACAAGGGGGCAGTCAATACAAATTAATAAATGAATACATCTACCATAGGCATAAATCAGCAAGAATAGGGAATAACTGAAACAGCACAACAAAGTAAAGAATGGAAACTAAATGATACCTAGTAATCATAATAGTTGTATCATATAACAAAAGCTTCCTGTGTGCCAGGCATTTTTCTAAGTGCTCTGACTGCATTAACTCATTTAATCTATGTGCTTATTGAATGTTAACTACTAAGCATTGTGTAAGATGTGTCACACACACACATACACATTTAGATTATCAGCCTACACAACTCTATTGATTTAATTCACAAAGCCACTATAAAGGAGACATTATCCCATTAGCTTCACTTTCTTTTTAAGGAAATGGGAGCAATAAAAATAATAATGATGGTTAGCATTTATGATAGCCTACCATAATCCACATTTCATGCTAAGTAATTTACAAAGAGGTAAGTAGAAACTCACTTACTAATACAGAAACTAAGGTTCAGGTCATATAATTCTTAAGTAACAGAACTGAAATTTGAACCCAGCTCTAGGCAAATTCAGTAGCATTTTCATGGTAATTTTCACAATAAGTAAAAGATTAACTCACATTTTTGTTTATTCAGTTAGGGACACATGCAACAAACTTCAGAAATGTTTTTATCAACACACAGTTACAGTCACCAACTTGCAGGGACTAAGTAAGGTACATTTATATTAAATATTAAGTAGGGAAAAATCTATTTTTGGTGTCAAATAATGAAGTGTTACCCCATATCCATAATAATCCCATTACCCAAGGCTCATGAAAACTCTTCATTACAGTATCTTAGTATCTAGGTAATCCTTTGCACACAATGCCTCTGTTTCTCCAACTATAAAATGGGAATAATAGAAAATACATCTAACTGCACTGGGTCTAAATAAATGAACAGATTAAAAACATTTAGAAAAGGTTCTGGCACATGAGGTCAATAAATTTTATATATTAATGTTAATATGTCAGCCACAATAATTTCTTTAAATTACCAATATTACTCAATTTTCACAACAGTATAATGAAATTCAACATTATTCAATAGTTGTTTTCCTAGAAAGTCATGTACAATTCAAACTTTTAAATAAAACCGATAGCATTCTTTCTTAAATAAGCTTCATAGATGGATTATTTTGAACAGTAACCAATCATTTCCTTTTATATTTGTTTTTTAAACAAAATTTTTGAGGGGCATCTGGGTTCAGTCAATTAAGCGTCTGCCTTCAGCTCAGGTCATGGTCTTAGGGCCTGGGATGGAGCTCCTCCTCCCCATCATTGGGACACTCTGCTCAGCAGAGAGCCTGCTTCTCCCTCTCCTTCTGTTCCTCCCCTAAGCTCATGCTCTCTTTCTTTCTCAAATAAAGTCTTTTAAAATAAAATTTTTAAAAGGAGAGGGAAAAGTGGAAAAACCTGGATTTTTATATATACTTTTCTATATATGAATTATATAAATAAGTATATATTTATGCATATATGTATTTCTAAACACATATGTAATTTACTGAATACACAAGCAAAGTAATTCAGATGCTCAGTAAATTGCCACTTAATTGATCTGGAGATTCAAAAGAGTTAACGCTGCTTACGAATGCGTGAGCCATCCTCCAGGGGGTAGCTTGGACATCTACACATTCTCCGTACTTATTTTTATCCTTGGAACACTCTTCCGGAAACGCCATGTTGTTTCCAGGTTAGTGGAAGGGTCCTGCTAATTTACAATCTGCCACTTCTTCCTGCCTTCCTTTGGCCAGGGCTTTGGTGCTTTCATCTGCTCTCTGATTTGCAACTAGGAGCCTGGGTGGAGAGAAGCATTACCCTAAATTGCTTCCATTTGTTTCTGTGCCCGCTCTGTCATTTCCACATCAGCACTTTGTTTCTCACCAGGCACCTGACAACTTCGATTCCTTTTTCAAGTTACTTTCAGTACCTCAAGAACCATCCCAATGAAGTTCATTATGTTGATGATTCCAACGACGCTACAAAGCAATTAATAACAATTTTGTCAGCGTTTTTATTCTGACCGCTATGTTCAGAGAGAACAGGAAATATATTTTAGGGTATCGAGTGCTAATTCACAGGCATGCAGAAATTATATGCTTCACAGTTTGACACCAAATCTTGTTATTATCTGGCTGCACATTACACCCATGAATTTCAAGCATGAGTGGGCAAAGCCTTCATTAAAAATTATGGACCCACACTTCAGGAAAAAAAAAATGCTAACCTCAAAAGTAGGGCTGGCATGTGGTAAGCTTTCAAAAGCGCAGCTCTCTGTTTCAGCCTGATTAACCATTTGCACCTTTGCGTTTGTTTTGGAGAACAAAACCATCTGCAGTTGTTTTTGGTTTTGTTTTGTTTTGTTTTGTTTTTTAAGAGAAGGTTTTAAAGAGTAAATAATATGATTGGACACTGCAGTCTGTTTTTCCTGCAAGTAAACAGAGCAAGCGCTCAAGTCCAAGAAGCTGGCAAAGGATGTTTCTCGAAGGGAAGGAAAAGGGAAGGCAGGGGGATGTTAAGGCAGTCACAGGCACTGCATTGGAAAAGAAGCACTTATCTTTCTGGAGCTCTACAGGTACCAGCCTTCCATTACTCTAGCTACAGCATTTGGTGATGAACAATGATTTTCACTTGCCATTCTCATGCTCAAGTGTCATCCCAGGACCTACACAATTCCATCCAATTCTCACTCCATTCAGTGTTTTCCATTTACCCCTCACCCCCATCCCAGTCATCCCAGTGACCACAGGATTTCTCTGCAGATCCCTCCCTCTGACCGGCACCAGCCGTCACACACGTCACACACGTGCAATACTCCAGTCTGTCAGGCTGCTGGCATCTTGTATTATGCGACCCTTGGTCCTCCACACCACCTTTCTTCTCCACTTGCACATTAGCTACAATCTGTCAGCCAGCTGCACCACAGCGAGGGTGCCAAAGAGCAGGGCAGACACTGACAGCTATTGACAGCATGGTCAATGATCACTTTTCCTATTGTGTGGGATCTCTGTAATTGGCTTTTTGTAGGTCTTGTTACTTTTTTAAAAAGTTCCAAAATGCAATTTAATTTTTACAAGAACATTTCTAAGGTTTATTGTTTTCCATCTCTACTAAAACACCCTATACCCAACATTTAAAATGCAACAATATATGATTAATTTTTTTAGGATGTCATGGCAACCAAGGATTAAATTTGAATTTGAATAAAAGAACGCAGCCTCCCTTAAAAATCTTCCCTTGGTTGGAAAGAATACTAATATAATTTTATGTGGAGTCTTGTCAAGAGCATTCAAGAAATGTCAGACTATATTTTTAGCCATGGAGTATGCCTAATCCCATAAGACTCTATCTCGCCTTTATGTTGACAAATGAACAGGACTGAAATATCAGGGATCTGAGCTTCTGTCAAGATCCACTTCGCATCAAAAGTTGTTGTTCTTGTGCAGCTGTTTTCTCAAACTTCCAAATTAAAATTTACATTTACCTTATCTTATGATTACCCGGGTTTGCTATTGAATTCCTTTGTTGTCGTACCTTAATTGACTCCAAGCTTTACTTTCATAGACAATTCAATGAACTTGTGAAAACGTAGCAGGAAAAGCAGATGAGAGACTCCTGATAATTGTCATTGACTAGGAAAATGTCATCTTCACTCATCTGTTCCCAAGTCAGCATCCTGAATGCTGTCTTTAGCCCAAACTCTATCCACTTCATGTTTTCCTGCATACAATCTATTTTAGAGAATAAAAAATAAGTCTTTCACCCACATCTGTCTCTTGGAATTTACTAAAGTAAATAGGACTAAAAGCATCTGGTGAGAAAACTACTGAAATTCAGGTCTTATTTTTGCCTCGAATAGTGGTAGAGAAACTTTAATAATATTTGGAACTCAGTGCCCATCAGAAGGGAAAAATTTTGATACAAAGTTGAACAGCATTTAAAAACTCAAATTTACCTACTTTGTGTCAAGATTTTAAGATTTAGCATTTTTCAACACTACTTTTTAGACATATTTTAGTAAATAGGTGCTATTATTTATACACTCAAGAAGGTCTAGTCATCTTTTGGGAAGCATAGTTGACATGTAAGTTTTCCTTAAATAATACAACTTTTCGGGACGCCTGGTGGCTCAGTTGGTTGAGCAGCTGCCTTCGGCTCAGGTCATGATCCCAGCGTCCTGGGATCGAGTCCCACATTGGGCTCCTTGCTCGGCAGGGAGCCTGCTTCTCCCTCTGCCTGCCTGTGCTCACTTTCTCGCTCTCCCTCTTTCTGACAAATAAATAAAGAAAATCTCTAAAAAAGAAAAAATAATAATAATACAACTTTTCATTGTGAATTCTTCTTACTTAACATAATTTTTCATCACTGAACATATAAGCAGTGAAAATTCTGGCAAATGACATAACATTAACATCAGGGATATTTATAATTTAGAGTGACCTACTTAAAACTGACCTCATTTAAAAAAAAAAAAAGCCTCATTAAAAAAAAAAAAAACACCTCACCTAAAGAGTTTGCTATGAAAAATAGTGAATATAAAATCTTGGTGTTAGTTCATATTCATGTGGGAATGACAGCATAATGAAAATAAAAAGATGTTAAAATTAGTAAAAATTCTTCATTCAGAAAATGCAAATTTCAAACTGTATTTTAAGATGTTCCCATTTATGCAACACTGTAATTTTTTAAATTAAGTAACACTAACAATATTAATAGTCATAATTTCACATGCTCTATCTTTTATCTCACAGCAGTTCACAGCCGTATTGTCTAAGTAGTAATTATGAAAAGTAAGCCACCCCCTGGGCAAATGGCAATACTTACTAACATTCAATGAGAGGTAAAGAATCCAATTAAAAGACATGGAGAACTGGGGGAGAGGGACGTTTGCTGGTGGGAGGGATGGTTGGCTGGAAGGAAGTTTATGGAAATGACACTATATTCAAATAGGCAAAATGATAAGCTGTTCTCTGTATTATGAGCTAGAAGGAGGGGAAGACTTACTTGTCCTGATAATGGGAGAGGCATTTAATTGCATAATTAGAGCCCAGGCCCAGACATAAACAGGTCAGCTTTACAGCAAGGCTGGCATTCTTTCAGCAGAATCTGTTGTTAAGTATTAGAAGAAACCCACAGTCAAAGATGCTCTGTAAGGAACCTAACTACAGTTCTGGACTTGGCACTGGGGCCAAGGGAATCTTTACTGAACACTTGCATGGCCCTGGAGCGGTGTGCAAGTCCTGCGGAAGCCAGGCCCCCTTTCATCCTTCTTTGCCTTCATTCCTGCTTCTTTTTGTGTGCAGTCTCCCAGAGCCAAAAGATTCCTTCCCCGATTTGCCTTCAGCTTTGATACTGGATGCTTCTGACCCCATAACATACATCAAAATATTCCCAAGCTTAACTTTCTAAAACCACCTGAGAGAAATGGTCCCAAACTTGCCCGTGTATTAGAAGCTCTGTAAACCTTCCAAAAATTCCAACACCCAGGCTCCAAACAAGCCAGATGGGAGTCTGGCACAGTTGTATTTGAACCTCCCCAGGTCATTCCAATGCAAAAACGAATTTGGGAACCTAGATGTCCATCAAAAGAAGAATGGATAAAGAAGATGTGGTATACATATACAGTGGAATACTATGCAACCATCAAAAGAAAAGAAATCTTGCCATTTGCAAAGACATGGATGGAACTAGAGGGTATTATGCTTAGCGAAATAAATCAATCAGAGAAAGACAATTGTCATATGATCTCCCTGATATGAGGAATTTGAGGGGCAATGTGGGGGGGGTTGGGGAGTAGGGAAGGAAAAAATGAAACAAGATGGGATCAGGAGGGAGCCAAACCATAAGAGACTCTTAATGTCACAAAACCAACTGAGGGTTGCCAGGGGGAGGGGGGTCGGGAGAGGGGGGTGGGGTTATGGACATCAGGGAAGGGTATGTGCTATTGTGAGTGCTGTGAAGTGTGTAAACCTGGCGAGTCACAGACCTGTACCCCTGGGGCTAATTATACATTATGTTAATAAATAATAAATAATTAAATAATTTAAAAAAAACAAATTTGGGGTGGAAATGTCTTATGAAATTCAGGAAAGCAAGTGGGGGCAACCCACTAAGTAATAAGTTTGGTTCATTGTGCCTATAAAGAAACTAAGAGCTCAATACACACTGGCGCTTTAATGATACTTATATTCGTTTAAGATTTCCACACACAGGGGCGCCTGGGTGGCTCAGTGGGTTAAGCCTCTGCCTTCGGCTCAGGTCATGATCTCAGGGTCCTGGGATTGAGCCCCTCATCAGGCTCTCTGCTCTGTGGGGAGCCTGCTTCCCCCTCTCTCTCTGCGCCTGCTCTCTGCCTACTTGTGATCTCTGTCAAATACATAAACAAAAAAAATCTTTAAAAAAAAAACAAAAGATTTCCACACACATAGTCATTAAGTCTCCATCCGCACATCATTTCCCTATGAAAAAGCACAGCCAGTCAGTCAGTCAACAAATACAGCATGAGTGTTAGGGCTCTCTGCACCCATGCTGGCTGTGGCCAACCTGCCTGCAATCACGAGCACGTCGTTAACACTCCAGAAAGTGTCATGAAAACAGGGTGAGGTGTTTTTGGTTTGTTTTTGGTTTTGGAGGGGTTTTTGTGTGTGTTTTTTGTTTTGTTTTGTTTTTGCCCCCTTGCGCTTTAACTGTTTGGGTGGAATGCGGCCGAAGCAGAACAAGGGCTCTGGTTGTCCTAACAGCTGTGATTAGAGCTCAGGCTCCCCGGCGTGTCAGAGGTTGTAACAAACAGGGAGGACCAACCCTGCAGAGGACACACAGGTTTAGGAGGTGTGATGGAGATATTCCAGAACAGCAAGTGCCCCAGGTACCGTCCTCACACTGACCTTTCCACATTCCTGACCAGTGTCCATGTCCAGCTGAATGCTCCCTGTTTATGAAGCATGAAAACACAGGACTGGTGAGCAGAGTTAGTGCTGAAGGTACAACCTATTTCACGTTCCTGGTATTTTTCTTTCTTCTTTTTTTTTTTTAATCAAATGAATCTGGATACCTCTTCATAGGGAATAGGTTCTCTGATTCAACACAGCTCCCCCCTGCACCCGATATACACCTTTTATCTCAAGCCAGATGTTTCACACTTTTACTAGGTGGGTTTGGCCCTCAGGGCATTTGAATTTGCAACTCCGGTATTTATTATTTATGACACTTGAACACAGAAAGCTACTGTCACTCATTAAAACCTCACAAAGATGACTTAGGCTGCTGAAAGCAATTTGGGAAAACATGAGTAGACCAAAGGATGTAGGACAGCAACTCTATACGGCTCGGCACAAGCCCCTGCCAGCCTGGTGAGTCTTGTGAGGGGCTGGTTGAGGCAAGGCCTGAAGGAGTTTCCCTCAGGAAGAGGAGGGTTACTTTAAATGCAATGATACTATAACCGCTTTTACCTTATTTAATGTGTCATAATGTTTATCTCTCATGTATCTGTTGTTATTCTGTAGGAGCGTGCTCTGTTATTTATTAAGTGAATAGATTTCATGGGTATGTGAGTGAGACCCTCAGAAGGATCCTGGACCACTAAAGGTCTGTAACTTTGTTGTGTCAAAATTGGGTAAAATATTAAAAAATGATAGAGACAACTTACTTGATGAGTTGTATTATGTAGAAAATAAGTTTGTGGAAAAAAAAGTCATTTGAATGGAAGCAAAAAGATGGTATCTGAGGAAGTATCTGGACTAAAATCGTACTAAAATGAATTTGTACAATCTCCCATTTTAATAGAATATGCTATGAGCTTCAGAGGTCCTTTGAGACTAAAGAAAATATTTTATCAAAAATATTATGATCTCCAGACATAGTCAATTAGAAGTGTCAACATTTTCAGACAGATACCAATGACATTACCTTATAAGGCTAAAAACCTACAGTACATTAACAGGTACCAAGAATAATTAGTATGCTCGCTTTTTAAGTGTTGATAAAATCAAAATAATTTGTAAAAAAATTTGTTTTAATATACATGGATATATGTTATTTTCATATTTTAGAAAAAAATGAATTTTAAATGGTCTTGAAAAAGATATTTTTTATCTATATCAATATAGTAAAATCAATCTGTTGATTAGTAAATAAATTTCAACAATTTTACAATTTTAATTATATTTAATCCTTTTTTAATACTCAGAAGAATTGAATAATAAACTCTTATAATAAACTGTAAGGTCACTATATAAACAAATATTCATTCAATGAATGAATGAATGAGTTTCGATATCTAGCACCTACTTAGGCAGAAAATTGGTTCATTTTGCTAATTTTTTGCTGAAGCAAAATAAAAAGCATTTTTTAAAATCTACACTTAGATTTGCCAAAAATCCTCTATTGATTCTATCATCTCTAGTTGAAACTGAAAATGCCAAATAGAAATTAGGATAATTATAACACAAGTCAAAGAAAAAAGTAGTCAGAACTTGAAAATTATTAGGTTTCATTTTTCTTCAATAGCTACAGTTTCACGGTATCTTTTATGATGTATAAAACCTTTATGAGAGGTGCTATTCTTTTCAGTGAAAACAGATGGCTTCTCTCCAGGTTCCCTATTTCATCTCAAGCGCCTGACTCATTTAGGCATTATTTCTCATATATCCTCTGCTTAGAAGTCAAGAACAATTTGGAATTTTTAAGTTGGCACATGCAGTGTCCTAACTTTCTTTCAGTGAGCTCTGGTCTAGAGTATTAAAAGAAACTACTGATGTGGACATAGTCATCGGTTGTATTTGGTATGTTTGGAAACGTCCAAGGCATCTATTTGATATTCTGCCTAGCTTTTCAGTGCCATTACCATCGTATGCTTGATTGACTACTTACCTTGTGCAATACACCATGTTCACCAAGCTACTAAAGACGTTCAGTGAGCAACTAGAGAGACTAGGGAAGGATACTGGAGGGAGCCAGACCCAGGTCTGGGATAAACCTAACATATTTTGCCAGCCAGGGCAAAAAGGGAGTTTGTTTGTTTGTTTGTTTATTTGTTTTCCCAAATCAGCCTTCAGATATGTAAGCACAGAGAAGAATATATGCCAAACATGATTTTACTTAACCATTCATTATCAAAATATTGCCCCGCTCACTTAAATACTTCAATTTCTTGAAACATGATGTAATAATTTCCTTAAAGCTATGAAATGTAAGTACCAGGCGCTTCATTGCTATAAATTTCTTTTTGATGTTTATAGAACATTTAACTACAAATGCAACATACACTGTGAATATAAAAATCTTTACTGCTCTAAAAATCCTTGGGGCAAACAATTGCTAAAGGATAGCAATTTCATATAAACAAAACTTTGTGCTTAAATAGCCAAGAACTGCAGTCTCTCTCTTTTTATTTATTTATTTATTTATTTATTTGAGAGAGAGAGAGAGAGAGAGAGAGCGCACGCACAGAGGGAAAACGAAAGGGAGAAGCAGACTCCCCACTGAGCAGATGTAGGGCTTGATCCCAAGGACCGTGAGATCATGACCCAAGCCTAATGCAGACCCTTAACCAACTGAGCCACCCAGGTGTTCCTACAGTATCTCTCTTAATGATAGCATAATCCAAAGCTATTCTTTTGTTTTCTTCTAGTCCCAGAAATAAGATGCTTTCAATTACCTATATTGGTCAAAAGCAAATAGGAATAAATAGCTGAGTTTTCTAAAATTTTTAAAGTAACATTTTGGCCGGGATGTGATGTACTATCACTTAGCACCTAAAAAGAGACACACTCCCCTTGCCCAAACTAATGACAAAATTCAACAAATTTTATTGACACACTGGGGAAAAAGTATAAAACAAACTCTCTGTCTATATTCCACATCTTATTAAGATCTGTGATTAAATATTCCTAAGAAGATTATTCAGCTTGGCAGGATACTATAGTAGTTGAAAGCATTGAAGACTTTGGAAACTAACTGAAAACTTACACACATGCCCATGAACACACAGAAATAGCAATAGCCCACAAGAAGGGGCACTACATAAAAGTTTTTAAAAAATTATAAGGGAACTAATCCAACTACTTATAAAATCACTTTTACCAAAAAACAGAAAGTACATAGCTTCTTTTCTGAGATTCTAATCGATGCTGATATTAGCAAACAATATTCATTTCATTGTACAATGACTTCCAAAGGAAAAATAAATACCAATATTTCCTGGCTTTTATTTAAACTTCAGGAAAATGATCAATGGTGCTTTAAAGGTGTTGAGTATTACGTTAGGAAAATCATAAAGAACGTGTGGACAACCCTTTTTTCCTCACCTGCCTCGAGGAACTATAAACCAAGTAATAGAAATAAAGCATAATGGAACAGAAAGATGCTGAAACTGCATTGGGAATGGGAAAGATGAACAGGGAACGTGTGCTGCCTCTATGGGAACGTCTCTGTGAGTGATGGCCATTGTGTCTTCCTATCTCACTGCAGCTCAATGCAGTACACTTCCATAGACGCCTTTCATGCTTAGAATAAAATAGTCCATAAATTTTTAATAAATGAATATAAATTACATATAATATACCTATAACATATTATGGAATTTCCTATAGACATTGAATTTAGAAGAGTTGGAGGAGAGCCCGAATTTGTGCTTCTATTCTTAAACATCTCTGTGCTACAACCTATTTCACTCAGAAATTCTTTATTTCCTGCCAGATTGTTAATACTTTAAAAATCCAAGGGTCCTGAAAATTAAAAGATTCTTGATCACCATTTGTGATGCTCTCTGAAAATAGGTTAGACTCTCCTGTCTTATTAATTTTTTAGTGAGAACTTATTATTTTGAAGGAACATGAAACACAATGCTAAAATATTTATAAAGACATTAAAATATTTATACGTGCAAAAGTAAAATGACCATATTTGGTTCTAAATTTTCTAATGGATAAAAAGGAAATGTAAAAAAAATTCTCCTCTTATGCTCTCTGTTTCGATCAAATGGCCAAGTGAACTGGCAATGATTTTTGACAGTTACAAGTACTATTAAATCTACTGTCCTTTGGGTTTGTCTGTGTTGATGCCCTTCCCAGATACTCTGCACTACTGGTACACTCCATTCCCCAAGATCATAACACCCACCCAGTGTACTAGGCCAAAGGGAGATTTTCTCTGCAACCATATTGACCACACCTTCCCTTGCCTCCTTACTCACCTCTCTCCTGCTTCTCTCATCTCCCTACAGGGTTCTCTGAAGCACTCTTCCTCAACAAATCTTGTGCCCCCAAATCTGTGATGCATGCTCTTTTATTGGGATTCTCATTCAACACAGAATCTTTCTAGATAGAATAAATTATGACCTCATTAAATTATTGATCCAGTTTCTGCTTGCACTATACAAAATAATGAAATGAAAACTACAGACTTATCAAATATGTGGTTAACCAATCATAGAGATAACTGAGGTCATGAACTAGCTCCAACAGACAGGCAGAGAAAGAGAGCAAATGATAAAAACTCAGAGTAATGTCAGGTGCTTGAGTCCAGCTCCAGTGGTTAAATATCTTATTTGTGTCCTTCTGTTTGTCATATACACTTGCTCAATGAGTTTGCTAACTCTGATCCTTCTAGTCTGGCTATCACGGTGTAAATCCTTTTCCATTATTTAAATTCAGCAGAGCTTTTATTGCTACCTTATTTCAGATACTAAATCAATTCAATTATGCTTTTTACTCCACCATTTTGATATAAGTGGAAGAGAAATAATTAGAAAACTGGCATTGATCATAATATGAATTGCCAAGCTCAATTCCAGACAGAAAAATAAGCTAGATATGATGTCAGTTATACTATAAACTATTGTTCACTGACAATGTTCACATCTGCACAGCAGTCCACAAAATGAGGGAAGGTGTATAATAGACAATATTAAACTAAATAAACTATTATTAATTTGGTGATATGAAAATAACAGAGATAATCACAACCCTTCATAGTGAGCATGAAATAGTAATAAAAAATAAGCAATGAGCACAGGACACCAACACAAACTCTTGCCAGATTTTAAGTTAGTATGTATATATAATTAAAAATTTTATTTCCTATTTTCTACCTTAAGTCAGAAGGAATATTTTACTCTCAGAGCTGCAGAAACATTCTCTCCCTCTATTATATTCCAGATTTATAAATAAATACTAATTCAGGAGTAGAATTATTCTCAAGCATACACTATTCTTTAATTTTTCTGCCTCTGTCCACTGAAGTCTAATCAATTTCTGTCTTACGTGGTAATGGCTCTCTGCTTAAGTGGCTGAAGGGATATATCTCAACCTAGCTTCCTTCCATCCCCAGAGCCAGGAGCAAAACTATACCACTGACAGCAGTTATGACCACTAAAGGAACCCTCTGGCAAGATCTCTGGAACTCCTTCTTCACGTTATCTACGAACACCCTTTAGACCCAAAGAATACATCACAATTTGGGGATAATGACACCAACAATCTATTACTTCCATCCAAGGGTGTTTACAAGCATATGTCCTCCTGGCTATGGAAATAGGCTTAGCAAGCTTAGAGGGGCAGGGGCATGGGAAGACTCTGAACTATCTATTTCTCCCTCCACCTTTTCAGCATTCTAGAATGTCCATTTCATGACACTGGGTCACAAAAGGGAGCAAGAAGGAAATAAGAATAAAGAAATGGAACTTAATGCATATGTACTCTTAGGACCTCTTTATTCTTCAGTGAAGATTTCTAAGGCATCTATTTCACACCAGGTACTGTGGTGAGTGCCACAAGAGGTGCTGGAACTCCCCTCAGGAAGTTTCCAATCAGGAAGAGTTTTCAGCTTTACCTCTTAACAGTCTTTTGGAACAAAGGTAATAGCAATATAAATATGAATTACACAATCTCTGAAGACATAGAAAATGTGTGAAAAATAGGAAGGCAAAAATCAAAATCAAATATTTAGAGGGATCATAGAGTATTTACACAGGAAACAGGCACAATTAAAATAGAAGGGTGAAATATATTTTTAAAAATGCTTTCTTTCTTGGGGCACCTAAGTGGCTCAGTGGGTTAAAGCCTCTGCCTTTGGTTCAGGTCATGGTCCCAGGGTCCTGGGGTCGAGCCCCACATCGGGCTCTCTGCTCCGTGGGGAGCCTGCTTCTTCCTCTCTCTCTGCTTACCTCTCTGCCTACTTGTGATCTCTGTCAAGTAAATAAATAAAATCTTAAAAAAAATGCTTTCTTTCTCTAAAAATTATATTCTTGAGAGATTCAATAGAGAAAATTAAGCAAATATTAAAATTTTATTTCTTGTTATAATCCAACTACCAGGGCTATATTTTATCAATCTAAAGGCATTTCCACATGAACATATTGACTACATTTGTCTAGCTCTAATGGAACTCTGAATTTCAAAAAGAAAAAGTAAAGTCTCTTAAAATCATACACAGTTTTTAAAAAATGGTCACTATAAAAATGTGAAAGAAAAGTAAATCCAAATGGCAAACAATGAAATTTTTTTTTGTATGAATGACATCTCTTTATTGTGGAAGCTTAGCTAGTAGCAGCACACACATGCACAGAAGCCCACAGATAATCCTTTCAAAAATATGTTGAGGCTAACTAAGGTCCCATGAGTATTAGGATTTGATATATATCATATTTGGTTTTATGATGAAAAAATGCTTTATGACTTCAGTTTTTACCATATTATCATCATCTTTAGGTCACAACTCAACTTCACCTCATGTGTACCCTTCCTCCCCCACCCACAACCATGAACCTCAAACCCGGACTCTGATATCCCTATCACTATCATAAGCCAGATTACCTTTTATAGCTGTAACAGAAAAGCCACTAGAGCAGGACGAAGCAGGGGCTGGGGAAAAGGTATAGAGAGACAGGAAGTGATTTTTCCTTCCGGTAGTAAATGAGAGGGAGAAGCAAACGCCATCTTGATGTCCTCAGCCTCACCTGTCATCTTAGACTGAGTAGAGCCTGTGATCCCTTCTGAAGGAGGGATGGTAAAACGAGAGAAATGTGCTATGAGACGGGCCAACACCTCTGTTCCTTGTTCAATGACAGAGTGTGGGCAAATTTCATGAGAGAGCTCTTCTCTGTTCCTGTCGACATGAATGGACAGCTCAGTGCTGAAGGATACCACCCATCACTTTAAGTATTACTTTTTTCTAAGTTTTTTTAAAAAAATCTATTTGACTAAAAAAAGTAACTTTAACCCTGATAATGGTTTTTTTTTTTTTTTTTTTTGGTCCTCTGCATGAAGCATCCCAAAGAGCTAAGAAGTCAGGATGGCCCAGGAAATTGAACCTAGTAGAGTCTGATGCTCTGTAGTGTGAGGGACAAAGACCAGGGTGAGACTAGTTGAGATCAGCTATGCCTGGGGAATGTACCAGTCCCAGTATGCCTTTTAAAACCATGGGGAAGTTCTGAACTATTTCCATAAAAGAAAAATTCTCCATTTCAGAAATACATTAAAAGGCACACTTTTATTGGAAATGTAAATAGTCACTTACTTTTCCATGACAGTCACCTTCATCATTGATATTCACTTCATGATGAGAATTCTATAGACAAATGAAGGTCAAAGCTCCTCAGACTCCTCTCATGAGGAAAACTATTATTTTTTAAAATGTTATCAATGCACACATATGTAGACATATAAATATTTATATGGAAACTTACCACCTAGTCGGTGAATAAAAATGGGAATAGAAATGATGTGCTCTGGGAAGCCTCCCTGTGTGACTGTACTTTCAAATCAGAAGGGCACTGTGTTTCTTTTGCCATTTCTATCTCTGTGTCTAACAGGGAAAGGTCAATATTTCATATAACATAAGCAGAAAAGGACTTTGGATTGATTCTCTCTCCGTTTACAGAAAGAAAAACATGGGAGGCCCCAGAAGGTGAAGTGACTTAAGATCACACTGCTGGGTTAAACCTAAAACACAGTTTTCTTGATTCTCAATCCTGTCCTACCTTGGTGGTACTGGAAGTATTGATCACAGTAATCTACAGCATTGAAAAAGGTAAAAAGTTACCAGGTTAGCTAGCAAAAATAGAAGGCATTACAGTAGTAGATTTAGGGAAAACTATGAAGGTCAGCCAGACCTCAGAGGGAGAGAAAAGCCACAGCTGAACTGTGGAATTATTTGTATTCTGCTAAGCCACAAGAATAGGGCAGATGAGTCCAAAGTAGAAATCCAGTTAGAAAAGGTAAAGATCTTTGGTCGAAGGTGCCCCAGGCATTTGCCTCTCAAGGCTGTCCTAGAAATTGGACCCCACCTTATAATTCAAAAGAAAAAAAAAATCCCAATTAAAAAAATAAAACTAGTAAATAGGGGCAGAGCCACATATGGTATTAGAAACACTGTCTTGAGGGAAACTCTGGAGAGGGTTTAGATAGAATTGGGCCACAAACAAATAATGATGTCATCACGGGAAAGAACATAATTTCTGTGTCAAATGGTGGACTTAAGCCTGAAAACTGTAGCGTAAGGTCCTAGGGCTTGCTAGTCTGGTGCTTCTACCCTGACTTTGATCAGGCGCAGAGTTGCATGCAAGTCAGGAAGTAATGGATCATATTGTCTTAGTGTGTTCTTTTTTTTTTTTTAATTTTTATTTTATTTTTTTTTCTTCCAATTTATTTATTTTCAGAAAAACATTATTCATTATTTTTTCACCACACCCAGTGCTCCATGCTTAGTGTGTTCTAACACGGGTGACTGGAGAAAACTCCAGACCTTGGTCTAGAAACTGGACCAAAGGCCCGGGATAAGCTGGGAAAAACATGAAGAGCTGCAATAAAGCACTTATATCTCCCTCGCACTGCCAGCATCACGGGACCACATACTTCATCTTCATAGAAAACCTATAACATGGATAACAACTATTAGCCTCCTTAAAGAAATGTGCAAACTGGGGCTCAGAGGATTGCATTATTATTTGTGGAAGATCAAGCCAGATATAACAAGGTCAGAGAATCCAAATTTCTGAATTCTCTTTCCCATTTTATTAAGCAGATTTACCATAAAATGCAGTAAAAAAGAATATCACAATCCACAGTTAGTGCAGAAATTTTTCAAAAGGTATCACCTCATATTTCATGGAAATTATATGTTTAAAGTTTTCCTTCTACTTTCTCTTCTAAAAGGGAAATAGTTTTAGAAGGGACATAGTTTTCCTTCTAAATAGTTTTTCCCAATGGAAACAGAAATTTGTGACATGAGGCAGTCTGCTCTTAATATAGGGCTTTTTTTTTTCTAAAGGATTTTCTGCATTTTTTAAAATAAGCTCTGTGTCCAACATAAGGCTTAAACTCACAACCCTGAGATCAAAAGTCGCATGCACTACCTACTGAGTCAGCCATGTTCCCTGATGTTTGGTTTATTATCTAGTTGATTACAAATAAAATAAATCAGTTTTTAAAACTAGATTTTAAAGTTAATGGAAAGGGATCCATTTGGTACTTTGTTCTGTTAGCATTCTAAAATTGAACAGGTATGGGAGGAGGCTCAAAAATGAGCTATAAAAACCCCTTGGTAGTTCCTTAATATTCATAGAGGATGATCACAGTAGTAGCAGTAAAGATATAACAGTTGCCTGTCTCCTGAAAACATTTGTCTAGGTAAGACACAAAAGTATCCACAGGTAAGACACAAAGCTATCCACAGAAAGGGCAGTAACAGTTGCGACAATCGTTCCTTGGGACACTATTTGTAGGGGCATGTCCCTGCAAGTCTTGTTTCGATAGGGCACCCTCACCTTTGGTAGGTCCTCTCATTTTCAAGTGAAGATGAGTAACGCCAATTATGATTAACTACACCTATGAGAGGTGTCAACAAAGGTTAACATGTTCCATTTTTATGAGAGTTATGCTCTTTGTACTCTGAGATTCTCTTATAAACTCATAGGACCTAGAACTTTCAAGCTACATAGTGTACTTCATTAATCCAATGGTTAAAACAGAGGTATGCATCTGCTAATGGACACTTGGGTTGCTCCCATATCTTGGTTATTGTAAATAACACTGCAATAAACATAGAAGTGCATACATCTTTTTGAATTAGTGTTTTGGTTTTTGGGGGGTGAAGAAGACGTGGCATGTATATACCATGGAATATTACTCAGCCATAAAAAGAATGAAATCTTGTCATTTGCAAAAAATCAATGGACCTAGAGGATATAATGCTAAGCAAAGTAAGTCAGATAGAGAAAGACAAATCATAAGATTTCATTCACATGTGTAATTTAAGAAACAAAAAGAGACAAATAAAAACCCAGACCTTTAATACAGAGAACAAACTGAGGATTGATGGAGGTGATGGGGGGGGCACTAAATGGGTGATGGACATTAAGGAGGGCACTTGTGATAAGCACTGGGTGTGAGATGTAAGTGATGAACCACTAAATTCTACTCCTGAAACTAATATATATTTTTTAAAGATTCTATTTATTTATTTGACAGTCTGATCACAAGTAGGCAGAGAGGCAGGCAGAGAGAGAGGGAGAAGCAGGCTCCCTGCTGAGCAGAGAGCCTGAGGCAGGGCTCAATCCCAGGACCCTGAGATCATGACCTGAGCCAAAGGCAGAGGCTTTAACCCACTGAGCCACCCAGGCGCCCCACTCCTGAAACTAAATTATACTGTATGTTAACTAACTAGAATTTAAATAAAAACTTGAAATAAAAACAAAAGCAAACAAACAGACAAACAAGAAAGCTGACCCTTAAATACAGAGAACGAATTGGTGGTTGCTGGAGGAGAGGTAGGTGGGGGCGTGGGTGAAACAGACAAAGGAGATTAAGAGTACATTTATCTTGATGAGCACTGAGAAATGTATAAAATTGTGGAATCACTACATTGTACACCTGAAACTAATATAACACTGTGTTAACTATATCTGAATTAAAAAAAAATGCTTTGAAGATTTTATTTATTTGACACGGAGAGAGAGGGAGAGAGAGAAAGCACAAGCAGGGGGAATGGCAGGCAGGGGAGAAGCAGACTCCCCATTGAGCAGGGAGCCCGATGCAGTGCTCCATCCCAGGACACTGGAATCATGACCTGAGCTGAAGGCAGATGCTTAACCCACAGAGCCACCCCGGTACCCCCCAAAAAATGTTAAATGAAAACTAAAAATGAAACAGGAAGTTATTCTCTTGGCAGATGAACTCAGCATGAAATATGGTTTGTCTATTTGTTGTAGGCTTAAAATAATAAATACTAGCAATGCGAAGTTAATTTTGTAGGTTCAATGAGGAAAATAAATGTAGAAAACTATTTGAAAAGCCCTAACTACGCTTGTGGTGAGCATAGCATAACGTACAGAGATGTTGATTCATTATGTTGTATACCTGAAACTAATGTTAACGGGGTGTCACCAGTACTCAAATAAAAGAATTAAATGAAAATAAAACAATATGAATAAAATTGTAAAAGATGTGTTGTGAAAAAGAAATTTAAAAAAAAAAAAAAACAGCTGTTAAAAATCTTTCATGTGGTCTTCTGAGACAGGCCAGACAATATTCCTTACCTGAAACTTGCACAGGTCAAAAACAACAATCTTGACAAAATTATTTAGAACATCACAAGGAAGTTTCTGTTAATGTCATTAATGTGTGTATGTTGGTATGCTCATATGTATACAGATAGATACACAGGTATTTATGTCATAAACAAATATTTCCTGGTGGACAGCCATCATTAATATGATAATTGCATGAATTTTTTCCCCTAAGGTAAACAGATATTGCAAATAATCTCTAAATTTATCTGTACTCGTGAATTTGTTCCACTCAAGAGAGAAGTAACTCTTTTACTCTAAACCCATCAAAAGCAGTGTCTATCCAACATTATGAACATTTTCCTCCATCAAATGTTTGAAATGGGTGAAGTTAAAATTTCTTACCATCCAGGCTGTGACAAAGTCCCCCATCCAGGTCCCTACTGCAGCTAATTTCATGAAACTTTCATTTCGGATGCCCATGTAGTCTGTAATGATATATGCTCTGTGGAAACAAACACACAAGACATTGTCCAGACTGAGAGAGCCGTATCAAAGACTTCTGGTTCAGCAACACGCAAAGGGACTTCCCCCCCTTTCAACATGCTCTCCTGCCTTTGTCTCATCACATATGCTTACAGATCTGAAAGGCTAGGAAGACTTCTGAAGGTGTCTGGGTCAGTTCCAATTAGATCTGAAGACTGACTATGGCTATACCAATTACCAAGTGCATTTCATTTTCAAGCTGTAAGACTGACAACAGTTTTTGAAAAATCAAACAGAAATACTCAGTAACGGCATCATTTCATGCTCACTCAGGTATGCAGAGAGTGGAAACAATTCCTGTATCAGAGTAACTTGAAAGGGAAGAGAAAAGCTTGTTTTTCCTCCAGTTCTGTTGACTCAGAACCATTGAAGAGGTACTGGGACTAGGCTTTGGATATAATATCATACCTGAACGATGGTCAAAAAAATGTTCATTTGAGAAAATTTCCACACAATAAAGAAATGTAAAATTTCATTCAAAAACATGTGGTTTAAATTATTAAATACCAATAACCAGATTTAATATCATCTCTTTTTATGTCACAAATTCTTCTGCTTCATGGTCTTCATGACCCAAAGAGAGATTCAAAGGCACAATTGATCATTAAATACAAGAACAAGACTATGCTTATTACATGTAATGTTCATTTCCTTTCCCTCATTTGATATTCAAGAAAATCCTAGTATTATTTTCTCATTGTACAATTTTTCCAGGAAAACTGGGACACAGGGAGATCACTTAAGTTGCCCAATCAATACCACATAACTAATTAATGGTAATTGGGAATCAAATTTCTTTCTCTCTTTCTCTCTCTCCAAGTTTTTTTCACTCAAATTTTTTTACGTTGAATTTTGTTCCTTTTCTTAAACGTGATAACACCTGTACAATTTAGACTATTAGTTAACCATGATTCTTCTTAGATCAATACAAAATTAGTACAAATTTGGTATAAAATTTAATACAAAATACAGTTGAAAATGATATGTTTATTATTTAGTGAAACTATGAAGAAATACTTTTTTGAAGTCACTGAGAGGTAAATCATCCCAATTCAGTTGGTTTTTTTCTGGAGTTCTTTCTTATAGGTTTGTTATCCATAAAATAAACAAATATTTAAGTAGTTTAACTTACTAACAAAAATAAACTTATGAACTCTTAGAAAAAAATTTTTTCCCACAAGCTTCTTTCACCTACCTTAGAAGATCTTTATAAAAATCCCAAGCTCTCACCTCAAAATTCTGAGTCTCTAGTCCATAGGTTTCCATAATAACGAAAATAATTATAGCTACCATAAACTGCTGGTTTACAACATTCCAGAGATCATTATAAGCACTTTTAAGTATAATGTCTCCAAGAGCTTTCATGTCAGTGCAATGAGATGTATCATTATTCCTGCTTCACAGATAAGGCATTTAGGCATTGGAGAGTTTTTGCAATTTTCTCAAGGTCAAGCATCTAGTAAATGGACAAGGGTTGAATCTAAATTTGATTGACTCCCAAATTCAGACACTTAACTACTATGCTCTCTATATCTTCTTCCTACAAGGGTTAGTGAGATATAAAAAAAAAAAAACAAAAACACAAGGAATATCTACTTCCTAGTATTTTAGTAGTCTATGAAGATGGAGAATTATTTCCTTTCAGGATAATTCATAACAGAATCAAGAGTAGCATGCAGAAGCTGCAGCTCATAAGAGCTACCCTCACATACTGGACTCCCACCAAGTTCACCAATCTAAGCAGCCTCCATGTGAAAGCCCCTAAGTTAACTTGGACAGCTTGGTCTTACTCCCTTCAGTATCACTACTGGTGAACAGTTCTTGGGCAGTGAACTCAGCGTACTTCAGAGTATTAGCTCTAGTAACTGTCCAGCTCTTTCAGTGACATTTTGAAGGATGTGTTCAATGACACATCCCCACCTGCCTACTTTGCCAATTAGTTCTGGAATACCTTGAGCTAGGATGGAAATTGCAGGATACCATCCTTGTGGTAACATAGATATGTCTAAAAGAAGACCTCATTCTCTAATTTCAGTACCTAAAAACAGGGATAAAATGGATAAGTTTGCAAGAGATTAATGATCCAGCCAAGAACAACTAAAACATATAAATATAATATAGAAATTGCCCCTCAAAATCTGCTTAAAACAACCTGAGAGCTGATTAAGCCATGAGAACTAGAAAAAATTCAAGATACCAGACTGGAGGGAATTGTGGAAAAGTTAGTTCTATTTTCTCTGGGGACTTCAGTTGCATGCAATCTGCATGCAAGGCAAGCGGATGAGAATCTGGGCTTTGCTGGGGCAGGGGCCGTCTCAGAGAACTGGAGAGACAGACATTAGGCACTGAAGGAGCTGAGATCCTCATGAATGAAGCATGATACACAGCTGGGGTTACTTTCAAGACATTTGCCAAATTACGAATTATGTTTGGGGGGTGTGGGGGGCCAAGAGACTAAACAGAGAGTCGCGGAGAAGCATAGCAGAGGTTTGGCAATTTCACCATGTTGAGAGGACTACTGATAATTTCAGAGCCTGCCAGAAGGAATGGTCCAAGAGAACACACAGAAGGGTGGGAAGCGAGAGAAAACCAGAGATGGATGGGTCCGTACTGAAACTGAATCAGTCCTTACCCACTCCATCCCATGACTGCATTAAGGTGATCAGCTTCTGTTCATCCTGCCTAACAGAGGAAAGAATGAACATTTTCCAGAAGAATAAAATACCATCTAGATCCTCTACACATTCTTATATATACCAAACATCATTCAATGAAATATTACTATGATGTCAAGAAACAGGGCCATACTACTAAAAATCAAGAGAAAAACAGTGTCTAAAACTAGATAATAAGCTCCAGGAGGACAGGGAGCTATTTTGGCCATTCTTTTCACTGTTGATTTCCCTAGCACTTAGAGCACTTTCTGCATATAGTATGTGATCAATAAACATTGGCTTACTGTATGAATTAACAAAGCAAACCAAGTTATTCATATTGTTTTCTATATGGTATGGATAGATCTATGTATATTAAATCACAGAAACCATAGTAAACTAAGATTTGAACTGCGGACATGTGGTGAGTACTGAATGCTATGGTAACAATGAAGATGAGATAGCATAGACAATTTATGAAATAACTTTATGAATATAAAAGTGAAGAGTGATATATAAAAGGTAGTAGGTATTCCAACTTTCCCTGCTTTAGACAAACATACAGAATTACAAATATGCAACCTGTCACAAAAATTTGCAAGTGCTAGTTCATTGATTTGCCTACCCATTAACACTAACGATAATGTCTGTTCTGGCTATAAAGGACAGAGGGGGCATACATTTATATCAGCAATGTTAGCCAGTTGTTGTGCAGCATCATACCCAATGTTTTGGGGAGTGATTTAGAATTAAATATTATTTGTTAGAGGCACCATTAATGTTTTAGTTTTGTTTGGAGTTTTAGCTAATTATTTCAACTATTCATACATCTTTTGTTTATTTTCTATTGTAGCTAGTTATTTCCACTATGAATAGATCTAGAAAATCTTGCAGTACTACCAGCCTTCCTGGTAAATACCAATCTTTGATACCTTCTTTAAAAATTCTAAATGAATTTCTTTACAGGCTGTGACTTTAGTTTTTATTTTTTCTTGAGATCTCGAGTTTAACTGTCAAATCCATAACAGATGTGTGGAGACTTCAGCATACAGGGTCTTGGAAATGTTCATCATTATCAAAACAGCCTGAAAAGCTATCAAGACTATTGTACCTGGTGAAAACCATGTGCTAAATGGGCATAAACTAATCGGATTCTAACGTGGGCTAAACAGTCCATAAAATTATAATCTAGTAAATTGATCTTATAGGTGACAGTCTTGATCACTAGCAACAAAAGTTCCAGTTCACTTCAATCTATTACTTATGTGTACGTGAATGTAGTCAATGCCAGGTGATTTAGGAGTTGAGTCTCTGAAAGTTTAACAGGAGGCAGTAAACATAGATCACCAAACCAATATGGAGTCATGCTTCACTAAAGATCCATCTGTGGCCAGCTGGATTCATAATGTCACAGCTGTCTCTCCCAGCCACGTTTGGGCAACATAAACAAGATTGGGGGCTTCATACACAAGTAAATCATGGATAAGGAGTTGACTTACAGGAGTACAGTCCTGCATTAAACACAATGAAACTAAAGCAAAAATTTTAAGTACTCTTAACGACATTGAGGAAAAAAATTTGTCACTACAGAGCACCAGGAATTAAACCTAGATTTATTATATTAATATTTTCCCAATCTTTTTCTGTTTGTGATGAAATGATCAACAGCCTTTAATAGAGTCATTTAGTGAACTATTATCTAAATAACCACAAATAGTATTTTTTCTCAAACTTCTTAGTTCCTCCTTATTGAAAGGCTTTGACAGAACTCAATACATGTGTATGAACCTTCCAGGAAAGACCTGGGGTATGAACTTATAAAGCAAGATGCATTGGAATGTCAAAATCCTGCAGATGATGAGTAGAACTAGCCTGGAATAATTAAAATCACACCTGAACCTAACAACACTTACAGATAAAATACTATTTCAAACTTCCCAACTTCAGCCATATATACCTTCTCATTTTTATAAGAAAGACATGCGTAAGAAGACTGCAGATGGCATTTTCACTGAACAAACTCACCCTGCCTGTGAATAAATTCTCCATACATCAACCAATCCTTTCATCCCTTGCTTTGCTTCAGCCCATTCAGTGAAACTCATCTGTACTCAATATAGAAATCTCAGGATATCAGCAATTCCCCTCCTTTACTCCTAACACTTGATTAATCACTAAGATTACTTCTGAAAGGCTCTCAAATCTATGTTGTTTTTCCTGTCATCACTACTACCAACATCTTAATCCTCTTCAAAAACCTCTGTAATCTAAATTAAAGCAATGGCCTCCTATTTCTCTGTGACTGTCTTCCTCTTATTTCAGACTGTGTATTGCCAGTGTAGTGACCCCTGGGCAAGGAAAACATTATACCAAAAGAAGGAGTCCTAGAACCAGAAAGTCCTGGGTTTGCAAACTACCCCTCCCACTTTATGACCCAGGAGAAATGACCAACTCATTCCCTTATCTGTAGAGTGGGGATGAAAACATCAATTTTGCACACAGTTCTCCTGAGGATTAAGATTCTTACATTTTTGAGATAAGAACGTAAATTTTCTAGCACAATTTCATAATAGGCATATAAAACATGGCAGACCTCTAGCCTACTGGCTCCCACTTTGTGAAATAAAACAGTCATGAGTAGAGCATGGGCAAAAAGACTATCCACTCTGCCAAGCCATGCTTTCCTTCAGACAAGTTTCTCTTCATGTCACAACCTCATTTTATTAGATCCCCTACCTCACCATGAAATCAATCTCACCAAACACCCCACTACTCTGTAATGTGCCTTAGTATCTCTTTTTTTTTTTTTAAACCTTATTATCTTTGTGTTCAGTGTTCTTTGTTTGGAATGCCATCCTCTTGGTTCTGGACTGAGATCACTAACTCAACCTTGCCACTGAGAAATCTCCTGCCATTACCCCTGAAAGCCACCCCTTCCCTGGTATTTACCATAACACTTTCAATATATTTCAGTATCAAATCACATTCCTCAAGAATTTTAATGATTTTCTCCCATTGCCCCTCTCTCCCACAAGACTTAGCTCATCAAGGATAAAGATCATGTTTCATGGGGCGCCTGGGTGGCTCAGTAGGTTAAGCCTCTGCCTTTGGCTCAGATCATGATCCCAGGGGCCTGGGACTAAGTCCCACATTGAGCTCTCTGTTCAACAAGGAGCCTGCTTCCCCCCCACCCCCCCGCCGCCTGCTTCTCTGCCTACTTGTCATCTCTGTCTGTCAAATAAATAAATAAAATATTAAAAAAAAAAGAACATGTTTCATTTGGCCAAGCAGGTAAATTTTTTCCCAGCTTATAATACAACTTAGGGTTGTAGTAAATACTTAAATGAATTAAGTGGTCAATTGGTTCATTTATAATTATTTAGATCATCTGACACCAGTGCCAAACTAAGAAGAGGACAAAAGGATAAAAGATTAAAAAGAAAGAATCTGTAATATAACATAAACCAAAAAGAAATATCAAAGATGAGTAGGCTATGTAATTATGATGTTCTAATAAAGAATAGAATATCATTGTATCATTTTTATTACCTCTTCTAGAATAAAAAGTTAGAGGCAAGAATATAATCAAATCAAAATGAAGAATACATCCTTGCTTTCTGCAATTACACATTGTAAATTAATTTGAATGTAATTTAGTTGACTAATAGTGAAAAAAAGCAAAACACTATAAAATCTCTGCATGCTATCTACAGAATCTTATTATTTAAAAGAATCCTTTTAAATTAAAAATGGAATTACCACATCATCCAGTAATTCCACTACTGGACATTTATTCAAAGAATATGAAAACATTAGTTCAAAAAAATACATGCACAACCTATGTTTAATGTAACAGTATCTACAATGGCCAAATTGAGGAAGAAGCCCAAGTGTCCATTCATAGATGAATGGACAAAGAAGATGTGGAATATTACTAAGCCACAACAAAGCATGTAATCTTGCCATTTGTGAAAACACTGATGGATACAGAAAGTATAATAAATTTAAAAAAATAAATCAGTCAGAGAAAGACAAACACCATATAATTTCACTTATATGTGGAATTTAAAAAACAAAACAAATGAACAAAGAAAGAAGAGACGAACCAGATAAAAGACTCTTAAATATAGAGAACAGACTGATAGTTACCAGAGGGGAGGAAGACGGAGGGAGCTGGGTGAAATACATGATGGGGATTAAAGAATATACTTATCATGATGAGCCCTGAGTAATGTATAGAATTCCTGAATCACTATATTGTACACCTGAAACTAATATAACACTCTGTTAATTATACCAGAATTCAAATTTTAAAAAATATATAAAAAATAAATAAGCTATGGAGTTGTAAGATACAGTATGGTAACTATACTTAATAATACTGAATTGGATATTTGAAAATTACTAAGAGTACAGATCTTTTTTTTTTTACTTATTTATTTGAGAGAGCAAGAGAGCACAAGGGGCAGGGGGAGGGGGGATAGAGGAGCTAAAGGGGGAGAGGAAGAAGCAGACTCTCCACTGAGCAGGAACCTCAACCCCAACACAGGAGCCAGGGATCATGACCTGAGCCAAAGGCAGATGCTCAACCCACTGAGCCACCTAGACACCCCAAGAGTGTAGACCTTAAAAATTCTCATCACAAGAAAAAAAAATTATAACTATATATGGTGATAAATATTAACTAAGTTTATTGTGGTCATCATTTTGCAGTATATACAAATATCAAATCATTATGTTGCACACCTGACACTAATATGTTATATATCAATTATACCTCAATAAAAAATTAACAGAAAGATGGCAAACTATAGTAAGTAAATAAATAAAAGAATCCTTTTAAGTGAGACTAGATATTGATATGTAGCTTTTTGTACCAAGCTGGCCCAAACAATACAGAGCGATATAGGAAAATACACTTATTTTATTCATGTGAAAAAAGAAAACAAATTTGTCTCACTGCCCTTCAAATGGATACTGCCAAGCTACATTTGTTGTTTGTTCTTTGAAGTCAAAACTTAGAAGTTTACTAGACTATAAAATAATAAAGTCTCAAAACTAATTTTAAAGTTACAGAATTTTTGTGGTTATACCCCAAGTTTTTTTTTTTTTATCTTAATTCACTTTTTTTCCCTCACCTTCACAAATGCTCCAGGAATATGCAATCAAATTGGATGCCCAAAATGGGCTTATCTTCTACTTTTAATGAATTAAACATAGCCAAGACACTTAATGCACCTTTACTAATGTCACTGGAAAAACATCAGGAAGAATAAAAATGTAAAATCCTGAACTTTTTGCTAAAAGAACAGCAAAAAATCCTCATGGGAATCCAGAGAGCCTCATATTACTTAAAATTAATTTCATATCTAACTTGATCACATTTTAATATTAAATAACATTCAATGTGTTTATAACTATTCAGATAAAATATATCTGAATTGTAAAGTGAATTATAAGCTGAGCCAGAATGGCATTAATTAATTTATCCTACATAATGATGCTTCCTTCCAAACTAATTAAGGAGGCATAAAATAACTTATAAATTCTGCTAAGATTCTGAGGCTGCTCAAAGAAGAACCAAAAGCAAGTTCAATTTTAATGGATGTTTTTCAATGAAGGTAAGTGTTCAGGGCTGTTAAAAGGTCAAAATAGATAAGAAATAATGGAACGAAAACACTGGGACATAAATACAATAATTAACTTTTGGCATAAACTATAATTTTTCCACTGTGTGTAATAAAATAAACATGAAAAATGAGACTGTCTTTCTACTCCCTACGAAATTTTCAAATTCAAAGCATAATTGCTTTGTGATAGTATAATAATTATTTTCCTTTCTCTTCTCTTTCCCCTCCCTCTCCTCCTCTCCTTCTCCTTCTCGTTCTCCTCCTCCTTTTTTGGTTGTGAATTCAACCACTTCTCATTCTCTTCCCCATAGCTGGCTACATAACACTATTTCCCAATCATCTATTTCCCATTCTTGTTGAAGACATTTTAAGGCTCTAGGTATAGAAAAGGGGTGGGGGCTATTTTCCCAACCAAGAACCCTTCTTGCAGCATGTGAATTTATATTAGATAAGCATCTACCTTATTTCTTTTCATTTACTCACTAAACAAAAAATTACTGATATCTCACTATATGCTAGACCATGGGCCTGATATATATAAGCTCATAATTTTCCGAGGGAAAGGAATAGCACCTCAGAGCTAAGTGGTCACTTTCTACATTATCATCCAGTATTTCTTGTCTAATAATTTCTTCTCTCCTACAACCACCCTTTCTCAGTCAGGGTTCCAGGAGTAAGCCTATGGACACATGTATACAATAATATCCAACTCTGACACTGGCCTATTTATTTTTTTCCTTTTCTGATAATTAAGAACCAAGATCCAAAGATAAAAAGAAGGAAATCTTTATCTACAAGGTTGGCTGCAGAGGGGATGTGGGGGGGAGGAATGTGTCCACATTCTGTCCTGTGCACTGGGAAACTCAAGTTTGCAGAAAGAGAGAAGCAGGGATTGAGACAGACAGAAGATAGAGGTACACTGATTCACTCAAAGGAGGAAAAAAGAAAGATAACAGACCATAGGTGGGGGGGTCTAATTCCACCATTTTCTACAAACCATGAGATTCCATGAGATACCTCCTATTAATTTCTAGTAATTACTGCCTCCCATCATTTTTCCTAAGCTCACTGGATTGAGTTTTCACTCATTGCAATGAAAAGAGTTGTAATCATTTGTCAAGGGGAAAAAAAATCATTTGCCAGCCTAAAAATGTACTTTTGAATCTTTAGTTCAATTTAAACAATACAAGAATCTTATAAAACCTTTGAGAAAGGGAAGCCATTAAACTGGCTAGAAGAAAAGAGTCACCAATAACTGATAAACTGATACTCATTTTCAAAAGACTCCTAAGAAGAACAAGGATAAATGCATTGCACCCACTCTCTACACCACTGCCTAAGACAACAGGGAGACTTCAGTTAAATCTCAGTGTACGATTCACACGTACAAAATTCATAACTGTGCTGGATTTCCGAAAAGCACCAGGTAAGAAATGGGCACACAGGCTCTAGATAAAAATGTGTCTCCATTTCATGAGATGTGGGGCACACTTGGAGAGTGTCAAACAAGTGACAATAAATGGGGGAGAAGCTGTGTGGTTCATAGATAAAAAGCTACATAAAAAGGTGACATCTCTTAGCTTGCTGGCCTAAAAGGAACCTGATTTTGAAATAGAAAGTGTTGACAAAAGACAAAATAAAGATGGATAAAGTGTAGCGTAGAGAGAGTGGAGGCTACATTTCTGACATATCAAAGATTCTTATAGGGCTGCTACAAGGTGTCACCAGAAGGTAACAAAAAGATCCAATGAAGCCAATGTGACTTGGTGTAAAATAAAGAGCTGGAGAGAGTTTCACAGGAGCTTGTTAGGGGGAGCCCTGGAAGTGGGTTTGCCAATGGTATGAATGACGTGGGGTAGCAGAGTTAGGATTCACAAATTTTCCAGGTGTCCAGTGTTCTCAGATGCTAAAGGGCACACACCTTTCACCCACAGCCAGCTCCACACTTAGACCCTCTGTGGAAGAGCTGAGCCCATGGGGCACTTCTTTATCCTAACAATGCCTAAGTATTATCAAATGCCCTTCAAATTAGAAATGACATGATTCTTATTGCTCCATAAATTTGCTCTGCAATTTTGTTAATTATATAGCTTCATTTGATTTCACAATAAAGAATTTCATGCTCTGCTTTGCAGTGTGTGCTTTACAAGTTATGCACTCAACTGGAACTAGAGGGATGGGATGAGGCATGGCCTCGTGGTGGTCTCCCATGGATAGGGAGGCTCCCCACCCGGCTGCCTGGGGCCCCCTTGCTGCGCATTCTGTCAAGACTCAAGTCAGGCACCTCAAGCCTTGCCCACACAGCCTAGGGGGAGAGAGGTTCGAAGTTGTAAGGATACTGGCGGGAGCTGTGACCCAGCACTCACACCTCTTCCTATGGGTAACCCTCAGCCACAACCACAAGGCTGACGTCTAGATAGCTTCGTTGGGGGGGGGGGAGGGTGGAAATAAAGCCTGTGGGGGGGGGTGGAAATAAAGCCAAATTTCCACCCACCTTGTGAACATTTTAGGCCCATCAAATTCCTCCCAAATAATTCAGTGAGTTTGCAGAAAGTTGAATCTGTGCTTCTGAAACTAGTACTTTCAGCTATCATGGTGCTATTTTAAAATTAATACTGCTGAAGATGGTTCCAAAGATATCCTCTCTTCTACTGATGCCTACCCAAGTGTCTGCTACTGCAACGCATGTTGTCACAGTGTGCCAAGGCCCAAAGATACTGATGTCTGTGCCAATGGCAAGGAAGATATTACTGCAGGTTCTATTACGGCGACCTATGTCACTTTCACCAGTTTTGAGGTCAATCACCAATACACGCACATTACTACACTATGCCTGTGCCGCCAGACGCCAATATCCACAGTGCAGCTGATTCCTTACAACCTCAATTACCCACAGAGATGATGGAGAAATGCCTCTTTTAACTTTCATTTGTTCATGTACAATAGCCTCATACCTTTGGATTCAGATGGGGCGAGGAATAAAATATGTTGTGCTTTATTTATAATGATTCCCTCCATTTCAACACCTGCCCATTGTCCTTGAACCAGATGTCCCTGCTTCAACAGTCCCTGTTGAAGCAGGGACATCTAACTTAAGACCTTATTTCCCAGGGGCCTCTTTTGGTGCCCCACATCACAGCAGTCCAGAGGCAGGGTTACCTGTGAGAAGATAGCTTTCCCCTCTCCAGAAGGTACTGTCTAGGAATAAAAGAATCAAATCTGCAGAGTAGAAAAAGAGATGACAGAAAAGGAAATTTAATAAAATTTTGGAAAGACAATTAAGGAATGGCAATGAATATAGTTTTAACTTTTTCTACATGATTAAATCCTTCTGGGATGTGCATTAAGGAGGGAGCTAAATTCTGCATCTGAACCTCAACAATACTCAGAACAGAAGGCTCAGTGTTTCAGAAGGGGAGAGAGGGGAAGGACAGAACTGAAAACAGAAGCTGGAAATCCTGTATGAAGAGGAGTTAGATTACCAGGTACCATCTCTCAGCCAATAAAACCAGGAAATGACTTTCACCCCACCTAGTGAAGATAGACATATGCTATCTGGAGAAATTCAGGCAAAGAGTTATACACTTTAGTTAAAAATAGGACCTTTAAAAATATAAGTTTGTATATAATATAATTATATTTGTATTTTGTACATTGCATATAACATTATAAATTATATATCTGTGAGTCCCATTACCCACAATGCTGTTTGTCTGGGTTGAAAACTCAAAGATCAGCCTTGCCCTCCCCCAAAACCTTATTAACAATTGAGGTCTCCCAGTGAATTAGCTAAATGCTCACCAACGACAACCCCCTTCCTCAAGAATTTCCTGTCTTAAGCTTATCTGTGCACAGAGACTTTCTAATCATCTTCTTCTTGTCCCCTCTTAAAAATGAGCAGAGATTGGACATTATCATATATTTGAGAAAAATCTCTAGCAAGAAAAAAAAAAAAAAGCTCAAAACTAAACAAAAATGAGGCACCCAGAGGAAACAGACAATGCTGAAAGTAGAGGATAAGTGTGAGGATAGAATAAAGATATTTTTCAAACCGCCAAAGTCAAAATTTAAATATATACTGTCATAAAAAAGAAATCTAAAATTAAGGCTACTTAAAGGTTGAAAGTAAGATAGTAAAAAAAAATTAAGTTGAAAAAGATAGCATGCAAACAATAACAAAAAGAAATAAATAGCTATTATTTATGTAAAATGTATAACTAGTATAACTGATTATATCAAATTTTAAAGGCAAAACATACTATTATGGATTAAAAGGGAACCTTACTAATAACAAAAGGTTCATCTCATTGGGAAGATATGATGTGCCCATAGAATAGAGAAACTTATAATAATTTGACAAGGGGTAAGAAAAAGTAGGCAAATTCACATAGGTAATAGGAGATAGAGACATATTTCTCTCAATAACCAATGACATCAGCAGACAAAAAAAAAATCAGTAAGGACATAAAGGATTTGAATGAGAGAATTAGCTAATTCTATCTAATGGATATACATAAAAGACTAACACAACTACAGAATGTACATTATTTTAATACAACAGGAACATTTAGAAATATTGACCATAAACAATGCCACAAAGCAAGTCTCAAAAGCTTTTAAATGACTGAGTCTTACATAGGATAGGCTTTGACCATAATATAACTACATTAGAAATCAATAATAAAAACACAACTTGACAACCCCCAGATCTTTGGAAACCAAGAGACACGTGTCTAAATCACATGTGAGTGAAAACAGAAATCTCAGTGGGAAACAGAAAATATTTTGAACTGGATAGTAATGAAAATATTGTGAGATACAACTAAAACAATGCTTAAATGTTTAATTTTAACATATTAGAGAAGAAGAACTGCTAAATAAAGTAATGAATTTAAAGTCTTCCTCAAATTAGAGAGGAGAAAAAAAGAAAAATAGAATTTAATTAAACAAACAGTAAGAAAACAGAAATATACAATATAGAGAGGATAAACAAAGTTGGTCCTGTGAAAAGACCTAAAATTGACTACTCTCTGACAAGAATGATCAAAATTCCAAGAAAGGGAGTGCCTGTGTGGCTCACTGGGTTAAAGCCTCTGCCTTCAGATCATGGTCTCAGGGTCCTGGGATCAAGCCCCACATCAGGCTCTCTGCTCAGTGGTGATCCTACTTCCTCTTCTCTCTCTACCTGCCTCTCGGCCTACTTGTGATCTCTGTCAAAAACATAAATAAAATCCTAAAAAAAAAAAAAAAAATTCCAAGAAAGAAGGCATCAACAACCAACATCAGAAATGATAAAAGGGCATCATTACAGAACCTGCAGAGATTAAAGAGAGTGAGAGTGTATTTTATAAATTTAGATAAAAGCAAATTTCTAGAAAAACACTTATGAATTACCAAAAGGTATATAGGAACAAAAAGCATTAAAAAATCAATCTGTACCTATCCACGAAATTGAATTTATAATTAGAAATATCCCACTGGAAAATTCCAGGCCCTGATGTATACACGGGCACCAAGAGAGATGTGCGGAGATGTTTATAGCATTGTTATTTATAAGAGCCTCAAACTGGAAATAGCCTGAATATCTATCAACAGAAGAAAAGATAAATATATCATGGCTTTATCATACCATAGAGCCTATTCAACAATGAAAACAAACCACTCTGATACAAAGCTGGATGGATCTCAGAAACCACGGTTAAACGAAGCCAGACAAAAAGGAGAGCATACTGTATGATTACAAGTATATGAAGCTCAGAAACAGCAAAGCTAAACGGTAGTCATTGGGGAGGTATCACAAGCAAGAGTGAAGGGTATCAAAGTGAGAGAGTGGGTGCACAGGAGGGAGCAGGATAGAGGGGTTTATCATCAGGAAAGACAGCTACAGGTCATCTGGGATGATGGCAACAGCACTGGTGCTTAACGTGAATGGTGAGAACACGGGTGTTCATGTAAAAATACCTTATAACAACTCACTATGCGAAAATTAAGCTGTACGTATGTGTCCTATGTACTTTTGTGTAGGTATGTTATTTCTGTATTTTTTAAATGACAAAAATAATAATTATTATAGAAGAGACATAAGAAACTGGTGGCTTCAGTGGCTCACTTGGTTAAGCATCTGCCTTTGGCGCAGGTCATGATCCCAGAGTCCTGCGACTAAACCCCACATTAGGCTTCCTCCTCAGGGCTAGGACTCCCGGCTCAATGGGGAACCTGCTTCTCCTCTCCCTTTGCCCCTTCCCCTCCATGCTCTATTTCTCTCTCTCAAAACAAACAAACAGGGATGCCTGGGTGGCTCAGTTGGTTAAGCATCTGCCTTGGGCTCAGGTCATGATCCCAGCGTCCTGGGATCAAGTCCCACATCGGGCTCCTTGCTTGGCAGGGAGCCTGCTTCTCCCTCTGCCTCTGCCTGCCTCTCTGTCTGCCTGTGCTCGCTCTCGCTCCCTCTCTCTCTCTGAAAAATAAATAAAATCTTTAAAAATAAACAAACAAACAAACAAAAAATGGTAGCTAATACTGTCATTTTTTTAAACTATAACTTAGTTAATTAATTAATTAATTAATTTAGGGAGGGAGAAGAAAAGGGAGAATCTTAAGCAGACTCTATGCCCAGTGAAAAGCCTGATGTGGGGCTTGACCTCACAGCCCTGACACCGTGACTTGAGCCAAAATCAAGAGTCAGACACTTCACCAACTGAGCCACCTATGCGCCCTTTATTACTGTCCTCTTCTAGGAGAAACACTGGGATAGCAAAAAATCAGCTCAGCATCCATAACGTGGATTAGAGGGTGCCGCAAAAGGGAGCAGAGGAACAGTAGAAGACGCCCGAAGTGTGATCAAGCCGCGTGTGTTAGAGCAGTGCAATTAGTGAGAGAGCCTGGCTCGAACAAGGGCAGTGTAAAGGAATAATAAAAGAGGAAGCTGAAAATTAATGATGTAGTGAAGGGCACAGAGGGCCTACAATGTAATTTAGCCCTGCTTTAAAGCCTATGGACAATTCGCATTTGGAATTTAGATGGCTTGAGTTGCTTCCATGAGCTATTGAATCTTTAACATCTTTAAACATCTTTCTGCTTCTTACCTACTCATGCTTCTTGGTATCTCTTAATGGGAAAGTGATGATACTGCCTTACCCAGTGCAAGGACTACCATTTTTACATACAAAATGCTTGACAGGGTAGAGACTAAATCAAGTGCCATTTGGAAGTCCCATAAAAATTTCTATCTGCTTCATTTATTTCAAGGCGTGAAGCAGAAAGTCACCTCACAGCAGTTGTTCCCTCGGATGCTCGAAGAATCACTCAGGTAATCCCCCAGTGGCTCCCTGGGTTAAGACAAGAACATAGCTGGGCAAGAGAAGTGGGGAGTGTAAAAAAACTTCTGTGACTCTAGCAAAGCTCTCCAAGCCGCCTGACATGCACAGCTGGTCCCCAGGGCAAGGGAGTGTAGAGGCTTGTCAGCAGGACCTGAGGTCAGACCCAGTGGTAAGGAAGAATGATGAGACCTCCAAACAAAACTGTAAGGAAAGCGGGTGGCCAAGCAGCCAACATGGGCCTGTGCACTCAGCAGCACGGGTAGGAGAGCTGGTTTCAGTCTGAGTGGTGGGAGCTCTTCTGAAGCCAGCCATTCTGGAGAAAGGGACACGCTCCTGGCCTATGCATGGTCTGGGCCAGGGAGGGCACCCTGCTGGGTTTACTCTATAGGTACAAACTTCAACAGCCACACTGTGTGGCAGCAAGACACAGGTACAGTAGACGTACCCTGTGGTGGAGCTTTCTCTATGGCTGGTACTTAAAATGGATCCCAGTGACCCCACAGGGTACTAGGAAAGGCACCAAGTTTAAGACCAACTGGGTGTATAAAACCTCCAAAGGGAGACTAGGAACAGCCATTCATTAGGGGTTTGAAGTGGCGGGGGGGTGGGAGGTTGGGGTACCAGGTGGTGGGTATTATAGAGGGCACAGCTTGCATGGAGCACTGGGTGTGGTGAAAAAATAATGAATACTGTTTTTCTGAAAATAAATAAATTGGGAAAAAAAAATTGAAGAAAAAAAAAAAACAGTCTGAGGGGTTTGAAGTGGCGGGGGGGTGGGAGGTTGGGGTACCAGGTGGTGGGTATTATAGAGGACACGGCTTGCATGGAGCACTGGGTGTGGTGAAAAAATAATGAATACTGTTTTTCTGAAAATAAATAAATTGGAAAAAAAAAAAAAAAAAAAGAAAGGTTAAAATCAATCGGCCCAAAACTGAATTCTGAGTGTGTGAAGCATTCATGCCACCAACATATGATGCCAGAGGTTTCTGCAGGATAGGCTTAAATCTGCTCAGCATATATGTCATCCCCCACACCACCAACTCCACCCCCACCACCAAATACTGAGAGCATAGCCTTGGGTCTATTTGGGGGTTTGGGGGTTTCTCTTTAAGAGCCTCAAGTCCAAGGAATATACCAAGCCCTTAAAAGAACAGCCTCTTAAGAAACCTCCCAGTCATCAGCACCCTAACTTGAAGGCGAGTGTGAGCTATTTATTCAGCCTTTCAACAATATTGATTGAACACCTCCTCTATGCCAGGAACGGTGCTCGGTGCTGGGAATACAAAGATGAATAAGACGTGGTGACGACCATTTAGCAAATGAAAAAAGACACACAAACCAATCAACGGAGCCCGATGTGGCCAATGCTCTAAAAGAGAGGACAGGCAGAGATGAGAGCCCCCTGGGTCTTCTGGTGTGAACAGGGGGGGCAGGGACAACGGCAGGTTTCACAGACAAGGGACAGAGGAGAGAAAACCTGTTTGAAGTAGGAGGCAACCGATGCACAAAGGCAAAGAGGGCTGAAGGTATCATGCATGTGAAAGGGAGCAGCAAGGGCAGAGACAACAAGAGAGGCCCGGGGAGGGGCAGGCAGCGGCTGTGTCAGGGAGGCTCTGCACAGCCTCAACAAGGTCGGTTTTGTAAAACATCACGGAAGTGGGAGCATCACAACAACAGACCCCAATCTATCCCAGCATCTTCTTGGATATTATCCATGTGACATCTTCAAAACACTTTCCATTTAGGAAGCTGTTGTCAGTGAGGGTTCCCCAGAGAAACAGAACCAGTAGGAGATGATGGATAGGTAGACAGACAGGTAGACAGACAGATGCACACACATACACGTAAATAAAGAGATTTCTTTCAAGAAATGGGTTTATGCAACAGTGGGGCCTGGCAGATCTGCAGGCTGCTGGGTAGGCTGGCATGCTGGAATTTCTTGGACAGGAGCTGATGTTGCAGTCTTCAGGAAGAATATATATATTTTTTTTCTTTCTCCAGTAAACCTGTTTTTGCTCTGCAGTCTTTTCAACTGATCAGATGGGGTCCACCCATAAGATCAACAGCAAGCTCCTTTACTTAAAGTCAACTGATTTTAGATGTTAACCACATCTCAAAAGACCTTCACAGTAACCTGTAGATTGGTGTTTGATTAAACAGCTAGAACCTACAGCCAGGCAGATTGACAAGTAAAACAAACCATCACAGAAGCCGAACTCCTGACTGACATTTAAAGATAGACTTGCTTTTACCTCAAAACATGCAGCTCTCATCAGAATCTAATACAACATTTAAAAATCCCTACAGTTCTAATTTTAGAATTTAACACAGAATTCCTGTAACATTGCTCCACTTTCCTACACACACACACACACACACAAACACACACACACACACTCACATATACATCACAACATGCAAAATAGTTCCTCATCAAATACAGATGATGCTTCTCATCAATAGTCTAATTCAGAAGTCAATACTGATTTAGCTGTACCTTAATATTCTATAATTCAAACTGTGGGATTTTATAGCACTTCCGAAGTTTTAATTCCATTTCCATGAATCCATACCTGGTACCTTCATCTGTAATGAGATTTGTTTTGTTGATTCAACACAAGGCTCTGTAAGCTCTCTTTTTCTCTGGCTCTTTTCTGAAGTTCTTACTTACACTAGAATTATTTTTGCTGTCAAACATCAACTTCCTGCCATTATTTTTACAGCCAAATGTTAATAGGTAAATCCACATCCAACCAAAGAAGCACTCCTTTGAAGCCCAAAAGTATTCACTTTTAACTCCTCCTGAATGAAGAGATCATGGTTTGACTGGATATTTTTATCAAATGACCTATTTTTTTTGTTTTCATTAAAAATAGACTCTCCCTTGTAGAGACCATCCCTTGCAAAGCCTGGAGCTAGCACACTGCCTGTCCTAAGCCGTAATCAGCTTGTGGGAAACACTGCACAATGTTTGACAACAGATGAAACCATCAGCAGCCAGAACTTTGAAGATCAGAAACCATCTCTGGAATCCTGATAGCTTCAAGAAATTACATAAACACAGGTAGAAGGATTTAAGGTAGCACTTGATGCTGTAGGTGCGGAGTGAACACTTGCTGAATCTGAAGAGAAAGGGAGAGAAAATCTACATTCTGGAGGAACACAACCTTCTTAACCAGATGTGTGAGGAAGAACTGGAAGTTGCTATCAAACCAAACTGAGTATTGTGCATATTAATGCTCAGTCTATAGACAGAAATGCATATATTCAATACAAAGTTTAGGTTCACTCAAATTCAAAAATGTACTTTTAGACACCTTAATAGGATCTTTAATTGAAGTGACTCATTACTTGTGAATAGGTGTGTTACAGGGCAGGAGATGGGGATGGGAACACAACCCTGGACTTCTCAACAATGGTTGCCTGTACATGTTCCAGCAACCAGAAGCCAGGAGGGGGACCTGAGCAATCAGAGTGTGAACTGGGATCCCAACTCTGAGCCTCCGCAGATATCTGAGGCTTATTTAGAGCAGCTCAGCCAATTGAAAAAAAAATCCAATCACCAAATCCAGGGAGGTAACTGAATAGAAATGTGGGCACCAGGGTACAGAATCAGGCAATGTCCAGAGGCAGGCACAAGGGAAGCTGGTAGCAGCTCCTGAGCTGAAAAGCAGACCCTCGGGTTACAGGCATAGTTAGCTTTTCATCCAGGTCCTGAAGCTGGAGCAAGGGAGTACCAGCAGTGCTGAAAATGGACAGAAGAGCAGGCCTAAGGGAGGCCTCTGGATACACCACGGTGTCTGAGCCTACTGAAAAATACCTGGTTGTTACAGTCAAGGTATGAATGTGCAGCGCGAGGAAAACCAGGGAGACGGAGCCTTTTACTTAACATTGCTCTAATGAGGTTTTCAGTGGCCTTGGTTTGTCCAACAATCCATGTCCAAATCAGCAGTATTCAATATGAGAACAGAAGACAGTGAGCAGGAGAACTAAACGTCTACTAATTTGGAGTTTTTGTTGTCTATTTAGCTGAGTTGTCCCTTTTTTTCCCCATCCTAATCTGTTTACAGTGTGGCTCTGCCTGCTCCAGGGCATAAGGGAATGACATGGCAGCCATTCTAGGCCCCATGTTCTACCCCCTGCTCTGAGTTTCCTCTCTTCAAGCCCTCCAGGGGTAGACAGACTCTACCCCTCTGTCTAGATGGCTACTTCCTTGAGGGAGTCTATTAGAATTTCCGGTCCCTCCTTCCTCAAGACAGCTTCCCAGACACCTCAGCCCCATTCCCCATTGCCGAAAGGTGAGCACGCCCTGCCCAACCTCAGTCCTGATCCACACTCTGCTCACCTCAGTCTTGGTTCCTTAGTAGACTCACTGGGGTGTTGGGGGGGGGGGTCTTTTAAGACACACCATTGCCTGGTCCCCTTCCCAACAGATTCTGACTTACTTAAGCTGGTGTGGGGCACAGGCATCAGTATTCTTTTAACCCCCCTGGTGATGCTAGCACACGGCCAAATTTAGGAACCACTGTGGCAGCTAAAGCTGACACACACCACCCCTGGTGTCTGGAAGGCAATTAGGGGCAAGAGTTGCCACAGTGAGCCACAGAGGGTCTCAGAAGTCACTACAAAGGACCTCTAAAAAGCAGAATGTGCTATGGGAAGCAGAATGTGCTCTAAGAATCATAAGCACTCTGAGAATTATACACACCAAAATGACACAATTAAGTACATTTGAATAGATGAGGACTGGGCAAAGCTGGGGCTCATGAAAAAGAAATATTCACAGCCTCCTGACTTCTAAAAGAGGGTCCTCATCTACTCATTAGATGGGGTTCTCACCAGATCAACAGTCAATCTCATCCAGAAAAACCATAAACATCCTGCTGTCAGGAGGCATTAGAAGTCAGCCCAGGGTGCTCAACTTTTAACTACCCACATTCTCTAGGCAAGCTCATTGAAAAGTGATGGAAATATCAAAGAACAATCTGCTTCAGAATCATTGATTTAAAAGCCTACAGCGGATGAGGACATAATTATACCTTTGTTGATTAACAAAACCAGAATTTATTTAGAGACCTTCTGGTTGAAATGAGCTGTAATCATAAGGTGATGTGGCTGTCACACACCGCATTCAAAGTGGAGCATAATAAGCCCACGTTACCCTCCCTGAACTGCGCATGTGCACTCCGGAGCCAGCGTCCCCCAAGTATCCCACTGTGGAACATGGATTACGAGCGACGATGAGCCGCTATGACTTCAGGTTATTTAGGAAAGTCTCTTTGTTAATGGTGGCATCATAATTCCCAAATGGTGCCCGAGACAGGAAGAATCAAATGCAAGGACTGTGTTTTTAAAATCACAGATGGAGATAAAACTACTTATGACAACACAAAGATGTACCAAGATTTGTCCACTGAGTGTCATACAAATAAACTGTGACAAGTTCAGAGAAACGAAACAATCCTGATACCTGGGAAATAAAGACTAAGGAAAAACTGTCACTTGTACTAATTGCAGTGAAATCAGCTATTACACAGATTTGAAGAGCTAACTAAGAAAAACAATGTTTTACTTCCTTTTACCAATTCCTCTGAAAATCTATGGATCAACAAACAACACGGCATGCAATCTTTCTCCCCTTCTCCATGTCACACATGTAAGCAATGGTCAGGCAACCCGAGCACCCCGAGCTTCTCGATGTGTGTGTGGTTCTGTGCGATCCAGTTTCCAGTGCCTGGATACCTTCCTCTAGCTTCTTCAGCAATCGGTGCTTGCTCGTCTTTTGAAAGAATGCTCTAATATCACTTCCTCCCCTTTTCCACGTCCCCTCCCTTCTAAAGCTGAGTTGGGTTTTTCTGTCTCATCAACCACAGTACTTTCCCTTCTAGTTGAACTGGGGCACTTCATAAATTTTGTTTGTTAAATAAATTAATGGCATTCTCTTAAACAGAAATCTGGTCATTAGTCAATGAGAAAAGGCCTGGCCTGAATATGAAATTCTATTGTTTTCTATAAACATGCGTTCCTTTTATTTTATTGCTTTCTTCCCCTTTTAAAAAATTTTAAATGGTAAAAGTTAAAAAAAAAAAAACTGTTCACCATTAGAATATGAAAAGCATTAAGTGAAATGAGTCAATCAGAGAAAGACAATTATCATATGATTTCACTCCTATGTGGAAGTTAAGAAAGAAAACAGAGGGTTACAGGGGAAGGGAAGGAAAAATAAAATACAACAGAATTAGGGAGACAAACCATAAGAAATTCTTAACTATAGGAAACAAACTCAGGGTTGCTGGAGGGGAGGGGGATGGAGGGATGGGGTAACTGGGTGATGGACATTTACGGGCACGTGATATAATGAGCACTGGGTGTTATGTGTGACTGATGAATCGCTGAACTCTACCTCTGATAATACATTATATGTTAAATAATTGAATTTAAATAAAATAAAATTTTAAAATAAAATAAAATATGAGAAGCATTAAAAATTGGAGGAGCAAGGTCATCTGACCATTCCATCACTCAGGAACAAGTGCTACAATTTCCTCCTTATATATTTTAATACATATTTTCTAAATAAAGCAATTACGTGTGTAAGGATAAAATGTAGCAGAAGATTACAGGGATGACGGATAACTGGATAGACCATGGTTTATAAAAATACATTTTAAAATGATGTACAGATAAGAGAACTGATAATTGGCACATTCCAATAAATCTAGAACACATAGATACAGTAAGGAGTGTTGCTGATTAACAGATTTTGACTTGAAGAGTAAAATACTATCATTCTGACATACATCATGGTAAAGTGAACAGTAATGGCTGACTACAGAGATGAAAACACAGACAACTTACATGCCCAGCATAGATGTTATTAAAATGATTCTCTAAAATAAGTATGAGGTCCTTCTATAATTCTCTTGTTTCTCTCTCCCTCACTAAGCCAAAGAAAGATACATCCTAGTTTCATCTCAAAATCCCTGATGAATTCAGGATCAAAGTACTGCGTTTTATTCACCACTTGCCAAAGCACTGACAAGTCCAGTGGAGGAACTATAACAGTGTGTCCAGAGGCTCTAGGGCAGAATGGGTAGACCCTGGGGACAGAGCCAATCAGGGCACAATTGATTCAATCAATGTGTGCTATGAGTAGTGAAAGGCATGGAGACAGAGAGGTGATGATAAAAGAAGACAAGTACAATGCCACGCAGAAAATGTGACAACTTATTCTTAAAAGTATACCGTGGAGCAAGGAAGGCTTCATTGTGGAAATGGCATCAGAATTGAAAATGTAATGGATGAGTTATTTTAGCAAAGATAAGAGGAGTTGTGGGAATTTGGGGTAGAAGAAACAATATACGCAAGAACAACGAGGCGAGAGACCGTGATGCATTTGGGAGCTCAAAATCCTCTGAAAATGAAGCCCAACACTGAGGGGTTAATTGATGGACAGGATCAGAGTGATGGGGACAAAGCCGGAGATGGAGGCAGGAAGTTCCTGGATGGGGAAAGGGTTCACGTGTAATCCTGAGTGTCAAGGGGAGCTTTCAGCGATCCCAGGCTTGTGTGTCAGATGTGCAGTTTGTGTTTTATTAAAACGAAGCTGACAGCAGCATGGAGACTTGATTGATAGGGCCACAGGAGATGAAATTAGACCAGTTAGGACGCTACGTGAGGAGTCAGGTGAAAGACAAGGCCTTGACGAAGGAACCAGCCATAGAGATGAGGAGGTGAAGACACAGTCAAAGTTACTAAAAGAGGAGGACTGACAGAATTTTCTCCTCCTAAGATGAGGGCAGGAGGAAAAAGGATGGGGGAGTCCAGAGAAACTCCTGTATTTCTGCTGCAGCAACTGTGTGGGTGGTGACGCCATTCACCAAACTAGGGAAAACGTGAAGAGGAGCAGATTTGAAGAAAATAAATTCGGGTTTAGGAAAAGTTGAGATCTATGTGCCTGTGGGACGGACACTAGAGACACATCCAGCAAGGAGGGGAATATATTGGTCGATACCAGGGGTGGGATGAAGATGCGAGAATGCTTAGGTTCGAGGTGAAGTTTGCAGTTTGCAGTTATGAAAGCGGGTAAAATTCACAAAGAGGAAAAAAAAAAGCTGAGGTCAGAATATGAAGAATGCGGAACACAAAGGAATTGGAAGAAGGAAAAATAAAAACACCCCGTTTAAAAAGAGAACAGCTCCAGAGATGGGGTGGGGGGGAAATCAGGAGAGTATTATAATGAAAGACAACAAGAAAATGGAATATAATAAGAAATTCAAGAAAGAGGAAATGACTGATAGTAGGAAATGGTTAAGTGGAGTAAAAAATTAAGAACTGCAATATATCTGTTACACTTGACATTTAGATCACGCCTGACCTCAGCCACAACATTCAGTGGTTGAATAAAGGCAAATACTAGAGCGCATGGCTATTTCCATACATGATTTGCTTTTTCTATGTAACTCTAAGTTGCTTGGCAGAGGGGATACTAACTCAGGCATAGTAGTTGCTCAATAAATATTACTTAATCAATGATGAAATGCACAAGATTCAATGAAAATCAATTGAATGAAATTCAATGAGAAATATGAAGAATATATAGAATATGATGAACGCAGCCAGACTCAAAAATTATAGACTCAAAAAAAAACAGCCAGGTGTCACAGAATGAAACTGGAGTGGGAACATGTCCATCTGGGTTTTAGTTCATATGACACCCAAAAGAACAAGCTGCATGACTTCAGTTAAAAAACATATATATAATATCAGGACTTTGGATTCTTTATCTGTAAATCAGAAAGGCGGAGTTGCTCAGGAATGACAGAGGATTTAATTCATTGAATTCATGCCTACCAACTGATTGGTGATAGCTGCCTGAGACGCTGGGTTGTGGAGAAGTCTGAGGTTCTGTCTGTACTCAAGAGAGAAGAGGATTTTAATGAATCGGCAATGTTTGCTCTGTGTGCAGAACGAGGCGCGGGTAACACATACGCTAGATATTTGCCAACCCTGCAACAGTTTATGTATATAAGCTCTTTAAGGCAAGAAAATATGTGATTTATGGGCTTGTTCTGAAATTTCATTCAGAATAAAGTTTTTAAAAGAAAATTCTACAGTGAATTGAAGACTATATACATGTTTTATCCATGGCTAGGTTCAGATTCTTTTATATAATAAATAAACTAGCATGTCTAGAGTATAGAGTCCATATGTAGGAAATCTGGGAGTAGCAGCCTTTTTATAAAAAACAGTAGTGTTGATTACCTAAGTATACAGAAGAATAAAGTGTTCCTCACCTCTATCCCTTATACTTCTATAAAACTCAGGCAGTGACTTTTCAACATCCATGAAGCTCAGTGAGTATCACTTTATTAATCTCAGAGACCTGCTGAGATGGAGGTTAGTGCTCCATACAATTAACCTCGCTGACCAGATGAGGAAAACAAAGCAGAGAGAAAAAATTACTTTCCAGAGGCTACTTTGCAAACCGGAAGTGGATGTGGGAATGGTTTCTTTGGTCAAGCAGATTGCTAGGCCTGATTTAGGCATATGTGCAACTAACTACTCCAGGCTGTACAGAGAAAGTTCCCTTGAGGTCTGGGTTCAGTACCCCTGAGTCTGACCATTCACCCATTACTATGCTAAAATACAGACCTAAATGCAGAGGTGAGCCACTGAACTGTAGTTTATATTTTGCTACAATGCAGTATAATTTCCCTGGCCACTTACTTGCAGTACCAGCAATGACCTCATTCCTGACTGCCATTATGCATAGGTATAAGAAGGAAACACAGAAGTGAGAGCTGGCATTTTTCTTTACAATGGTTTGACTAAATACTCATTTCCTTTGGCACAAGTATTTATGGAATAAGTAACTGTCCCTTTTCAAATCTATTCAAAGGGTACACTGATCATAGTTCAACATATCTGTGAAAGAAGGGTCAGTCTATTCTAAACTGTTAAGAAGATTTTATTTATTTTACTTCAAATAAATAAAAGCATCAGAATGAAAAACAACCAACCAAAGCCATAAATCCAATGAACAAATCTAACCAAAGAGGCAAAGAATCTGTACTCAGAAAACGATAGAGTACTCATGAAGGAAATGGAGGAAGACATAAAGAAATGGAAAAATGTTCCATGCTCATGTATTGGAAGAACAAATACTATGAAAATGTATATGCTACCTAGAGCAATCTACACACTAAATGCAATCCCTATCAAAATACCATCAACTTTTTTCAAAGAACAAATAATCCTAAAAAATTTATATGGAATCAGAAAAGACCCTGTATAGCCAGAGAAATGTTGAAAAAGAAAACCAAAGCTAGAGGTATCACAATTCCAGACTTCAACTCTATTACAAAGCTGTAAGCATCAAAGATAGTATAGTATTGGCACAAAAAGAGACACATAGATCAATGGAACAGAATAGAGAGCCAAGAAATGGACCTGCAACTCTAGGGTCAACTAATCTTTGACAAAGCAAGAAAGAATGTCCAATGGAAAAAAAGACAGTCTCTTCAACAAATGGTGTTGGGAAAATTGGACAGTCACCCAGAGAAGAATGAAACTGGACCATTTCCTTATACCACACAGAAAGTTAGACTCAAAATGGATGAAAGGCCTCAACGTGACACAGGAATCCATCAAAATCCTCGAGGAGAACATAGGTAGCAACCCCTTTGACTTCAGCTGTAGCAACTTCTTCCTAGTAACATCACCAAAGGCAAGGGAAGCAAGGGCAAAAACGAACTATTTAAACTGCATCAAGATCAAAAGCTTTTGCACAGCAAAGGAAACAGTCAACAAAAGTGAAAGACAACTGACAGAATGGGAGAAGATATTTGCAAATGACATATCAGATAAAGGGCTAGGATCCAAAATCTATACAGAACTTAACAAACTCAACACCCAAAGAACAAATGACCCAATCTAGAAATGGGCAGAAGACATAAACAGACATTTCTGCAAAGAAGACATCCAGATGGCCAACAGACACATGAAAAATTACTCAACATCACTTGGCATTAGGGAAATACAAATCAAAACTACAGTGAGATACCACCTCATACCAGTCAGAATGGCTAAAATCAACCAGTCAGAAAACATCAGGTGTTGGCGAGGATGCAGAGAAAGGGGAAACCTCCTATATTGTTTGTTGGTGGGAATGCAAGCTGGTGCAGCCAACCTGGAAAATAGTATGGGGTTTCCTCCAAAAGTTGAAAATAGAGCTACCCTATGACCCAGCAATCACACTACTGGTTATTTACCCTAAAGATAAAATGTAGTGATCCGAAGGGGCATGTGCACCTTAATGTTTATAGCTGCAATGTCCACAATAGCCAAACTATGGGAAGAGCCTAAATGTCCATCAATAGATGAATGGATAAAGAAGAAGTGGTATATGTATATATACAATGGAATACTATGCAGCCATCAAAAGAAATGAAATCTTGCCATTTGCAATGATGTGGATGGAGCTAGAGGAGCTAGAGGGTATTATGCAGAGCAAAGTAAGTCAATCAGAGAAAGACATTTATCATATGACCTCATGAATTCCTCATAAATATGAGGAATTGAGAAACAGGACAGATGATCCTAGGGGAAGGGAGGAAAAAAATGAAACAAGATGAAACCAGAGAAGGAGACAAACCAGAAGAGACTCTTAATCTCAGGAAACAAACTGAGGGTTGCTGGAAGGGAGGGGGTTTGGGAGGGATAGGGTGGCCTGGCGATGGACATTGGGGACAGTATGTGCTATGGTGAGTGTTGAGAATTGTGTAAGACTGATGACTCACAGACCTGTACCCTTGAAACAAATACTACATTATATGTTAATAAAAAATAGTACAATATAGTAATGACATTCATAAACCATAAAAAAAAAATCAAAAGGGACTATTTGATCCCTAAAAGCCAGGTCAGAAGCCTTAATGGTTCTTTTGCGATGTTATTAAATTGGTCCAGCGTCAGGCATAAACAACTTTTGGAAACCCCATCCTACAATGATTGCATACGACTTCTCTAAAACATGGGGAAAAAATGTTTCATAGATAGCCATCTGTCTGCAAAGTAGAAAAGACAGTTTTTATAAAGGTTAACTTTAATTTTAATATTAATTTTTCTTAAAGAGACTATAAATTGGCAGATGTCCCAAGAGTTTTTGAATTTCTGTTATTTTCTGAATTATAAACATTTCTAATCTATTTCTTGAATTTATCTTATTAAATTTTTTGTAGCTCTTAACATTCTGAACACCATGTCATGCAAACCCAGGTTCAAATCCTTGCCCTACAGTTTGGGGAAAGTTTATTCAACTTTTCTTGCCTGACCCCTAAACAATACTCAGTAAATGTCTGGTGCAGCCATTGTTGCTGTTGTATTATACCATCATTAACTTCACCGACGGACAGCCAAGCAATCATTCATCCCATTTGCCATCTGAAGAAAGATCCCTTAGATTATGAATTCAATGTTAGTAGTAAAATAGCACAAAAAAAGAAAAAAGATTTCAGAATAACGAGTGCTCTATAAACTCTGCCGGAGGAAAGACTACATTTCTATGGAAGAGACTAAGCAGTCTCAAAAGCCAAGGCAATACATGCTCACTGTACATGACAATTAGAACTCAGCTTTTAGCCCACATGAAAAATACTTAGTGAGGCTGAAATGAATTAATAGAGCAGGTAATTAGTTAGAGCCTCACAAATGGCATGGGCTTAGTAAATATTTGTGACAGAACAACAACCAAAAAAAAACCCTACGTGCCTCTTAATTAAAGACTTTTAAACAATATAAGTGTGACTGTATTGACTGTGCTCAAATAACTAAAGAAAATAATAATAAGGGAAGAAAATGAGAGGAGGGAACTCAAAGCTATGATTTAAATGACTTGGGGCGCCTGGGTGGTTCAGTGGGTTAAAGCCTCTGCCTTCAGCTCAGGTCATGATCCCAGGGTCCTAGGATCGAGCCCCACGTCCGGCTCTCTGCTCGGCCGGGAGCCTACTTCCTCCCCTCTCTCTGTCTGCCTCTCTGCCTACTTATGATCTCTATCTGTCAAATGAATAAATTTAAAAAATCTAAAAAAAAAAAAAAAAGATTTAATTAAATAATTAATTTTTTATCTATTTTGAGAGAGAGAGTGCACAAGAGTGGGGGTGGAGCAGAGGGAGAGAATCTCAAGCAGACTCTGCACTGAGCAGGGAGCCTGATATGGAGCTCAGTCTCACAACCCTGAGATCATGACCTGAGCTGAAATCAAGAGTAGATTGCTCAACCGACTGAGTCACCCAGGCACCCCTTAAGTGACTTTATTTTGCTGTCATAGGCAATATACTAAGTAATGAGTCTACTTTACAGAAAGATTACTTATACTCAGTTCCAAATAAGCTTTCCAAGGCAGCTTCCATTTAGTATAGCCCCTGCTGGAGTGGTAGGCAAGGGTAATCATTTATAAGTTGACAACTCCATATCCCCCTTATAGTGACCACTGGTCCTTTCTCTTACCTTGATTCCCTCTCCTGTGCCCCCCAAGAGAAATGCCAATTTTACACTTCTTAGTAGAATTTATAGAGCAAAGTTGAGGTGCTGGCGTTTGGTGGGTCATAATGAACTCATGATAATGGACACTAGATTGTTCTCTTCAACTATGACATGCAAGTTAGTGAAAAAAAAAAAGAAACAAAATTAAATTACCTGTTATCTTTTAAAATGCTTCAGCGGAAATCTAGTAACCACCAGATAAAAAGTTAAGGATGAGGGCACCTGGAGGGTTCAGTCAGTTGAGCATCTACCTTTGGCTCAGGTCATGACCTCAGGGCTCGGATGGAGCCTCATATGGGGCTCCCTGCTCAGCATGGAGTCTGCTTCTCTCTCTCCCTCTGCTCATGCATGCTTTCTCTCTCTCCAATAAATAAATACAAACTTTAAACAAAAAAAAAAGTTAAGGATGATATACTATACCTGCTCAGGAAGAGAAAAAATATGGTTGCATCGGTTCAACCAAATTACTTTCTTACAAATAATACAAACTCTAACATCCGTCACCTCATGTCTGTGTTGATTCTAGCAGCAGGTGGGATCCCACTGCCTGCCAAGTGATAGGATGCTAGAGTAGGCTGCATCCATAAATACCCAGTCACCACAAAAATAAAAATGAAACCTGCCCAAAAGGCTGAAAATTAAAAAGAAATGAAAAGAAGAAAGTAACATCATAGAGGAGAATTTGAAGCAATGGTAATGAAAGACAAACATGGCTGCCACCAGCAACAGGAGAAAGGGGGGGATGTGCACAGGTAAATAGAAAGATACTATACAAACAAACTATAATCGACTAAACTCAATGGTCAGAAATGGAAACTGTAAAGGTATCCCTCAAAGGTGGGCAGGGCACTCTGCGGGGCTCCTCGCTCCTCAGAGCCGTGCAACTGGTGAACATCCTTTTGCTTGCATGCTCATATCCAGTAATGAAGGAACTTCACATTTCTCCGGGAAAACGTGTTGTCCACAAGTCATAGGAAAAATTCTCCTCAAAAGCAACGGTATATGGCATGTGCTGAGGAAATTGTACTGCAGGGGAAAGATGATCCCAGAAAATAATAATATTAAAGGAAGTGATCACTGGGACACCTGGGTGGCTCAGTTGGTTAAGCGGCTGCCTTCGGCTCAGGTCATGATCCCAGCGTCCTGGGATCGAGTCCCACATCGTGCTTCTTGCTCAGCAGGGAGCCTGCTTCTCCCTCTGCCTCTGCCTGCCACTCTGCCTGTGCTCACTCTCTCTGACAAATAAATAAATAAAATCTTAAAAAAAAAAAAAAGAAAGAAAGTGATCACTGAACCTTTCTGTCCTCAACTCCTTATAGAATTAGACACCTGCCTCTAATCCCAGATAGTTGCAATGCCAACCAAAAGAGCCAATGAACTAGAGAAAAGAAAGGTGGAATTGCAGTAATTCGGACTGAAAGCAAAGCTTTCATTTACACGGCATATTGGGGCCAGGAGGATGGGGCAGAAGCATGGGAGGCTGGTGGGAGAAAGAGGAGAGAACAAGGAGAAAGAAAAACAGAGAGAGAAACAGGAATAGTGAGACCAAGAGATGAAAAGCCAGAGAGAGACATTCAGAGAGATGAATAGAGGCAAAAAGAGCCACTGAAAGATAGCCTGACACACTGAGAAAAACAGGACGGCAAGAAATCACCCAATTCACTTCTCTGCATTCAGGCCGCTCCATACCTAAATTGGCTAGACAGAAGAAAATACATCTTTTTAGATCTATAGATAAATTTTGAGAGTTTCATGAATAAACTATTCTAGATAGCCAATCCCTTATCTGGGAAATGTTCCTTATGGCAAATATAAATCCTACATGCTTTGCTGTGTTTTCTTCTCAATATTAATGGAGGATGGTCTGAGTCTATCCTCTAAGAAATCATTTTTCTTGCTTATATCTCCCCTCAGGCTTTTTCTTCTCCTGGATGAATAATCCTTCCTTTACCTGTTTTTTCATGGTTCTAATTTTCTAAACTTTTAATTATCTTTACCGGTTTCCTGAGCATCTCTGCAAATCCCCCGAGCCCACCTCAGAGTGATCTAATAACAAGAACCACGATGCACGTGTATAGATCATCTTGTGCTTGCGGGAGGTTCAGCAGTGACACCGGCCTTATTTGCTTTGAACTTCAGTCTCCCCTTAATACAGACGTTGCAGTTACCCCTGTTGTAGCATGATGGGGGAGGACATAACGAGATTAAACCTGTTGGAAACCTCTAGACAAGAGGAAAAAAACATGAAGGTGGACAGCAGCACCTGTTAAGAGGCAGCTGGCCCGCTTGGCGCAGAGAGGACACAGGAGGGACATGAGGCAGGAACAAAAAATGGAAGCCAGACTCTGAAGGTGCTCATGTGTCACAACAAGAATTTTTAAATTGTATTTATTGGGCAAGGGATGTTTTAAGCAATCAAGAGCAGGATCAGGCTTGTTTTCATGGGTGACTACTCTGGCCATAGTATATAGTGTGATCTGGAGAGTGTGGGAGAGGTTTACACTCAAGAATACGTGAAAATATCGGGTGCCTGGGTGGCTCAGTGGGTTAAGCCTCTCCCAGGGTCCTGGGATCGAGCCCCGCATCAGGATCTCTGCTCAGCAGGGAATCTGCTTCCCTTCCTCTCTCTCTGCCTGCCTCTCTGCATGCTTGTGATCTTTGTCAAATAAATAAATAAAATCTTAAAAAAAAAAAAGAATATGTGAAAATATTGAGAGTTCCTTTGAATGGACCAGGTAAGAGGTGATGAGTTCCAAACTGAGGCAAAAGCTATGAAAATGGAAGATTTGGGTCCACATTCAGGGGCCATTAAAGAACAGAGGAAGCAGAGCCTGTGAAAGAGGTGGAAAGGAAGAAGCTAGAAGGGTGAATGGCAAAAGTGGCCCCTGCAGCAAATGACACCCACCCCTCAAGAGTGCACAAGCAGCAACAGAGGACTGCAAGGAAGCCCCAGAATCAGTGCTTGGTCACTCACGATGGATGATGCTCTCGGAGGTGCCCTTCCAAAGCACTGGGAGCAGAAGACAAACTGCAGTGCGTTGAGAAGTAAATATCCACAGATAAAAACTCCTCCGTCTAGAAGTTTTATGGTGATGGTGAAGAATGAGATAAATTTGAAGGAAATTGAAGAGGCAGAGGAGTTTTGCATTGGAGGATGTTATACTTCGAACAGAATAAGCAGAATAAGAGCAAAGTACCATCAAGCATTACACTTTTATGGGTGAAAACACATGGGCACTTGGCAATGAGTGAGCCTTAGCTAAAAAGAGAGTGAATCTGGCATTAAATATTCCCATGATATGAAGTCTCTAAACATTATTAAGTGTAGTATTTAGGAGACAATTAGAATATTTAAATGGAATTTGTTGGTCTCTGCATGCAAAGATATGTATATATAGTCCAAACTCTCTATGAGTATAATCCACGGAAAAGAAAATAATAGGCATTACCAATAGGAAAAATAAATCCCAATTCTAACAATATCGGTCACTATATATCATTGTCTCGCATATCAGTGGGTAATGGAATGCTAGTGATTTCTATTGGGCATGTTTATGGGGCATGAAATAACCCATAGTTTTCGTTTTTAGCTTCAGCTCTATTTTCAGTACAACATATTATAAAAAGTTCCTGGCCCTGTGTTTGGCTCACTGTAGGCAATAAATTAATTGAATTAAACTTTGTCACCATCTCCAGAGTTCGGATATGCCTAATTCCTTCACCAAAGAAGAATCACTCAAATATTAACACAATTTTAAACACCTCATAAAACCTTTTTTCAGGCTGATTTTGATGTTCTGCAATCTGTAGTAGTGTTCCCATCAACACGGTATCAGGTCATTGTTCTTAATGCCCCCACTGCCACGAGGCTCCCAATTTCCTGGGCCTTCTAGGCCCATTTTAGACTTTTTACTAATATCCAGTTTGTCTTGGTGGATGTTTTTCATTTGCACAAACTGTTCTTCCATATAAATATGGCAAAACAGTCATTGTTTCTTCCTCATTCTCCTCTTCAGCAATAACATTTGACATTGGAATCTGAACCTCAAGATTTCAAAACTGCATTTTATGAAGTTCTAAGCTAGGACTCTCCCCAACTCCCCTGTCCATCCAGACTTTAGTTACACTATCTCTAATTTTATCAGGTTCACCACATTTTATCTGGAAACAGGGTTGTTCTGTTAATTTGAAAACACTGATTTCAAGTTTTAGGCATTCTGTTTTGTCATTGTTTGTCTGTTTGTTTTTTGCAAACCTAAGTGATGGCAAAGTAATTAAGCAACTACATGCCCAAGTACTTACAGCATCCTAAGGAAAATGTTCACTCTATGACTTTGCCATTTATACTCTAAATAAAAAAAAATACTAATCTCTTCAACCAAATCCACTGTGAACTGTAATTCCATTTGGGGCATGAAAAGCAAAATTTCACTGGGACCTGCATAGGGCAATGGTAAAAATAGATTATTAATCATCAGTCAGAAACCTATTTAAGTATTTAGTGCTGAAGCATTATTAAAAATAAGAAAAGAGAAATGTTGATACCAAAAGAAGACTGATTCTGTTAGAGAATCAGTAGCTACTGCTCTTCTTAAGGTCTCTTTAGAAAAGTGACTTTGTGTTATTGTTTTTAGTCCTGAGAATAGCCTTGCCAGTAACCCAACTATTAAGAGCAGACTTCTGAACAGATGGACTAGAACCAGATGTCAAAAGCAAATTAACACATCATGAGACTGCTTCCTCCCCTCAACTGTAGAAAGCTATCCCAGTAGATGATGGGCTGGCCCTTTGCCAGCCCTGCCTGAGGCAGAAGGTGTCTGGGATAGGATGAGATCAAGGAATGACATAGCGAATGACCATGAGGAACCAAAAAAAGAACAGCTTGTCTGTTCCACCACTGCCTTAAAAGCGGCATCTCTCAGATCCAAGCTCAATATTCTTTGAAGGAATTGAATAAGATCCATTCCCTCCAAAAAGTTTAAGACAGAACAAGAATAACCAGAGATTCTGTTGTCACCAAGAGGCTGAGATGGCTGCTTCTCAAGGGACTCAGAGAGTGATGGCAGTATAGGATCTGGTGTCTAGCCTTCGAGACTGGAAAACCTGATTTGGACAGCATTCTGGGAAGGAATCCATCCCTCCGGGGATGGACTCATAGTAGACTGATTTAAAACATGGAAAGCTAGTGGCCATATCTAAAAAGAGAAACATAAACATCACAAGGACCAAAGTCCTCATACTCACTTGACTAGTGTATTTTTCTTTCCTAATAGGCAGACACAGCTGAGAATCCAAATTATGATCAGAAACTTGTATGGTTAGCATGGACTGAGAAAGAGACATTAGCTAGTTGACACAATTCTTAAATAATAACAAAAATAGCTGCTGCCTCTATCTTCAAAGGAGAGATGCTCTGGGCAATGAAAAATGGTTTCACTCATATTCTCTCTCCTAGGCAATGTGCAGCCAATCATGCCAACATTTACCTCTGGGACACTAAATTCTCTGAGGGGATCACAGATATTGTCTATCTTGTTCATTACTGTGACCCATGTTTGGTACCTGGTAGATATTCAATATATATCTGTTGGCTGAATGAACTCAACTCTTCTTTTTCTATGTTCGCAAAGCTGACCAATGCATATTCTATTTTCAAATGCATGAATATTCAATCAGGTTATTATAGAGCCTGCTGGCCCAGGGGCCATTTTATACTAAAGCTGGCTTTACCCATCTCTGCTCTAATATATTAAACATGGAATATCAGGAGGGATGTCTTCTATTCCTTATTTCAAAATTCATTATGGATGTACATTTGAACTGTCCCCAATCACCAGCAACAATCATTTTTACCTACTCCAGATTATTTTATTTCTAGTTGATATAATTCCAATTTAGCCACTGGTGAGGATGTAGAAGCCTTCTCTGACTCATGGAAATTAATCCCTAAACTGAAAGTAAATGACAACTGTGAATTGAGCCTTTTCTTCTCTCTTTCTTCATCTCCATGACTTTTTCTCTTCAGTCTTCTTTTGAATCTAAAAGCCCACTTTCATTTCTCCTTTCCACTCTTGTAATGACATACTCACTGTGCAACCTCCATTCCATGGTGCTTACAAGAAATAATTTATATTTCTCCCTCACTATCCAACATACCTCTACATAGTCCCAACGCATCTCTATCTACAAATCACCTATCCCCTCATTCAAAACCATCTTCAACATGAACTTCATGCAAGATGACTTCCCAATCCTTGACACTGAATGAATTTACTTATTTTTCTCAATGTTACTGCAAAGGAAATGTCTGTTTTGAAGATTTCACACACAAAAAGTCAAAAAATGTAGAAATATTAAACTAAATAAGACATATAAAAATGTTAATGCCTCAAGATCAGATTCTCATTAAAATGCTGGTGTATCTTTGTGCAAAATTTGTTGCATGGGGGGACATATTTGTATATAACACAGACAAACGCTCTTTTCTTTATACTGCTTATCACATTACAGAAGCAGAAAGAATAAACTGTAGTAGTGTAGTGAATCCCTTAATACCAGAACAATGTGTTTTTTGCCTTGACCCCAGCCTCTACCAAAAAAAAAAAAAATTAATCAGCATGGCAATTCAGTAACTAATTAACTGGTCTGTAAGATCACAAGGTTGATCTTAAACTGCAGTGGTGGGGTGGCTGGGTGGCTCAGTGGGTTAAGCCTCTGCCTTAGGTTCAGATCACAACTGGGATCGAGCCCCACATCCAGCTCTTTGATTGCCAGGGAGCCTACTTCACCATCTCTCTCTGCCTACTTATGATCTCTTTCTGTCAAACAAATAAATAAAATATTTTGAAAATTTTTTAAAAATAATTTTTTAAAACGGCATGGTATGTAGCTATGAAACAATGTCACATACCTTCAGACAAACAACATTTATTAGTTGCATATAAGTTAGGTGTCTAACAGTCCTGGGCACGCAATAGAAACTTTTGAAATTTTAATTCTTTTTCTTCCTTCTCTCTTTAGTTGAGTATCCCCCCACACCCATTCACCTACACACAGGTGTATGTTATTACCCTCATTTGTTCTGTTCATTAATTGATAATGAGTGAATTTTGAGCAAGATTGACATGGATGCCCCCCAAATAGGTTTTCTTAGTAGTAACAAAATTCTTTTTTTTTTAAAGATTTTATTTATTTATTTGACAGAGAGGGAGAGAGCACAAGTAGGCAGAGAGGCAGGCAGAGAGAGAGAGAGAGAGAGAGGAGGAAGCAGGCTTCTCGCTGTGCAGAGAGCCCGATGTGGGGCTCGATCCCAGGACGCTGAGATCATGACCTGAGCCAAAGGCAGTCGCTCAACCCACTGAGCCACCCAGGAGCCCCAGTAACAGAATTCTTGATGTATCTTCATACCAGGAATGGGAAGACTTAAATAGCGAACATGAAAGAAAAAATTAAAATGATGTTCCTATCAATTGATTTATGCTCTTTTTTCAACCATCTGGACTTGTTCCTTGTGCTAGAAATGTTGAAGACAATTTTTTAATATTTTTCACTGATGCATTTCCTTCATCACTCCTCCTAGGGTTTTCTATATATTTAGCAAGCCAGCCAAAATAAAAATTTAGGAACCATTACTATTAAGAAATGCAGGCTCCTGAGTAAACTGTCAAAACATTTCCAAAGGTCCAGATTACAACCTCCAATCCATTCTACTAACTTCCATCTAATTATAAAATGCATGCCATTCTAACTGAGGCACACACTTTGAAAGTTTGACATTGACCTACACCTCGCAGAGATCAGAACTGGACAGAGGCCCATGACTTACTATGATTTATATTCTGTCATTGAAGCTAATGCATAGTGAATGGTTCCAAATCCTCTTTCCTTTCTCCAGCTCTTTAAATGGAATCAAGCATAGGCACAATATTAATTTTAAAGTTAACTTACTCTAATTGAATGGCAATGCTTTATTACAGTCATGTATCAAACAAGGACTGCAATATATCATAAGTGACACAGCGAAAGTAGAGCCTTCTATGCTTTGCTTTTCTTTCTCCTTGATTTTTTTAGCCATAAGCTTTTTAAAGACCACCATTCGTACTTTAATCTACTCTGTTAGTAAATTAACATTACTAAATCATCCCTATACTAAAACAGCATTCCTAAATCATGCACCCTGGTAATGCAAACCAGTTAATAGTTCTTCAAACAGAGTTTTATGTCACAGAAACCCGTAGCTGGAGGAAACTTAAGTGGTCATCCGGTCTCTATGCCTTCTTTCAAGAAGAATCAATTTTCTCACACATGATCCACCTTTCTGTCCCTCAGATGGCTCTGTCTCAAGATAAAGTAATAAGTGACATTTCTTCTTTGTTATATAGCATTTTATATAGCATATTATTATAGAGCACATTAACGAATCTTTCAGTGGGCAGTACACTATCATTAACTGGAAGCACATGTTCTACTGCAGATCTCTAACACCTTTTCTTCCTGCATAACTGAAACTTTGTACCTATTGAATACCAACTCCCATTTTCCCCTCCCCCAGCCTCTGGCAGTCATCATTTTATTTTCTGCTTCTTGGGTTTGATTATTGGAATCATGCAGTATTTATCCTTCCTCGGTTAGCTTATTTCACTTAGCATAATGCCCTCAAGGTCCATCCATGTTGTGCTTACGATAGGATTTCCTATTTTTTAAGGCTGAATAATATGCCGTTGTATGTATACACCCTGTTTTCTTTATCCATTTCATCCATCAACGAACATTTACTTTACTTCCACATCTTGGCTGTTGTGGCTAATTCTGCAATGACCATGAGAGTACAAGTAATCTCCTGGTGATCCTGATTTCGATTTTTTAAAAAGATTTTATTTATTTATTTGACAGAGCGACAGCAATCACAAGTAAGGAGAGAGAGAGGAGGAGGTAGGCTCTCAGCTGAGTGGAGAGCCCAATGTAGGTCTTGATCCCAGGATCCTGAGATCATGACCTGAGCTGAAGACAGATGCTTAACCAACTGGGCCACCCAGGCACCCCTGATTCCAATTTTTTTTTTAAGATTTTATTTATTTATTTGACAGAGAGATAGAGAGCACAAGTAAGCAGAGCAGCAGGCAGAGGGAGAGAGAGAAGCAGGCTCTCCGCTGAGCAGGAAGCCCGATGTGGGGCTCGATCCCAGGACCCTGGAACCATGGCCTGAGCCGAAGGCAGCTGCTTAACCAACTGAGCCATGCAGGCGCCCCTGATTTCAATTTTTTAAGTTATATATCCAGAAGTGTATTGCTGGATCATATGGTAATTCATTTTTAATTTTTTGAGAAACTTCCATACTGTTTTCCACAGCAGCTGCACCATTTTACATTTCCATCAATAGTGCACAAGGGTCCCAATTTTTTCACATACTGATCAACACTTAAGATTTTTTTGTTTTTTGATAATGGCCATCCTAACTGGTGTGAGGTGATATCTCACTGTAGATTCATAGTATGGCACTGGCATAAAGCAGATAGATACACAGACAAATGGAACAGAATAGAGAACCCAGAAATAAATCCACATATATAGTCAACTGATTTTCAACAAGGGTGCCAAGAATACATAATAGGCAAAGGGTAGTAGTCTCTTCAACAAATGGTGTTAGGAAAACTGGATAACTGCATGAAAAAGAGAGAGAGGGAAAGAGAGAAGGAAAGAGAGAGAGAGAGAGAGAGGAAGAAAAGGAAAAGGGAAGGAAGGGGGAAAGAAAGGAAGGGAGAGAGAAAAAAAGAGAGAAAAAAATTGGACCCTTATCTTAACACTATGCATAAACATTGGGGCACCTGGGTGGCTCAGTGGGTTAAGCCTCTGCCTTCAGCTCAGGTCTTGATCCCAGAGTCCTGGAATGGAGCCCTGCATCAGGCTCCCTGCCCAGCCGGGAGCCCGCTTCCCCTTCTCCCTTCTGCTTCCCTACTTGTGCTCTCTATCTCTCTGTCAACTAACTAAATAAAGTCTTAAAAAAGAACAAAACACTATACATAAACATCAACTCAGAATGGACTAACTCTTAAATGTAAGACCTGAAACTGTAAAGTTCTTAGAAGAAACACAGGGGGGAAAAAATCTTCATAACATTGGTTTTGGCAATGATTTCTTGAATATGACATTTAAAAGCACCAGCAACGAAAACAAAAATAGAAAATGGAAACTACGTCAAACTAAAAAGTTTCTGCAAAGTGAGCAGTCAATAAGCTGAAAAGGCAACTGACAAAATGGGAAACTGCATTGCTCAGAAGGAGTTACCATTCAAGATATAAAAGGAACTCCTACAGTTCAATAGCAAAACAATAACCTGATTTTAAAAATGGGCCAACTCTAATGTTATAGTGGTAATCATTTTTTAATATAAGTGTATCAAAACAATATGTTGTATGCCTTAATTTACACAATGTTACATATCTATTATATCTCAATAAAACTCAGGGGAAATAGATAAAGAACTTGAATGTATTTTTCTCCAAAGAAGATAGACAAATAGCCAACAGGTAAAATCAATCGCCAAAGAAATGGCATTTCTGAAAAGACCATACTCAGAGATAAAAGGTAATTCCCAGTGACAAGGCTGATTTATACCTTCCCGGGGGGGGGGGGGAAGGAACTTCCTATGGTTGGTTTGGAAATCAAAAATGATTTTTGTTAATGCCTGATTTTATTGCAAACATTAGAATTAGCCTAAGACAAAACTTTGAGATTTATGCTGACAAACTCTATCCCCTATGAGAAGTATCCTGGATTTTGTGATTCTTCTGAATGAGAGAATGTTTGTAAACATATGTAAACATTCTGTAAACTTAAAAACGCTATACAATTATGGTATTAATTTTAAAAACGGGATAGAACGAAAGTGATAATAATTAGAAATGCCAAAGTGAGAAAGGAAAGAGTCGTTGGCTTTATGCTGCAGGGAGCTGGGGATATGTAATTTAACTTGAATAATGTGAGAAATTGTGTTGCGTTATTCTTTCTCTTAAAAAAAAAAAAAAAAAAAAAAAAAAACAGTTTAGCCTCATCCAGCTGCAAGCCCTACCAGTGTTCCTGCAGATCCAGAATTTAGTTACACTCATCTGGAAATTTCAGACAGTCTCCCTCTCCCTGTAGCACTTGCTCTCCCTGCTCACCCCCATCTCGGTCTCATTTTTTATTGTCCTTCAGATTGCCATTAAAATGCCACTGCTTCAAAGGAACTTTCCTGCCCCAAATCCCCCTCCTGCTCCATCAGTGCCATCACACTCCCATGGGTGGGGCGAGAGGAGATGCTAGTTCAATTTCCCTGCGTGTCCCCCAGATAACCATAAAGGAATAGTATCGACATAAGGAAGCATTAACGCACATCACCCTCCACCTCCTAGGCACGTTGCTCTCATCCCACATCACAAGTTCCAGGAAAACCCCCAGTTCTAGGTCTCACGCCCTGCTTGGTACCTGGTCCATAGTCCACGGTACAGAGATCAGCAGCTCACCAGTTTGCTTTGAGAACGCAACATCTTGACAGGGGAGAGTGAGAAATATACTTTCGGAAACCCTATGACTTTATCAACATGTGAAGAATCTAGAATGTAATAAATGCCTACACAAAGTGCAGCATTTAATCCCACACACGGGCACAAGGACGACGTATTTCTATACTTAGCTCTGTGTTATTTTATTATAAAGATAAACAGCTGGCGCATATCAGATTCTTCACTGTGATCAGCATAACCACTCTCTGTACCTGTGAATCATACTAATTCATATTCCAAGAGGAGGCATCTGAGCTGAGTCTCTCCCTGCGTCACCGGGGACTGTTCTGTGCTCCCTCGTCAGTTCTACAAATCTCATGGCTTATAATTAATCTTCTCAGACCCCATCTATGTCACCAGAAAATGCGGGTGTAGTATTTGCAAGAAGAGCTAACATAGCCAAATAGGTTGTTACAACACAGCACGAATAAAATCTGATGACTCAACTGCACTTATCAGAATTTTTTCCAGGCGAACAGAAAGAAGGGGGGGGAGAAAAACAACAGGCAATGTGGAATTTTGGGGTGTTTCTGTTTTTCTACTCCAGTTTCTCTCGAGTAAATTTAACATCTAGACTGCTGTCCTTCCCAAAGCCTTGAATCTTGAAGAGAATGCAAAGTTGATTGTATTCTGCCCTCTATTGTGCCTACTGACTGCAATGCTGGAAACAAATGTTTCCCCTTCTGATCTTAATATCAATCAGTGGACATTGTCAAACCTGACATTTTATTGTCCCTTCCTTAGTGGCAGTCTGTAAATAGAAACATTATTGTTATAAATTGTTCTTTGAAGTCTGACATTGTACAAATTACACTGTGTACTCTATTTTATTAAATGGTAAAACTCAGCAGGCTTTCTATCAGGAGGCCAACCTACAGTACTCTGTTCTCCTAAGAAATGAGTTCTGTGTTGGCAAGCTAAGCAAAAGATCTCATCATAACCATTCTGTCAACAAATAACTCATAAAACCTTTTCTGAGGATACACATTAAAGCATTTATCCTGATCTTTAATATATCTTAACATGGAGATGTAATGCTCTACATCTCGGCGTGGGCTGATGCCTGCACTTAGCAAAGAGCCAACACATAAACACAACATCAAGAATTAGTATAGAGGGGCGCCTGGGTGGCTCAGTGGGTTAAAGCCTCTGCCTTTGGCTCAGGTCATGATCCCAGGGTCCTGGGATCGAGCCCCACATCAGGCTCTCTGCTCTGTGGGGAGCCTGCTTCCTCCTCTCTGTCTGCCTCTCTGCCTACTTGTGATCTCTGTCTGTCAAATAAATAAAATAAAATAAATAAAATCTTTTTTTAAAAAAAGAATTAGTATAGAACCAAAACAGCAAGAGAATGGAAGTAAAATAGGGTCAGTGTTTTTCTGGTCCTTAAAAAATACTGAAGTCAATTACAAATATATGAATGTCTGAATAGATACCATTTATTTGTGTTTTTTTTTCTTTTTTTAAAGATTTTTAAAACCTTCTGGACCACCGAACCTAAAACATTCACTGTCATTACTGAAAAGTTTTACCAACCCCCACTCAAGGAAAGCTAAAGGAGAAATTGCTATGCAAAGAAAAGGACCATATGAGCAGAAGTGCAGAGCTGGAAATCCGTGGGGCCCAACTTGGCATAAGGTGGTGGGAGCGACGGTTTTCCAAATCCCATGGAAATGGTAGTCTTGATCTGGACACAGAATGAAAAAGCACCTTAAACACCAAATGAAGGAATGAAGACTTTCTCTTCAGTCAGACGAGAGCTCTGTTGTGATGGCTATTCTTTTGTTGGCTTTGTTTTGCTTTTATCAGAGAAGTAAAACAATGAAAGATACCATTTCCAAATATTACCATTTTTTATCTCAATAAAGCATTTAACTTAGATCAGTTTACTGCAGAGCAAAGAAGATAGTCAAAGAGCTTTTTATTCATCTTTATAAATTCATCTTCCCTTTCCATTCATTTCAAAGAAAATTTACCATTGTTATTTATAGTTTCTTAACACACCACATACTTGTGTCCCTTACACCTGTAATCCACATTTTCTTCATGTTTAATACTTGAAGAATCAAAGCTCTGAGCAGGAACAGAGATAAAGAATGGTCTTTGACCCTGTCCTTTTTGATTTACAGGATATACAGGCTATCGTTTTGATTTGCCCAAAGGTTAAAGCTTAAAGACAGTACAGAAAGTACAGTCCTCCAAAGAGATAAATACACTAGGGCCAGCTCCCAGGCAAACGATATTTGATATTTTTGCTCCTGGCTATTGGCCATTTTAGTCTAGTGCTGGGGGTAACGATTTGCCCTAGGAAAGGCTTGGCAAGTCTGTCCAGGTATCCAGCACCCTGAGTGGTCCACTCCAGCTGCAAACCATCTGGGTCCACCATGCTTTGCCAAAGAATAAAGCCCCATTCCAAGGCAGAATTAGAGAGTTCATGATAGGTAGATCACAATGACCAAGGATCCAACTAAGAGTGACCTCCAAGACTGCAGATTCCCCTGGTACCACATTCAACTTTCAGAACTGGATTGGATTCCACAGCACCATGCAAAGGGTAAATGGAGATCTCAGTTGTCATTCAAACCAATCATGTACCCTGGAGGCTGAGAGGAAACTAGATTTTGCTTGACTAACCTGGTTTCATGGAGAACTTTCAGGTTGGGCAGGTATGGAGGAATAGGTTATAATATAAAAATCATGGGCTTTGTCATCAGAAGGTTTGAGTTTAATTTTACTAGTGGAGTTCCCTTGAGCCAATCACTTAATTTCCCTGAGTATAGTTTTTTCCTACCTATAAAACGACATAATCATAAACTCACAGCATTATTGGGGCCGTCGAATAGAAAACATATGTGAAACCATATTGTGAACTTCGAGCAACTCTACACATATTTCATTTTATTACAACTTCATGTTTTATACATCAGTTCCTAAAGTGATGTCTGGATGCCCTGGAGGGATGGAGAACTTTTTAGTTCTGCAACAACAAAATTATTTTTATAACAAAAATCACCTGCTGTTTGACTTTTCCCTCTGATTAACTCAAGTGTACAGAGGAGTTTTTTTCAGAGACTGAGTGATGTATGATGATGTCATCACTGCATCAGCTGGTAGAATGGTGCACTTGTGCTCATTGAGGTTTTCCTGAATTTTCCAATGTAAATCTTTGGGGTCCTTGATAATTGCTAAGAGTGTAAAGTGTTCCAGATAGCAAAACACTTGAGAACTACTGTTTTATCATGTAAGTGTAGATCTCCTTAAATGCACTTTTTAAGCAAATAAAGCATGCATCATTTGTTCCTTTGGTAAGTATATGTGTAGATTATAGAAGCAGAGAGAAATATTTTTAAATGATACACACTTGGGTGCTTATCTTTTAATGTTACACACTTGCAAGTTTAAAAATAATATAAGTGGGGGCGCCTGGGTGGCTCAGTTGGTTAAGCGACTGCCTTTGGCTTAGGTCATGATCCCAGAGTCCCAGGATCAAGTCCCACATCAGGCTCCCAGCTCCATGGGGAGTCTGCTTCTCCCTCTGACCTTCTCCCCTCTCATGCTCTCTCTCTCTCTAATAAAATCTTAAAATAATAACAATAATAATACAAGTGGAAAAGAAAAACATTTCAACTTCTGTCGTATCAACTAAGGTGGTTATTGAGTACTTTTGTTCAGCATATTGCTCTAAGGTATACACGAGAAAAGTCCCAACACATTTCTTGCTCAAAAAACCTTGAAATAGGGGCACCTGGGTGGCTCAGTGGGTTAAAGCCTCTGCCTTCGGCTCGGGTCATGATCCCAGGGTCCTGGGATCGAGCCCCGCATCGGGCTTTCTGTTCAGCAGGGAGCCTGCTTCCCTTCCTCTCTCTCTCTGCCTGCCTCTCTGCCTACTTGTGATCTCTGTCTGTCAAATAAATAAATAAGTAAAAATCTTTGAAAAAAAAAACCTTGAAATAGTTAACATTAGAGTATTATATAGAGAACTACGATATGTTGACTGAAATTCTCACTGAGCTTTTTTGGGTAAAATTAGTAATATAATTAGACATAATGTAGAACTTAAATGTTCTGTGTGGCACAGTAAAAGGTAAAAAGAATTAGGGGAATACGTCTGTGTCAGCAATCAGTATTATTTATAAAGCCATAATAATAATAAATATTAATTTAATAAAAATGAAATAAAAGTTTGTTAGCCTTGGGAAACAAGACTTGGGAGTTTACCCTGATTGTTGTAATAATAACCCATAAGCATTGTTTGGCCACATATACTACGTTCATGCATTATAATGAAAAAAATGCATATCTTTTAAAATTGGGCTTCACTGTTTTGTTTAATATTGTGAGAATTCACAAAAATCTCAAAGATACAGGACCACTGCTTGTAAGTGGCCCTTAACCGTCTGAATCTCTGATCAATCCAGACAGATTTTTGTTTGGGATTTGAGCCAGAAGCAGAGGGAATCAGCTAGGTCTGGATCTGAATGGAATCTGAGTCTGAAGCCAGTCTGGAACCCAAACCTAGCTCTGGAATAGAAAACAGGACCGAAAGAGGATGTAGGCAGGAATCAAAAGCTGGAAGCAATAGCTAGGACTCCTGAGCCAAAGTATTTTAAACATTCAATATCCTACTGAAATAAAATCTATGGCAGAAAATAGCTCCATTTTCCATTGTTAGTTTTCCAGGTCATGCTCTGTTAAAACTGATAGCTGGGAATAAATTGTTCTTACATGACTTACAGCAGAAAACCTTGGTAAAGGCAAAAAAATTATGCAACTTAAAACTCCATACTACAGAATAAGTTGAGAGATCATTTTAGGATCCAAAGAAAAGACTAGAATAAAGCCACTTTTAGTAAAATTAGTCCTGACAAAGATTGGATCAAGAAAAAGGCTAAGAATAAGGGCATGCTATAATGGCTTTGGGAAATTTTCATATTTCTCCCTCTTTTTTTCTCTATCTGAAAACTCTGCCTCTAGAAGCATTTACTATTTTTTTTAAAGATTTTACTTATTTATTTGACAGGGAGAAAGAGATCACAAGTAGACAGAGAGGCAGACAGAGGTGGAGGGAGGAAGCAGATCCCCTGATGAGCAGACAGCCTGATGCGGGGCTCCATCCCAGAATCCCAAGATCGTGACCTGAGCTGAAGGCAGACACTTAACCCACTGAGCCACATGTGCCCCACATTTACTATTTTAGAAGGAGCTCACTTTATTTCTTCTCTTTCTCCTTTTTGCACATTTTATAATGTTTATATTCAGGAATAGCTAGGCGGGGAAATAAAGGTCACTTATCTCTTTCAGGAAGAAGGGAAATGTATAATCTCAAAGTTGTACAGATTTAATGAGGTAATATACAAAGGCTAAGATTTAGCAACTATCATTCACAGGTAAGAAAATACCATTTCGCTTTCGCCTAAATTTTTTTTTTCAACCTATTTTCTGCATGGTTGAGAATGGCCTTCTGAACCCTGTAGGGAGAGCTGAAGGTGATCTACTTTTGAATGTAGATCTTGTAGATCAACAAGCTCTCCAAGATAACCTGGGGATAGTGAACCAGATAAAGTGGTTATAACAGAGTCCCCAGAACCACTAACCACCTTGAAATGATAATGGCTTCATGGGTTTTATTTATAAGTCCAAATGAATACATATTGTGTTTTACTGGCCAACTATATTTCTTTAATCTATAATTTCAAATAAACATGCCCTAGGTTACTTACTAATTCAACCAAAACAATATTTATTGAGCACTTATTACATGTTAAGCACTTTCTGAGGTACTACGTAGATAAATGAGACAGGGTCCCTATCAAATTAGTTTTCAGCTAATTATGGGCAATAAAACAAGTACAACAGTAGCCACCCAAAAAACTATAAAACGAGATCTTTCCTTACATTTAAAATAGAAGTTTAGTTAGAAAGCCTTATGAATTAATAGCAAAACATGATATATGCCAAATTTGTAAAGGTCTGTAACAAAAAGAATCAAAGTTATTTTCTTCATTGGTAACATTTAATGACCATTTACTGTATGTCAGACTGGTATAATTATATCCTCAGAGCATCCTAGCTGAAGATAAATTTCAGAAAATCTGCTAAGACTAGATGGTACAGAAAACCGACGGTCTCAGAGAAGTTCTCCCATATGAAGTTTCCTTACTGAACTTAAGAAGGACTTTCGCGGGGACGCCTGGGTGGCTCAGTTGGTTGGACGACTGCCTTCGGCTCAGGGCGTGATCCTGGAGTCCCGGGATCGAGTCCCGCATCGGGCTCCCAGCTCCATGGGGAGTCTGCTTCCCTCTCTGACCTTCTCCTCGCTCATGCTCTCTCTCACTGTCTCTCTCTCTCTCAAATAAATAAATAAAAAATCTTAATAAAAAAAAAAAAAAAGTTTATAAAAAAAAAAAAAAAAAAAGAAGGACTTTCGCCCTGTCTAGGGAGTGTTGGTTTAAATGTCTGATGATACCAACAGCACAGAGCCTCTCTTACACAGGAAGCAAGCGTCCAAGAACATATTCAGCACGGAATCCAACACAGTCACTGTTCTGCCCCTGTAAACATATGAAGTTGATGAGTAAATTAGGCCTAGCATGGGGGCCTGAAACCAGTGAGGAGCCCTGAAAAGGACAGGTCTTGGGAATTCAGGCTGTCTCACCAGGTAGAAAAGGTGAAGTGACTAATTATACCCAGATAGTGACATTTTCTGCATGGATGAAAGAAAGAATGAAAGACACCTAACAGGGAAAGCTCATGCTTCAAATAATACAGTCTCTTCTTATAGCTGAAATATCACTTTAGGGCTCAATTGGATTTAAAAGTTGTATTTTAAATAATTACAATAATTAGAATAATGATGTTTAAGTAGCTTTTATATTGATATTATGTTACCACTGACAACAGCATAATTATATACTACTGACAAGGGCTTAAAAAAATAAAACATGCAGATGTGGTAGGAATGGTTTAACTAGTTATACCAAACTTTTAAATTCTATAGATATTGAAAGACCTGTCAAAGTACAATATAAATGATAATTAATTAATATGAAATGAGAGTGTCAGGGACAAGTTTGGCACTCACCTTATCCCAATAGTAGATATATTAGAACTGAAAGTCTTTAGGATAAAAGACCTCTCTTAGTTCTAGGTCTAAAAAACTGAAACATATTTCTAGCTATCATATATACATATATATATAGTTTATATAGAAATAGTTTTTATATATTTAATTATATATTTATATGTGATATATAAATACGATGTATAGTATATATTATATTTATATATAGCTTATATATAAATAATATATAAATATATAAATCATTTTATAGGACAAATAGTTTTATAAAGCAAAAAAATAACAAGTTTCAGTCAATATGTAAAGAAAAAGAACTGTTGCTGGGAATGTAAAGTTGGTGCAACCACTGTGGAAAATAGTATGGAGGTTCCTCAAAAAGTTAAAAATAAAAGTACTATATGGCCCAGTAAATCCACTACTGGAGAACAAAACTACTAATTTAGTTTGTATTCCCACCAACAGTGCAAGAGAGTTCCCCTTTCTCCAAATAAATATATATATTTTTATATTTATATTTATATAAAACAGAGTATTACTCAGCCATAACAAAGAATGAAATCTTGCCATTTGCAACAACATGAGTGGAACTAGAGAGTACTACACTAAGTGAAATAAGCCAGAGAAGGACAAATACCATATGATTTCACTCATATATGGAATTTAAGAAACAAAACAAATGAACAAAGGGGAAGAAAAGAAAGAGATGCAAACCAAGAAACAGACTCTTAACTATAGAGAACAAATTGATGGTTCCCCGCAGGGAGGTGGGTGGGGGAATGGGTTAAATAGGCAATAGAGATTAAGGAGGGCACTTGTGATAAGAACTGGGTAATGTATGGAAGTGTTGAATCACTATATTGTACACCTGAAACTAATATTACACCATGTATTATGTATTAACTAACTGGAATTTAAATAAAAACTTTTTTTAATAATCTACTAATCAAAAAAGAAATATGCAACTGTGTTTACTGCATTATTTACAATAGCTAAGTTATGAAAGCAACCTAAGTGTCTATGGATAGATGAATGGACAAAGACAACATGCTATATATATAATGTCTATAATATGTAATGGAATATTACTCAGGCATAAAAAAGAATGAGAGCTTGGCATTTGAGACAACATGGATGGACCTAGAAGGTATTATGCTAAGTGAAATAAGTGCGAGAGAGGCAGTATCATATAATTTCACTAATATGTGGCATCTAAAAATGAAATGAACAAATAAAAATAGCAGAAACAGGTCCATGAATACAGACAATGAACTAGGGATTGCCAGAGGGCAGGGGGTGGAGAATGGGCAAAATGGGTAAAGAGTAGTGGGAACCACAGATTTCCACTTATGGAATGAATAAGTTATAGAGATGAAAACATAGAGTATATAGTTGATGGTAAGTCAATAGTGTCATATGATGAACGGTAGTTACCCTTGTGGTGAGTGCAGCATAATGTATAGAGTTATGCATATATGTTGTACATCTGAAACTAATGTAACACAGATGTCAACTATAGTTCAATTGAAAAAAGATGTTCACCCCCATTAGTAATCAGGGAAATGAAAATTAAGACTACAGTGAAATCAATTTGCCCCGGAAGACTGGCACAAATTAAGCACTCTGACAATATGAAATGCTAGTGAGGATATGGATCAAATGGAATGTTGCTAGTACAGAGCAAATTAGTCTAAACATTTTTAAAAAGCATATATCATTATATGGTAAAGTCAAACATTCATATAAACTATGATCTTAGAAATCTACTCTTCATTATATGCCCTAAAAAATATTTGTAAATGTGCATCAGAGATGTTTACACTAATATTCATAGCAGCACAGTAAAAAATAGGGAGGAAAACTGGAAATTGCTCAAATGTATAATGATAGGATAATAGATAAATAATCTGTGGTATGTGCACACAATGGGATATTTTATCACAGGGAAAAATAAATGAAGTACAGCCAGAGAGAGTAGCAGAGATGAATAAAACAAATAAGAGAATTTCAAAGATAAGCAATATTAAGCAATATGGGGGAAGGGTTTATGATACATAAAACTTTTCAAATTAAGGCATAGAGATAATGAAAACAATTAAAAATAATTGCTATCATTGAAGGGGTCCAAGATGATACTATTAATAGTGTTCTCATTCTTGATTTGGGTAGTAATATATAATATATTGTTGTGCTTTATAACACACATGCATGTTACCTGCATGATTGTGTAATTGTAAATTGCTATATTTAAATGTCTTTAAAGAGTTGCATGTAAAATCGTGTTACATAGTTATTACTTCATGATTTAATTATTTCCAGTTTTTCTCCTTTACATCCTTTTTAGAAGTACCCTTTTTATGTAGCACATTTTCCCTAATTATATTCTATTGATTATATGTAATGTGAAAAGCCACTGGAAGAAAAGGTAACAGGATATTTACTACTTGGTTTATAAGAAAAATATTGTATTCTTCTCCTACCCACTTAAGCCCCCATGTTGCATCACCACTTCCTCATATCAGGGAGATCATATGATAGTTGTCTTTCTCCGCTTGACTTATTTCACTAAGCATGATATGCTCTAGTTCCATCCATGAAACAAGATGGGATAGGGAGGGAGACAAACCATAAGTGACTCTTAATCTCACGAAACAAACTGTGGGTTGCTGGGGGAAGGGGGGTTGGGAGAAGGGGGGTAGGGTTATGGACATTAGGGAGGGTATGTGCTTTTGGGTAAATTGGAAGGGGAGGTGAACCATGAGAGACTATGGACTCTGAAAAACAATCTGAGGGGTTTGAAGTGGCGGGGGGGTGGGAGGTTGGGGTACCAGGTGGTGGGTATTATAGAGGGCACAGCTTGCATGGAGCACTGGGTGTGGTGAAAAAATAATGAATACTGTTTTTCTGAAAATAAATAAATTGGGAAAAAAAGGAAAAATATTGTATAGTATCTGTTCTATGGCCATATCTTTATAGACAGATTTGACTTGGAACAGGATAACCTATCGGAAACACTAACTATAGGACTTACAGAAAATACTTCCTTCAGAGGTGTCTGGGTAGCTCAGTTGTTAAGCATCTGCCTTTTTTTTTTTTTAAAGATTTTATTTATTTACTTGACAGAGAGGGAGAGACAGTGACAGAGAGAGAGAGAGAGAATACAAGCAGGGCGAGTAGGAGAGGGAGAAGCAGGCTTCCCACTGAGCAGGGAGCCCATTGTGGGGCTGGAGCTCAGGACCTTTGGATCATGACCTGAGCGGAAGGCAGACCTTTAACTACTGAGCCTCCCAGGCACCCCAAGAGTCTGCTCAGCAGGAAGCACCTGCTCCACTCCCTCTGGCTTGTGTTCCCTCTCTGTCTGTCAATTAAATAAATAAAATCTTTAAAAAAAATACTTTCTTCATACACAAGGCAGTCATTAAAGTGATCAGTAGTGTCAAATTAAGTTTTACATATTCCTAGTGAAACAATGTTGAATTTGGACTAAGACACCCCTAAAAAATTTTAATTGTTAAATCCTTTTCTAACTCTTACTCAAGTTTTCTACATTATCATAGAACCCATGCTTGTAAACAGCATGATTACAATTATGATTTTATATCAAATGGTATAAATAAAGATTAATATGGAACTAATGTCTAATCTAAGAAAACTGTTCTATTTTACATATGCACAAGTAGTTATGGTCATTTTTGCTCAGATGATCTTATATCTCAAATACACAGTTTAAAATTTCATAAAAAGAAGTTAAATGATATTTTAATATTCTTTATCTAGAAAATTTTTTCTGCTACCCCTATTTACTCAGTTTCTAAGTTTCTCACATTAAGACCTCTATGACTGACTCCCTTTCACAGTAATGTTGGCCTTGGCTCTGAAACCTTAATGTTGTATATGTGACTTATTAAATTATGTTGATGTGATTTTATTAATGGAATTGTGAGACACTGTGTTTCTAATTTACACAGCTTCCAGGAAAGAACCTGCTTGATGAGATTAGAGATTTATTTGTTTACTAACTCAGTCAGAAGTTTTGCATTTTGGACTTATTCCAGTCTCAAAAGAAGTCCCAAGGCAGTCATTAAATTTAAAAACAATTATAATCAATAATCACAGAAGTCTTAGACTCAGAACTTAAAGAAGAGTCAATCAGAAGAAAGCCATTCTACAGCAGAAATCTCAGATTTATATTCCAAAGCCATCTAATTATTGATTCTCTACAAATCAATTTCTTTATGTGTAAATGGATGATTACCGATCACAGAAGCTTCTGCTTCTTAGTGTGAATAATCATAGAGATTTGCATATATTTTTAATACTGCATGGCAAAAAGGAGCCATAAAAAATGAACTGGGAACATGAAATACTAGAACACCACACATCTAATTAGGATTACATTTAGCTGAGTTAAGTCAGACACAAATTTGTGATTCCACAAATGTATTGTTTTCAAATTTATGGCAATGAATTACTTCAGGGACATGACAAATATTACTAAATTAAACAAGTCTTCAAAACTAGTTTCAACTAAATCAGAAGAAAATGTACATGACTAAAATGGCTTATTCTTTTAACACTGATATTTTTTCAGCTTTCAGTGTCCATTTATTCATCTATTTCTTCAGAAAATATTTATTGGGAACCTTCTGCATGCCATGCAAATGCCAAGGCAAAATAACACCATACCTGTTACGATTATATGTTCATAATGTTAGTACACAAATAACTATGATATAAAATCTAGTTTAGGGCACCTGGGTGGCTCAGTGGGTTAAGCCTCTGCCTTCAGCTCAGGTCATGATCTCAGGGTCCTGGGATCGAGCCTGGCATCGGGCTCTCTGCTCAGCAGGGAGCCTGCTTCCTCCTCTCTCTCTCTGCCTGCTGCTCTGCCTACTTGCGATCTTTCTCTCTGTGTCAAATAAATAAAATCTTTTAAAAAAAAAGTTTTAAAAATCTAGTTTAACTACAAAAACTTCACTTTTTCATTGTGCAATCATAGATCAAAATCAGAAATGAAGCAATTTGGAACAGAAATTCTCAAACATTTCCTGCAAAGGGGCAGGTAGTAAATACTTGAAGCCTTGCAGGCTGGATGATCTCTGTTTCAACAATGCTACCTTGCTACTGCAGCCTAAACGCAGCCGTACGTAACAAACGATACATAAATGTAGGAGCAGGCTGTGTTTCAACAATGATTTATGCAGACTGAAATCTACATTTCATATAATCTTCACAAGTCACAAAATATTTTTCTTTTGTGTTTTCCCTTTAAAAATGTATTCAAATGTATTTGTCCATTTGCTCAACTTTTCGCCTATGATTCTGTAAAGTCTTCTTTGTTTAACTGGTAGCTATAAGTTTGGGTGTTATTATAAGTAGCATCTTATCTTCTAGTTGGTTATTACTGGTAAAGACTGGTTCTTGACGGGTGGACCGGATTTAGAAAGGCAGAGGTGGGAGAAAAGCTGTCTGGTCAGACGGACAAACCTTACGGACAATCCACAGCCTGCAAAGGTTAGAAGACTGGAAAAGAGTTTCATTTGTTTGAAGCCAAAGACATTTGGAGAGAGCTGCTAGGGAATAAGGATAAAGCAAGTAGGAGAAGGACATAAATGGTTCATTGGGGAGTTCATGTTTCAGAAGCAATAGAGGATGCTGGCTGAAAGCATGGATTATGGAGTCAAACTGCCCATATCCTGGCTCTGCCACTTATTAGTTGGGTGACCCTGGATCTCTCTGTTTCAGTTTCCTGGATGATAAATAGGGAGTGTAACAATGCCAACCTCATTAGAGTATAGTGAAGATGAAATGAGTTAAGACATGTAGCACCTGGTCTGGATAAGTATTCAACAAAGGTTAACCTTAACAAAAAATGTTAAAAAAACAATCATTGGTAACTCATGGACCATACCAAATAAACAGGATTTGGCCCATGAGCCATAGTTTACTGAACTCGGCTTAGAATATATTCTTTTAGAAAAGTCTCTTTCTAAAAAAGTACAGTTTTTATGCATAATATTAAAAAAAGAACTTTCTCATATGGTTTTCAGGGTTCTAAGATGGTGTTTTGGATAGAATCACCAAACCTCAATCTACTTAGAGAAAAACTCGCTTATTCCATTTAATTTGAATTCCTTTTAAAAAGAACCTCTCTGAGGATGAAGACTTTTGTCCTGTTTCCCCTTGCTCTCATAAAAGCTTATGTGGAGGGCACCTGGGTGGCTCAGTGGGTTAAGCCTCTGCCTTCAGCTCAGGTCATGATCTCAGGGTTCTGGGATCGAGTCCCGCATCGGGCTCTCTGTTCGGCAGGGAGCCTGCTTCCTCCTCTCTCTCTCTCTCTCTCTGCTTGCCTCTCTGCCTACTTGTGATCTCTCTCTGTCAAATAAATAAAATCTTAAAAAAAAAAAAAAAAAGCTTATGTGGAGTTCATCGGGTCTGCCTTATCCAAAATATCTTGCTGTATCTTTAAACACTGGAATTTAAACAAGTAAAAGCAAATATATTGCAAGTTGAGTCCAGAGTGCCTTCCCTTGGTTCCTGCAATTGTGCATCGGCCCCTGAGTTGTCCACGATCCCTCATCTGCTGAATGATCCACATGGGGAAACAGCTGTGTGTCCAAAGTGGTGCTGAAATGGAATAGCCGGCCAAGGAGAGCTGCCTTCCCTAGAATGTTAAAGGGCTATTTCATGTGTGTTGCATGACATCTATTCTCAGCTAGCTCATCCAATTTAAATTATTTCATATGATTTTAGTAACTACTACAAGAAATCAGATAATTCTGTGAGATCTTAAATATGTATGGATAAATGGCACATGCTCTGCTCCTGGAAAACATTCATTGAAAAATAAAGTGCCAATAATACAAAAATGTCTTTTAAATAAATGGAGCTCCAATGATTAAAATTAAACATTTTGGATCATTACATTATCTTTTCCTGAGTTTTTGTCAACACAGAAGTTACGATTATTTAATTCCTGTAATTTTCCTTTCTGAATTGTCTCCCGGTTTTACATTTCTTTTGAGTCACTTGCTTATACGAAACGTCAAGGAAATAGTGTTTTCTCCCTCAAGTTTCTCTTTGAGTTTGTGTAATATAAGTGCAACAACATATTTCAGTATCAGAATTTCTAAAGCTATGTCTTTGAAAAGAAAAGATTTTCTATGAATAACAAAATAGAAGGTAGGTACGGGGAACCTGGAACTGGCAGCAAATGGAATAATAAAATTATGCTGTTGAAATCATTTGTTTAGTTTAAAGGACTCTGCCAAAATCACGAAGCAGGAATATCCTGCCTCTTTCTCAAGGTGACAACTGTGAGAGAAATTATCTTAATGCTTCTAAGTTGTTCTTAGAAAGTAACCCTTCATTTAAAAGGAAAAGCTTAAAACATAAGTTAGCAATTTAGCAGATGGTATTTCAAAATGAAATCTTCCAGGAGTCATTCTTTTCAGATCAACATAAAGATGCAGGGAATTAACCACACTCAGGGCTGAGGTCTGCCATTCTATCCGTTTGGTCACGTAAAGGACCAGAAAATGTAGAGTTCAAGCCATTGTTTATGTTTCCTAAGAAATAAATGTAGCTCAGATTGTTCAAAAGTAAGCAAAAAACCCACAGATCTTTGTGGTAAATATTCTCACATAGACTATAAACTAAGACGGCTCAAACGTTCAAGGAAAACAGAGCTCTCTAAATTCTGCTAAACTTCAGAGCAGAGTTCTTGACCTGTTTGCAGCAAGTTGCACCTGTGGAAATGTCAGCCTCCGTGTAGGATCCAGGAAAGAAATACAGGGTAGAAAAGCAATATAAATGTGACTCATTTGAGCAACTGTTCTAATGAACACTTTCCACTGCCTTCAGCAGGTTAAGAATATTAAAGCTTCGTTCCTGCTGAGCAGGCCTGGATATTTTCTATTTGTTAACTCCCCAGGAACTTGTTGTAATGTCTCCTGGTGAGGATAAGACAGTACTACATTCTGTAGTTGCCAGCTGGTAGGAGCAAAAACACCTGGGCAAAGTACTTGTTAAATGGCATAATTCTTCTCCGTGGCAGGCATAAAGACTACGAAATCTGCTTCTTAGTTTCTCTTTTCTTTTTTTTTTTTTAATACATTGCCAAAACTGTCAAATCAATGGTTTAAGTCCTATCCTTACCTCCACAGCTCCCTGATATGGGTGGTGGGTTTGATTTTGTTTCCATTGTCTTTGTCTCTCCCATTGGGTTATCTTGCAACTTGCTACAGTAAACCTTCCATCAGTTCTTAATTCTTCCCTGCTCTCAAAGGGCTTTATGACACCAAAGTTCAACCACTGAAGGGACAACTACTTCCATCCATGAATAATGAGAAATTAACATGTTCTTGTGGACACCAAGTACTCAAATATGCAAGAGCTCTGGGTAATTGAAGATATGTGCTGATTTGCTATCCATATTCAAATCTACAGTATAAATGTAGGATCATGAACAGGATACTTCATTTGCATACTAACAAGCCTTCAATTTCATGAGTTGAGAGGTGTGAGCAAGGAATAAAAAACTGTCAACATCGCAGTAAGAATCCGTTATTTTTTATAAAGAAGGGATGAATTAGTAACATTTTTATTAAGTTCTGTTTTTTCCTTCCCTTTGGTATGATGATTTACTTGAATGTTATGTTGCTTTATATATTACTGAAATCCATTTCTTCTCCTAATTAGTAAGAGTAAAAGAAGCTAATATGTTGAGGTAACCTTGATGTGACAAACTACACTATCTCAATTTGTGAGACAGGTCTTACCTAATTTTATCAACAACCCACCTTTCTCTGTTATCATTCCCCTTACAAACTCCATTCCAACTCTCTCCGAGAAGGCAGGAAATTTCTCACGTGAGTTTTTAATACGGTACCTGAGAAACCACCTGGCATTCATCATTGGCCTTGTTTTCCTCCCACAATGATGTGAGTTCGTTTCTGTGGTGGGAGTGGGAGTGGTTCAATCTGCTGCTCGATTCTCTGGCTCCCTCACAACTTAAAAAGGAACCTCACTGACCACCACTCTTGGCACTGCCACCCGCACTTGACCAATGTGGGTCTTCCAGGCTATGGTGTTGATATCAGCACCAACACTGTGGTAGCAAATCTCAGCTTTGCTGAAGTAGAGGAACCCTCTCCCCTATCTTCAAGCCACACTGCATGACCATGGTTCCATACAAGGCTGCCTTATCCTTCTAATGTCTCCTAGATATTCTCATTAAAAAGAGCACTTTGATTTTCCCTCTTCCCACCCATGGCACAGGTCTACAGGTAGCTAAGTCAACAACACTGTGAGAGGTGGGCACCATGAATCAGCCAAGTTCAACCTTCCTTTCTAACGAATGAGCCAATCTAGATTAAGCTCACCGTCTAACTCGACCTTCCCATTGGCATATGCTTTCCTAGGAGAATCCTGTGTGCCCAAAGATGAAGAAAATATTACTATCCCTGTTTGCCAAATGAAAAAGGCTTAGAACAAGTCCTGCTACATAATTTGCTTGACCTAGTATGAAATGAAAATGTGGGGCTCCTTGTTCCAAAAATATTACAAATGTCAAGATAGGTACCACAAGAGCATTAAACCAAGGGCAGGGTCCTGGTATAACTAAACAGGTCACAGGTCCAGGAAGCCAGACCTGCACAGAGAAGTGAAGTAGCTGAGGCCACACAGCTACTGCACACCTGAATCATATTTGAAAACAGAGGTCTGACTCCAGCCAGCACTATGCTCCTACATTCAAGGTCACCAGCTCCTCTATTCCCCATGCAATATCCCCATTGTCCTTTACACGTACCTGGTCTTGGCCAAACCTAAGGGGAGAGCATAGCTCAGGTTCAAGATGGCAATCACAAAGTAACGCAGGTCTAGCCTCTTACAGATAGGTTACCACTGAACCAGCTTAAGAAGTCATCATGTAACATCATAGAAAAGCACAAGGCAAAAGTAGGTTGAAAACACTCAATTTCCGAGAAAACTGAATGGGGCTTTGGAGTGAAGAAGAGAGACTAGGGAAAATAATGCATTAGTGTACATAAATAACAGTTCTTATCCCTTTCCAATTTTTATTTCCTAAATTACCTCAAAGTAAAAAATGTTCCCATATTCTTAAGGATTCCGGGAAGAGAGAGTCCTACCTTGGAAAGGTCTAATCTTGCCTCTTCCTCTGAAATTCTCCTGCTGTTTCTGAGGCACTATGAATTTTTCTAAGAATAACAATTTTTACTTAAACACGGTTATGAAATATCTTTCTGCTTTGGACCACAACTGTCAATATATGTCCTAATGAAGTCCCAGGTCAGACGGATCTGAAATTAAAGCCTCATTTATATCTATTACTTACCAGCAATGAAACTGATGAATTTACATATCTCTCTGAGCTTTATATCTGATTGAGAGATTAAGTCTAGCAAATAAGCATTCAATAAATGTTAATTTTCATTTCTTTCTCTTAAACTCTTTTCTTGTAGTGTTTGCATGATTGAGACTTTGTAAGCTTTGAATTTATTTTCAATATTAACTAAGAAATAACTAGTGATATGTATTTGATAAATAAAAACTATAATCAGACCGCCCCATTTTGTCCCTATTTACTCAGAACAACCCAGGTAAACATCTGTTGTTTCAGTTTATTAATAAAGAATCCCAGGGTGCCTGGGTGGCTCAATTGGTTAAGCAACTGCCTTTGGCTCAGGTCATGATCCTGGAGTCCCAGGATCAAGACCGCATCAAACTCCCTGCTCAGCAGGGAGTCTGCTTCTCTCTCTAACCCTACCCCTTCTTATGCTCTTTCTCTCTATATATCTCAAATAAATAAAATCTAAAAAAAAAAAAAAATCCCTTTTTATTCTCAAAAGTGCCCTATTCTGAATGATAGATTTTATAATCACCATGAGAATAACACAACTAGCAAAACTTCAAAAGTTACCAGTCCTCCCACTCAGGGAAGTTGGTTTTTTTTTGTTTTTTTTTTTTTTGTTTTTTACAAGAATTGCTTTTGTTTGTGACTTTGCAAAACCAGTTAGAAAACAGGAAAATGACATTCATTCACATATAACTCATTCATTCGTGTATAATCAACACTTATTTCCTGTAACCCCTCTGTTAGACATGTAAAGACAATAAAAATTAAAAACACAAAATCCAGGGCGCCTGGGTGGCTCAGTGGGTTAAGCCTCTGCCTTCAGCTCAGGTCATGATCTCAGGGTCCTGGGATCGAGCCCCACATCGGGCTCTCTGCTCAGCAGGGAGCCTGCTTCCTCCTCTCTCTCTGCCTGCCTCTCTGCCTACTTGTGATCTCTCTCTGTCAAATAAATAAATAAAATCTTTTAAAACACACACACACACACACACACACAAAATCCAGGGCACCTCAGTGGTTCAGTCAGTTAAGCAGTTGCCTTCGGCTTATGTCATGATCCTAGGGTCCTGGGATCGAGTCTTGCATTGGACTACCTGCTCAGTGGGGAGCCTGTTTCTCCCTCTGCCTGCTGCTCCCCCCTGCTTGTGCTCTCTCTTTCTCTGATAAATGTGTGAATAGTATCTTTTAAAAAATAAGATAAAAATAAAAATAAAAAACACAAACTCTCAGTTTCATTACTTTCCGTGTGTGTCTGTATCTATATATCTTTTTTTTTTTTTTTGTCTTTCTGAAATGGCTCAAGGACTAGAAACATTACGAACAGTGTTCCTAGATTAAATAATCAAATATCCTTTAACTTTTCCCTTACAGAAATCATTGTCCTTTTTCTTCTGCCACTTACATTTTCAACATTTCTTGACTTGCTAAGCTCAAAAGAGAGCACGGAACCCTGCAGATCAGTTTGCAAAAACAGTCAGAGGGTGACCTCATCTCATGTCTATACCTTACCTTCAGCCCTGGCTCTTCTGAGGGGTTCCTTCCCAACACCTCTCCTGGCTTAGCTGCCCAAGGCACTTCTGCTGTTCTGACTCACCTGAGGCTCACCATGCTCCCCCTTCCAGTGTGCTTTTAAATAGGGATGTATCTGTGTCCCCCACTGTACTACAGGCCCTTCAGGCCAACCGAGAAGCCTCAATAATAATATTGGGGCACCTGGGTGGCCCAGTCGGTTAAGCATCTGCCTTGGGCTCAGGTCAGGATCCCAGAGTCCTGAGATTGAGCCCCGCATTGGGCTCCCTGCTTGGTGGGGAGTCTGCTTCTCTCTCTACCTTTCCCCTTGGCTTGTCCTCTCCCTTGCTCTCAAATAAATACAATCTTAAGAAAATAAACCTCAATAATAATATTAATTGAAATGTAATAAATATAAAATGTGTGCCAAATGCTTGAAATTCTTTAGTTATTCAAGCTTTAAAAAGATCATTTAAATTATACTTTATAGGTTTTTCTAAAAATGAGGCTCAGAGGAGGAAAGTCGCTTGCCTGAATTGATTTACCTCGCTGAAAGGAAACAGAAGCAAGATGTGGCCCTCGGTCAGCCTGACTGAAGTCCATGCTCCCACTCTGTTACTTTCTTTACCGAGCCTGAAAATTATCGTTTTCCAGGCACTAGGCATAGTAGATGCTCAAAAAGATTTATTTATTCCTATATTTAAGTAAGCTTATAACATAGAAAATTTTAAAGGTTTTCAACAGAAAGGTGCCTGGGTAGCTCAGTCCTTAAGCAGCTGCTTTTGGCTCAGGTCGTGAACCCTGGATGCTGGGGTGGTAGGATCAAGTCTGGCATCAGGCTCCCTCCTCAGCGGGAGGCCTGCAGCTCCCTCTCCCACTGTTTCATTCGCTCTCTTGCTCTCTGTCAGATAAATAAATAAAATCTTTTAAAAAAAATTTGTTTTAAAGGTTTTCAACAGAAAACCAAAGCAATGTGATTTTCTAAATCAATTCTTTTAATCACAAATTATTTATCAGCTCAGCACCTGGCCTGCATCTTACAAACAAGAGCCATTCAAACAGTTGCTGAACAAAGGAACAAACTTATATTCCGGACTATAGCCTTGGGTCCTTTGTTTTGCTCTCTTCATCGGCAGGTTGAGCTCCCTGTTTAAAACAAAACTCCTGCTCAGCCTGAGCCCAACTGCATGATAATCAGGAGACCGGAACATTTGGCCTCACTGTAGATTTGGTGGGTTTGGCCAGAGAGGCAAGACCCGATTACAAAAGTAGTACAAGAACCTAATTCTTGTCAGAAAGAGACAAGAGGCAAAAGACAAAAGACATCCTCTCTACTAAGAATTCAGCAAGCAAGCAAGCAATGGGGATGGGAAGTCTGTAGTGACAAAAGCAATATTTTTAGCCTCCTCTGAGAATCTCTTCTAGTGTGTCTGGCTGTGTGAGGGAAATAAAAAATTACAGAATCAAAGTAAGGGGGAAAAGTAAATAAAGCATGCTGTACATCTCCCACTTTGTTTTTTTGTTTGTTTTTTTTTAATTTCTGTATTCTTACCTAGAAAGGGGGCTGCTCGCATTCTATGTTATCTCTAAGTTCTAAATGCCAAATTGAAATAAATGGCAAAAGTCTCCATTAGAGAAAATCTGTTCATCATCAGTCATGAATGGTGCATCAATCCATTTTCCACCAACCCCTGCATGTGAAGCCAGAAGCTTCCTGAACGCCTGGTGCAGTACTGACTCTTGAATTTCAATTTTGAGCAATATTTCCCTAAATGTCACTTGCAGAAACCTGCATCAAAGTCATTGAGATGCTTACTAAAATGCAGATCCCCAGAATCTGCCTCAACCCTATGTATTCAGAACCTCTGGGCTGGAGGCCAGGAACCTAAATTTTTGTTTTTAAGATTATTTATTTATTTATTTATTTATTTGACAGAGAGAGATCACAAGTAGGCAGAGAGGCAGGCAGAGAGAGAGGGGAGAAGCAGGCCCCCAGCTGAACAGAGAGCCCAATGTGGGGCTAGATCCCAGGACCCTGAGATCATGACCTGAGCTGAAGGCAGAGGCTCAACCCACTGAGCCACCCAGGCACCCCCAGGAACCTAAATTTTAAAAGAAAATCCTTAAATGATTTTTTTTAAGCACACAGAAATTTGAGAACCAACCACCTGACCTTGCCCTAGCCCAGAACAGATCCCATGTATATGACACATCTGATACATTTTTGAATTCAGTCCCTGAGACCACCTAGCATATCATCACCTTTCCTGATTTTTCCCTAGTTTTACTAGAGCATGCAGGACACCACAGAAAGCTTTCAGTACCTGGGTAACTAGAATATGCTTGGATCAAAATCCTGGATTTTGCTGCTTAGTGGTTATAATGTTAAGTAATTTAATTATCTCCAAATTTCCCTTTATGGATCTGACATGCAGGACTAGTAATAAAACAGTAATAACGTCTCATACACATTGTTGAAAAGATTAAATGTAGTTTATGTTCCCAGCCTAAGTAACTTAAAGTTCCCATTCCTCATCATGTTTTACATTCTTATTCCTTTTTTGCCTCAACTTAGGGCCTCTCTGTGTTCTTTCATAGCCCAGTTGGAGCCTTGGGTCATTAATTATTTGGGTTCCAAGGTCTCCAGGATAAAACAACATCAGTCTTGTGAAAGGGAATGGTGAATGTGCACCTGGACATGAAATGGATCTGAAAAAGCAACACAAGTGTCTCCCAGCTGCATCCACTCGGAGAGAGTAGGGGAAAAAAATGCCTGTCTGGCACGGAGCGCAGCTGTTCTGCTTCTCAGAGCTACTTGGAAACCCAGCTTTAAGCAAATCGTAGGTAGAGAACCACAGGTTTAGACCAAAGCAAAGGGCAACTCTGATCTTGATAAAATAATTATGCAATCCGCAAAACTAAGGAAAATATACTTTCTTGACACATTTTAAATGTTTCTGCAACATTCTACCATGGATTTTCAGCAACTCTCCCCACTAGATCCAAGGCCAGTAGGATGACTCTGCCTCTTTCCCTCCCCAGAAGAAAAAATGCTTTTCTCTACTCTGGCTTCCTGCATTGCCTCCAGCAGCTCAGAACTCAAGAGAACCAGAAAAATAAAAGGAACAATGTAATCACAGTCTCCAAGCCCTTGAGAAAGCAGAGGCCTTCCAGTAGCCTCTCTATTGCTAAAGGAGGCCGATGCAAATGGTAATAATGTATCTGCTGGGGAGAGAATCCAGACTTTTCATATGAGTCTCAAGTTAGGTGCCAGGAAATAAGAAATGAAGGTGGCAGCTGCTGTAGTCTCTGTCCTGTGATGAAAGTGCCTGTGAGGAGGTTACTTCTCTGGGCTTCTTATCTCAAATATGGAGCTATCCTTTCCTTGCTGTCTTCCAAAGGCTCATTAGAGGACCCAAATGAGAAAATGTACCTGAAAGCCTAGTATATTGAAAAAGCTGCACAGATGGAGGAAATCATAACTCCCAGACATTTAGGTTTACTAGGCCAGCACCTCCCCCAACTCCTCTTCCTGCCCCTTAAGTGAGAGCTAAGAAAGCAAACATTTTAACTCCTTTTTTCTTACAAGCACAAATGGCCTGTTACATGGAGGTAAATCTTTCCAAGTAGATACGGTGAAGTGTTTGTTGCCTTTCTGTCTTTCTTTCTGCCTTGAACAAAGATGTGATCCCTGGAGCTACAGCAGCCAGCCACCCTATAACCAAGAGGTAAAAAACACAAGGAAGAAAAGCCAACAAGGGAAGGATGGTGGGAAAGAAAGAGAAACAGCTTAGGTCTGTGATGGTATCATGGTAACACTGACCCCAGAAACCACCTCTATCATAAGCAGACATAAGAAAAAACAATTCTGATTCCTGCAAACTACTGTTAGTGATTCTGTTGCTTGCCGCCCCTGTGTTCCTAACTGAAATAATGACAGAAGCCGGAATAATCCTTTTTACAACTTAAGTTTCATCGTGTCCCTCCTTCACTTCAAAACATTCCCAATGACACCAACCTTACTCAGGGTAAGGGCTGTCTGTCTTCCGTGGACCAAAAAAGCCTGATGCAACCTGCCTCTTGTGAACTCCCCGACCTCATCTCCTACCATCTTTCCCTGACCTGGGCCGTGCTTTGGTCTTGACCAACACACCGGACACATTCCTGTCTCAAGCTTTTTCTCTTTACTCTTTCCTCAGCTTATAAGTTTCCTCCCTGAAACGTTACCTTTTGGTGAGATCTTTCTTCTAACCCATATCAAACTACAAAAATTCCCCCACCCCAACACTCCTTTACTTACCTGTAACTTTTAAAATTAGTATGAGATCCCTTGGGGGCACGTAGGAGGCTCAGTTGGTTAAGTATGCTAGTAAGGGGAAAACTCTACTTTAAGACAGCTGACCTAGGGGCGCCTGGGTGGCTCAGTGTGTTAAACCGCTGCCTTCGGCTCAGGTCATGATCTCAGGGTCCTGGGATGGAGTCCCGCGTCGGGCTCTCTGCTCAGCAGGGAGCCTGCTTCCCTTCCTCTCTCTCTGCCTGCCTCTCTGCCTACTTGTGATCTCTCTCTGTCAAATAAATAAATAAAATCTTAAAAAAAAAAAGACAGCTGACCTAACCAGCAAGGGAATTCCAGTCCCTGTCTCAAAGCCCTTCCGGGTTCTTCTTCCCTACCCCATTTCCCTGTGCACAGGTGTGCGCGGGAAGTACCAAGTATGCGGAAGTAGAAGGGTATAAATTACCGTCCCGGCTTGTGCTTGGGGCTCAGACCTTAGGAGACCATTCTCCTCTGAGCCTGCCGGTGTTCAATAAACCTCCTATCCTCCAAGGTCTCCGAGTGCCACTTGGTTCTTCCATCAGGATCCAGTCCAGGTTCCATAACACCTGGTTCCCTGACCGGGAAACCCAACCACACTGACCCATTGTTGCCACCAGTTTGGGGCAAGAGCTGGGTGGTGATGGAACTAGGGATCATAACGGAGAAGGTGTGCCCTCATTTTTGGCAGTCTCCTGCCCAGTCGCCTCAGACCAGCCCCACTCCGCTGTTTCCACCAGACTCAAAGGAAATTTGGTAGGTGAGGACCTGGTCCCGATGTCAACTCCAGTAAGGCCTGGGACCCCAGGACACAGTCATGTCCACAGGTCAGGGTGGAAGAGGAAACTGGTCACTTCCCAGAGACCTCTTAAGAGATCTCACAGGTAGAGCCTAGGTGGGGTAGGGGAGAGAGCATGCTTAACCGTTTCATATATTTGCCATCTAAAGAATTCTGGTGTAACAGCTCACAATTGGTTACTACTTAGTCCTCACTGAAGACTGTTTCTAAGAGTGCAGAATTCTGCTAACTGTAACTAAGACTGATGAAAACAAGGGAAACAACTCTGTATGTGGAAAAGTAGGAGACATTTAAGAAAGATAAAAGAACTGGCTTGGGACAAAATCTGAATGCAAAGGAAAGTTGTAGAAGGTTTATGGAGGGAAAACTTTGGAATGGAATTTAGATGTGCTCCGGACAGACCAAAATTGAAATGAATGGATTTTAAAGTACATTGGTTTAAGATTGAAGGTGTGCTTTCTCTTTGTTCAAAAAGACAAAAGTGTTCTTCAACTGTTGGTCTGCCCTTGATAAGAAAATGCAAATAGTTGTTTCCTCTCTGCCTGCCCAGAAAAACCAGTTTCTGTGATTTGCCTTTATCGGGTCTTCAACATCCCTATTTAGGCATGTGCTTTAAAACTTTCTAAAACTTTCTTTAACAAACTTCCCAAGATTTAAATTGTAAGTGGCTGTCTTCTTAACTTATTAGGCCTTTTATCTGGTATGCTAAATCACTCTGGAAGTACTGTTAAACAAATGATAACCCCTGGGTTTCATTTGGGTGTGTGCTTTAACTGTGTGCAGTTCCTGAAGTTTTAACGTACTAATACAAGATCATCACTCAATGTTCTGACTATGGGAGTGTTGTGAGTCAAAGAGTAACTAAGTTTCCTTATCAATCCTATTGTGGTGAACTCTCTTACTGGATCAGTGGGAGTATCTTCTGAGTTTTTGTCATTTACAATTGTTCTTATTTTCTTACAAAATGAGTTTCATCTTCAAGGAAGTTCATGTAAAAGACTTTTAGGACAAAAACTGGTATCAGTATCTTTAAGATCAAAACTGAAACGAGTAAAAATTTCCAGGACTAACTAAGCAAAACTTTAAGTATTCATTTCTGGACAAATGAAACATTTAACTTTTCTCTCTACCTGAACCCTCTGACTTTCAAAAGCTCTCAGTAAGTATTCTTTCTTCCCTGGCAATCATACTTATTTGCATAAGTACAATAAGAATCTATTCTCCTTGTAATGGGACACCATTGAAATCATTGGTTATTTTACCAAGGCTTTGACTGGAATGTCTTATTTGAGAGACATTCGTAGACTCAGATATGACCAGACAGCTCTAAGGAATTAAGGCTGACTTTATGAAACGTGGAGCCATAAAGCCCCTTGGAAATGCCGGCCTGATACCTTGCTTACAGAGTTCCCAGCAGCCTCACCAGGTGAGTAAAGAATGTCACTTCCTGTAGGTGCAGGAGCCTTAGGGCATATTGGGGGCCTCATGAAGAGAAAGCCACACAAATCTATAGTATTGCAGGCATGTCTGATGGCAAGTACCTGGCTTGGCTTCTGGTCTGGAGAGGCTGATAAAGTTTGACATAAAGATCCCTTATGAAAGTTCTAACAAAGCAGATTCTAAAAGATCTGTATGATCAGTTTTGCTGAGCTTATGTAAATAATTATGCCATTTGTTAAAACTGGACTTGTTTTTCAAACAAATCTGTCTTATTTGGCTATTTCTGCAAATGAGGGTCATTATAGTGGAAAAATTATGTTTCAATAACACACCTGTGTGGATGTTAAATTCTAGTTCTGATTGTCTTTGAATAATGTTAACCTAAGCTAGACAAGAGACCAGAGGCTCCCAGGAGATGATGGGAGCAGCCTTATTAAATACCACGCAGTGCTTAAAATAATACCTAAAACCTGTCAAACTTAAAACCCAACTACCCTGATGCTGGACCTGAACATCATACTTCTATCGAGCGTAACTGTTGGAGGTCATTGATCTTGTTTATTCTAGTCTACTGGATTTAAAAGACTGTCGTAGCTATAATTCACCGCAAAGGCTCTATGGCAGGCCACCCCCAAAATAAGCAGTCTTGGAGGAGACCTTGAACAGACTGAAAACTTAGAAGTGTTCCAACACCTCCAAGCCCTGGGAAAAACTCTAAGGCTCATCTCCTAGGAAGCTTTAGAAAGGATGCCCTCAAACCACAGTGGACAGGACCCCACACAATTGTTCTAACCACCCCTGCTGCCCTCAAGGTCTCAGGTGTCACCCCATGGGTCCACCACTTTAGAGTAAAGAAAGCTCACCAGTCGGATGAGAAATCACACCAGTGGAAACCCCAACCATACCCTATGGACCCACTCCAGCTCACCTTCAGTGAGACCCCACTGACTGATAGGCATCTATCTGTTCACCATGGTCCTTGGCTATCATCGGCACGATATCTCTCATCTCAGGAGTCAGACTTTATGCTTCTGTCCCTTCTGATTGGACTTTCTCCCAGAAACTTTTTATTGTTATTGATTATTGGACAATCTTAGGGACCTTAACACGGATTGCTAAATTCATAGAAAACACTGTCACCAGGCAAGCCACCATCTAGATATTAGCCTGATTAGCAGCGCTATTGGCCCATAGTAGATGATGGTGATGCTCTCTAAACAAGGTGTTTAAAGGGGCATCAAACGGGGGAGTGATAAGGGAAAAACTGTACTCTAAGATGGCCAGCCAAACCAGCAAATGCCAGTCCCTGTCTCAAAGCCCTTCTGGGTTCTTTCCTACCCCATTTCCTGTGTGTGCCAAAAGTACGAAGTATGCAGAAATAGAAATTACCCTCCCTGCTTGTGCTCAGGACTCAGACCTTGGGAGACCTCTCTCCTCTGAGCATGCTGGTGTTAAATAAACCTCTCAACCTCCAACGTATTCTGAGTGCCACTTGGTTCTTCTGTCAGGATCCAGTCCAGGTTTCCTAACAGTCCAACACTTGGTTTCAGCTCAGGTCCAGATCTCAGGGTCATGGGATGGACCTAGGGTCAGCTCTGAGCTCAGTGGGGAGTCTGCTGGAGATTCTCTCTTCCCTTCTCCCTCTGCCTCTACCCCTCCCCCGACTCATGCTCATGCACGTGTGCTCTCCCTCTCAAATTTTTAAAATCTTAAAATTAGTATGAATCCCTATATTTCCTGCAAACTATAGGCTTCACCCAAAAAACTGACATAACACTTGAGGCTTTATACTTTTCTGAACTGTAAAAAGATTAACATTTTAAAAAAATGATTATGCCATGACAATTTTCAAAAGGGATTTGAGGCACTTTTTTTTTAATATTTTATTTATTTATCAGAGAGAGAGAGAGAGAGAGCGAGCACAGGCAGACAGAATGGCAGGCAGAGGCAGAGGGAGAAGCAGGCTCCCTGCCGAGCAAGGAGCCCAATGTGGGACTCGATCCCAGGATGCTGGGATCATGACCTGAGCCGAAGGCAGCTGCTTAACCAACTGAGCCACCCAGGCGTCCCTTGAGGCACTTTTTAAACAAGCCACACACACAGTAAACCATTACATAAATAAATATAATTAAAAGTCATGAAGAATAAACACTTTAATGGTTATTCCTCTTTCTACTTTATCCTAAGCTCTTTGGGTGGGCTCAGACTCCTTGGTAAGAATCCAGAAAAATAATTAACAGTGACAACTGGCTGCCACCATAGTAGACACCTATGTCAATTTATGAAAGTCCCTACCAAGTAAAAAAGGCCCTTTTTCTTCAAGGCCTGGGGTTTCCTCCAATTAGCAGTGGCTTCAAAAGAGAACAGGTGACACAGGTAACTCAAAACATTTAGCTTGTTTTCTCTGGCTCACCAAGTCAGCAGGAAATTCAGCAACTCTACAAACAGGTCCAGAAAATGCCTGGGGACACTCATACCGCTAAAGCTAAGACCAACACAATGGATAAATTATTGAACACTACATCTGAAACTAAGTATGTCCTATATGTTGGTAATTAAATTTGATTTTAAAAAATGACAAAACGAAAAGAAAGAAAGCTAAGGCCAGTCCCCATGATTTCATGTAGTTATCCCCTGAACCCCTGCCAGACTCCTCACCTGACCCTCCCCCAAGATTCTCCTTGGATCTCCAAGCTTATCCACTATTTACATCATTTGCATGCGATGTTCATAACATCATTAACATGGAAAGAGGAACCACATTCTAAGCGTGACATTAATGTAAACCCCTGCTCCATCTGGATGGGTTTCAAGTGCATTTGTTGATCTGCACAGGAGTGAGACACCTTCATTATCTCATTTCTGTTGCTCAACATATGACCTCCTCCCCTTCTTGCCTACCAAGGTACTTGCATGCAGCACTTTTTATAAAACCCTTTACTCTGACCACTTTACATAGATTTTTACCAAATAAAATTTGGGACTGGGTGGGGTTTTACTTTTTCCAAAATAAAAACATAGTCCTATAATCACATATACATTTCTCAGTGCTCTATTTATCCAATTTTTCAAGAAATATGTATGGAACTCTAAATACGTTCTAGGAACTGTCCTTGACACTGAGGAGAGTGTTGATATAGCCGAAACCTCTTCATAGAGTTCATAGTTTACTCTGATAATATTAATTTCATCTTTACTTTTGCAGGTCATCTTACAAAAAGAAAACAAAAGAGCTATTATAATCGAGTGGTAAATTAAGCATAAGCTTCTTACTGCTTAAAACCAGTAAGAGAAATAGTAGCTTATCATATCACATTGGTAATTATATTATTCAGGAGAAAAACTCTGTTTAAAAAAAAAAAGCGATCATAAAGGGACTTATCACCTGAGTCATTATACAAATGATACTACAAAACACGGTAGAGAAATCCTCACTAGCAGACTGACAGAACATGCACATTTCTTCTTCCAAGAGCCACTTAACAAAATATGCCTGCAATCCAAGTAACTTTATCACCAGTAAGTGGCAGAATCATGGATTGGTTTTTGGTCTAAATTGCAAGCCTTAAACCTTGCTGAAATATTAAATTAGCATGAGCTCCCAAACCTTTTTCCAGTTAAAAACATATCTATTATGCCAATAACTAAGATTTAACTTAAACATCTGTATTTAAGCAGACACTCTTTAAACATTTTGAAAATAAAACAGAAATAATATCAGAATAGATTCACACTGTTCTGATGGCTTTCAGGAGAAACTTTCTCCTCTATGACCTACTTAATTTTGGCTCAACTCCAGAAGTTTGTGATCTCTCGTTTTAGAGAACCATATCATGCTCTGTGGTTTTCTTTTTGGAGCCAGGAAGACATAGGTCTCTTTCTAGAATTGTTTCTCAGGAATCCCTTCAAGGAGATCCCCTGAAGAGGCCCATAAATTCACCTTGGCATACAAATACATTTAGAATCTCCCTACAATGAGAAGAGATTTTCTTCTGAGAAATAGTTTGAGTTTACCTCCTTCCATCTGATTAATGACATATTTAAAAGGAGCAAGCCCATTAATTTATAGCCTCTTCGTTGGTTGTCCGTAGCAACCACCTTTGGCCACTTTTCTCCCTCGGAGTCATGCATCTTTTATAACGTCAAAAAATCGCATATAATTTTAATTGGCTTTATTACATCTTCCAAGGATGAAATGGAGTAAGAACAATGCAGAGTAAAGAAACAAAACCAGGATTGACAAATCTGTGTCCTACTTAACCACACAGAAACTTTTTCAACTGGCAAACATATTGGAGGTTACTTTAAGCAATAGGATTGCATTTTGAAAAGCAAACTGGCATTGCTAATAAAATATTCAAGGTTATGGAGAAAATACAACTGTCAATGAGGGATTTAATGGCTCTGCAGCATTCTTTCATAGTCCTAAAAGTTTCTTCTTGCTTCATAATGCAAGGAATTCTGTATTGATGAAATACTAATAGACACTTATTTGTGTTTCAGTAAAGAAGAGGACAAAAGATTCTTGAAAACTGTGTTTTCAGTCTTCCTGTCTCTTTATGAGTTTTCTGAGCACCTTCTGCAGGAAGAAGGATGGCGCTATCTCAGTTCCAGCAAACTGGCATGACTGTTCCAGGGAGAAGACCCCATGAGGCTCCTTCGGCACCAGCCAGGGTCAATGTGCTTTAAGAACAAACTGTTAAGATTCTGTTTTTAGGATTACATCTTCAGGCCCTTTTAGAATCTGGACCTGGAATCATGATTATGCTGCCATTATGGCCACAAGTAGACTTCAAGACATCCTTTCCATCTGAGTAACTAACTTGCAGTTTTTTGTCTTCTCATTTATCAAATAAGATTCCCCAGAGGGAGAATCCCATTGGTTTAGTTCATCTTTTCTTGACAGGCCTTGGGTCCTACGTCACTCAGTACAGCTTAGCTGTCCTGTGTCAGGGCTTCCTCTATTCAGTCCAGCTGTGGTTTAGGGCAGATGAGGACCAACTGGTTAAAGCCATGGCTTCCATGCCTATTACCACCATGGGAGAACTTAAAACTTGGAAGTTCAACTTACAAAGGACAAAAGGTAGAGAAATGCCACAAAACACATCTAAGACAGCCCATCCCAAGCAAAATACTGAACTCATTAATAGATAATACTCGCATTTGGATAATTCCACAGTGGGTAGAATCTGTGGGGTACAAACATGGAGGTGTCATAAGATGATATGGACACCTCTACAGATGCTTTAACTAGATGTCCTAAGACATATAAATTTAGTTAATATCCCTTTCTTTTTTTTTTTTTTTTTAAGATTATTTATTTCAGGAAGAGAGAGACAAAGACAGAGTGAGCATGAGCGGGAAGGGTAGAGAAAGAGGGAGAGAAAATCTCAAGCAGGTTCCATGCTGAGCACAAAGCCCAACAGAAGCCTCCACCTCAGGACCATGAGATCATGACCAGAGTTGAAACCAAGAGTCGGACACTCAACCAACTGCCCCAAGGTGTCCCAGTGGGTCTTTCTTTTTAAAGAAAATTAACATATACCTAACCACTTCTTTTATACAAAGTTGGCAATGACACTCCTGATATAATTTGAGGCGGAGCATGTAGTCCTTCCTACCTAAATATATCCCTAGACTTTATTCACTTCTACTCCAAATGGCAACACTAATAGAAAAGTGTGTAAAAGTAATGCAATGGCCTTCAAAACTATCTTTCTCTGCTGCTTGGCAATCATTTTAATCATCTGTTCAGTTGGATGGGCCAAAACATTCTCCTTCCCCAAGGCATACATTCAACCTGACTTCCTCATCCAAGTAAATGACACTCTCCCCACTGACACAGAAGAGATTATGGGGATCATCTTGGCATAACTTCTCGTCTTGAGTGTCTCTCCCCATATTCTCCTAGGCACAATCACCACTTCACTTTAAAATAGTTCTCCATGATTCCCAAGCTTCTCTCTTCTTCCCTGTCCTCTGAGAAAAAGAGGACAACCTCTTATTCATGACCAAAAACCTTATTTTTTGAGTCTATCTAATCTTGCACCGTACCTTCAGTCTCTATCTAACTCCCTGCTGCTTCCCTCCTCTACCCCATAAATTTATTAACTCAAGTAGTCTTCTCTTAAAGCAATATAAAACAAGCACAACAAATTAAATGCTCCTGAATATGGGCTCTTCTCCTTAGGAGATGACTGTTTCAGTACTTCACCAAAATTGATATAAATATTGCAAGAAAACTAAACATACCAAGTAATCTTTGATTCTGTAGTTTTGCTGAAATGTGTGAGGGTAACAGGTGTCATGTCATACAAAGCATAGGTTTTCACTCAGAAGAATCTGCATTAGGGTGCCTGGGTGGCTCAGTGGGTTAGGCCGCTGCCTTCGGCTCGGGTCATGATCTCAGGGTCCTGGGATCGAGTCCCACATCGGGCTCTCTGCTCAGCAGGGGGCCTGCTTCCCTTCCCCTCTCTCTCTGCCTGCCTCTCTGCCTACTGTGATCTCTCTCTGTCAAATAAATAAATAAAATCTAAAAAAAAAAATATAGAAGAATCTGCATTAAACACATCTCTTCCTCAGTCTCTCTCCTTGACCTCAGCCACTATATCTTGGAAATCCTCCCACTGGAAAGTGCTGAGACAGGCTTTCCTCCTTCTCCCTCATTTATCTTGCAAAGTAAATGTTTTTGCTTCAATATAAAACATAGCCTAGTTAACTTCCAGTAGCTTTCTCTTAACACTTTTTCAGAAAAATTCTAAAATGCTCTCCATACCATTCCCAAAACCTTCTCTGACCCTAGACACCAAAGGTCCACCATCATATTTCTCTTTTACATTGCCCAATTTCTCCAGAGAATATATCCTCTGCCTCTGGTTTGTAACTACAAACTTCTGCTTAATTCCCTGCAATGAATTATTTCAACTCAACTGAAATGACTTTCTTGAACTTCAACAAAGATCTCTTCATTACCAAAGCCAATGGTTTTGTCTAATTTTCTTTCTGTGTGGGTCTTCTTGGAGCCATTGTAAACCTTACTCTTTGAACTCCTGGGGATATCATCATAAGGCAGAGCCTGAAGCCAGATAATCCTTGGTTCAAATCCAACTGTGCCAGTTAAAAGCTACACAACCCATTTAATAACCAACACCTCCCTCTCCATGCCAGAAAGTGGTGATAGCATTTCATTGAGTTGGTTATGAAAATAAAGTGAGTTAAATCCACCACACAGTGATGGAACCTCATAGATGAATGAGTCCCTCCTCCCCCAGCACATGTGAAAACCTTCTCTGCTATTCTCTCCTTTTTCCTCAGTGCCCATTCCTTTTCCTCTATCTTTTACAGTTTTTGCCTCTTCCAACCTGCTAAATGTAAGCATATGTCAAAGTTAGTTAAAAATTTGCACTTTCTCTGCTTCAACATCATTCTCCTTCCCTTCTGTCTGTCCGTCTGTCTGTGTGTGTGTGTGTCTGTGTGTGCATGACTCTTTCGCTAGCTCGCTCTCTGAAAACTTACAACTCTAGGGCTCTGACATGTATAGCCCCAACCTTTCTCCTATGCTTCTGTATCTCCCTTTTCTCTTGAAATCTCCATTATGTCTAAAAATAAATCATTGTCTTATCTCTGAAAACTGATCCTCCTGACAAACTTTTCTCTGTCAATGTTGCCATTATCCTAGAAAGCAAAATTACTCAACAAACCTCCCTAGTGCCTGAGAAATGAAGTCCTCAGTGTCCTGGGCACATCACAGTGAAGCTCTCTATAATAAGCCTCCAACCTCAGCTGTTCCTCCATCGGAGCTCAGAAACTGAACTCCTGCAGCCCACCTTTGCTCCTGCAGGCCTGCCTGCCTCGAATACTCTGCCTTTCCCCAACTTCATCTAAGTTCCAAGTTTCTTCATAAACTGGGTCAAGTTCCAACTATCCCTGAGTTCTTCAGTTGCTGCAAACTTTCCTTCTGAACGTTTGTAGTGCTTATTGTTGACGTCACCCCTTTGCACGTCATGTGAGTTTCCTTCCAGGGTTTGCAAAGGAAAAAGAGGGGCAATTGTAGAAGAGAAGGAGAAATTCAGTATCCACGAAGCCTCTCATGTACCCTAGTGTCTGGGCTAGGAGCTTTCACTGATCCTCACATTATTGGTAACAGGGAGATGCTGTTGTTTCATGTGTGATTGTCCCAGGGCTAGAAGCCTTCACATTTATCATATTTGGAAATCTTTTGATGACACTCACTTCCTCATTTTTTGTTTCAAGTTCCCAAGGTACTTGGGGTAGTCTAGGCCTAAAATGTGTCATAACAGAATTATGCAGCTACACATAAGCTATTTTCACTATGTTCTTCTTATTTAGGCTGTCACCATTTAGCCAAGTGAGAGGCTAGGTCTCTAATTTTAGTCCATAAAGCTGTCACTACAATCCTCATGGACAATTTACAGTGACATGCCCATAGGCATGTCAAGAAGAAATACATATAAATGTCATAGTCAAATACTTGGTGGCAATTTATTCTGCTTTTTCTGTTGCTGTAATTTTAATGAGCACACTGCAAGTTCTCACGTGGGACCCGCAGTCCATTAGAGAATGTTGCCGTATACACTATGTAGGCACTTGCCTGTCATCCAGTGATTTGCTGACAGAATGAAAATTATGCCTTATTTCTTCAATGTGACAAGAGGTAAAATAGTGCAAACTTTTGTAAATTACTTACAAAATGGATGCCATAACCCATTTACACCTTTTTTTTTTTAAAGTAGGGACCTCCCCATAAAGAAAGAGTGAGGTTACCACATGTTCTTAAACCACAGCAAATCACTTGCCAACACAATAGTTGCAGAATCCTCTCAGAAACTGAGCTTCTCTCCTTATAACAATGGGGAATTTGCTAGATAAATAAATACACCAATGGAATTCTTTCACAGCTATTTAGTCATACATTTTCTTTCTTTTTTTAAAAAAAGATTTTATTTATTTATTTGACAGAGAGAGATCGCAAGTAGGCAGAGAGGCGGGCAGAGAGAGAGAGAGGGAAGCAGGCTCCCTGCTGAGCAGAGAGCCCGATGCGGGACTCGATCCCAGGACCCTGAGATCATGACCTGAGCCGAAGGCAGCAGCTTAACCCACTGAGCCACCCAGGCATCCCCATACATTTTCTTTTAAAGAGATTTTGATCAAGGGACAAGGAGGTGGTTGCCATACATCCATTTTCTTGTAAATGTCCCTGTCATTCTAATTCCGTTCTAAATTGTAGCTGCTTTGAGTAACTAAGATGTATCCTTTCCTTCTTTGATTCATAGAGTTGGTTTCTCTGATCTGAAAGTTTACAGAGGAGAACGTACAAAATATGTTGACAATACAGTGAACAAAAGAGCTGTAGACAGGATTTAACAGCAGAAGCCATATAAGCCTACAGAGCTCAGGTTACACTTGCTTCAAATCCACCCCTCGGTCCACTGCAATAATTATATATACATTACAGAAACCACTTGCCTGCCAAAGAAGAAACACTATTCAGAATGAATGTATCTATGTGTGGTTTTTTTTTTGAATCACCATGACAACTTTTACTTCTTCCATATATGAATTTGTTACCTGCTTTAGACAATGTTGAAGAAGAAGTATCCAGAAAGTAAGAAGCAGTGTTCAGTTCATCCTTAAATAGATACTGCAGAAAAATACAGAAACCCGAGAAAATGATTTCATTGGCATTCACGGCAAAGAAAAACTGATCCAGGTAATATCACCTACCAGCGCCTTCCTGGGTAGCACCTGGTGAAATAGCTTTCTATTGTGATTACAGAAGATCATGTTCAGCGAGAAAATACAGGTTTCAGATTTTGTCATAATGATTTGACTATCTCTTGTTGTATAAGTGAGCTTTCATTTTTGAATAGAGTGTGCTGAGCTTCTTGGCGAATATATTATTTTGAGCAAGTTAAATTGCCCACTATCTGATGTCAATAACAAGTATGATGATTGTTTCAGAAAAGAGCATCTCTATTTCCCACATCTCTGTAGTGTTGGTTTTGCCCAAATTAAATATTGAGTAAAAATAAATAATGAAACACAGCTGCTCTCAAATGGCTTCTTATCAACCCAACTGGAATAAAAGAAATGTTTCAGCAATGATTGATTTTTACATGGAATAACCTCAGTTAAATAAAATTGGAAAAACTGGTGAAATTCTGATTTTTGTGAATCGAAGCCTGTTTGGGCATGAGATAGACCAGATTCAGGCACTGCTGCTTAAACTAGAGACACCACTTAATGCAAAACAAATCAGTTGTAGTCAAGTTTTGTTATCTGATTTTATCCTGACATATACTTTGTATTTCTGTTTCTAGATAGGTAAGTCAAGGAACAAAGAAGTATACGGTTCCCCCCACAACCACACAGTTCATCAGTGTCAGAATTAAGGCCAGAATCTAGATCTCTACGCACTTTGAACTGTGTTCTTTAAGCTGTCCTCAATAATTTATATTGCAGGAAAAGTATGCTACCATATAACTTATGTTGATTTTTTGGGACAACTCCTTAGTTTTTTTAATCTATTAGCTGGCCACATACTGTCTATATTTTTATCAAAAATACTTAGTCATAGCTTTAACTTTTTATGGCAAATCTCCTCTCAGAACATTTGTGACATTATATACCTGGACATGCTAACTTAGGGGGGGAAATCTTTTATTCTCTTTCGGGGACATAAGCGGTGTATACTTGCAGTTTGGGGGAGATTCAGAAAACAGTTACTCAATCATATTGTCATTATCCCCTCACAGCATTTATTCCTAGTCTATCTTGTATGTTTGTGTATTATTTGCCTCCCACTAGAGTTCCTTGAGAACGGGGTATTTTTGCTGAACAAATGATTCACTCAGAAAACACTCATAACCAACTTGGTAATTTACTTTTTTAATTAAAAAATTATTTTTTTATTTTTGCAAGAGAGAATGAGAATGATCAGGGTGAGTAGGGGAGGTGGTGGTGAGTAGAGAGAGAAGCAGACTCCCTTCTGAGCAGGGAGCCTGATGCAGGACTCGATCTCAGGACCCTGGGATCATGACCTGAGCCAAAGACAGACACTTAACAGACTGAACCACCCAGACACCCCAGCCAACTCAGTAATTTAGATGCACAACTTGCTCTTCTGATGCGGGCAGGGAGTCATGAAACACAGCCACCACCTTAGATTAAAGAGTAGCAACCTACAATGCTTTAAGCTACATAAATTGAAGATAGCCGTTATTTAAAGTAATTTCCTTCAAAAAGTCCTAGGCACAACTAGGGTCAAGCTGTCTGGCTTTCCTCCAGAGTCAGCGATAGCCCATAGGCGTGAGACTGGCTTTGATCGGAGCTTTTTCATCCATTTCCTCGCTGTGCACGTAGGCGCCTGCTCACGTCTGCTCTGCAGAACAGCTCCTGCCAGCCTTAAGAGGAACCCAAGCCTTCTTTACTTCACACTCAACTCATTAAGCCTGACCTAAATGTGCTGGCTATTTCTCAATCCTTGAAACAGTGACCCAGGGTCCGTTTGAAAGCTCCACTTTCTGAAGGAAATTCTCCTCTCACCCAAAATAGGCAGTTTCCTTCTCTGATTTCCTGGATTAAGGCATCTGAAAAGGCAAAGTGTGGAGCACAGGGTCCGAAGCCAGACTGCCTGGGTTTAAACTGAGGCTCTACCACCTTGGGTTATGGAAATATGAGCACGTTATCAAGCTTTTCTGTGCCTCAGTTTCTCTGTAAAATTGGGATAATATTATAGCTTGTCCCATAAGTTATTATGAAGTCTTGGAAATTATATAAAATATATATGTGAGATGCACACATATACATACACACGTGCATTAAAAGGTAAATACAATATATCACTTAGCACAGTGCCTGACACATAGTTTCAGTTGTTGTTATCAGGTTGAAAGACAACTTATTATTCGTTTTTCCTACTGTGTCACCCACTTTTCCAGTTTTTTTTTGAAGTATCATTTACGTTAAAATATGAAAGAGACAGTCAAGTTCAAGTTTCTGCTACCTGCTAAAGTTGCTGCACACTTTCTCAAAGCTGTATCCTAACCTTTGTAATTATTACTAACATTACAGAATTCTTTCCAGCTCTGTAGAGGGAAGTGTAATGAAGACCTCAAAACAATCTCTAGAAAAGAGATTAAAATATAAGCTAAAATGTTAACTTGACAGATGAGATTAGGACCACCTTTCCCAATATAGTATAAATAAGTAGTTCGAGAACAGAGATTTGAAAAAAGGTGGCAATATCCTCATTCACTGATCCTAGGAAGAAAATTAGTAGGATGCTAGAAAAAGAAATTTCTTATCTTATAAAAATAAATGCTTACAAACATGTATACATGCATAGATCTTATAATTCCACTTCTCACAATTTATCCTAAACTTATGACTTCTGTGGATTTATATATATGTGAATCATATTATGACTTTCTTTTAAAAAATAAAAGCTAAAAACAAGCTAAAAGTGTAATAACATATAATTTTGGATTAAAAACAACAAATTTAAAAAAACAATAAATTGTCCAGAGCTTTTGAAAAAAAATTGCATATTACAGACATTTAAAAAAATGATTATAACATACATGAAAAAAACAGGAACAAAATGTACAATAGAACAAAACTTCTGCTTAAAGAGGATGTGTTTAGGGCACCTGGGTGGCTCAGTCAGTTAAGTGTCTACCTTCAGCTCAGGTCATGATCCCAGGGTCCTGGAACTGAGTACCGCATCAGGCTCCCTGCTCAGTGGGAAGTCTGCTCCTCCCTTTCCTTCTCCCTCTGCCCCTCTGCCCTGCTCGTACTCTCTCAAATAAATAAATAATATCTTTTTTTTTTAAGGGTATGTTTATATCTTATTTAAAATACATTTTAAAAATAAGAATAATGGGGCACCTGGGTAACTCAGTTAGTAAAGCATCAACTCTTGATTTCAGCTCAGGTCTGATCTCAGGGTCATGAGATCAAGCTCTGTATCAGGCTCCTTGCTAAGCGAGGAATTGACTTGAGACATTTTTCTCTCCCTTTCCCCTCTGCCCCTCCCTTTGTACATCCCCCCTCAATAAATAAATAGATCTTTTAAAAAAATAAAATAAAATACATTTATACAGCACACAATATGTTTCAGACACTGTTCCAAGCACTTTTAAAGTATTGACTAATTTAATCTTCATACTAATCCTATAATAAAGGCATTATTATTACCACTTTACAAAATGAGGAAAATAAAGGCATAGAGAGGGAAGCAAACCCACCTGATGTCACACAGCTAGTAGGTGGACATGCCAGAAATTGAACTCAAGCCTTCTGTTCCAGAGTCCATGCTTTATTCACAATTTTTCCCCCTAAGGTTGATTTTTGACTAGCCATATATTTTTTTAAATTTTCTACAATTAACTTATATGATTTTTGTTATAATCAAAATGATTTTAGGCATGTGGTAGAAGATAAGCATTAAGGATAACAGCATCACTGAGAGCGGATTGCTGTTCCCAACAGTAAATATTTACTCTTCACCAAAGTGTGTATTTATTTTCATGAAAAATGTTATTAATCTAAAAAATCAGTAGAGATTACTAATTTTTTATTTATTGCAAATTTTGTCTAATGCAAATTTTCCTGTCTCTACTTAACTTTTACAGGATAAAAATCTCCCTAACAACTTTTTTCAATAGAGTTCCTACAGCAGATTTATACTTTCCTTGTTCTAAGTTCTTTCCTATGTTAACAGTTTGAATTTAAACCATCTAATTGTCCACCTATTCTAAAAAAGGAGCTCCCTGATAAAGATCTTATAGTTAGCTTACGGCTGTGGCTAGACTGCATACTATGCTGGTATTTCGGGGCACGGACATTTTGGGGGGATTAGGGAAAGTCTATTTCAACAACCTAAATTGCTGTTTATAAAGAAAGTATCAATCATTGCACAACCTAACTCATAACCCTAAAAGCTAAGGAAACGTTATGCTCCAAGTGACAACACGTTACTTCTGATATTTAAAACATACTTTGTAAAGAATTTCAAAGTTTTCAAATTTTATTTTTAGACATCGTTTTTGAAATATTCCATATGGTTTTTAAGATAACCTCTCCATGCAGCTTTTGCAATTATCATAACCAACCCTTTGACACAGTTCAGTTGAACTTCAGAACCGATTGTTCATATATTCAGGGAGATTTGCAAGAAAATCGATTTTCAGATTATGGAAAAGAACAGACTTCCCAGAAGTTTCAATATAACCTCAAGATGTTCTTCAAATTCAAAGCATTTTAATTCCCTCAGATATCTTTGAAAATTTACAAATTACCAGATAAATTATTCCTTTTCAATCCTCAATTAAGATTTATAGGCACACATTCTTTCTAAATACAAAGCTTTCAAAGTAGGAAAATCTCTTTCTCAATATATGTCATTACTCTCAAGGCTTTGGTATTCAGGGGACATCCATTCAAATCAGCTCACCAAAAGCAAGACCTTCATGATGTTTATGGCAAATATTAAAAATATGTCACTAGTTATCAGGGATGCAATTTTTCAACAAGTCCTTTGATCTGCATCAATGCCTTTCACTTCTAATAACCTAACTTGGTGAAAAAAATTGCAAGAACATTTGAAGTTATCCCACCCGGGGCACCCGGGTGGCTCAGTTGGTTACGCAACTGCCTTCGGCTCAGGTCGTGATCCCGGAGTCCTGGGATCGAGCCTCACATCAGGCTCCCTGCTCAGTGGGGAGCCTCCTTCTCTCTCCTTTTGCTGCTCTGCCTGCTTGTATTCTCTCTGTCAAATAAATAAAGAAAGTTTTTAAAAATAATAAGACTAGGGGTGCCTGGGTGTGGATTAAAGCCTCTGCCTTCGGCTCAGGTCATGATCCCAGAATCCTGGGATCAAGCCCCGAGTCAGGCTCTCCCCTCGGTGGGGAGCCTGCTTCCTCCTCTCTCTCTGCCTGCTTGTGATCGCTGTCTGTCAAATAAATAAATAAAATTTTTTAAAAATAATAATAATAAAACTAATAAAGTTATCCCACCCAATTTTAAAGGCCTTACTTGTCCTATCTAAACTAACATTGAGTGTGCCTGGGTGGCTTAGTCGATTAAGCATCTGCCTTCAGCTCAGGTCATATCACAGGGGCCTGGATCGAGTCTTGCATCAGGCTCCTTGCTCAGTGGAGAGCCTGCTTCTCCCTCTGCCTGCCACTGTTTGTACTCTCTCAATCTCTCTCCAATAAATAAATAAAATCTTTAATAAACAAACAAATAAAATAGCACTGATTTTGAAATAAATAACATTTCATGTAACTGGATGTGAATTGAGAGTCCTTCTGTCTCATTTTTGGCTGGGGTCCTGAGACAACAGGTACCAACCACTCCTAAGATCCAAGGTGGTGGTATATTTTTTAAAAAGTATTTTTTTTTTAAAGATTTCTCTATTTATTTGACAGAGGGAGACAAAGCAAGAGAGGGAACACAAGCAAGGGGAGTGGGAGAGGGAGAAGCAAGCTTCCTGCTGAGCAGGGAGCCTAATGCGGGGCTTGATCCCAGGACCCTGGGACCATGACCTGAGCCAAAGACAGACACTTACTGACTGAGTCACCCAGGAGCCCCCAAAATATATTTCTTTGATTTTTGTCCCAGCTTCCTGATACAGAGCTTCAAAAACCCTTGGATTTCCCAAGTCCTTGTTTTTCATAAATGTCCCTTTGGGCCATATCAGAGTTTATACTAGCAAAATTAATCCTGGGGACAGGAGGGGGGCTGGGCAGTCCAGCAATCCTGGACATGATGGAAAGGCTGGTTGCCAGAGAAACCAACCGTGTGATTAGAGGGTTAGAATTTTCAGCCCCACAATCCACAACCTCCAGGGAGGGGTAGGGGACTAGAGATGACTTTCAGTAATGTGGCCAACGAGCTGCTCCAGCATGCCTAAGGAAAAACAAGAACGAGAACTTTGGATAGTAACTCTCCGCAGTGAGGCTTGGAGCCCTTCCCGGGCTGGGGAACGTACTGATGCACTGCGTAAGCGGCCTGCCTTGGGGAGGGCATGGACGCTCTGGTCTCAGGACTCGTCCACACTCTGGCCTAACTATCAATCTGTCTGAGCGTTTGTTTCCTGAGAAAATTGGCTTTGCAAGTGTAGTGCTTTCCTGAGTTTTCTGTCATTCTCCTGAATTTTCAAACCTGAAAGACTGTGAAAACTCCTGACTTTGTAGGCAGGTGGGACAGAGTGCCAGCAGCACTAGAAGCCAGGGCTTACAGCTGGCATCTGAAATGAGGATGGTCAGGGGGACTGAGACCCTTAGCCTGCGGGGCCTGTGCTAATTTGGACAATTAGTGTCAGAACTGAATTATAAAAAAAAAAATTAAAAAAAAATACCCACGTGGCATCAGAGACTGTTCCAGAACCCTTCTAAAGATCCTCTGTTGCAATCCTGACCTGGACACCCGCATCCATGGGAGGGGGGCGGGGGGGGCGGAAGAGACTGAGAGACGAGGCTGAGGATTAAACTCTTGCTATTCCCCTGGGTCAGAGAGTGATGTTCCTGGAACAGGGACAGCGGCATCAGAGAGGCTCATGTTGTCTCCTAGAACTAAGGCGGTTCACTAGGGCTGAGGTGTGGCCTACATCTGAGAGATTTAAAGAGGAAGTGACTCTGTCAGGCTACCTGATCTGACAGCCTTGCCAAGAGAGGTCCCTGCCCTGGGGACAGGCCACAGTAGCACAATGTGTGGAGCTGATGGGTATGTGACTTCTTCCCCTGGGTAAGACACAAGCCACGTTTGAGAAGACGAGCAGAAACGGTCTTAGTGTCTGGCCAAGAGCAAACTTGGGACAGAGTGGGGACACCAGAAGCATGTGGGGGAATGATGGTGAAACAGTAACCAGTAACCAGTTAGAAGAGATTTCATTAGCCCACATCAAGGGAGCTACAGGGGAGATGTTCCCGGTAATGCTACATGAGGGACTCCAGAGAACTCACAGAAGCATCCACAATGGCCAGAAGAGACCCAATGGAGCTGATCATGGCAGTTACGAATTTCCTGCTCCTACCTCCCTGCTTCAGTGAAGGAGCCAGAGCCAGCCTAGAAAATTAGGAAACAGGAGGAGAAACAGGAGGCCATCCATGGCTCTTTCCTAAGGCCTGCCTGAAGCAGCCTGATCAGGAGGAAAGGGGCCTTCAGCACACTGGGAGGTTGGTTATTGCCCAGCCCTGGACTGAGGCTACTTCAGGGAGGACTGGAAGTAATCAAATGAATTTATTTTTCACCTAAAAGATGCCAGAAATGACATCAGACATAGTCCCTATTTTACTAAAAAGGGCGGGAAGGGGTGAACCAGTCCCACAGAACTGTTGAAAAAAAACACCTACAATATTCCAAAGAAAACTAATCATTAGTATCTTCCCAGACCTTTAGCAGCATTGTTAATATTTATTGAGTTTTATTATGTGCCACACATAATTAACCCACCTGGTAGCTATGAACGCTAGATACTATCATTATCACCTTAGTATTTGATAGAAAACGGAAACTCAGGTAAGTGAAGTAACTGACCACAATGCACATCTGTTAGGAGTACAGCCGCTATCTGAATCCAGATCTTTCAGTTTTAGACAGCAGAGATGGCACCCTTAATCAATGCATCATGTTGACTTGCCGACTGAGTGTAGATTTTTAAAAACACATTGACAGGGGGTGCCAGGGTAGCTCTGTTGCTTTGGGGATCCAACTCTTGGTTTTGGCTCAGGTCATGATCTCAAGGTTGTGAGATTGCCCCCTCTATCCAGCTCCTCATTGGGCATGGAGCCTGCTCTAAAATTCTCTCTCTCTCAGTCTCTCCATCTGCCCCTTCCTCCCTCTCTCACTAATAATAATAATAATAGGGCGCCTGGGTGGCTCAGTGGGTTAAGCCGCTGCCTTCAGCTCAGGTCATGATCTCAGGGTCCTGGGATCGAGTCCCGCATCAGGCTCTTTGCTCAGCAGGGAGCCTGCTTCTCTCTCTCTCTCTCTCTCTCTCTCTCTCTCTCTCTGCCTGCCTCTCTGTCTACTTGTGATCTCTTTCTGTCAAATAAATAAATAAATACATCTTTAAAAAATAATAATAATAAACAAATAAATATATGTAGACTAAATGTATAATGATGGTTAAGTACATACAATTCCTTTTAAAGTTGCTACTATATGGTCAGGTTCATTGGCTTCTCCAGTAACTTTGACTAATAAGTAGGATGCATGTGGAACACAGTCATTTGGGGACTGTTGCCTCCACACTGTCTCCACCCCTATCTCACCATCACCCCCACTCAGGTTACCATTTTATGCACCTTCACTCCTCTGTCAAGATGCTATGATCTCCATGATCAAACAACTTGATCACAGCAAATCTAAACAGAGCCTCTAAACGATGACCTGATGTACCACTTGATGGGCGGGGAAATATTTAGTGAAAGAATGTACAATGTACAATTTTACTCTTACAGCGTTAGTTCTACCAGATCCTAGTTTTACAAAAATTTTTAATGATATACCTCCAGGCTTTAAACATATTTCACTATTCATTTATTCTTGAGAAATGAAAGGAAGTCTTACATTTCTTGCCTATATACATAGCGTAGACTTTGCTACTGTTGCTCATTAGGACAGATGTCGATATTATCTATTATTTTTTTTTTATAAAGATTTTATTTATTTATTTGAGAGAGAGAGACAGTGAGAGAGAGCATGAGCGAGGAGAAGGTCAGAGAGCGAAGCAGACTCCCCATGGAGCTGGGAGCCCGATGCGGGACTCGATCCCGGGACTCCAGGATCACGCCCTGAGCCGAAGGCAGTCGTCCAACCAACTGAGCCACCCAGGCGTCCCGATATTATCTATTATTATTGTCCTCATCATCATTATTATCATTATCTTCCCTTCAGCACCAAATTACGGTGGCTACAGTGAGCTGGGGAGAGAGTCTGCGATCTCTCTGACGTTCCACAAGATTTATTTTGAGACTGCAAGTTCCCCTCAGGACATCAAGGGCATCTCTGTGTCTGTCCATGTACATTTCCTTCACCCTTCCTGAGTGCCCCTCCCTGAACTTTACATGCAGTCTGAGACACACTTGGGAATCCTTCAAAACGAAGGACTCCATAGTATATAACACATAAAAGGATTATTATTGTTGTCTTCAATTATCTCAGATCCCAAGGACCGTAATAAATGAAGCCTCAGGAATAATGAAATAATAAATTTTCATTTGGAAGAAGTTGCAATTTGAATATCCTTAATACGTGCCATCGCTCTCAGTCCTAAACTTCCTGGGACAGGGTGATATTGCCCTGGAATGTTCTCAGGGCTGTCAGTAAGATTAAATCTTCAGTCTTTACCAATGTAAATTCTTAACTCAAGGGAATATGAGCCATCCTTTGTGAAACAAATGGTGACAGATAAAAATGGCTTTAAAAATCACTCTTTAGGAGCACCTGGGTGGCTCAGTGGGTTAAAGCCTCTGCCTTCAGCTCAGGTCACGATCCCAGGGTCCTGGGATTGAGCCCCACATCGGGCTCTCTGCTCATCAGGAAGCCTGCTTCCCTTTCTCTCTCTGCCTGCTTCTCTGCCTACTTGTGATCTCTGTCAAATAAACAAATTCTTTTTTTAAAAAATCACTCTTTGGAACTGTATCAGCAATAGATGTCTGAATGGTTCTTACCACCCTGAAAGTTCCTTGTGATCACGTACCTAACGAGCACAGTTCCTCAAAATATACTGGTTTCATCAATGTTTGATTTTTAGAAGACTTGAAAAAGACAGAATCAAATTCAGAGAGACACAAACAGATACAAAATGCTCGGAGAGATCTCTCAGTGCCTACAAGTTGCTAACGACACTTAAAGTTACCACCTGCTCTGGAAGCTCTGCCATTGGGCAAGTTCCCCGTAGCGGACAAAGACTGTGGTCTGGAATCCCCAGCACCCAGAAGCTTTGTCCCTTTGCTGGATTCTGAGGTTTCCCGTGACCCCACGACCCTCCCCTCCAATCCCACTCCTCTCACTCCCTCTCATTCTGCGATAGAACTGAGAATCACTGATCGATTTTTTTTTTTAACCTTATCAGTCCCTCCATCCCCCGGTTGATCAAGTATTTACTATATTGTTAACTTTTCTATAAAATTTGTCAAATCAAATAAAACTCTATTACTCACTGAGCATCAGTCATTATTCACCCTGGAAAAGTTGTTTGCAAGGAGGCAAAATCTGAAGTTAATTCCTCTGGCCTTTCCTTCCACAGTTGAAAAGCCATTAACTCAGCCTTTTATTTGAAGGGCACTAATGATCAAACATTTGATATTATGTTTATTTTTTATTTTTATTTTAACGATTTTATTTATTTATTTGACAGAGAGAGAGATCACAAATAGGCAGAGAGAGCGGGGAAGCAGGCTCCCTGCCGAGCAGAGAGCCTGATGCAGGACTCGATCTCAGGACCCTGAGATCATGACCTGAGCTGAACGCAGAGGATTAACCGGCTGAGCTACCCAGGTGCACCAATATTATGTTTTTTTAGTGGTTTGAATTCCTTAAAATAAATTTTGTTTCAGTTTTATGTTTTCCATTGTCTAAATAATACTTTGTAGGCCATATAATTTTTGAACACAATGTTTTGATGAATCATTTAAAAAAGAAAAATACTCATCAAAATATTTATATCCAATTCATGAAAAATTATCATTATCTTAGGCATGAATACACATAAACTTGTCTACTGTACTCACATGTAACTTACCACATATAAGGACATAAATAAGGAAATAGGTGTCAGAATGGATTAAAAAAACAAGACCCATATATATGTTGCCTACAAGAGGCTCACTTTAGACCTGAAGACACCTGCAGGTTGAAAGTGAGGGGGTAGAGAAATATTTATCACACAAACGGATGTCAAAAGAAAGCTGGAGTAACAATATTTATATTGGACAAACTAGACTTTCTGTTATGCATTGTTTTTGTCCTGTTTTGGTGTCAGGGTAATACTGGTCTCAGAACAATTTTGCATGTGTTCCCTCTATTGCATTATTTGTAAGATTTTGATAAAGACTGTCACTAATTATTTTTAAAAACATTTGGTAGAATTCAATGAATTAGGCTTTTCTGTGCTGGGTGACTTGTGATTCCTAATTCAACTTTTGTTCCTCTTGCTGGTCTAAGAAGATTTCCTGTTTTTTAGATTCAAGATTCATGATTCAATCTTGGTAATTTATGAGTTTTAGGAATTATCTGTGTTTTTCCCCCTAATTATCTGATTTGCTAGAATATAATTGTTTATAGTAATCTGTTAACATACTGTGTACTTCTGTGGTTATCTATTGTATTGTTTTCTCTTCCATTTCTCATTTTGGTTTTTGAGTCTTTTTTTTTCCTTAGTCAATATAGTTAAAGTATTGCCAATTTTGTTTATTTATTTGGAAGAACTGGCCATTGCTTTCAATGTTGTGCTATTGTTTATTCTGTCTATTCTACTTATTTCTGATTTTTCTTTGTTATTTTCTAACTCTACTAAATTTCACCTGGATTTCTTCTTTTTCTAATTTCTTGTGGTGTAATGTTGTTTATTTGAACTTTTTTTCTTAATAGAAACATTTATAGCATAAATTTCACTCTAACATCTGCTTTTGTTGCATCTCAAAGATTTTGGAATATTGAGACTTACTTTGATTTGTTGTTTGGTTTCTTCTTTGGTTCATTGCTTGTGTAAGAGTGTTGTTTAATATTTACATATTGAATATTTAATATTTACCTTGTAGATTTTTCAGCTTTATTTTATTGTTGATCTTTAGTTTTGTACCATTGTGGTTGAAAAATATACTAGGTATGATTTCAGTCTTCTCAAATTTGCAATATTTGTTATGTCTCTTTTTTTTTAAGATTTTATTTATTTTATTTGACAGACAGAGATCACAAGTAGGCAGAGGCAGGCACACAGAGAGAAAGGGAAGCAGGCTCCCTGCTGAGCAGAGAGCCCGATGTGGGGCTCGATCCCAGGACCCTGGGATCATGACCTGAGCTGAAGGCAAAGGCTTTAACCCACTGAGCCACCCAGGCACCCCATGTTATGTCTCTTTTTATGTGATTTAATGAGGGGAATTCCTCTGTGTTGGCTTGAGGAAAATGTGTATTCTATTTTTCTTGGATGGAATTTTTAAAATATATCTTTTAGAACCATGTGTTCTGAAATATGCTTCAAGTAAAAAATATTCTTGTTGAAAAAAAAAAAAGAATTGTAGAATCACTATGTTATACACCTGAAACTAATACAATATTGTATATGTTAACTATACTGGAATTAAAATTAAAAACCTAATTAAAAAACTAGGATTCACTTGCCCATTGTCTAATTCACATTTTCTAATACCAGCCATGCAAACATCCAAAATGTGCTGAGAGCTGTACAGAATATAAATGACAAATATCATTAGAGCATTAAACACCATTCTTACTAAGTACTGATTTGTTATAATGCTATCTGTTTCTGAAAGTTTTCTTTTTCATGAAAGAAATACTATGAATTCTGTGTGATTTACATTTCCTATGCTCTAAATGTTAATATTTTCACAGCCATTGACAGCTAGTAAGACAAATACACTTCACACTGTTGGCCAATTGGCTAAAAATTTTCTCAGCCCATGAGCACACTACCTTGCTAAGAGTTGGGACATGCTCTGAAATATTTACAGTTCATTTAGTTATGGCCTCTCTTTTTGCCCTCTATTTTCTACAATAGAAAAAGTGTTGATCCATAATAACTAAAAAAAAAAAAAAATTTTTAAGTGACAAAATTTGTCAGATTCAGCTACAGCTGTTATAGAAATGTATAATATGTATCATCTTTAATATAATAGAAAAGAAAAAAGTTGAAAATTAATGAGTTAAATATTTACCTCAAAGTTACAAAACAGTGAAATAAATGCGAAGAAAGTGGTAAGAGAAAAGTAATGAATATGAGAGTAGAAATTAAAAAAACAGAAAACAAAGAAAAATTAAGAGTACCAACAAAGCTGAAAGGTCTTTAGACACTGTGTGTTATGGTGAGTGTTATGAATTGTGTAAGACTGATGAATCACAGACCTGTACCCCTGGGGTAAATAATACATTATACATTAATTAAAAAGAGAAATAAAGAGATGGATCTGCTAATTTTGAAGACTTAATATGAAAAAAATAATTTAAAATCTCATTAGTTAAGTTTTTCTTGATTGTTGAAAAGAATATTTTGAATACATTGCATTAAATAAAACATATTATTAAAATTATTAAAAAAGAATTGATGGGGTGCCTGGGTGGCTCAGTGGATTAAAGCCTCTGCCTTCAGCTCAGGTCATGATCCCAGGGTCCTGGGATCGAGCCCCATATTGGGCTCTCTGCTCAGCGGGGAGCCTGCTTCCCTTCCTCTCTCTCAGCCTGCCTCTCTGCCTGCTTGTGATCTCTGTCTGTCAAATAAAATAAATAAAATCTTAAAAAAAATTGATAATCCCTTCAAAAAAACAATCAAGAATAAAAGAGGGAGAGCAAAAGTAATAATGCTAGGAATAAAAAGGGACATTATTCTAAAATCTGCACATATTAAAATTATGGGAGAGTATTATAACATTTATGATAATGAATTTGAAATTATAATAAAATTAATATATTTTGAGAATAATACAACAAAACTGACACCAGGGGGAAAAAAAATCAATAGTCTTACAACTACTAAAGAAATTAAATTTGTAATTTAAAAAAATTTCCCAACAAAAGTTTAAGCCCATATAGTTTTATTGAAAAATACCACCAAATATTCAAAGAAAAAAAATAAATAAAGCCAACTTTATATAAACAGTTTCGAGAGAAAATATAAAGAAATAACTTTTCTCAACTTATCTTAGGTCAGCATAACCTTAATACTAAATTCTGACAAGAAACTGGTGCAAAAAAAAGAAATACTAGAGGTCAGTGTCACCTGCAGTCATAAATGCAAAAATCCTACACAAAACATCAGCCAACCATATCCAGTAATATAATAAATGAATGGTATACCTTGATCAATTTGGGATTTTTCTCTGAGATCTAGCATGTTGAGTTTTACAGTCTATAATCACGTAAGAGACAAAGCTTACGGACTATGAAAATTAGCTTGTAAAACTATAGACTCCTGAACAAAGCAAGAATTTTGAAAACGCGGTGCCCTCTACAAAATAATGAACTGGAAAATAAAATACACCTTGCAGAAGATCTTGAATATAGATGGAAGTGAAAGATTTGGGGACTGAATTCACAATGTTTGTGGGGTCAAGAAAACCCAAGCTAAGATACTAATATCAAGTAATTCAAGCTTGCTAGTGGCTACAGTGAGAGATAAAGCAAAGTCATTTCTCTCTACAGTAAAGAACTTTAAATGCAAATGTCAAAGAATTGTGCAAATAGAGATCCATGAACTCTAAGTTCAAGTGTATATATTACAAGGACATGAAGAAATAAGCAGTCAAAATACAGAAAGAACAACGAAATTAAGACTGCCAACATTGTATTGAGGATATAATCTGATTTAAATAACCATGCTTAATAATAAATAATAAATATAATAAATATAAATAATAAATATTGAAGAAAAAATTTTTAAAGGTTTTAAGAGATTATTAAAAATAAATGATTAAATCCTGGCAGATTTCCCTTCCCCCAAAAAAACTAATAAAATTTTAGGAACTGAAAAGTATAATTATTAAATGTGAAAAAAATGGCTAGGATGAAGGGCAAATTATACATATCTGAAAGGAGATTCAGTGAAATGAAATGTAAATATGAAGACATTACTCAGGGGTAGTAATTATGGTCAGAGAACATTGTTGCATAATATAGACTCTGTGAAATTTTCTAAGACTTGCTTTATAGCCGACCTATTAAATGGCCAATTTTTGTAAATGTTCCGTGGGGGCTTAAGGATGCTATGTATCCATCCTTGGATGGTTCAGTTGGCTACGCTTTCAACTCTTGATTTCAACTCAAGTCATGATCACATCGAGACTGAACCCAGACTCGGGCTCCATGCTGGGCATGGAGCCTGCTTAAGATTTTCTCTCCCTTTGCCGTTCCCAGCCTGCCCGCACCCCAAATACTATTATTCTTACATTATTAAATAGAGCACTCTGTGTTCTTCCAGTAGATCAAATAGCTAATTATTTTGTTCACATACATTTATTTTTTCTGTATACTTGTTTTTCCATTTCTCATCTTACTTCTGTTAATCATTGTTTTCTGTATTTTGATACCATGTTATTAGGTATGTGTCAAAATATTTCCTGATAAGTTGAACATTTTTGTTATATCATATTATGATCATTTCAATAGATACAGAATAATCATATCATAAAATTTATGATATGAAAGAAGAAACAACTTCTTTCTATGAATAAAACTTTTGTCCAACAAAGAATATATTAAAAAAATCTAAAAACATTCATTGAAAATCAGAAGTAAGACAAGACTGCCTTCCATTACCACTAAAATTCAACATTATACTGGAGGTTCACATCAATGCAATAACATAGCAATAAGATATAAGATATATAAGGACTGGAAATGAGAAAATAAAATTGTCATTATTTACAGACGATAGGATTGGTCTACAAAGAAACCTGGAGGAGTGTACATATAAATTATTCAAACTGTGAACAGATTTTAGCCAGTTTGCCAGATATAAGAACATAACATGAAATTTAATTGCATTCCTATAACTAGCAAGAAATTGTCAGAAAACTTAATTTTAAAAAGCAAGAAAAGATGTTGAGAACGATCACACAAAATATAAAGAACCTTAGACAATGGTATGTTAGAGCTGGCTTGTACAGTTTACAAGAGCTCATTGTTAAATTTTCAAGAATTATGCAAGCCAAGTGTTAAATACAACCATTATTAAAAATTAAATTATATGAACTAACAATAAAATATCTAACTATGTTATTACATTTTATAATTAATTATGTTCTTGAGTTTATTTACATCCATTGTTGTTTGTTTGGTGGAAATACCATACAATGGTGTTTCACTCCACATCCCTTCCAACTCTGCATTCACACTGTAGCTTAGAATTGGCCGTAACAGAAGAATTTACATCATGGATATGAGCAAACTCTATGAATTATTCCCCTACCTTTCTTCCCCAGAGACCTATTGTTAAACATTACCAGCACATCACTGAGCCAGGGAATAAATCAAAAGATGTAGAAGATCTTTATGAAAACAATTATAAAAATTAATTTACTAAGTACCTACTATGTGCCAGGCACTATTCCAGGAAGTAACCAAACAGATAAAAATACGCTGTCATTTACATTATATCAAGGAGAAACAATATGTAATATGGGTTAAATACTATGGGATGAAAATAAGTGTTTCCAGGGAAGGTTGGGTTATAATTTTAAGTAGGTGGAAAGGAAACACCTCACTGAGAAGAAGAAACTTGATTAAAGACCAGATTAAAGACCGGAAAAAACAAAATGACTGGAAAAGTAGAACACACACATGTACTACAACCTCAAAATTTGAAAGACATAACTTAACCACAAGTTTATTCATACATGGGTTGTAGTGCATGGATATCAGATGTTTTTGATAGAACTTGGTCATCTAATTCTAATTCTAAAATTTACAGGAAAGAACAAAGGTCCAAAAATTGTCAAGACTCCTGAAGAAGAGCAAAGTTGAGAGCTCCAATTTTATTAATACGAATTCATTATAAAGTTATAGTAATTCAGATAATATGGCTAGCACAGGGATAGAACAGAGTCCAGAAACAAATTCTCACTAATTTGGGAAATTGATAAACACCAAAGATGGTATTAAAGACTGGTCCCCTAAAGATAAGGCCGAGTATTACTAGTCCCTAGACAAAGGTTATCCTTACTGAAAAACAAAACAAAACACAAAATTGGATCTATATATCACATCATGCAAGAAAACTAATTTCAAATGGAATAAGAATTTCAATGTGAAAAAACCAAGCTTTAAGAGATTTAGAAGAAAAACGATAGTATCTTCACGATCTCAGTTTACAGAAGGATTTCTTTTGTTTTACGATTTTATTTATTTATTTGGTGGAAAGAGAGAGCACAAGCTGGGGGAGAGGCAGGCAGAGGGAGAAGCGGCCTCCCTGCTGAGCCAGGAGCCCAATGCCAGACTCAGGACTCAATCCCAGGACCCTGGGATCATGACCTGAGCCTAAGGCAGACACTGAACCAACTGAGCCACTCAGGCGTCCCTACAGAAGGATTTCTTACACAAGAAACATAAACACACAATCCATGGAGGGAAAAGGTTGATAAAATTCAATTATGTTAAAATTAAGAATTTGTATTCATTAAAAAAAAAAAAAAACCAACAAAGTGAAAAACAGGCTGCAGTGAAATTCTATGAGACTGAGATTTGCTCAGGGTTTGGTGTCGTGGTCCAGCGGGTAGAGCTGCAGCAGAAACAAGAGGAACCACAAGTTCAGGAAAGTGATAGAGTTGCAGCCACACCCCGGGACCTGAGGATCAAGGTGCAATTCTCTCTACTGTATAGGTTTCAAACGTTTTATAAGGAAAGGTCTAAGAAGACACAAATTTAGAAAAATCATTCATGACACATATACTTAGGAAAAAAGATTAATATCCAAAGCATTTGAAGAACTCATAAAAATTTAATAAGAAAATAAAAAGAACTCAAGGAGGGAAAAAAAGACATGAATATGACTTCCACAGAAGAGGAATATGAAAGATCAATAAGCATATGAAAAGATATTCAACCTGATCTATCCTCAAGGGAATTAAAATCAAAACTATAATGAGATACCATATTACGACACCTACCAGACTGGCAACAATTTACAATTCTTGGAAAGAAAATGAATAAGTAAGAACTGATCTGCAGTATATAGGAGAATAATGTGACATCAACTAACAAAGTGAATATGCATATAACCTATAAACCAACAATTGGACTCCCAATTATATTTGTTTTCTGCACATATGTAGACAAAGAGACATATACAAGAATAGTCTCAGCAATGATGTTTGAGATGGCAAAAAACTGCAAATAACCAAAATCTCCACTAAGAACAGAAAGGATAAATTATTTGTGGTATTTTCCTTCAATAGAACACAACAGTGAAAGTGAGGAAACCTTAGTCATAAACAACACTGATACATTTCAGAAAAATAAAGTTGAATGAGAAAAAGCAAGTCTTGGAAATGTACATTATGTGAGTATGGTTCGATTTATATTAATTTCCAGAAATGCAAAACTAAATAATATACTCATTAAGATGCATGGATATGTGATAAAATATAAAGAAAAACAGGGGTTATAAACACAAAATTCATTACAGGGGTTTCAGCTGGAGGGAGGCTGAAGGAGGAGATCAGAGAGATGCCCAGGGAGGGCCTCAAGATATTGCTAATGTCCTTTTGCTTAAGTTGAGTGGTGGATAGAGCATTGATCCTTTCATTATAATGAAAAGAATCATAATGAAAACTTACAAATATTGTATATACTCCTTTCTCCATGACAAATTTCATTTTATATATGTATAAGATATATAATATATAATATATAGTTATAGATATAAATTTATATGTATATAATTTTATATACATATAAAATATACACATATATACACATATACACAAATATACAATATATTATTTACATAATATAATATGTAAATTTTATATTTATAATATATAAATTTATATCTGTAATATATATTTTATATATTTATATATAATATATATTTCTACATATAAATAGAAATTATTTATTATATGTGTGTGTGTATATATATCTATAGAAAGAGAGAGGGAGAGATGATTTAAAAAGGGTAGCATACATAACAATTTGGGTGAGGGTATTTTTGCTGTGGTGAGATGATCATCTCTGGGAACTGTAATGATTCCCTAGGATCTAGAAACTTTCTACTGCATTATTAGCAACCCAAAACCTGGGTAGAACAGCACAGAGCTAAACTACAGAAAGCAAAGAGCTAGAAAACAGTGTGAGGGACTGGGGCACGTTCGCCCATGGTGTCATAAAGCACCTGCCATATCTTTCATTTGGTAAAACACACAAAGAAGTAGATCCCATAGCTGCCCTCCTTCCCCTTCTAGTGTGATTCCAGTTGCTTTACTCTGTTATCAAATGACAATGACACAGAGGGACTGCATGGTCCTACTCTCATCCAGGTGTCCCCCTCAGAATTTGTCATCAAGCATAGCCTATTTAGCTAATGGCAAAGCCTTAACACCATAGCATGTCAGCAAGTAAAAACTGATCTAAAATCCAAGCCAGACTGAGTATAACAATAAAGAATATGGACTTTAAGGAAGGAGTCTATTTTATTTTTTTTAAATATTTTATTTATTTATTTAATAGAGATCACAAGTAGACAGAGAGGCAGGCAGAGAGAGAGGAGGAAGCTGGCTCCCCACCAAGCAGGGAGCCTGACACAGGGCTTGATATCAGGACCCTGGGATCATGACCTGAGCTGAAGGCAGAGCCTTTAACCTGCTGAGCCACGCAGGCGCCCTGGAAGGAGTCTATTTTAATGTAGCATGCTAAATGAAGGGAACAGCAACAAATGGGAAGAATCAGTACTCAGGGCAAAGTCTAGACTCAAGTTAGTAGTCTCCGAACTGCTCTTCCTGCTCCAAGGTTCTTTAATCAGTCCATTCTATGTATATTTTTAGTTAAATATAACACTGCCTGAATTATTTGCTTGTTTCCCTCACTAGATTATATGTTTCTTGAGTATAGGAACAGTATCTTATTAATCTACAGATGCCCATGCACTGGGCATAAAGTAAACATTCAATAAATACTAAATTTTTATAAATGAATGAAGTTATAATCAGAAAATACACAAGCATTCATCTACTCAACTCCTTTGTTTTTATAGGTGAGAAAACTGAGAAAACGCAGACTTTTCCAAGCACCCGGAGAGTTGTTGGGTGTGCATCCTCACTATTAAAAAGGACATATCGGGGTGCCTGGGTGGTGCAGTGGGTTAAAGCCTCTGCCTTCGGCTCAGGTCATGATCTCAGGGTCCTGGGATCGAGCCCTGCATCAGCTCTCTGCTCAACAGGGAGCCTGCTTCCCCTTCTCTCTCTCTGCCTACTTGTGATCTCTGTCTGTCAAATAAATAAATAAAATCTTTAGGATATATCATTATCTTCCTAGAGAGTTTGGGCTTCCAAAATGTTTAAAATAACCACTTGTTTTGAAATTTTATTTTTTTAATTTCATTTGAGTTTGGTTCATTGAGTGGATGAGCTCTAGTAGGTTTTCAACCACTAAAATATAACGTGAGCCCATCCTCTTAGCAATACCATTAAATCCAAGACCACAGTCTAAACAGAGCTACCGAGAATTGCAAATTCTGCATTTGCATAATTCTAACATGACTGGAGGAGCAATAACCATGGACTTAATTGTATTAAATACCAATGCTAAAACCTGCAAGGCTAAATGTTACTGATTTACCTGTGAGGCCACTAAAACCAAGGGCAGCACTCCTTACTACTTTATTTTCAATATTTCCTCCTCATTGTTTGGCTTCTGTGAATTTCCCTTATTTTCTTATGGTCTCAGCTACTAAGGTGGAGGAGGTCTATTGTATTTTATCCAGCATTTCTAGATGTCTATGGCAGGAGGATTTTTCAGATATAATATCTGTCTCTCTGAAGCATAACCTATTTCTAAAGAAAGAAAGAATTCTCTATTTCCACATCTTTTTCATCTTTCTTTTGTTGAGGTTCTCAGAAATGCACACAGTACACTAAGAAATTAACAGCATCAGGAAATGAATGGATATTATAATGGTGACACCTTATCTTTGCTGCTGACAAAGTGGACAAGAATCAGAAAAAACAGGGGCGCCTGAGTGGCTCAGCGGGTTAGAGCCTCTGCTTTTGGCTCGGGTCACGATCTCAGAGTCCTGGGATCACACCCCACATCGGGCTCTCTGCTGGGCAGGGAGCCGTCTTCTCCCTCTCTCTCTGCCTGCCTCCCTGCCTACTTGTGATCTCTGCCTGTCAAATAAATAAATAAAATCTTAAAAAAAAAAATCAAAAAAACAGAATACACCCTGTCTCCAAATGAACTGAAGAAAACATCAAACTCCACTAATGGCCTTTGATTCCTTCCTGAGAAAATCACCAACATCTTTAAGCTGGAGGTGAGATGAGTAACATCCATTTGGCAGAGTCCTGTCTAGTCCATGACCCGTCACCAATCAAGGAGAATTCCATTAAAGCATTTTTATTAACTTCTACTCAGTCATCCTTGAAGGAGAAACAGGAAACCCAGAAGTAAATGTCAAAATATGCTCTACATTTACAAAATTCTTTCTGTTGAAAACCTTAGGAGAATAACCCCCAAATCTAAGACCATTATTAAAAACAAATGTTGGGGCACCTAGGTGGCTCAGTTGGTTGGACGACTGCCTTCAGCTCAGGTCATGATCCTGGAGTCCTGGGATCGAGTCCCGCATCGGGCTCCCAGCTCCATGGGGGAGTCTGCTTCTCCCTCTGACCTTCTCCTCGTTCACGGTCTCTCTCATTATCTCTCTCTCAAATAAATAAATAAAATCTTTAAAAATAAATAAATAAAATAAAAATAAAAACAAATGTGGATCTCAACTATACCATGTCTGTGAGGTTTGGCAAACCACTCACAATCCTGGACCTCAGTTATTTCATCAGTAGCTAAGGGAGATGGTTTTACCACTGTGATGTATTATGGTCCTGTCAAGAACATATCATGCACGTAATCAAAGGATCAGCTTTCAATACTGCTGTATTAAAGAGTCACACTAAATTTGAATACTGATTGATTGATTCATTCATTCATTCATTCATTCACTTATTCATTCACCTCATGCTTGTGCTGCAGATACTGGAATGATACAAATATTATAATACCTTAACAAAACAACAATCTTTATCTTGTCAAACTGCTTATTGCTAATAAATAACAAGTTTATGATCCGAATTTATATATAGAAAAGCTAAGCATGTATAACATCTAAACTTAACAGAAGCCCTCTGAAGATCTGAATTCCTGTGTAAGTCACCTGTGTATGCAAACGGTTTCATAATTACCACCTGTACGGCAGACTGATGATCAAGCAATAGGTCTAAAGTCCTAGAATGTAACTCTCTACTATCCATTCAGTCACTGTTAAGAAATTTGACTGAAGTGTGATAGACCAGATGGAGAAAAACAGATACCATGTGGTTCCATTACATATATAGAATCTTAAAAAACAAACAAACAAACAAAAATACGTCAAACTCACAGGAACAGAAAAGAGAACAGTGGTTGCTAGGGGCTGGGGGCTGGTACAAGCTTTCAGCTAGACGAATAAAGTCTGAGGATCCAATGTAAAAACACATAGAGACCATTACTGAAAACATACATATCATTGAAATTTGCTAGGAAAGTAGAATTTAAATGTTCTCAAAAGAAAGACAAAACTAAACTAAAATGTGACGACTCGACATTTGTGTCTGCCTCTCCAAGTGAAGCAGTGAGAAGGAAACATCTCTCAGGTAGTATTCCTGACAAAAATGTCCTCTCTGAACCCACTCATGAGGAAACATCAGATAAACCCAAACTGAGGGATCCTCTATTTTATTACTGACCTATTCTCTTTTAAAAATGTCAAGGTCGGGCGCTGGGTGGCTCAGTGGGTTAAGCCGCTGCCTTGGGCTCAGGTCATGATCTCAGGGTCCTGGGATCGAGTCCTGCGTCGGGCTCTCTGCTCAGCAGGGAGCCTGCTTCCCTCTCTCTCTCTCTCTGCCTGCCTCTCCATCTACTTGTGATTTCTCTCTGTCAAATAAATAAATAAATAAAATCTTAAAAAAAAAATGTCAAGGTCATAGAAGGCTAAGGAATGGTTTGATGTTAAAGGAAGACTACAGCAATGTGACGACTAAATGCAATGTGTGATCCTTCACTGCGTCTTGGAATGGTAAAACCATGGCTATGACAGACAGTAATGGAGCTGTCGTCAAAATTTTAATGTGGACTGTAGATTAACCGTGAGTATCAGATCAATGTTAAATGTTTTGATCTTTATAACTGTCTTGCATCTATAAAAAAAAATGTCCTTGAGGGAGACATTTCTAGAAAATACAACTAATGTATTTAAGGGTAACTACATAATAATGTGTCTATACAAAAAGAAAATAATGGTAGAAATACGGCAAATGTGTTAATAGTAAATCTAGATAGTCGACAGTTTTTTGTACAATTTTTGCAACTTCCTTGTAAGTTTTAAATTATCTCAAACAAAAGGCCAAGACCATAATTGAATATGCATTTGCCAATCAAGGATCTAGAGATACAAAGACGTTCCAGGTAAACATGGTGTCTCCCCTCCTGAGTACACAGGAGAAATAAAATAGATAAGAACAGAAGTAAAATATATAATAAATAAGTATAAATTTTGATAAGTGCTATGAAAAAAATCCACAGTATTTAAATAAGAAATAATAGTAGCAGGTGGAGTGTTTTTGGATGTAAACACATCAGGGGACTTCTCTCTGAGAAGGTGACACATCAGCAGAGACATGTGGGGGACCTCAGGAAAAGCAACAGAGGCATATGGGACAGCATGTGCTCAGTCATGAAGCGGGTGCCCAGGTTTTAATCATGGTCTAAATTTACAAGGAATTCAAGAGACAGCAGGAGGCGGGGTTGGGGGAGGTGGAATATAGCAGCAGGGTATCAAAGCAGCAGGGGTATAAAATCGGAACAGCCTATGCCATTGTTTTGGATATACGGACATGATTCAAACAAAATAATATCACTGCAGACATCGAGAAAACAGCCATAGTGAAGAGAAAGCCAAGGAGAAAGCTAGTCTCATTTGAGTGGAAGAGAATAATCATAAGACCATGTAGTGATAATTCACACAACAGTAGGGTCACCTTAAATTAGTCAGTATGTTTTATTATGCATGTTAATGCATAGGAAAAGCTTATTGGCCCCACACTGATTTGTGTGGATATCTAAAGTAAGCACTCTCAGGGTCATCCTCGAAAGGGAAGGAAAAGTGACCTGGACCATCTGAAATTTCCTCCAAAGGGATATACACATGGTTTCAGGAGGGGATGGATATTCCTTTGACTGGACCTAAATTTCATAAATTCTTTGCCAAGAATTGTAGCTGTGTAATGAGTCTAAATTTGGACTTCTATCACATATGCAATTGATGGAAGATTTGAAATACCATCTGTGATCATATTGAAACTTCAGAAATCCTCTCTAGAAATACTCGTTTTCTCAAGGAAAGAAGACTCTTTAATACCAGTTGAGTGGAATAAAAAATGAGATGTTCCAAAAGGCTGCCAGCAACATTTCCTTCCTAAAATACAACATCTGAATTCACAAATTGTCCCAGCATTTTATTACTACGTGTTCCTAAACTCATGAAAAGTCATTTCAACAGCAATCAATGGAGCAAAGGAAAAAGAGGGATTTCTCTCTGCATTCTTGTTTTCTACCTTTAAATGGGATGAATTCAATCTTAACATTTACTCGTTTCTCCATTTCATTTACTCGTATAGTTTATTTTCCTAACTATCCACGTTAAAGTCTAACCCCCGTCTATTTCTGTACTAGCAGAAGGAGAAGGCTGATGAGTATGAATATGTATGGAAAGCTAAGCAAATCTAGATTTTAGGTAGCTCCTTAAATGAAACTCAGTACTGCATGAATTCACAGAGTTGCATACCCCTGGCTTACTGCAGCCCAGCACTCCTGGACTGGACCTGTCCAACTTGCCTTCGGCTTTATTATTTGATGAGGAGGAGGAGGAAGAGCAGGAGGGTAAAAACTGAGTCTTTACTGTATGTTAACCCCTTACAGGCACTGACTGCCACATCTATTCCTTAAAACAACCATTCAGATGTTATGATCTCCATTTTATACAAGAAGCAACTAAAGCCTAGTAAAGTCAAGGTATTTGCCTGAGGTCATTTACTCATTTAAGTACTGTGTGGTGAGCCCTATTATGTAAGTGTGGATCCACTCGATTGCCTTTTGGTTGTAATTGGAAATCTAGTCCCTAAGCTAAGCGATCCTTTCTATATTTAGGAATGGACAAAGGCAATACATTTGTCTCTCAAACATCACAATCCCTTAACTTGTTCTCATCTGTTGTTTCCTCCCTCCTTCCTTTGTCCCCTCCCTCCCTCCCTCTTTTCCTTCCTTCTTTTCATGTATTCAGCTGGATCCTTCTTTTTTCCCCCAAAAGATTTATAGCATAGCTATCTCCGTCATAGAAGGAGACATTAAATAATCTCCTTGTTCTTGTTCCCTAATAATTTCTTCTCATCAGTACATGGGGCCAATCCGTGCTCTCTACACCATTCATCACCAGAATAAACACCGTAAGGTTGAAGAGTGCTGTCTTTCACATCTGCCTAGCCAGCAATAATATTTTTATCCCCTACATGGTCCAGGTCACCTTATTTTTATTCGACTGAATTTTCTATCAAAGACATTTCTGTTGCTCAGCACAGAGTCTAAGTAGATGCACCAATTGGCTTGTTCATTTCAGCTGCAGTCTTTGCTATAACCCTCTTAATTAAGTGCACCAGACCAATTGCATACATCTCCTTATAGCTGTACTTAGCAATATTATGTACTGGCTCACAAAGAGCCAAAGTCAACAGTTCATTGTGTATTCAGATCCCACATTACCATGCTAGTCTTCTGAAAAGGGCTTCCTGTCCTCCTGTGAACGGTTTTAGGAAGACTAAGTCACCTTATTGTTGTTCAAGCACAGTCATTGCTTTTTTTCCATTAAGAGGACTGGGTTCGTCAGTCCAACATGAGAAAAAGCATTCAGCCTCACGCTGGAGCCACTGAACTGTAGTCTGATAATTAATCTGCTTCCTCTATTTGTAGTTTTTTATTAGATGCCAGACCTCATTGATGTAATTCATTGTCTGGAAATTAAATTAAAACAAGAAGTCTCGTTTTTTTTAACCCATCTCCATACTTGAGTAATATCTTTGTGGTTTGAGTATAATAGATGCAAAAAATATATAGATATGAACCATGAGAATGGAACATAGGAGAATTACTTCGATCATTTGAGAGTATTTTTACGCTTCACTATTCCCTTCTAACATTTCACACTATTCACATTTCGGAGTTGTTTTTCACATAAATGCAGAAATATTGCCCAGAGTTCTAATGGATTTTTTAAAATGTATATCACCCACTTCTAAACATCTTGCCTCTGTAATATGCTCACATTCCTCATGAAGGACTTCTCTGATTCTTGTACTTCATTTTTTCACTGAAGCACATATATAATATGTATGTCTATGTGCACTAGAAACATTTGAAGGAGAATTATTTTGAGCCTCAGAGCAACCCTATGAAATGAGTCGTACTTTTACCCTCTTTTGATGCTGAAACGAGGTTCAGAGAGGTTCCTCAGCTTACCTAAGTAGTAAGACCAGAGCTTGAAGACAGTCTACCCTCTCCGTTACACTGTGCTTTAGAACTCAGCAACTTATTTGGGGCAGCTGGGTGGCATGGTTGGTTAAGCAGCCAACTCTTCGTTTCAGCTTGGGTGGTGATCTCCTGGTTATGAGATCGAGCCCCGTGTTGGGATCCATGCTCAGTGTAGAGTCGACTTGAGTTTCTCTCTCCTTCTCTCACTGCCTCTCCCCACTGTACTCTATCACTCTCTCTCTCTAAAATAAATAAATAAAGTGTTAAAAAAAAATTCATCAAATTGTTTTACATCCTGTCACCTCTACATTGTAGTGAGGTCAGTAAAAAGAACTGTAAGTAGTATTATCATTATTTTGTAGCTCTGAAACTGAACTTCAGGGTGGCTAAGTGACCTGCCAAGGTCACATGGCAATAAACAGCCAAGGCCCAAACTCAAGGTCTCTGATTTTAACTCCTTTGCTATTTCACCGTATCATGCTGCCTTTATTGCTCACATTAAAAAAAAAACAAAAGGCAACCAAATTACTATTTCACATCATGAAGGAACAACAATTACTAATACACCATTTATAGATTTATTTTCTCCATGTCCAGTCTAAAGCAAACCTACGGGGTTCATTATTTTAAAAACATGCACTCGCATGTATTTATCGGGCATATGTGGTAAGCCTGATGACTGGGGGTTGATCAAGGACAAGGCAGGGCTACAAGAGGCAATAACACAAAACAAGCTTCACTGGATGGCACTAAGAATTACATAAGAGGGGACGTTCCTCCCAAACAACAGACTTCCAAAGCCAGCGGCCCACAACACCACTCAGAAGGGGAACAGGGAGATACCTCCGGAGGCAGAAGGAGAAACTGGAAAGGTGGCTCATGTGTTTTGGTGATGTTGCTCAGCAGCAAAGGGGTAGTCTCGGGCCCAGAGGGCTCCAAGGGCAGGAGAGCTTGGGGTCTTCCATACCCGGAGTCTGTCTTATATGTGGTTAGCAGTTTCATGGCTATGTAAAGTGGGCAGGCACTAAATGGCTAAACGTAGGTTTATTTGAACTATATATAGAGAAACTGAATGTGTAAGAATTTCAGTTTGGTGTCAGCTAACTACCCAGCCTGCTATGAAGAAGTGAACATCAGAGGAGCCACTGGAAGCTAATACACAGCTGTTTGGTCCATTTACATCACAATATACTAATCTCCAATCTAAAGACAACATCAGATGACAGAATAATAAATACATGAGTTTCTCTCCTGTTGACACTTTTTTTTTTTTTAAATATTTTATTTATTTATCAGAGAGAGGGCGAGAGAGCAAGCATAGGCAGACAGAATGGCAGGCAGAGGCAGAGGGAGAAGCAGGCTCCCTGCAGAGCAAGGAGCCTGATGCGGGACTCAATCCCAGGACGCTGGGATCATGACCTGAGCCGAAGGCAGCTGCTTAACCAACTGAGCCACCCAGGCGTCCCTCCTGTTCACACTTTTAACAAACAAGCTGATAGGTTCTGCCCTGATTTCTGACTATGAGTAGCAGAGAAGAAAGTAATAAATGGCTGGATTTTGCAAGTTTATGGCTTCTATTTCCAAACTCAGCTGGCAAGAGAAATCAGAGCATGCATTCTTTGTTTAACAAACTGATGGGTAAAGTGAAGAACAATTTTGGATTTTGTCACTTCTATCTATTGTAGCCTCCATTCTGTTTTCAGCATCCTCCCAAATGGAGCAGAGATTGTGGGTTGAGTTCTAGTTGCTACCTAATTTTGGCAAACTGTGAAAATCCTTAACTTATCCATAAAATACCCTGATTATTGAGAACACCAAGGATGTCTGTAAAATGGCTGGAGTTTAAGTGAAAACTCCCTAGTCCTCGATTTAAATAAACATTCAGAGCCTTGGTGTGAGTGCAGACTTTTCAGCATGTTTACTTAAATATTTACACAAAACTTTATGGTTGAAAAGCATAATGGCAATGTTAGGCCAGTTCCACCGATCTTAATGACGGGCAAAATGATGTCCCAAAGTTACAGTGCTCGGCGGCAGCCAATGACAGACTGGACACGCACAGTCTTCCGTCCAAAATGAGTTCCTGAGTTCTAGTATACTGTCCTACCACTTGGCAAATCCATCACACTGGTTTTTGACCAAGAGAAGAACATATAGAAGGTGGACAGTATGAAGAGTAACACTGCATGTTCTTTGAGAATGCTGATTCTTGTCAGATTGGGGTTGCTGTGATATAACCGACGTGAAAAACTGAGTGAATGGGGACTCACTGATCATGATATCTGGATACTGCTAACACAGAACCTTACTATTTTCATTGAAAGAGTTAAGCTGTTTCTCTTATCAGAGATATCATAGAGCTGATCAATGGATTTGACCAAAGGTCTAGAATTCTTTAATTCCAGTCTATTCGTAATTCCTAATTTCTTTTTAATATGCTTACTTAACAACTAGAAATTTCTAAGGAAATGCCATTACTGCTACCGAGTGGTAAGGGAAGAATTATCACCAATCAGATTCTATCACAATGTGTCAACAATCAGAACCCTCATTCTGTTCAAAGCAGCTTTTTTTGTCTTCTGAAGTTAGGGATTATTATACATTGTATGAGAAAGGTCAAAGCAGTTTTGGGGAATTCATGATTCACGTTCATAGACCCTTTATTAAAACACTTCCAAACGTTCCAGAGAGATAATTCCGTCTTTCGATAGTTATGAAGGTAAAGGAAAGACTTTCCACACATGTATGCATAATCTAGGTATAAACTACATTTAAACTATGAGAAGCTTATAATCCAATTTGGGCTGAATGATTAGCCTGCCATTTTAAAGAAATGAAAATTAATCAAAAAGTAAGTTTATGAAATAAAACATTATATAAAATTTGAAATAATGGCCACATTAAAGTTCAACTCCTTTGTCTAAACACCTTTATCCAGAAGGGGGGAAGAAAAAAAAAAAAAAGGATGACAAGGAAGATGAGGAGGAGGAGGAGAGATGTATGGTACAGAGAACCTGGGACCAGGTAGCAAAAGATCTGAGTTCTGGCCCTAATTCCAGCATTTACTTACTGTGCAAATTTAAGTGAGCCAATCCCCTCTCAGAAGCCTCAGTTTCTAGACTGTCTCCCTTTCAGAACAGCTGCCGGTGAGGATACTTGGGCAATAGAATGGACTTCCCACAAAGGGGACTGTTTTTGTCCAGTTATTCAGGAAAGCATGATTGCCCTCCAGATTTACCTAAGATGATCTCTGCCTCAGGCTTTTGCCTATTTCACATTCCAGGGTAAAGTTGAATCTGGTCACGCCAAGTGAGCTTGCCTCAAATTCTGTGTTCAAAATATGGCCGCCCTTTATCATAAAAGCCCTACCACAAACAATAGTCTTTCATACAGAAACACAATTAAACAAGCAACAAACTCCATAGGCAATCTGGGTTATATAAATCATCTTCCCTGAGCTCTGTCCAGAGCTAAGAACCACTGACTTAGATGAAGTCTACTTACAGTTAAAGGCAACTTTAAGAGTGGAGACTTAATTATCAAGAGCACTTCCTGGATAAGAAACAAACTGTTGATTACCAGAGTGGGAATATAAACTTCCAGTTATGAAACAAATAAGTCACAAGGATTTCTTGTACATTGTAGGGACTATAGTCAATAATATTGTTCTAACATTCTATGGCAGCAGATGGTAACTAAACTTATTGTGATGATCATTTCATATTATACAAAAATTTCAAATCATTATAATGCACACCTGAAACTAATAGGATATCACATGTCAATTACACTGCAATTAAATTTTTAAAAAGATACTGAGTTGTTCAAGATGCATTTTGCAGTTTGACGAATTCTTAATAGCAGAATTCCCCATTTAAGTAACAGCTGGTAAAATAAAAGCCAAAAAGGTTTAGTTTCATAATCTAAGACACGTTAATTTTTTTATTAAAACAACTATCTCTAAATTACCTGTGGTTATTTCTGGCTAAAATGCTTTCAAATATATTTCATCTAATAGACAATGTTCATCAAAAGCTTTAAAAAAGTGTTGAGAGTTTGAGCTTTTATTGCATAGATCCTCATAGTTTCTGCAAATTCAGTAGGCCTAAGATACAACTTTGACTTTTCCTTTAAGGCATGCGTATCATTTTCAAATGATCTAAGAGAAAATCCAAAGCTCAGGAAAGAAGAAAATATAATGAATCTCTTGAACAAAAGAGTTCTTTTATTCCGTTGGCAAAGACTCATTTTTGCCTTCTGAAACCATTTTGGAAGTCTAGTTGACTAGGGTGAGTCAAATTCCACACGTTTTAATGGTTCTGGTCTAAACTGAAGACAAAAGCAGAAAAAGGTTTTGTCTGGGCACAGCTGCATCACACAGCAGGAAACGAACCCCAGCAGCGTGGCCCAGTCACCACGAGCAGCCGGAGTACACCAAATTGGGAGTGATTAATGCATGATCCACCAACCAGATAGTCTAATTAAATAACGGTGGTTAATTACTAATTAGTATGTGACTTATGCAGATAGAAGCACTTCGACTTGTCAGATGTTAAAAAGAACATTGAAAAAAATCAAAGCTCTGTCCTTTCAATAATCGACTTAAAAATGATGCCTCAGGGAGATTTTTCTTGCCATCATTTGTCTAGCCAAAACACATATTGAAGAACTTGCTTTATCTTTCCAAAATTAATGTCGTCATTCTGTTGACGTAACAATGTTCCTCTTGCTGTCATGAAAGTTTCGAAGCCCTGAAATGATGAAATATTCTGAAGTGTGTAACAGGGTGGGTTAGTGTAGTCCCTATTACCCATTTGAACCCCTGCGTATTTGAAATGTAGCCACTACTAATCAGCTGGGCACAGTTGGTCTTCATTTTTCACACGTTTATTTTCTGCATACTTAGAAATCTCTGGTTTTAACCAGAAATCCCTCTACTTAACCAATCCAATGACAATCAGAACATACACATCTACTGCCCTTGTGAGTGACTGTCCGAAGCTAGAGAGGAAGGGCAAAAGGATCCAAGCTCTGTTTTTGGAAATTATATAAGATTTGCTTCCACAACTGTGATATTTGGGAGGTTTTTTTTGTGGGTTGTTTTTTTTTTTTTTTTTTGGCGTCTATCAAAAAAAATGCCATCTGTCTCCTCATTACCCTTAAAAAAAAAAAAAGAAAGAAAGAAAGAAAAAGAAAAGCTTGACATGGCATATTGATGCCAACTTTTACTTTCAATTATTTATTACCTAAAAAACACACACACAGAAGGTTTCATGAATAATGCTTTCCTCTTTTGTGAAAAGTGTCAGTGGAAATACTACATATATACTTCTCAACAGGCAGATCAAATCAAAGTCCATCTTTACTAACATTATTTTTTTATAACCTCACCAAACAAACCAACTAAATACCTTGTCCTGCCTCCTTGGTGATAATGACACATTTGCTGCCTTAAAACAAAAACCCATAAACAAAAGATACATTCTAAGATCTGAACATATTCACCCAGAAGGAGTCCTGAGGATGGAGGACCTGTTGGGTAATTTCCCAATGTGTGTCCTCATCAGAACCATCAAGGATGTTTATTTGTGTGTTTGAAATTTGAGTCTAGTTGACACACAATGTTACATTAATTTCAGGTGTATAATTTGGTGATGCTATACCTCTATACTGGATGCTCATTGAAAATGCTCTTCCCTGGGGACACCTGGGTGGCTCAGTTGGTTAGGTGACTGCCTTTAGCTGAGGTCATGATCCCAGGTCCTGAGATCAAGTCCTGCGTCTGGTTCCTTGCTCGGCAGGGAATCTGCTTCTCCCTCTGGCCCTTCCCCTGCTCATGCTCTCACTCTCTCTCCCCCTCTGACAAACAAATTAACAAAATCTTAAAAATTAATTAATTAATTTAAAAAATGCTCTTTCCTGGGTCTCACTTCACACGTGTAGGAATCTGCATTTTTGACAAGCTCCCCGAGGTGATATGGATACAATCTAAATTATGAGGGTGGTCTGTGGTTTCAGGGTGCTCACCCACTACTTTTAATCACCCAGAAAGAAAGAGCCCCTCTGGTCGACAGTCCTCTCTCATGCACACACCTTCCGACATTTTGGTCACCATTCACCTCCACCTGCCTCCCCATTAGCTCTGCAGAGAGGAAAGAAAACTCATTTCAACCTTAGCTAAAGAGAAAAGGAACAGGGTGGGGAGTCATTAGGATGAGAAATTCACCGTTAAATCATGTTTTGTTTCCTGTTTAGTTCAAAATGCCCATTGATTGAAATGTAAACTAATGTAGTTGAAAGCCCCAGAGGAAGAAAAAAAAAATTGGATATTCCAAAAACAGCCATTAAGTTTGGAGGAAGGAAGTTGAGAAGCAAAGGAGAAAAGGCCAACCATTCATAGGGCAGGGCAACAGAGGGGAAGCAGCAGCCACGGGGGTGGTCCTGTTCCCAACTGGGAAGGGAGTTTAGTGAATTCCCAAAACTAGATCTGGGGAGATTGATGAGAAAAGAAATCACCCTTGCTAGCTTGGAACCAGGAGAAAATGCTTTCACAGGACACAGCTGGATGGGCATCTGGCTGCCTTTTAGGATAAAGGAAAAGAAGCAAGGAATGCTGTTGAGCAGCTAGGACGCAGGAAAGCAGAACTGGCCAGAGGGAGTGGTCATCAGAAAGCAAAGCAGCCAGGCAGGCTTTAGCGGGAGGCAGAACCCTGTCTACTCCACCCCATCCACAACACAAGGGAGCGGGGAGGAAAGGGCTGATGCTTATGACTGCGTTCATCACGGAGTGTTTTCCTTTCACTATTGTTTTTGAAGAAGTGGAGATTGCAACTTGGCAGTATTTTCAAGCTAGTAGGCTTCTGTGAATTAAAGCTGTCCCCCCAGTCCCCCCAAAATAGCCTCTACATTCAGATTTCTAAATCCCATTATATCTAAATGAGTTGCTCAATTTTTATTGGGGTTTTTTGCTTTTGTCGTTTACTTCAATATAGCAAATAATGGAGGTAAACTTAGGAACACACTGCTACTTATTCTATTTCTCTGAGAAAAATGCATTTTGAATTTCAAGTAAGTATTTTGAAAACAAGATTTTGGATCAGTATATAGGTGTAATAGGGGACTTCCTGTACAACTAAATTCAGGAACATTAGAGCTCCAATAAAGAGATCTCTGGTGCAAATGTTTGTCCACAGTGCCCTCTAGCGGTGATAATTGTCATTTCAACACAAGCCAAAAAATTCCTCTGAGCAAAAACTTCTCTGTATTGTGAGATGAATGTATGCATTAAAAATCAAAATTTAATCACTGTACACTTATTCATGATGCAAAAGTATGTTTTTCAAGGAATCACTCAAGTCTTTCTTTGTTTTTTTCTCTTTCTTCATTAAGAACATCAGTATGGATACAATAATGAGTGATTTAAGACAGCTTTTTCTGATTTGAATTTTCTACATTTTTTTGAAGTACAGCTTTCCCTGTGCTAGTTGATGCATTATCCTGGATATATCTCATGGTCAGTAATACTCGTAATAACATCCAGGGGGGAAAAAAAATTCTTTCCATGGTAAATTCATCATCTGTGTCCGAAATTTCATATCTCTGATTTATACACTATTACTGCAGTCACCCAATGTTTTTTTTGATTTTTCGTTTTTTCTGGACTGAGTTTCTAAGGTTTCTCAGATGCCCCTCAACAATCAAAGCCTCCAAAGTGAAGTTAATAATAGGAATTATGGCAGGCTTTGTGCTGTTCTCAGGCTGGATACAAGGTAATTTACCTTAAGCTTAATTAAATTGTTATTTTCACATATTTTTCACAGAATATCACAGAACATTGGAGGGGGGAACCGCAATAAAACAAATGGAGTTTATAAAGAAAGTTCAGAGGAGGAAGAACAAAGAAAAGAAGAAAAGAAGAGGACGAACATAAAAGCACAACATTAAAGGGGGAAAAAATAGTAGTAAGCAAGAAATGGAAATACAAGTATCCATTTTCCTTGCTATACTGGATTATTAACCATGAGGTTTTGAAAGATCCACAAGGAATTGGGTGGTGTCACAGAGTGTTTGATCATGCAGAGAGCTATTTAGACTTACCAAGTAATCTAAGGTTAGGAAGGTAGCTGTAGTATACAGAGCACACTGGTTTTCAAAGTGTTATTCCAGAAACAGCAGCAAAGTCATCACCTGAAAATTCATTAGGCATTCTCGGGCTATACCCCAAACTTTTTCGATCACAATATCTGGGTCTTCACAAGTCTTCCAGGTCATTCCTTTCTCTCTCTCTCTCTCTCTCTTTTTTTTTTTTGAAGAGTGGGTGATTGCTTTTTTTTTTCTTTTTTTAAGTTTTTATTTAAATTCCAGTTAGTTAACATAGTATAATATTAGTTTCAGTAGTAGAATTGTATGATTCATCACTTACATACAATACTGAGTGCACATCACAAGTATACTCCTTAATGGTCATCACCCATTTAACCCATTCCCTCCACCACCCACCTCCCTTCCAGCAACCCCCAGTTTGTTCTCTGTGGTTATGGTTTGCCTCTCTCTCTCTTTCTCCCCCATGTACATCTGTTTTGTTTCTTAAATTCCACAAGTGAAATCATGTCTTCCAGGTGATTCTGGCACCCACTAATTACTAATGTTTGAGAGCCACTGTTACAGATCAGACAGTGACCTTAATCGGAGGCAGAATTCAGAAAATCTGGGTTCAAATTCTGCAATGATTCTGAGCAACCCAATCTTAGGTATCAGTTTCCTCATCTTTGACAAGAAGACCATAATATATACCTGATACAGGTAACAAGGATGCCACTGATGCGCAATTATTCATTCACTGATGCTCTAAGCAAATACTGAGTGCCTATCAAGTGCTGAGAACTACTTTAGATGCCTGGGAACAAAACAGGGGAAAACCCCTGCTTTCCTTTCCTGTCATTCGAGTGGAATAAAACACACCTGAAATTATCAACAACAGACTGGATTCATTTCCTGGGGCCGGCACAACAAAGAACCACAAGCCGGGTGGCTTTGACAATAGAAATGGACTGTCCCACAGTTCTAGTTTGAAATCAAGATGTGAGCAGAGGCTGTCATCAGCAGGTGTCTCGCCGCTTACCTCCAGCGATGGTTAGCCATACATGGCCACCTGGCTGTGCCACAGTGCTTAGTTATTCCAAGACTTACCTAGGTATTGCCCTGAAGGGATTTTGAAGATGTCATTATCATCTACAACCGGTTGACTTTAAGTAAATTAGTCTCAGTAATATGTGGGGGCCCCGTGTAATCACTGCCAAGACCTTTAAAGTAAAGCAAAACTGTGGTTTACCTCAGGAAGAATAAATTCTATTTCATGACAACAAATCAGTCCCTTGCCCACAGAGCTTCCGGTCCACCAGCCTGCTCTACAGATTTCAAACTTGCCATCCCCACCATCACATGAGCCAATTTCTTGATTGATACATAGAGATATTGATATTGATACTAATATTCTACACCATACCGATTCTGCTTCTATAGAGAACCTGACTGATATATTTCCCTTCTTACTCTCCTTCCTTCTTCAAGCCAAAGAATTTTTATCTTAATGTTTCAAAATAATATGCCATTGGATATAAATTATTCGTTCATTTCAGCTCTAATAAGATAGATGCTGTCCTTGTATTGTAGATAAGGGAATGCAGGCTTAGTGAGGTAAAAGAATTGGCTAAAAGTCATTCAGCAAGCAGGAGGTTAAGAAGAAATTAATCTCCAAATTTTTGGTCTTACTCATTAGCTGGTACACTCTGAAATTTGACTTGTAATACCTGGGGCTTGGCCTATGTGATGGTTAATTTTATGTGTCAGCTTAAATGGATCATAGGATGCTCACATTCAACACCATTTCTGGATATGTGTGTGAGGTTGTTTCTAAACAAGATTAGCATTCGGACTGGTGGATTGAGTAAAGCAGACAGTCCTCCCCAGTGAGAGTGGACATCACTCAAATGGTTGAGGGCCTGAACAAAAAGGCAGAGGAAAGGGATTGGTCTCCAAACTGACTGGAACAGGAGAGCGGTCCCCTCCTGCCCTTAGACTGGGACTTATACTTTGGGTTCTCCTTGTTCTCAGGCCTTTGGACTGGGATGAAATTTGTGCCACTGGCTTTCCTAGTTCTTTAGCTCACAGACAGTAGATCATGGAACTTCTCATCCTCATAATCACATGAGCCAATTCCTAATAATAAATCTTTTTAATGTATCTCTTTATTTCCTTGGCTGACCCTGAAGATCTGTCCTGACGCTATACTCTTGGCTAGAACCAGGACAATCTTCGCCGTCCTCGCTTTTCCCTCTGCCAAGGTCTGGGTGACCTTGTCTCTGTAATTCCCAAGCAGGAATTTAAGTCATACGCTTGACCATCCTACCTGCAAAATGACCTGTATGTTGCCCCAGCTGAGCTGGATTTTTGCCAGAGATTGTGTCTTACCTACTGGATTTCACAACCCTTTAAACACAGACCTGCATGCTGAACCTTCTGGCCCAGCAGTCAGCCCCAGCACTAATAAGAGTACAGCCGTCTCGTCTTCCTCTCTTGCCCCATGGTTATCCCAGAATCCATTGCAAGGAGTACCATTAGAGTGGATATGAGCACAGGCCATAGGAAGAGAACTGGATGCCAATCTGGGCTGCACCATTACCAGGTATGTGACCTTAAAAAAAGTAATCTCTCTAAGGCTCAGTCTCTTCATAGGGAAAATGGGACAATAGTGACATCAATACAACAAGTAGTAGTAGAAGCACCTACAAAACCTTCTAGTAAAAATTAAATGAGATAAGTATCAAATGACTAACCCATGCCAGGTCCATCACAGTCACTTGGTCAATATTGTCCGTGATGATGGCAGTGATGATGATCGTAATGAGACAGCAGTTTCCGTGTAAGCATTCTCTGAAAAACTTGAGGACAATGAGAGCAATGGAGAAACACAAAGAAAAAAGTAAGAATACAGGCATCTTTAACAAAGGAGTGGATAACTAGTCCCAATCAAAGGAGAATTAGCCTGGGTTTTATGGGCAGGGTATGCACGGAGTATAGGAAGTGGGAATCTTTAAGCAGAAACCCAGAAATTCAAAGGCAGGAAGAAGATCTCTTTACTGTTTCATATTCAGTTCTCTGTCAGTATACTAAAGAAAGACAAAAGCTAAACTAAATTAAAACTAAAAGAACCAGGTGGCTCTGCCTCATTTCTCCTGCTCTTGCTATTTTTGTTGGAGAGAAGCACATGAAAAGAGAAGTCCCAGAAAATTTGTGTTCCGGGAGTGTGAATTCTAATGGTGAGTGGGCAGGCTTTGGAGTCAAATATTTCTGGGCTCCATCACAGTTCTACCATTTTCTGGCTTATTTAATCTCTCTGGGACCCAGTTCTCTCATCTGTAATATCCCAAGATTAATAAACTAGACAGATGATTTTGCAAAAAACAACAGAAACCCAACTCAAATGAGCTTCAACAGAAAGAGAATTTACTAGTTCAAGGCATCCAAAGAAAGGTGAAACACAAGTCACAAGGAGCTAGAGATAAAGCTGGGTTTCAAGAACAAATGAAATTACAGACACCGACAGGGTTGGTTTCTGTTTTGGTTTTTGTTTTTGTTTTTTCCTGACTCTCATATCTGCTCTCAGCACTTTCAATTTCTTTGTTCTCACTAAGACCTACAAATAGGGCCAGCCAATGAAAGCTCCCAGCTTCAGCTATCAGAGAGATCCCCAATTCAAAATTTTTCTGGGGAAGGAGTTCAGTTAGCTAAGTTTGGCCAACTGCTCTCTTCTGGGGCAACACATGAGATATGGTTAAGTAAGGACATGACTGCTCCTGTAGGAACCATGTAGAACCATGGAGGACAGGACAGTGGAAAGGATGATCCTGGGCAGAAAATCCCATAGATGTCCACTAAACTGGCATTTTTTAAACCACTTGAAATAATGTTTATAAAAATTTAAGTGAAAATGGTTAAAAATTGTATATAGAGTACAATCTCAACTTTAGAGAGCATACAATAGACTAAAATCATTGTGAGAAAATGCATTAAAATATGTATAGCATTTATCACAGGTAACAGAACCATGGATAATTCCCAGAAGATATTCACAGGCCACCCAGTAGACCCAGGTTGGTCCCAAGTATACCGGAATTAAGTATATATTCCACATCAACATCTTCATTGTCATAAAACATTGTCACAGTAAAAGCAACATTCTCATGATAAAACTAGAGTTTTAAAAGAAAAAATGTCTTAACTACACACATTTTATTTATTTTTTAAATATTTCTTTACCTGAGACAGAGAGAGAGCTCACACATGCAAGCAGGAGAGGCAGAGGGAGAGGGAGAAAGAATCCCAAGCAGGCTCCGCACTGAGCACAGAGACTGTCACAGGACTTGATCTCACCATCCTGAGATCACAACCTGAGCTGAAACCAAGAATCGGACGCTTAATCAGCTGTGCCACCCAGGCACCCCTAACTACAGGCATTTTAAAAAGAATTTCATTTGCAGATTTCTGTATCTGCTCCCTAAGACTGATAATATAGTGATTAATTTTTCATTTCCTTTCTGTATTCTCCTCAGACCATTCATCCTTCCATCTTCTCAATGGCTTTCCACTCAATCCTGACCCCTAAACACAAGGTTCTAGTGTTTATGCCCAAAATATATGTGCTCCCAGTCACTGGGTTGATGAAAACAGCTTATATATGCTTAATCTACCCCTTGAAAGAGTTGAAGTTTAGTTCAATTAGCTGAGGTATATAGTACAGAGATAGGTATTATTATAATATCCATTCTACAGATGTAGAATATCTTACAGCAAGAAAGTGGCTGAGTTGGGATTACATTCTGGCACAAAAGCTACAGTTGGACTGATTGATGCCCTAGAGTTTTACCTGAATACCTTTATTTCAGGAAGATTAAGAAAAAGACTATCTAGCTCAAATGCCACCATTTCTGATTCTCTCTCTGCCTACACAGTCAGGGATGACCTCTCCTTTCTGTAACTTTAATTATACTGTTTGTCTGAAGCCAATTATTGAAAGTTATTCTGCATTGTTGTCTGTTGCTGTTCATTCAACACACATTTATTACTTATCATGTGTTAAGAATTAGACTCTAGGGAAAGACCAATATGATGTAGTCCCTGATCTCAAGGCTTTTCATTTTGAGGTGGAAAGAGTCAAAAGTATTATTATAATTTTATGTGGTAAATAGGAAGGTAGGAATAAAAGTTACTGAGAGCACTTTAGGGATCAAAGTGACTTCTTGGAGGAGGTGTATAAACTGAACCATGACAGATGAGTAGCAGAAAGGCTGAGGAAAGGAAGTGAAACAGGGTCGGATAATGGAAAGTAGGATGGCGCTCAGGTCAGACGGGACGATCGGCAGGCCTGAGAGACCGTGGGGAGCTGGCACATTTGTCTAGTTTCAGAATGTGGAATATAAGTCAAAAGACGGCCATACTATAAATAAGCCTGAAAAAGCAGTCAGGGGCTGGATCACCAAGGGTGTTGTCAGTCTCATAAATTGGCTCCTACTGGAGTATGTAAAGAGCAATAAATTTTAAGATCGTGATTAACATGCTCAGACTTCAAGTTCTCTTTTGCCTCAACATGGAGAAATGGATTGCAAAGGCTGAGACTAGAAACAGGGAGACCCTGTTGGAGGCTGCAGCAGTATTTCAGATGAGAAATGAAGATGGGCTGATTGAAGGCCATGTGGTGAAGAACAAAATGAGGCGGCAGAATGATGAGCACTCTCCCCCTCTCCCTTTCTCTTTCTCTCTCTCTCTCTCTCTCATCTTGTCTGTAGGTAATAAGAACGGACATTCACTGAGCACTTACTACATAGTGGGCTCTCTCCTAAATGCTTTACACCTGACTCATGGAATCCTCAAAACAAGTCAATTCCTCTTTATAAGATGAGGAAACTGAGGTATAGAAATTAACTTGGCCAAGGTTTTCAAAGTCAGGGACATTATCTTAGATTTCTTTCCTTATCTTATATTTTTTGAAATGTACACCAAGTATAAATATAAGGCTCAATAAATACTCGTGGATTTGTTATTATAATCATCCACCAAGGGAATAAAGATTCTTTTAGATACCCTTCCATCTCCCAAAGCACTCAAGCATAATGTGATGACTCGCCAAGCATACTTTTCAGCAAAGTCCTACATTTTGTGGAAGCTTGCAGAAAACCCTAAGGTCCCTCATAACACTAACATCTCATGACTTTATTATTCAGTGACTGAAGGATGAACAACCTGCTAATTAATGGAAAAATCTCTGAGCTTACAAAATTCTCTATCAGTAAGGAAATCACCGCTAATCTCAACCACACTTACAACCACAATTCTGATCCCCTCTTTCAACATTCCTTATATGACTGGACAAAAAGAAACACCTACTTATGAGCAGTAAGGACACTTCGATCACACATATTTCCCCAGAAACCTAATCGAAGTGTAATAGAGAGAAAGAGATATTTCATTAAATTCCTCTTAGGTCCATTTTAATTTCTGAAGGCACTGGGCATGTAATAATATGCTAATTTTCATGGACAATGTAGCATTTTAGAGTGGAATTAGGGATATATTCTGAGGAAAGGCTGAAAATCTCTGGAGCCAGGGGACTATGCCTTTATTGCTTTTCTGCTATTAACTTGCTCTGGGACTTGAAGCAAGTCCCTTAAGCCTCTCTCAGTTTCATTTGTACCTCATTTGTAAAATATGGAATAATACTTAACAACTACCTCACAGGGATATACTGAAAAAATAATGAGCTAATAGAGACAGGCAAGATGTTTTGAGATCCTTGGATCAAAGATCCACCACATTAAATACTAAATTTTAATGAATTAAAGATGCATGCAAATCCTATTAGTGTGTACACTTCAGAGGAATGGACTGTGATATCATAAACTATACAAAAACTTTTAGAGTGTGAGGTATAAAAACATTTAAATACAGGATCATTTTCTAAATGTTCTTGCCTTTTAGATTAAAAGCAAGTAGGGCTAAAATTCATCTTCTAAAGCTCCAGAGGATAATGAAATATCTCATGATAGCATTTTAAAAGGAAATGTGGAGTTACCTTGAAGTCATTTTCAGATAATAAAATGGTTTAAAGTCTAATTTCTGAAACTGCAAGAAAAAAGATGTCAGATTCACTTGACCCTCGATACCTATGTTCATCCACATTTCTCATGTGGGCTTAAAGCAGGCAGCAGGCTAAGAGCTGCCAGGAATACTAGCGGTCTAGGCTGAGGGATGATGGCCCACTGCTATAATAACCTTCTACTCCAAGAACTACCTTTAAGAATTTTTTAAATCAATTTTCTTGTAATTAATATTTCCCAAGGCAGATCAGCATCCACATCCCCAGTCTCTGATTTATGTACCAGTTTAAATCTTACCAAAGGGCAGGCTTCCCCTTTTGGAGATACAGCCTAAAATGCTATCTGAGAGCAAGTATGTAATACAACATGTATCGGACAACATGTCCGATTCAAATGCATTGCATTTAAGGTATGTCGAAATAACACAGAAATTTTAAAATCTCCTTCTTTAGGATTCAGAAAAGGCCGCTGATCCTGAAGATAAGAGAGATTTTAAAATCTGGTTTCTAAATTAGGGTGAAATATTCTATATTTTTATTTGAAATCTTAGGCTTAAACTCAAACAATAATAAATATGAATAATAATTGGGGGAATAGAAGGACAGGTTCTGTGGAGCTGGAATTCACTAAAAAGGGCTTTGCCATTTTAGAAGGCTTAAGAAGCTAAGTACAGAATCCCTTGATAGAGAGGAAAATTGTCCAGAAAAATAAATATTTCCAAATTAAAAGAGGTCACCTGTGGGATTGGAATCTTCTACATCCGAGCTACTTTCACAGATATCAAATGGTTGTTGAAAGAAGGAGAAATCAGCCCTGGGCAGATTAAACTGTAGAATGCAGACTGACACTGCAGTTAAAGACAATGTAGCAGTCAGGAGATTCTAGGTCTCACATCTGTGAAACCAAAACTAAATGTCAAATACAAGTGAGTTATCAGGAAGGCATAAGTGTAAAACTGCTGGTTGGCATAGTTCCCATTCTAGTAAGTTCTGTGCAAGAGCAGTGACTAGAAAACAATGAAAAATAGAAATATATCCCCAAGAGTAACAAGTTCTAAAAACCTGTCCCAGAAACATGAAAAGATAGCTAAAATGAATAAGGTTGTTCCTATGTACAAATCTATTTTTTAAACATTATATGATGACCAGATAATAACAAAGTGGGTGTAGCATGCGCTATCTTATTAGCACCTTGAGAAGGGTCAATAAACACCCAACACGGGTGCTACCCCTCCTGTTCACCTTGACTACTGTAAACATCATTGTTTGAAAAGTGATATTCCCCACTGAGCATAGAGAGGGTCTTTGAATCCTATTTAAAACACTGAACCCACACAGTCACTACCTATCAACTGGAGTTGGGTCCTAAGGTGATATCTATTTCCCATCTCCAGCTGAGAAATTCCATTTAGGGGAAAAAAAAAAAGTTGCTTGTAATTACAAACCAGTGGTTTTTCATTCATGTGTTATATTTTGCAAACACTAAAATACATACTTGAAATAGCTTTGAAAAATACCAGTTATCAATTAGAGCAACCTCCAATTAACCTATCCCTCATGCAATTCCCATGGGTAGCCATTGTTAAATATTTGGTGCAATCTTTTCTAGAACCTCTAGTGCAGTATATAATCTATCATGTTTCCTCAAGTCTAAATGACTCCATTCGAATTTGAAGCAATTTAAAAACTGGTTTCCTAAAGAAAAACCACAACAAACAAAACACTATAATGTTAGTGTAAAACAAATTATGACACTGCCAAATTTTAGTCATTAAAATTTGAAAATTGTGTGTTACAAATATATTATATATATAATATATATGCATTTTATATAAGCAAAATTTTATAAATCACAATCTTCTATATCTTGTGAGGAGTTCTAAAATATGGATTAAGTAACACAAATATACATATGTAAATCTCTTTTTTGCAGATGGTGCCAAGCATCTCATATATTTTTTTAAATCTACAGGTGAATCTCATGCTCCTTCTGGAAAGACCTCTGTCACAAAGTATCTTATTTTATCCTTTTATAAGAAGATATTTAACCAAAACTTTTCTACCACAATGTGTTCAAGTGTCTGTGATTTCCATAGCACTAGTTTCTTTCCTAAGGCTTAATCTAAGATTCCAAAAAAGTTTCAACAAAAAAGGAGTATATTATTTTACTTGTTACAAAATTAGTATATGGTAACAATATCCTGACAAACTAAAATTAGTGCTTTTCTATGATTAACTGTAGGTATTAAACAGAGTTGAAAACAAGATTCCGTTCCACCTTCAAACCCTCATGTATTTTCCTGACAAATATAGAAATGAATATTAATTTTCAACTTTCTGGAGGAGGCCAAGAAAGACTTATAACTTGCAGATATAACAGAGCTCAGAAATAGATAACACTGAATCATCAGAACAGAAGGTAGGCTGAAAAATGCACTCATTTTTTGCTTCCAGGAGATTACTTTAAACCCTCGCCCTAACTTTACAACAGAAGAAATGCAGATTGTTGATATGCATATAAAAGTTCTAATTCATTGGTACATATAATAATACAAATTAGGGCGCCTGGGTGGCTCAGTGGGTTAAAGCCTCTGCCTTCGGCTCAGGTCATGATCTCAGGGTTTTGGGATCGAGTCCCGCATCGGGCTCTCTGCTCAGCAGGGAGCCTGCTTCCTCCTCTCTCTCTGCCTGCCTCTCTGCCTACTTGTGATCCCTCTCTCTGTCAAATAAATAAATAAAATCTTTAAACAACAACAACAAAAAAAACAAATTAAAATGAGATTCCAAAAAATGAGATTCAATTTTATCCATTGGATTGTTTTTTAAAAACCCATCTAGGGCACACAAGACTCCCAAGACACAAACCAACTAGAAAATAGGAGAGTAACACCAGTAAAAGGCAGAGAAGGAAGCCCTGAACCCTCCTTCCCCCAACAAACATACCAATTCAGCAACAATTCACAGAAAAAATTCCCTTTGTGAGAAATCCAGAAATGAACTGAAAGGTTTCAGGGTGCCGGGAGAATGAGAAACCAGATTCACTGAAGACAGTAGGGAGAATTGAAACACCCTCTTGCCAGAGTCCCCATCCATATGATCAGAGACTCTCTAACCTCAAGTTTCACTCAGGGAGGAAAGGGATTGGTTCATGAGTCCAGCAAGGGTTCCCCAAAGAAACGGTTTCTGTCTTGAATTGGAGCTCTGACTGGTCCAGCATAAATTAGCCACCCAGGGGAAAACAGAGATGTTGACTTGGGCTGGTAGACACCATAGTTCCTCCCTGCTGCTTAGCATAGAATAGGTGGATGAAAAATCCCAGCTAAGTTTCCCCCTGAGAAGGAAAATAGTTGCTCTGTATGCCTAATGACCCAACTTCTCTAGGACCATACAAAGAATTATCATCTGCCTTACCAACCTTGAAGCTCTGACTAGGTCTGACAGTCTAGTAGCCTTGAGGAAAATGAAGGTGACAGTTTGGGCTGATAGACACCATAAATCCTACCTTTGCTCAACACAATTAGTGGATGAAAAATCCCAGCTCTTTGATCACTCTTGGACAAAGAAAGAGTTGACCCATGTGTCTAGTACCCCAACTTCTCCAGGGATGCCTAAAGAATTAGCTTCTGTCTTATCAGTTTTCACAGTTCTGATAGGTCAAGGGTAGAGGCCCTGAATCTCTGGCCAGGCTGACTGGTGGAGATCATTTCTGTACAAGGCTGCTCTGTGAAGACAGGGAGGGGTACATACTTTGTCTACTACAGACACCAACAAAGACATCAAGAAAAATGAGGAATCAGGCAAAGATATTACAAAGGAACAAGAAACATCTCCAGAAACCAACCTTAAAGAAAAAGGAGTTATATGATTTACCTAACAGAGAATTCAAAATAATTGTTATAATCACTGTGGTCAAGATAAAAAAAAAATTAACAAAGTGACAATCTCAACAAAGAGAGAATTTTTTAAAATACTGAGCAGAAATCATGGAGCTGAGAACACAACTCTGAACCACAGAATTCACCAGAAAAATTCAACAACAAAATAGAAGAAAAAGAAGAATTAGCAAACTCAAATATATGTCATTAGAAATAATTCAAAGGAGAAAAAGAAACCAAAAAAGAATGAAATAAGTTTAAGGGACATATAGGATATCAACAAGTCGATGTTTTACACATTATGGAGTCCCAGAAAGTGAAGAAAGAGAAAGGACTGGAAAGTTTATTCAAATTAATAATGACTGAAAACATCTCAAGTCTAGAGAAGGAAAGAGACATATAGATCCAGGAAGCTCAATGGAACCCCAAAAAAGATAAACCCAAATAAATTCAAACTAAGACATTTATGATCAAATTGTCAAAAGTCAAATACAAAGAGAGAACTTTGGAAGCAGCAAGAGGAAAGTGACTTATTACATACAATGGAACCACTATAACACTATCAGTAAATTTTTCAACAGAAACCCTGCAGAACAGAAGGTAATGGGTTAATATATTTATATTCAAAGTACTACAGGAAACAAAAAAAAAAAAAACCTGCCAACCAAGAATGTGATATACCACATTAACAAAATAAGGGATGAAAAAAAATCACACAATTATCTCAAGAGGTGCAAAATAAGGAGTATTTGACAAAACTAAATATGCTTTCATGATAAAAACTCTGAACAAACTAGGAATAGAAGGGATTACCTAAACATAACAATGGTCATATATGAAAAACTGACACGGGGTGCCCGCGTGGCTCAGTTGGTTAAGCGGCTGCCTTTGGCTCGTGTCATGACCCTAGGATCCTGGGATCAAGCCCCACGTCAGGCTCCCTGCTCTGCCTGCTGCTCTGCCTGCTTGTGTGCTCTCTCTCTCTCTGTCAAACAAATAATACAACGTTTAAAAGAAAAAAGGAAAGCCCACAAATAACATCTTACTCAAAAGCTTTCCCTTTAACATTAAGAAAAAGGCAAAAATGCCCACTCTCACCACTTCTATTTCGCCTAGTACTGGAAGTCCTATATGGAGCAATTATGTAAGAAAAAAATAATAAAAGGCATCTAAATTGTAAAAGAAGTAAAATTGTTCCTATTTGCACGTAACATAATTTGTATGTAGAAAACCCTAAAGACTTCATTAAAAATACTGTCAGAATAAATAAATTCAGTAAAGCAGCAGGATATAAAATCAACATATAGGAATCAGTTGCATTATTATATACTAAAATTGACTATCTGAAAAGGAAATTAGGAAAACAATATCATTTATGATAGCATCAAGAAGAATAAGATACATATAAATAAAATTAACTAAGGTAGTGAAAGACTTATATACTGAAAGCCACAAAATACTGATGAAAGGAATTAAACAAGATACAAACAAACAGAAAGATATCCCTGTTCATGAACTGGAAGACTAGTACTATTAAAATGTTCACACTACCCAAAATAACTTACAGATTTAATGCAACCCCTATTAAAATGCTAATGGCATTTTTTTAGAAAAATAGAAAAAAATTCTAAAATTCATAAGAAACCACAAAAGACAAAAATAGCCAAATCCATCTTAAGGGAAAAAAGTAAAGCTAGAGGCATCAAACTTCCATTACAAAGCTATAGTAATTAAAATAGTCCTTGCTCATGCTCTCTCTCTTAAATAAACAAATAAAATCTTTTAATAAAAAAAAATAATAAATAAAACAGTATGGTACTGGTGTAAAGATAGACACATAGACCAATAACAGAATAGAGAGTCCCAAAATAAATCCATGCATATATAGTCAAATGACCTTTGACAACTGCGCTATGATTACATAATGTGGAATGGATAGTGTTTTCAACAAATGGTGCTGGTGATATCTACATGCAAAAGAATGAAACTGGACCCTTATCTTACACCACAAACAAAAATCAACTCAGATGAATTAAACTCAAACATTATACCTGAAACTGTAAAACTCCTGGATGAAAACAGAGGAAAAAACCATTATATTAGTCTTGGCAATGATTTCATGAACATGACAGTAGAAGTACAGGCAACAAATACAAAAATAAACAAATGGGACTACATCAAACTAAAAAGCTTCTGCACAGCACAGGAAGCAATCAGCAGAATGAAAAGGCAGACTGTGGAGTGGGAGAAAATATTTGCAAACCATATATCTGATAAAGAGTTAATCTCCAAAAGAATATGAGGAACTCTTGCAACTCGCCTGGGTGGCTCAGTGGGTTAAAGCCTCTGCCTTCGGCTCAGGTCATGATCCCAGGGTCCTGGGATCGAGCCCCACATCGGGCTCTCTGCTCAGCGGGGAACCTGCTTCCTCCTCTCTCTGCCTGCATCTCTGCCTACTTGTGATCTCTGTCTGTCAAATAAATGAATAAAATCTTTAAAAAAAAATTTAATACAACTCAATAGTAAAGCAACTACTAACTCAGTTTTTTAAAAGGTGCAAAAGATGTGACCATAACAAATAGCATGGAGGACAAGGGGCGTTAGAGAGGAGTAGGGAATTTGGGTAAATTGGAAGGGGAGGTGAACTATGAGAGACTATAGACTCTGAAAAACAGTCTGAGGGGTTTGAAGTGGCGGGGGGGTGGGAGGTTGGGGTACCAGGTGGTGGGTATTATAGAGGGCACGGCTTGCATGGAGCACTGGGTGTGGTGAAAAAATAATGAATACTGTTTTTCTGAAAATAAATAAATTGGGGGAAAAAAAAAAAAGATGTGACCAGATATTTCCCCCCAGAAAGACATATAATGGCCAGCAGATATATAAAGAAATTTTCAACCTCACTAGTTATCAAGGAAATGAAAATCAAAAGCAAAATGAGATATCATCTCTCAGGCATCAGGATGGCAAAATAAATCAATAAATAAAATAAAACCAGGTGCAGACAAAGATGTGGAGAAACCAGAACCCTTGCTCATTCTTGGTGGGAATGCAAAATGGTGCAGCCACTGTGGAAAGTACAGAGGTTCTTCAAAAATATTAAAAATAAAACTACCATATGATCCAGCAATCCCACTTCTGGATATTTATCCAAAAGAGTCGAAATCAGCATCTTGAAAAGATATTAGCCCTTGACGTGCATTGTAGCACTATTCACAATCACCACAATGTGAAGCATCCTAAATGCTCATCAATCAATGAAGAGATAAAGAAGTATGGTATATACATGCAATAAAACACTATTCAGCCTTTTAAAAGAAGGAAATTCTGCAATATGTAACAATAAAGATGAACATTAAAGATTATAGTAAATATAATAAGTCAGGCACAGAAAGACAAATACTGAGGATTCCACTTATATGAGGTATTTAAAATCGTTACATTCATAGCATCAAAGATTGGAACAGTGGTTGCCATGGACTATGGGGAGTGGCTAATCAATGAGCATCAACTTTCAGTTAAGCAAGAAGAATGAGCTCTAGAAATCTGACATGCAACATAGTATCTGTAGCCAACAATAATGTATTGTACACTTAAGAAATCTACGAGATTAGATTTCATGTCAAATGTTCTTAACCACAATAAAGATTTTTTTATTTAAAAAAAGAGAAAATTTAGCCACTGGGTCTCCTAGGAAAAAAAGTACTCAAATATAGTCATGGTTATTAAAAATCCCCTTTTTAAATCTTTTCTATTCAGAATCCTACAAATAAAAATAGGAACACTTTAAGGAGGAAGAGAGAGACACTAACTAAAAGCCTCACTGAGAGATCAGTTCACAAATGTACAGGCCACACAAGACAATGAAAACAAAGAACTAGAATTAGATCAAAATATGTTCAAAATAATAAGAGATTTTAAAATGAACAGAAACCATAAAAAAACAAAATATCCTAGCATGTATATTCATTTTCTAGGACTGCCATAACAAATACCCCAAAATGGGTGGCTTAAACCACATTTCTTTTTTAGCAATTCTGGAGGCTCAAAGTCCAAGGTTTGGTTTTTTTTAAGACTCTCTCCTTGAGGACAGGTGGCCATCTTTTGTTTTCACAGTCAACTCCCTGTGGTCGCAGTTGGTGTCCTAATCTCCTTTTCTTGTAAAGACACCAGTCATACTGGATTGACCTCATTTTACCTTAATTTTACCTTATGACCTCATTTTACCTTATTTTCCCATATGACCTCATTTTACCTTAATTACCTCTTTAAAAGCCCGGTTCTCACATACAGTCACTTTCTGAGGTACTGGGGGTTAGGACTTAAACACATGAATTTAGGAAGAACATAATTAAGCCCACAAATAGCATAGAAGGATGAAAAAGGCTGACTTGACAATAAAATGAAATAAAACAAAACTTAAGGAAATGATGAATACCAGCTGAAGTTATAATTCAACAGATAGGTTAAATGGCAGGAGTTCAGTTCAGAGTTTTGATAGAGAATGAGTGACCTGGGAAACACCTGTGGATAATACATAATACAGCACAGAGAAACAAAACGATGTAGAATGAGAAGTTGAGAGCAAAAGAGAATGAGATGAATTGGTAAAATTTATATTGTACTGAAATGACAGTATGGAACTAAGGAAAAGTCAGTGTCTAAAGAAATAATAGTTGAGAATTTCCCAAAATTCACAAAAGATGTTAATTTTAAAATTTGGGAATCCCCCCAAATCCTAAGCAAGACAAATGAAAAGAAATCCCCAGTTAGGCATATCGTAGTGAAATGTGGAACTTCAAAACACAGAGATCTTAAAAGCAGTGATGAAGGGGAAAGCATCATTGTCTAGAAAAGAATAAAAATTATGAAATTAGGAAGACATCAGTAGCAATAGATGCAACAGAACATCAGAATAACATCTTCAGGGGCGCCTGGATGGCTCAGTGGGTTAAGCCTCTGCCTTCGGCTCAGGTCGTGATCTCAGGGTCCTGGGATCGAGCCCCATGTCGGGCTCTCTGCTCAGCGGGGAGCCTGCTTCCCCCCTCTCTCTGTGCCTGCCTCTCTGCCTACCTGTGATCTCTCTCTCTATGTCAAATAAATCTTTAAAAAAAAAAAAAAAGAATAACATCTTCAAAGTGCCAAAGGAACATGAGTGTTACTGCTAGTTCCACATCCTGCTATGCCGTCATTCAAAAAGAGAAGGCAAAAGAAAAAGAAAATAATCTTGAGTGTATTTATCCCAAAAAGTTAATCATGATTAGATCTATTGTAGATTATTTTTATTTATTCTTTGTTTTTGTATTTTAAAATTTTCTATAATGAACCAATGTTGCTTTAAGCATCTAACATTTTAACATTAGCAATGAACATTAAACAAAATAACACTTAAACAATTACTGCATATAATTAATATGTAATACATATTACATATATAAAGTGAAAAAGAATTTTATAGTCATTTTCTCCATTTTAATCAAATGTCATTTTTCTTGATGTATTACATCTCAGATCCCGTTAAAATAAGTATTTATTCAAAGGCTTCTATTCTTTTCCAATAAAATTTGTGACCCCAAAATAACAACTTAAAACAAGAAGTGGGACAGCAACTTGGAATTCCGGGTAATGGAATTATGATGTTTTGTTGGCAAAATGCTACCAAACGGACAAAGTACAGAACTTTGAGTTTGAGATGTCTTCTCCGGATCTCTCACTGATGGGGTGTATCTTCCAGCATGGGCCTCCTACGTCAGCAATCAGCGTGGCCCCAAGGAAGCTTCTTGGGATTTCAGACTCAGTTCATCTTGTTCGTTTCAAAGTTACCTTCTTGTAATTACCTTCGCTTTCAGTTTCTATCATTTGTTTACTAACATCTTGATTTTTTTTTTAATATATGTGGAGTTAATTATAGACTGACTGCTGTTGCTACAGCTTTCCTTTCAAAACAATACTCTATATACAAAACAATATTTGAAAATAAAATCAGTAAAAAATAATTACACCACAATTACATTTCACTAGCACTTTTTAATTTTTTTAGAGATTTATTTATCTGAGGGAATGAGGGGCAGCAGGAGAGAGAGTAAGACTCTTAAGCAGACTCCCCATTGAGCGCAGAGCCCGACAGAACCCACAGGTCATGACCTGAGCCAAAACCAAGAGTCTGACACTTAACGGACTGCCACCATGGCACACCCATGAGCACTTTTAAAATAACAAACCATCATGATTAACTATCATGATCTAAAGGGTTACAGTCTTCATTATCATTTCTTAAATTTGGGGCAATTATCAAAATAGGTCAGGACAAATAACTTGGCCAATTTGCCTTTTGGTGTTTCGTTGGAATATGTCATATTTTAGAAAAATCATACCATCTTTTCTTCACCCAAAAATTATTTTTATGTAAGTATAAAGCTCTGACCTCATAATTTTCAATGTTTCATTGCAATTTAACCCGCTTTGGGGTTCTAGCAGAATCCTGCTGTTTTCCTTGCAGTAAAATGACTTTAAAATAACTTTTCAGCTCATACTTGGTGAGCACAGAAGACGACTTGCTTTAAAAATTCTCTAATCAGGGGCGCCTGGGTGGCTCAGTGGGTTAAGCCACTGCCTTCAGCTCAGGTCATGATCTCAGCGTCCTGGGATCGAGTCCCGCATCGGGCTCTCTGCTAGGCAGGGAGCCTGCTTCCCTCTCTCTCTCTCTGCCTGCCTCTCTATCTACTTGTGATTTCTCTCTGTCAAATAAATAAAATCTTTAAAAAAAAAAAAATTCTCTAATCAATCTGTAAGACACTCTTGAGAATTTCAAGTTACTGTGTGAATTCCTTGCGTGCCGAGATTTGTAGGAATTTATGGACATTTTCCTCCTGTTGTTTTCTATCAAATGATTCCCAGTTTATTAATTTGCAATCTTTATTCATGTTGGGTAAGTATGAAAAAAAATAATCTCAAAGGGAGAAGCTTCACATAAAGTTGTCAGGTAGGAATTTATTTCAGCTCCTACTTTGTTGATATTTCCTTAAAAGTATTTCTCCTCCATGATTTTACAGAAAGGTTCCACTTTCCAAATAAAAGAAGACCTGACAGTGTGTGGGCTGATTTTAAAAGGAACACTTCATCTTGCATGATTGAAGAGAAATAAGAATAACGAAGAAATAGTGATAGATTGTGACCAGAATGCTTTCCCCTTCCCTCTTTCAGACACAAAATCTGAGTAACAAATACTTCACTCATACCCATGGCATTACATCCAAACTGTTCAGGTGCCTCTTTTGCTCTTTATTAGTTTCTAAAAGGGTCTATCAATAAGGGAAATTTATGTTCTAATCTCTTCCACCCCAGAATACCAAATCTTTCCGAAGGTCATGATTTTCTTTAAGTCCCAAAGAAATGTTAGTAGATGCTGATAAAAAGAGATTAACTACGGTGGAAAAGGTCAGGTGCTCAGCACCTGATTAAAACACTATGTCAATGTAATACAGTAGTCAAGGTACACCTTTCAGATAAATCAGAAGCAGGAAAATAGTGGTATGTTTTCAATACCCTCTGGTTATGAGCATTCTGATTTCACAAGCTTGTGGGAGGTCCTATGGGTAATGGAGTGACTTGCAGCCTTAAAAAAAAAAAAAAATCCATTGCAAGAATCTTATTTATGCATTGTGAACCACCACATAAAAATAAATACAGTGCCGATCCTTCATTCATATGTACCATTACTGATATTATCTACCCCATTCTTTCTTTCTTTCTTTTTTTTTCTTGTATGCTTTTGAGATCCTTATTAGCTTAGAGTGTGACCTACTAACTGTGGCCTTGGACAGGTTGTTTACTCTCCCTGCATCTCAGTCTTTTCACTCCAAGTTCACAAAGTTAAATCAGATGACATTTGTGAAGTTCTTCACATCCAGAGCTCTCAGTGCATGTAATTCCTTTCTGTCCACACCACTCTTTGCCTTTTATTTAGAGTCTATGCTCATATTACGTTGACCAAAAACAAAATTAAATGTATCAAAGAATTAAACACAGACACAGATATGAGAGCTGGCCATAGTAATGATTCTTCATTTACCAGAGGTGCCTGCATCTAGGGCTGGTCAGGTCATGCTTCTCATCACCTTGTGACGTGTTTGCAGATGCGTTATAAACAAATGTGACACACGCAGCAGTTTAAAAACTGCTTGTGTGTTGGGCTTGCCTTCCTGCTGCTGGGAACTCCCGCTTGTGACTTTTGGAACCCTGCCACCATGTCAACAAACCTGTACAAGCCTGCTGGGCCCTTGTGGTCCATCTGACAGCAGGAACCAACAGACAAACACGTGAGTTAGACCATCATCAGGCATGTCAGACTATGGCCCCATAAGACGGGCTAAAGAATACTCAGCCAACCCAGCCTCAACTGCTGACCCACAGATCCAGGAGCAAATAAAAGGGATGTTCTACAGTGTTTTTGAGCCATTAAGTAGGTTGGCTTTAAGCCACTAAATTTTGGGGTGATGTACTATGTAGCTCTTTAAACTGCGTGGTTATCTTCAACCTTGTACTAAAACATTAATATAATTTGTTAATCTGTTTGCAAAGAGACAGATTAAGGAAATCCTTCACCAGGGGAAATGGGAGTCAAGGACTTTTTTCAGGAAATTCATGTAGCTCAAGTCCTTGATGACTGAGCTCCTTAGCAATATATTATCGGTGTCTAATTCAAAAATACTCTCCCTTTTCTGACAATATTAACAAAGACGTTTTATTAATTAATTAATTAATTAAATTAAACTTTAATTAAATTTTTAAAATTCAAATTAAATTTTAAATATTTAATTAAATAAAATTTTAATTAAATAAATATTTAATAAGTAAATATTAATAAATATTTAATCAAATAAAAAATTTAGATTTAAATCAAATTTTTAAATATTTAATTAAATAAAATTAATTTTACTAATTAATTAATATTAATTAATATTAACAAAGAATATTTTATTCTCAGGTTACTCCCTAGACAGACTGTGACTGAGCAACTGGGTTGTAATTTTTCTTGAAGAAAAAGGCAAACGATTTTTAAAAGGAAATGGAGACCTATCCCCAGAGTGAGCAAAGGGAAAATATTAAGATACCATCTCAAAAACTTTTGAAGCGTATATAGGTTAAGTAGATAAAATAATTCTGGTAACATAGAAAAAATGAAGTTCTAACAGGTTCACTTTCCATTTAAAAAGACTATCACTGATTTTCCTGGATACCTTAATTTACAGAGAAACATGATCCAAAGAGGCAATTTTTTTTTTTTTAAAGATTTCACTTATTTGTCAGAGAGAGAGGGAGAGAGAGCGAGCACAGGCAGACAGAATGGCAGGCAGAGGCAGAGGGAGAAGCAGGCTCCCCGCCGAGCAAGGAGCCCCACGTGGGACTCGACCCCAGGACGCTGGGACCACGACCCGGGCGGAAGGCAGCCGCTCAACCAACTGAGCCACCCAGGCGTCCCCAAAGAGGCAATTTTTGAAGTATGGGTTATAAGGGACTTCATGAGAAATCTGGGCAATAAAATATACATATAGGGTCTAAACAAAAATAAAAGTGTCTTAAAATAATTATCTACAAGACTACTGGATTTAACTATAACTTGATCCAAGATGTGTTTCGATGTGTTTAATTAGAGGGCAAAAGGCTAGAAAACAAGAGTATGTGTTCTTGGTCAGACCCATCTTTTTCTGTACCTGGTAAAGACAGGACCTGTTAAGTCAATGCGTAAGAGGAGTTTGCCCAGCTGACACCTCCCTTTCATGCAGATGGAAACATTAGAACCTGATGTGACTGAACATTCAACCGTGTGCCTAGGTGCCTTCATTCACACTCACACTCACCCTTCTGATAATCTGACTTCCACTACTCTCTTCCTAAGGGAAACCACTTGGGCTGACCCAACGTCCAGTCTTCCTCACATTTGTTGCCTTCTCCTAAAATAATAAATTCACCTTCCTATTGAGAGATGAAAAGCATATTTAATTTTCTTATACAATAAAAAATTTAGTATCTCTTGTAAAGGTAATTTCTGTAGTAGAACCCGCTTTTCTCTTTAGATTTCATTTTAGGGGGTAGTATTTTGCTTTATCACATTTATGTCTTTTTTTTTTTTTTTTTTTTTTGTAATATTAAAGAATTTGGGGCTTGGAAGAGACATTAGAAGTCATCAGGTTTAAGCAGTCACCCAAAGCAGGAGTGTCTCCTATATTTTCCCTAACAAGTGTTTTTTTCTGGTAGGTCCTTGAACACGTTAATGGCAGGAAACGGACTCGCAGCTATACTGACAAAAGAGTTACTTTAATTTCAGACGGCTTCAGTAGTTAAACAGCTCTTACGTTAAGCCCAGACTGATTCTCTATAACTGTGATCCATTCATCTTTTCTCTTTTCTGTCCTCCGGCACTACACAGATTAGGGCTACTCCCAATTGTACATGACAGCTCTTCAAGTATTTGAAAATAGTGATAACATTCCCTAGGCTAAAACCCAGATTTAACAGTTCCTCCCATAAAAGAGTCAGAAAACCCTTTATCAGTGACGTCTGGCCGCCAAATGCATGCAGACAGCCAATGAAGCTTTTAGCATGTGGACTGGGAAGTGATCGAAGTATCTTAGACCTGGTCTGATACTACAAAGCAGTACCGTTTTCTTCCTTATTTTGGAAAACACTTTTTATAATGGCATTAGCTCTTTTAGCACTCATGACACATTAGAGATTCCCATTTAGCCTTCAGTCACCTAAAACTTTAAAAGCCCTTACAAAACAAACTTCTATTAAGAACACAACCTATATTTTTCTGGTAAAATCTAAGAGTATGATTTAGAGTTATCCCTAACTCTACTCTTGTTATTTTCAATCCACCACTCTAGTGTATAGAGCTGCTGCTGCTTTTTTTTTTTTTTTTTTTTTTTTTTTAGATTTTATTTATTTATTTGAGAGAGAGGGAGAGACAGAGAGCATGAGCTGGCGGAAGGGCAGACCAGGAGGGAGAAACAGGCTCCCCGCTAAGCAGGGAGCCTGATGTGGGTCTCCATCCCAGGACCCTGGGATCATGACCTGAGCCAAAGTCAGATGCTTAATCAATTGAGCCACCCAGGCGCTCTTGGAGCTGCTTCACTGACCGGCGGATAGGCCAGGGGTGATCCTGAGCCCAGTGCCACACCATTAGAGGCTGCTAAGGGTCTTCTGGCTCTTGGCCTTTTTAACATGTGCTTCTTCATGGTATCCTAAAACCATAACACTCTCTGCTTTTCTTCAGTATAAAAAAATGAATCGCTATCCCAGAGGCACTGGGTTTCTGGCAAAAATCTTCCTTGTTTAACAGAGAACGCAATGTACCCTGAGAGTCTGCTAACATCTGGTGTATAAAGGTTGATTTTTATTTTTAAAGGAGGCTCCACACTGAGAGTGGAGCCCAATACCAGGCTTGAACTTGTGACCCTGAGATCAGATCTGAGCCGAAATCAAGAGTCGGACACTTAACCGAGGGAGCCACCCATGTACCCCAAAGGCTGATTTAAAAATATATATATATACATTTTCCACACACTATATTAATTACACACCAAACTCATTCTATAAAGTAGGTATTACCATTTTCACTTTACACGTGGAAAAAACTCAATGTAGCTAAAAGTGTAGGTTCTGTGGAGTCATCAAGCCTGCATCTGAATTCCGACTGCCTCATCTATCAGCCAGCGGACAGTTGGCAAAATCCTTAACCACTGTCAGTGGTCTCTCTTCCTAAGATTTTCATGAGAAATAAGTAAAATGATGTATATATATCATAACATATATAACAGTAGTAGGAAAATAGTAAGGTCTTGATAGGTATTATCTGTAATTCTTATAGCCTCAGACGAGAGAGTTAAAAAAGTGGCAGAGACAGGACCCTAAAGCAGAGTTTGTCTGATCCCAAAACAACTACAAATACGTACAGTCAAGGAAACAGAGAACTAATTTTACTTTTCCCCTAGCAAATATAATTTATCTTCCTGACCATACCCTTCAATACAGTAAAAAATAAAGATAGGATTTGAGATTAATAAAAGGAATAATGGACATAGCCCAGTTAGAGATTTTATAGTGACAACTTAAAGACAAAAACCAGTCTAAGAACTAGGTCACAGGAAAGATGAGTTACAAAGCAGACAAGAAGTAGCTCAAGGCAGGGAGTTTGTGAGGCAGCAACAAATTCATTTGCTGTCCAGTAGTTGAGGGTGAAATCTAAACAACATTTTGATTTTTTTTTAACATTTTGATTTTGATGGGTTCTATGCGTTATCCTGGTTCTTAATACACCCTTGACCCTCCTGAGCTTTAGACAGCCACCGACATTTTCATAAGACTAACCCTCAAAAAGTTAAATTATTCATTAGCATTACATATTAACAGACACGTCAATATTACTAAAGATAAAAATCTCAAAAGAAGACATACAAATGGTCAACAAGTATTAAAAAAATGTTCAACATCACTAATCATCAGGGAAATGTAACTCAAAACCACAATGTGATATCACTCCACACCTGTTAGAATAGCTGTCATCAAAAAGACAAGAGATAACAAGTACAGGCCATGATGTGGAGAAAAGGGAATGCTTGTACACTATTAGTAGGAATGTAAATTGGTACAATGATCATGGAAAACAGTATGCAAGTTCCTCAAAAGATTAAAAATAGAAGTACCATATGATCCAGTAATCCTGTGTCCAGGTATATACCCAAAAGGAAAGAAATCATCATCTCAAAGAGATATCTATGCTCTCATATTCATGGCAGCATTACTCACAGTAGCCAAGATATATGGAAACAAACTAAATGTCTATCAAAGTTTAAATGGATAAAGAAAATATGGCGAGTAGATAAAGAGATAGAGATATGTTCAGAACAGAATATCATTCAGACTTTAAAAAGAAGAAAATCTTGTCATATGTAACAACATGGATTAATTTTGAGGAAATAATGATAAGTGAAATAAGTCGGGCACAGTAAGACAAATACCACATGATCTCAATTACATGAGGAATTTAAAAAGTTGAACTCATAGAAGCAGAAAGTAGAACCAGGGGCTAGGGGAGGGATAAATGGTGAAATGTTGATTAAACAGTACAAAGTTTCAGTTATGCAAGAGGAATGTGGTCCAGAGATCTAACCTACAGCAATGTGATTATAGTTAACAGTAAGTAGTATTGTATCCTTAAAATTTGCTGCGAGTAGATCTTACCAGACACAAGGGGGCACACATGCGTACAAAAGGTAGCTATGTGAGATCATAGATACTTTAATTAGCTTGATTGTGGTAATCATTTCACAGTGTTTACATTTATCAAATCACCACATTGTACACCTTAAACATATACAATTTTTGACGATTATAATTCTATAAGGCTGGGGGCAGGATATGAAGAGAAAAATATGTAATTATCTACTTTATGGTTTTTAATAAAAAGATCGATTTCCATGTTGTAGCAAAGTTGAGGGAATAATATTAAATACATAATCACTGGAAGAAAATACAACAAAAATGTACATCTAGAGCAAGGTAAAGTAAAATAAAAGGATAGATCGTAAACTTCACTCATTTTGGTTCGTAGATTATGAAGACAATGAGAAACAAGAACAGAAATTGTGTTCTTCAAAGTCAACAGAAAGGAGCATTCTTCCACTATCAGATATAGGTCAGACTAATGTGCATTTAATCACTGAGCACTCATTTGAAAATATGATAAAGAATCAAGAACTCAGAAGTAGAGCAAGCCCCCCACAAAACTTACTTTCCAAAGAATAATTCCCAGCTACATATTCTTTCATTTTAAATAAACAGCAATGTCAATATTCTCCTATAAAGTGCAAAGTCTTCTAAATAAAATCAGATTTTAAAGTTCTGAACTTTACTTAAAGTCTGTGTAATACTGGAGCTCAAATAATGATGCACGATCAGGGCTTCTCTAGACACTGAGATCAAAAGACAGTGAGATATCACAGCTCTGTTAAAAACCAGGTAGAGGGGCGCCTGGGTGGCTCAGTGGGTTAAGCCGCTGCCTTCGGCTCAGGTCATGATCTCAGGGTCCTGGGATCGAGTCCCACATCGGGCTCTCCGCTCAGCAGGGAGCCTGCTTCCTCCTCTCTTCTCTGCCTGCCTCTCTGCCTACTTGTGATCTCTTTCTGTCAAATAAATAAAATCTTAAAAAAAAAAAAACAGAACAACATAGACAAATCTCTCCAGAGCATGACAACAGAAGGAACCTCTTCTCTTCCAACTGTGGCTTAAAGTCAAATGATCAAAGGATACCGTAAAAGATACTTCATTCAATTGAATCCAGCCTGTCTTTCTTCTGCCTGACAACTAGGATGGTCCTATGGAAAGACTAAGTCATGTACAGTTCTGGTGATATCCATAAGAAATTTTTTAATGTACCTAAACTGACCCAAAAAAATGTGTAAAACGGTCTCAGTAGCCTCTCAGATGTCTCATTACACAAGCAAACTTCACTACATAAAATAGAAGGAATTAACTAAAATTGGGTGTATAAAAATGAGTCATAAACTTGATTTAGGAATACGGAAAGGAGTTCACCTGTGGGTTCCTTTAAAAAAAGTAGGCACCCAAAGACGTATCTCAGTATGAACAATACCATCTTGGAAACTAATCTCAAACCAAGGACCCAGGGTCACCTGAGTGTCTCCGAAGGCCAAGCCCTTCAGCAGGAAGCTCAGGACACTTCTAACTTCTGCGCCCCTGCGAAGGGGCAGCCAGTCTCGTTTCACTAGAGTCGTAAATACACTGCGAAGTAGTTACCACTTTTTAATGTGCTAAGTGGCACGTCTGTGGAGAAAAGTAAATTAACAACAACAACAGCGCATCATGACTGAAAGGGTTGCATCAGCTTCCAGCCAGTTAGAGGTTCCTCTGCAGCGCTGGAGTGAGGAGAGCCAGCCGTGGCTATCTGATGCACTTGGGGTTTGAACCTTGGGTAGGCCAACGTAATGCTCACCCATCCAGGGAGCTAAAGCAACACAGGAACCAACATGGAAAACTTATTCTGCCCAGCCAAGTCGATACCTGGCACCTTCAGACTGTAGATGTTAAGGCACTGGTGGGAAATAAAAAAATACCTCCATGTTGTCCAAAGAGCACGCATCTACCACTCTCACTCGGAGTAACAACTTCCGGCTATAAAGTCGCTTTATATTTTCATCCTCTTTGTAAACTCCCCATAGCAGAGAAATGCTGACAAGTATGATGAGCGAGCTGAAAAGTTTTGAAAGGCTGACCCAAGCTAAAGAACAAATTAATAAAACATGGGCAGTAAACACGGCAGCTCTGTAGATAACATCACTCCAGGAAAAGTCATTCAAAATACACAGCTAACTAATGTGTGGTGTGGGCAGTAGTGTTCCTTTTTGAGGGGTAACGGCCTGCCGTGGTACCACAGTACTGAAATATCGCCAGATTTTCCTGCATGTAGTTATTCATCTCTGGTTGCCATTTAGGCGACTAAGATTATGTTAATTCGGTCGGTTCCCTGCAGTATCACTTAAAATGTCTCCCTTAGAGTCGCCTGGGTGGCTCAGTCAGTTAAGTGTCTGACTCTGGCTCCAGTCATGATCCCAGGGTCCTGGAATCCAGCCCCACATTAGGCTCCCTGCTCCGCCCACAGCCTGCTTCTCCCTCTCCATCACTTGTGCTCTCTCACACTCACTCTCTCTCAAATAAATAAATGAAATCTTAAAAAAAAATGTATATATATATATATGTATGTAAAAAGGCAATTACAATGCAATATGGTTATGTAACAATGTGGACGGTGCCTGATATTACAGGAATATATACAAAGAGCATTTTTCCTGACCTTGAACTATGAGGGAAGTTTCCCCAGAGGAAGTGGCAGCTAAGCAGAGATCAGAAGAGCTATGGATAACCAATGGGAAGAGGGAGTGGCAGAGGGGTAGAGGGATTTATTTGAAGACCCACGGGTGAGAAAGCAAATCCATGAAAGAAGTTCACTTTGGATGGAGCTTAGTTTTTTGGCAAAGGAACAAAAGAGCCGAATAACAAGGTAAGTGGAGCCACATTATGTAGAGCCTTATAAACCATGGGAAGAACTTGGGCTTTATTAGGAAGACACTGACAATCCACCGCCAACTGGTAAGCAGGACTATCTGCATTTTAGAGGAATCACCGCAGTGTGGAGAATGAAGGCGAAGGGGCAGCTGCCGCAGAAATCCAAGGAAGAAACAACAGGCGAGGAGCTGTGAGGCCGGGCCTAAGTAGATGGATTTGAGAAATCCTTCGCAGGTAGAATCAGAGACTTTGTGATCTGCTGTGTGTAGGAGATAAGGGAAGGAAGGAAAGAACGAACAATATCAAAGTGTCTGGCCTTAGCGGCTGGTTGGTAACCGCGCCATTCCCTGGCATGGAACAGAGGAGGCTAGCGGGGCTGGGCCGTGCGGAGTGAAAGGAGTTCAGCTGCAGAGTTACGTTGCTTGAGTTGTTGAACACTCAGAGAGATATTCACAGGTACTTACATACGTTAGTATGACATGAAACACAGAAGAAAAATTGAGGATAAATAGACACATTTTAGAACTGCCCATGCAAAAATCGCCATTTAAGCCAAGAAGGTGGGTCTCCCACCAGGAGGCTGCATAGACTAAGAAAATCTGATTAGAAACCTAAGTGACGAGGGCGCCTGGGTGGCTCGGTGGGTTAAGCCGCTGCCTTCGGCTCAGGTCATGATCTCAGGGTCCTGGGATCGAGTCCCATATCGGGCTCTCTGCTCAGCGGGGAGCCTGCTTCCTCCTCTCTCTCTCTCTCTGCCTGCCTCTCTCTGCCTACTTGTGATCTCTGTCAAATAAATAAATAAAATCTTTAAAAAAAAAAAAAGAAAAGAAAAGAAACCTAAGTGACGACAGCCAGAAGAACACTGAAGAGCAGGACCGTGGGACAAGAGAATCAAGAGAGGTGGGACATGTATGGAATTCGAAACCAAGAACGGAGGAGCATTTCAGGAAGGGAGGAATGGTGGTAAGTGCCGAGTGCCAAGTGCTGGAGGGAGAGGTCAAGTCACACGAAGACTGACAGGTCTCCCTTTGTCGTCTGACAAGAAGATCAGAGGGGACCAAGCGGATTTGCGACCCACATGGACTCATGTCAAGACTTGTGGCAAAGAGTAAGACGGAAACGGGTGCGAAAGCCTCTTAGTGAGAGAGAGAGAGAGAATTGCCACGTTGCTAGATGACAGAATGAAAGAAGTACGAGGTGAGTGCCAGACGGCTCCAAGGATTTGATGTGAGGACGGAGGTGTGGTCCAAGATTAATTTTTAAATAATCTTTTTTTTTTAAGATTTTATTTATTTATTTGACAGAGAGAAATCACAAGTAGATGGAGAGGCAGGCACAGAGAGAGAGAGGGAAGCAGGCTCCCTGCTGAGCAGAGAGCCCGATGCGGGACTCGATCCCAGGACCCTGAGACCATGACCTGAGCTGAAGGCAGCGGCTTAACCCACCGAGCCACCCAGGCGCCCCCAAGATTAATTTTTAAAGAGAGAATAACAAATCTGCACTGCACACTAACAGACATCTGTCACAAAGAATATGTTGCTTCTACCCTCTTTTGAAACATTAAAGGGAATTTTTGCTTCATTCTGCAAAGTAAAAGAATATTCCTATGGCTCTGTTATGCTTTCTTTGATTAGAGATATTGTGCCATTACAAGTTGAGAGGATTTTATCCTATCTTTTTACATTTCCACTTTCTAGATAATTCTTACTTCCCGAAATAAAATTCCAGCTCATTTCCTACCAAAAGTATATACACATAAATCAGTGTATCATACACGGCTCATGAGGAAGTGTTAAGTGATTTTAGTAAGAATTATTTGCCCATGTGCAAGCGACAGTAAAAACTGCCAAGTCTGGAAATAGTTTTAAATACAAATACTTTCTCATGCCTAACTAAAAGAGCATTACACCATTATTCCTAAATTGAAGTGGTATATGGCACCTATAATCTGATGACTCTATGATCTGTACTGTGCTAAAGAAAGAAACTGAAAAATCAAACAGCGTTTTAGCTACCCCTATAGTCAAAAGAGTATGAGAACTGGAAGAGATTATGCTGAGTGAAATCAGTCAAGCAGAGAGAGTCAATTATCATATGGTTTTACTCATTTGTGGAGCATAACCAATAGCATGGAGGACAAGGGGCGTTAGAGAGTAGTAGGGAATTTGGGTAAATTGGAAGGGGAGGTGAACCATGAGAGACTATGGACTCTGAAAAACAGTCTGAGGGGTTTGAAGTGGCGGGGGGGTGGGAGGTTGGGGTACCAGGTGGTGGGTATTATAGAGGGCACAGCTTGCATGGAGCACTGGGTGTGGTGAAAAAATAATGAATACTGTTTTTCTGAAAATAAATAAATTGGGGGAAAAAAAAAAAAAAGAGTATGAGAAGTTGTTTGAACATAATCTTCCTTCAGCAGGTTCACCAAGCAAAATATTTACCTTTCCTGTAACAAATAAAAAAAAATTGATTTAAGGAAAAAAATTCATAGAATTCTATACCTAAAAAAAATTAAGACACTACTGACCAACTATGTTTTCTCTGGTCACAAGGCAGAAATTTAAACCATCCTTAAAAGACAACAAATGATCTGCAGAAGAATTTTGACAAATGCCTTTGGTGTCATACTTGCTGTTGTTAAAAAGGGCGTATATACAAGACATTCTCCTCAAAAATTACTAAGTTTTACTTGGGTGTCCTACCTACAGTTAGATTAGTCATTAAGACTAGAAATAAAAACAACATTGACAGACTTGGAACAGCTCATTAAAATTCATGTTATATACACTGCTAGGATTTGTTAGCAATGTCTTTAAGGATGTTGTTCTCTATATTTTAGAGGGTCTTCTTTATGAAAACCCACAGGAAAATTCCCTGGTTTTCATAAGAAAGGCCAGGAATGCTTTCTTCAAATATCCATTGTATAATACAATATATGGTCTCTAAGCCTGGGCTCTCTGCTGATTACTTGCTAATATTTTCTAGGACAGCTTTAAAGTTTCCTCACCATCAACATGGACATCAACATGGAAGATTAAAAAAAAAAAAAATGGAGCAGAAAATAAAATTCATGCAAAGAATGGAGAAGAGCAAAAGAAAAACTCCTACGGGGGCGCCTGGGTGGCTCAATGGATTAAAGCCTCTGCTTTCGGCTCGCGTCATGATCCCAGGGTCCGGGGATCGAGCCCCCGGGCTCTCTGCTCTATGGGGAGCCTGCTTTCTCCTCTCTCTCTGCCTGCCTCTCTGCCTACTTGTGATCTCTGTCTGTCAAATAAATAAATAAAATCTTTAAAAAAAAGAAAAAGAAAAAGAAAAAGAAAAAGAAAAACTCCTACAAAGCATAGAAAAGGAATTTGTTTTGTGGCCATTCTGGGTGTGTCTGTATGTGTGGATTTTTCTTTCTGAGCTTTTCATCACATAGAACCCATTATTTAAATACAGTACATTAATTATTTACTGCTAAGGAATAAATTATCCCAAAATGTAGCAATTTATAATAGCAAACATTTATTATCTCACAGTTTCTGAGGGTCAGTGTACCCTGGCTCAGAGGTCAGGTCACAGGCTATAATCACCATATGGGGAGAGGCTACAGTCTCCCTAAGGCTTGATTTGGGAAGGACTTGCTAGCAAACTCATTCACATGACTGCTGGAAGACCTCAAGCCCTTGTAGGCTATTGTGTGGAGATAGTTTCTTGCCACATGGATCTCTCCATAAGACTACTCTTGGTGTGGGGCACCTGGGTGGCTCAGTGGGTTGGGCCTCTGGTTTCGGCTCAGGTCATGATCCCGGAGTCCTGGGATCGAGCCCCGCATCGGGCTCTCTGCTCAGTAGGGAGCCTGCTTCCTCCTCTCTCTCTTTGTGCCTGCCTCTCTGCCTACTTGTGATCTCTCCCTCTCTGTCAAATAAATAAATAAAATCTTTAAAAAAAAAAAAAAAAAGACTACTCTTGGTGTGGTAAATTTGCTTCCCCCAGAGTAAGGACTCTGAGAGAGAGAAGTACACAGAGAGAGAGAGAGAGACAGAGACAGAAGAAAAGGGAAGCAAGACAAAAGTTTAATCTCAGAAATAATAGGGGCTCCTGGGTAGCTCAGTCAGTTAGGCAGTTGCCTTTGGCTTGAGTCATGATCCCAGGGTCCTGGGATAGAGCCACATAGTGGGCTTCTGACCAGCAAGGGAGCCTGCTTCTCCCTCTCCCTCTGCCTGCCTCTCTGCCTACTTGTGATCTCTATCTCTCTGTCAAATAAATAAATAAAAATCTTAAAAAAAAAAAAAAAAGAAAGAAAGAAAGAAAAAGAAAAAAAATAATTCACCTCCACTGAGGCCCCTGGGTGGCTCAGTCAGTTTGAACATCTGCCTCTTGATTTCAGTTCAGGTCATGATCTCAGATAAATCTGAGCATTGGGCTCAGCACTGAGCATGGAGTCTGCTGAGGATCCTCTCCCTCTCCCTCTGACCCCCCGCCACTTGCACATGCACTTGCTCTCTCTCTCTCAAAAAAAAAAAAAAAGGAAGAAAAGAAATAATAGCCCATCACTTTACTATATTTTATTCATTAAAAGCTAACTACTTGGCTCAACCTACACTCAAGGAGAAAGGAGCACAAGAGCCTGAAACCCAGATGCAGGGACCATCGGGACCATCTCAGAGTCTTCCCACTACACACAGTTATAGTCATTTTCTCCTACGACAGGGATTCCTCTTTACTCCAATTGGGATCTGAGCTGAAAACAATGGAGCTTGATAGGTTGGCCTTAAGCAAATGGAACTTACTTTAATTTTCTTAAACAATAGCAGAAAATGGAATTTCTTTGGTCAGTCAGTCCTTAACTGCTCTCTGATCAATCATGAAACCCTTTCCTGAGTATGGAAAACTTTGTTTTTTGCCTAGGAACTCATTCTTACTAGTCTAACCTGATACAAGTTATTCCTGAAAAAAGGACAAAGAGATCCTTTATCTTAAAACAATCTCATGGTCCTATGAGACATGGCACTTGGCTACAAGTTAGTTACAACTGTCCAGGAATCACCCGTGTGCATCAAGGCCAAGTCTTTCTTCCAGATGCCCAGATGATCCTCTTTCCTTCACAGTCTCTCTACTTTCTCCTACTTATTTCAGGTGGGGCAACCATATGTTTCAAATAGCTCAGGACATAACAGTTTATGCCTTGTCTCCTATCATTAATAGCACTCCTTTTCATTCTCAGAAGGGTCCTGGTCTCGATAATGAATTACAAAATCATCCTATTTTAGGTGCTACTTTGTGGTTTTCCTCTTTATTTCTACTCTGGCTTTGGGGCGATTTGTTTTGGAAGCTACAGGGAGTGGAATCGAGAGAGCAACTTGTATCCTCTTCTTTTGCTAGTGGAAAGGGTTCAGAGGAGGACAAAGCGGCCCTGAGCGAGGAAGTGCCCATTGCTAACCCTTCCCAATCTCTCCATTCTCCAAGCAGTGGTGCAAATTTCACATGTAGTTAATAAAAGCAGAAAAGGCTCCGACTGTTGAGCAGAATTTGAAAGATGTATTTGGCAAGGATAAAATATACCTAAGGACAACATTAAAAACAAATAAGCTAAACTCCCAGGAAAAATATGGGCAAGGCTATTTTGACTCCCTCTTGACCCTTCAGGGCAAATGAGACCGTCCTGGCTAGCTGTAAGAGCAGGCAGAGCAATCCGCATAGCAGATGGCTCCAATCCAAGCCAATTACACAGTCACAGTTTCCCAATGCAGTGCGTTTCCTGGGCTACAATGGAAGAGATAACATAGATATGCAACCATGTGATTTACTATCTACTCTGCCTTCAACCGAAGTCAGGGAAGAAACATTGCTCTGTGCAGTGCTATGCCCAGAAGCTTTCAGGCTGAGGCTCAATTTAATTATTTTTTTTCTTTTTTAATTCAAATTCTTCCCCTCTCATGACCTCATCCTTTGCCTTCAGCAAACTCCTCCCTAACTCTCCCAGAAGTACAAATTGACTTGAACACATTTCTCTACCTCCAATTATTTCTTCACTAATACTATTATATGATTAACATGGAAAGGGGGCCTGTTGCCAGGGCAACTAGGAGGAGTGCATAAGTTCAGCCTCAGTTGGATCCTCTACTCTAATTGATCAAATTCCAAATATGCTCTTGACTGATCTTAATTTTGTAGACAGGAGAAGCCAAAACATTTCATAATTCCTCTGACTTATTATAAATTTACCCGTATCTTCATAAGGCCCCACTGACCTGAATCTTTTCTCCTCAACTCACTAACTCATTTATTTCTAATAATCAGGGTTGACATTCCTGAGAACAGTGTTGAGAACAGACATGACATGAGAAGCACCAATGGATGCTTAAGAATGGATGTATCCACCAAATCAGAATGTGTACTCGAGGTACACAAGAAACTGAACCAGTGCCTGCTAGCTACCAATCAACCCAATGATACCTTGAAACCATTCCTTCCTGCTATCTAACAGATTTCTCCTCTGATCCATTATTGCCCATTTAATGACCTGATGGGCCATCTGATATCATCATTGTATATACCTGAATAAGTCTTAGATTTTCATGTGAAATTCATGCATTCCTTTTCAGTCACATCAGTTACAGTGATTTTGTAAATATCATCTTATATATCCCATTCTAAAGAAGAAACACACTTCCTAGTTGAGGTGGGAGCGGTCGCATGTGGTAGTCAGTAGTGTTATTCTAGGTACCTGCGATGACCGCAGTTCCCAGCTCCTTCTTGCTAGGTTGTGGCCAAATAATTCATTCTCATCAAAGTTGTGAAGAGAAGTTGATCACTTCTAGGCAGAATGCTGAATTACTCCCCTGAGACCCAGGGAGTAACTAGCAATATTATAATGTAGCCACTATTTCAGTTATGGTCTCAGAATGAGGAGGCTGAAGTGAAGCCTTCTAGCTGACTCACAGCGAAATGTAGTGTGACTGAAAAATAAATTTTTCTGCTTTAAGTTATTGAAATTTTTGGATTTGTTTGTTACTAAGACATACGCTTACCTATCCTGACTAGTGTATCTTAGTTTTAAGATCTTATCATTGAAGCCTCCCATTTCATGTTCTAATTTTGAGATACCAACTCTAGTAACTCTTAAAATAGAGTCCATAAACTCCCTTGCCTTGTACACAAGATTTAGGAGGCTGGGAAGAAGATCCGTGTTCATTATATTCTCCAAAACTCCTGACTTTAGCTCTTTTTGCTGATTCTTAAGTAATCTATGAGTTTAGTCTCTATCCATGACAGGCAACGCCAGGTTGTCAACCTTGTCTTGGATCTCCTTGCCCTAGATTCTGCCCTCATCTTCGTAACCCATCATCATGATTGTCTGGCTATGACAAATGTCTGCCTGTGACCAGCTTCCTGAACCAGCTCTGGTTACTTGTTTGAGTAGCTTGTTTGAGCTCAAGGAGATGAGTTTTTAAACTGTAACTGCTAATCAGTGCCCAAAGTAAGTACTTGGGAATTTTTCTTTCTTTCTTTTTTTTTTTAATCAAGAAAGTCAATCTCAAACAGATCAGCAGTGTCAATGGTTCTGGCTCTGAGACCTTGTTCCTAAGAAAGAAAAGGAGAAAGGGCTATTGTGAATTTTAATTAAAAACCCTCCCAAAGCCTGTAAAGTAAATTCTCTAGAAGCAATTCCCCCAAATGGGTGCACAAGTCAAGCTTCTTTACTAATTTATTTAGGTCATTGAATTTTCATAAACTGACCTGAAACGAACCCTCCCTCAATGATGTAGTGAAGCGATAATCAAAGCCATCCTTTCCAGAGGGGTTAAATTGTCTAAGAAGCTGACTCTCTGTAGTTTAGCTCTCTACCTTTTGCTGAACCTTGTATTAACTTAACATCCCAACAGAGACATCACATCTGTTGCTCACTTAAGACCTATGAAATCCTGATTGCTTATCAGTTTTACATATATCCACATATTCAATTAAGATGTCACTGTAATGTTCAATATATGCATACTGTTAAAACTTATCTCTGTGTAGTTATTTATAGCTTTCTCCTCAGTGATTTATTTTAGATGCTTAGCTTTAAGTTTACACATCAAATTCTCTAATAAAAGTAAAATGGCTTAATTAAGAAATATACTTAAGTATCTAACAGCAGACATTATATATATATGTATAACAATATATTGAATAATAACATTATTCATTACATATATCACTGGTGTATTTTATCCTTGCCAATAATAATATTTTATAATAAATTAAAAATAAAGTGCATATTTAGGTAGTATATGGATGACCTTGAAGCAAAGAGGTCTATTGACTTTTTTTCCTAAAAGAATAGAAGTATTTTATATGTGATAAATATTTTCTGCTATTACACAGGATGCTGAACATCTTACACTTTGTGTAAAAAACCTGAGAACCATCCCACTAAATCTTTTAAAATATGCATTTTAGGAAAAAAGAATTAAACTATGTAGTCTACAAAATATGAGTCGAAACCCAATACCCTTTTCTGTCTTCATATTTTTTGTATTTTTTTTTCCAATTTATTTATTTTCAGAAAAACAGTATTCATTATTTTTTCACCACACCCAGTGCTCCATGCAAGCCGTGCCCTCTATAATGCCCACCACCTGGTACCCCAACCTCCCAACCCCCCGCCATTTCAAACCTCTCAGATTGTTTTTCAGAGTCCATAGTCTCTCATGGTTCACCTCCCCTTCCAATCTACCCCAAAGCACATACCCTCCCCAATGTCCATAACCCTACCCCCCTTCTCCCAACCCCCCTCCCCCCAGCAACCCACAGTTTGTTTCGTGAGATTAAGAGTCACTTATGGTTTGTCTCCCTCCCTATCCCATCTTGTTTCATGGATTCTTCTCCTACCCACTTAAGCCCCCATGTTGCATCACCACTTCCTCATATCAGGGAGATCATATGATAGTTGTCTTTCTCCGCTTGACTTATTTCGCTAAGCATGATACGCTCTAGTTCCATCCACGTTGTCGCAAATGGCAAGATTTCGTTTCTTTTGATGGCTGCATAGTATCCCATTGTGTATATATACCACATCTTCTTGATCCATTCATCTGTTGATGGACATCTAGGTTCTTTCCATAGTTTGGCTATTGTGGACATTGCTGCTATAAACATTCGGGTGCACGTGCCCCTTTGGATCACTACGTTTGTATCTTTAGGGTAAATACCCAGTAGTGCAATTGCTGGGTCATAGGGCAGTTCTATTTTTTGTATATTTTATCAATCTTTATTGTAAGTTTTTTTTCAATTAGGTAAGGGTGTTCATTTAATATGTTACTTAAATATTATGCTCTTCTATGTCTTTTGTAACTAACATTTTCAAGTATTTCATGTGCATTGCTACTCTAGGGAAAAAAATAAAAGTAGAGTGTACACTGGCAACAGCCTAAAGGAAACTGAAACAGAAAAATAACTAGTTCCAGGGCGCTAGGGTGGCTCAGTTAGTTAAGCGTATGCTTTCAGCTTAGGTCATGATCCTCAAGGCCCAGATGGAGCCCGATGTGGGGCTACTGACTCAGCAGGGAGCCTGCTTCTTCCTCTCCCGCTGTGACCTCTCTAGCTCTCACACTCTTTCAAATAAATAAATAAATAAATCTTTAAAAAAAAAAGAAAGAAAGTTAACCCGTTCCAATGTGATTTTCTCCATGCCGAAAACACAAGCAAGTCACTTATATCTACCCTCAAGAAAGGCATCATCCTCCTGCCCTGAGGCAAGACTCAAGGAAGTGCTGGACACGCCTTCCAGAGCAGCAGGAGCGACGTAGGTACACCAGGCACTGCAAGGGACGTTACCGTGACAGGAAACCTTCGGGATGATGGAAGGCCTCGTGCACAGAGTTCTGTTCAATGGTTTCCATCAGTCCCTCAAGAATAACAATGGGGTTAATAGGTTACAAAGAAGATGACTGGTCACAGAAACGTCACGTTCTCAGCTCACACTGGGTCTCTCTTATTAATTTATTAAATTAAACTATATAACTTGTGATAAACCTTAAGCTTCAGGCTATCATATATTTCAACTTTTCATGCCTGGAAAGTAATTATTTCCTACACATTCACCACTAGGAAAACGAAATTGAGATGGAAATTAAAGATGTTCATTATTATATAGTCTCTAAATAACAGATACTCACACCCAGGCCCACAGGCGTGACCGCCATGTAATGAAGTCCCATAATATTATCCATAATTCCACCGAATGTTGCCGCTTCTCAAAAAAATCAAACTTAGCAAATAATCATTTGGTAACTTAATATTATGTCTGATTTCCTTTTCTGAATCCTGATGAAATATATTAGCTCTCTGTATTTGCTTTTCATTGATGAAAAATAAGCCACAGTTGATGTATATTCATAAAGATGCATTCATAGCATTTGAACCGGGTGCTGTGTATTCCATATACTAATTTGACTCCATGATTCAAGTATATTTAAGACTATGTATTATGTATTATGGTTTAAGAAATTAACATTTACTGAAGACCTACTGGTGCTAAGCATTTACTCAGGCATTTTGCATAAAATATGATAATCATTATCCTAGTTGTATGATAGTAATCTAATAACATCATTGACATAAATTATTTCATTTCATGATATTGACCAAAGTACTTACTGTTATTATTACAACAATTAATATTTATTGAGAGCTCAAGTCCTTGAGAAACTAAAACATATTCTATTATTATAAAAGCAACTAACACTGGGAGCTCACAATACGGTGGGCACCTTGCCAACTGCCATGCATTCTTTGTCTTCTTTGATTGCCTCAGCAACCCTAAGATAGTACTAATATCCCCATTTTACATCAGTGAGAAAGAGTCTCAGAAAGTGAAGCTTACCTAGGGTCACACAGCAAGACTGTCAGGACGAAAGTGCATGCTATTGCTACTACGCCACATTGTCTTCCATATAAAACAAAGCCGATGGCAAACGAGATTAAAGTTAGTTTGTTTCTTCACCTTAGAAGCATGCATTTCCCCAAGATTAATAATAATGAAGATGAGGTTGAGAATAGTAAACCTAGGAACAACCCTGTAACAACTCATCTTAAAAATGAGAAAACAGGGGCGCCTGGGTGGCTCAGTGGGTTAAAGCCTCTGCCTTTGGTTCAGGTCATGACCTCAGGGTCCTGGGATCGAGCCCTGCATCAGGCTCTCTGCTTGGCAGGGAATCTGCTTCCCTCTCTCTCTCTCTCTCTCTCTCTCTCTGCCTGCCTCTCTGCTTGCTTGTGATCTCTCTGTGTCAAATAAATGAAATCTTTAAAAAAAAAAATGAGAAAACAGTCTAAATGTTCCAACTTATTTTTGCCAGTAAGTGGCTGAGATGGAGCTAAAATCCAGATATTCTGATTCCCGGTTTGGAATTTTGTCCCCACCGTAACAAGTTGATAAGCTATTTAATGAGGGAGTTGAAATAACTAAAAACAATGATCACAGAACACACTCCTCTCAAGTGTGTCAAAACAATGTTGATTCTGGACAGATAATAATGCATTCCCACACAGTAACAAGGATGCAACATCGATCGTGTTTTTCATTAATGTTTTAAAACGTCATCCATTCAGACTACACTAACAGTAAACTTGTGATAACTTGAGTGGACTGTGCTGTTTGACCTTTATAGTATCAAAACCAAGTAATGTAAAACCAATAGTATCAAAAGCAACAAACTAAAACAAGATGAAACCAGAGATGGAAACAAACCATAAGAGACTCTCAGGAAACAAACTGAGGGTTGCTGGAGGGGAGGAGAGTAAGGGGTGGGGTAACTGGGTGATGGGCATTAAGGAGGGCATGTGATGTAATGAACACTGGGTGTTACAGAAGACTGATGAATCACAGACATGTACCTCTGAAACTAATTACTCATTATATGTTAATTAATTGAATTAAAATAATTTTAAAAAACAAATAAAAATTTTAAAAGCAGCAACGAGGGCGCCTGGGTGGCTCAGTGGGTTAAGCCGCTGCCTTCGGCTCAGGTCATGATCTCAGGGTCCTGGGATCAAGCCCCGCATCAGGCTCTCTGCTCAGCAGGGAGCCTGCTTCCTCCTCTCTCTCTCTCTCTGCCTGCCTCTCAGTCTACTTGTGATTTCTCTCTGTCAAATAAATAAATAAAATCTTTAAAAAAAAAAAAAAAAAAGCAGCAACGAGGCCCTATGGCTATATGGCTTCTGGCTGAATAAGTGTCCATCTCCTTTGCCCTGACCCTCCCCCTCCTACCCTCCTTACCCTATCCTCCCTCCCTCTCTCTCACCAAACCTCCCTCCCTCCAGCACCCCACAGGTAATCCCCCTTGACCAAACCCAGCCATTCATTTCCAGCTTTTCTTCTCACTAGCCCATTCTCAGCAACCAGCTCGGTCCCTTACTCCCAGCCTTAGTAATTAATTGTGCTATTATTGTGAATTAATCGTACAAGCAAGTCAATGTTTAGCCTAATTAAGAACGAAGCCAACAAATTATTTAAAGCACCATTCCAGCAGAATTTGCATTCAGCCTTGTATTAGCAGCCAATCAAGCTTTTCAGCTATCGACTCAAGTACTTGATGGCTTCCTGAATACTTACAGCCAAGCTTTCTCCCCACCCCAGCTTCTGAATCCTGCCCAGGGCCTCCTTCCTTTACCCATCCCTATATGCTCATCCCTTGGAAAAATAATGTGGTTCTTGTTTCACTTACTACAGTTTATATCCACTACAGTGGATAATTTTGGACATCAATAATTTTGTTACTTTACGCCACACAGAAACTATATAGCTGAACATGACTAAAGACTATTTGGATTTTTTTCTTGCTATTTCCCAAAATAAATTTAGCATCTTTTTTTTTTTTAAAGGTTTTATTTATTTATTTGACAGAGATCACAAGTGGGCTGAGAGGCAGGCAGAGAGAGAGAAGGAGGAAGCAGGCTCCCTGCCAAGCAGAGAGCCCGACTCGGGGCTCGATCCCACAACCCTAGGATCACGACCTGAGCCGAAGGCAGAGGCTTTAACCCACTGAGCCACCCAGGTGCCCCATAAATTTAGCATCTTTAAAATCAAAGAAACACACACGCAAAACATTCCTTCCTCAGCATGAAACTACCAGTGTAAACAACAGGAGCAGGTCAACCAAGTTTGTACTTCAAGAGCAGTAGCAAGTGAAAATCATGGCTTTTTAACAGAAAAGAAAAAAAAAAAAAAAAAAAAAAAACATGCACCAGGGCTGCTACTTCTAGATTAGTACTGACTAAAAAGAGAGAGAGAAAAAAAAAAAAGTTTGAGTAAGGAATCTGAAAGCATTATTGCAGGTTTTAAAAATAGTGAACTTAGGAAAGAAAAAAGTACTGCCTGGAGTGAAATTTCACCCTGAAATTTTCCATCAAAGTGTAACTCAGCTTTGGGGAAAATAATGGGCTGGAACCTCTACCTCTGGCAACAGAAACTGAAACTATAAATCAGAGTCTTTTCTGAGACAACACGTGGATGCACGGATGGCCCAGAGTAACAGTAAAAATGAGGATAAGAGTACAGGGGGTAAGGTGTAGGGCAGCTGTGCACACACACCTGAGGAAGCAATAGAGCCTGAACAATTTCATCCAGCCTATGGACAAGTCTATGCCAGTCTCTTGCTTGTTTATTTTTCCCATTCATCTTTGCTTGGTTTTGCTGCCCCCTCTGTACATAAAAGCCAGGCATTTTAGATTGTAGGAAATGGATTGTATCCATTTTCTTTTTTTAAGATTTTATTCATTTCAGAGAGAGAGGAAGAAAGCACAGCAGGGGGAAGGGGAGAGGGATAGGGAGAGAGAGAGAAGCAGACTCCCCACTGAGCAGGGAGTCCAAGGGAGTGTTTGATCCCAGGACCTGGGGATCATGACCTAAGCTGAAGGCAGACGCTTAAGATACTGAGTCACCCAAGCGCCCTATGGAAAGTGTCATGTTGTGTTGTATTTTATTTTATTTTTTAGTTTTTTTTCTTTGTCGGAGAGAAAGAGCACAAGCAGGGGATCAGCAGGCAGAGGGAGAAGCAGGCTCCCCGCTGAGCAAGAAGCATGATTGTGGGACTTGATTCCAGGACCCTGGGATCATGACCTGAGCCAAAGGCAAACGCTTAACTGACTGTGCCACCCATGCATCCCTAGAAAGGGTCTATTTTAAATATTCCTTCCTGTCACCTTCCCTAAGCCACTTATAGCACACTCTTACAGCATACTCACTTATAACAGACTCACCACACCCAGAAATTTAATGTGTGCTCCATAGAAGTTCTTACTTACTAAAACTGATCAGAAACAAAACAGAAGAGAGAGACAATCCATTCTATTTTCATTACCCCATCACCTAATTTGTACCTTCATCTTTTTTCCAGGTTCTTAATATGAATACTAATACTTATTTTCAAAATTGCCTGAATCACTTTGTCTCATTTCTCAATTTCTGCCTCTGCAATACCTAACACATATTGATGTATTAATTAATATTTGTAACACTTCTCTGGGAAAAGCTGTGTATTAGGAAAAATAAAACGTTCTTTTTCATTAACCTTAGAAAACCTCAGATTCTTCATATTCTCTCCTAAATAGCATGTACTTATTCCAGTTCACGAGGAAATTTTATGTCTGTCAAGTGTCTAATTTCCTCCATGCTAAATACAATATTTATCCTTGTAATACCAGAATAAGTCCATAAGCATACAGATATGTATGTGTGCATATATGTGTTTATATATACTTTTTTTTTAAGATATTATTTATTTATTTGACTGACAGAGATCACAAGTAGGCAGAGAGGCAGGTAGAGAGAGAAGGAGGAGGAAGCAGGCTCCCTGCCGAGCAGAGAGCCCGATGCGGGACTCGATCCCAGGACCCTGAGATCATGACCTGAGCCGAAGGCGGCGGCTTAACCCACTGAGCCACTCAGGCGCCCCTATATACTCTTATTTAAACTTGTTTAAGAACATAAAAAGAGGCCAAGCACATCATAAGTGCTTATTATAGAGCTCACTAGGTAGAATTCTTCAAAAAGTCCATTAACAATTAGGAAGGCATGCATTTCAACCCAAGTTTCAGAAATTCAAAAGGAACAGGAGTCTCTTCAAAAGGAGCAAGAGTCTCTCAGCGACAGGGCTGAGGCGATCTGCCTGAAAACATGCCCTCTGCTGCCATCAAGTGGCTCTTTTCAGAATCGTTTTGCAAACATAACCAGAGCCTATACGCTTTGCTTTCCTACCATTTCATTCTTTATATATTACACATGTTATTCTTTGGGGAATTGAGATATTTGAGAAGGCCAGAAAAACCTTTCCTAAATTAGGGCTTTATACTATGAAAGCTGTGAAAATTCCATGACCAAGAAGTTCTTCAGAAAGATGATACTTGCGGTAGAAACTCTTCCCAGCCCTATATGACTTGTTCAGTGTCGGGTCAGTAAAGACCACACCATGGACTCTGAAGCATACCTCTCTTTATTTCTGCCAAACATATTTAAGAATAGATTGGCCTTAAAAGGGGCGCCTTGGTGGCTCAGTGGATTAAAGCCTCTGCTTTCGGCTCAGGTCATGATCCCGGGGTCCTGGGATTGAGTCCTGCATCGGGCTCTCTGCTTTGGCAGGGAGCCTGCTTCTTCCTCTCTATGCCTGCCTCTTTGCCTACTTGTGATCTGTCAAATAAATAAATAAAAAATCTTAAAAAAAAAATTTGGTTTTAAGATACCTTGCTGAGGAGCACCTGGGTGACTCAGTGGGTTAAAGCCTCTGCCTTCAGCTCGGGTCATGATCCCTGGGATTGAGCCCGACATCGGGCTCTCTGCTCTCTGCTCTCTGCTCTCTGCTCGGTGAGGAGCCTGCTTCTTCCTCTCTCTCCGCCTGCCTCTCTGCCTATGTAATCTCTGTCTGTCAAATAAATAAATAAAATCTTAAAAAAAAAATAAAAAGATACCTAGCTGAATAGGAAGGAAATTTAAAAAACAAAAACAAAAACAAAAAAACCTGGGGGTGGAGGGAGTCATTTAGAATTTTTTTTTTAAAGATTTTATTTATTTGACAGAGAGACAGACATCACAAGCAGGCAGAGAGGCTGGCAGAGAGGGATGGGGAGGGGGAAGCAGGCTCCCTGCTGAGCAGAGAGCCCGATGTGGGACTCGATCCCAGGACCCTGAGATCATGACCTGCGCCGAAGGCAGAGGCTTAACCCCCTGAGTCAGCCAGGCGCCCCAGAATCATTTTTAACCAAGAATCCCATCACTGTGGAAGAAAATGGCTGCATGTTTGTCACTCCAATGAGAACACCAGGAGCAGCCAACTTGACTCTTATCAAGTCAGTTCTTGCTAAAATTCTTGAGGTTCAGTCAGACAAATCTAGCGGCTTTGTTCTCTATAAGGAGGGATCAAAGCACTCTAGCTGAACCTAAATTTACAACCAATCCTAAAATTGGGGGGGGGGCAAATCATACTAGGGAATCCTCTTTGAAATCCTAAAAGAGCCACAAACCAGGACACATTAGAATCGTCGATGCCCGTCAAATTCGTTGTAAAGAACCCAGGATTCTGGGGTGCCTGGGTGGCTCAGTCGTTTAAGCATCTGTCTTCAGCTCAGGTCACGATCCCAGGGTCCTGGGATCAAGCCCCAAGTTGGGCTCCCTGCTTAGCCTGAAGCCTTCTTCTCCCTCTCCTATTCCCTCTGTTCGTGTTTCCTCTTTCACTGTGTCTCTGTCAAATAAATAAATAAAATCTTTAAAAAAAAAAAAAAAGAATGCAGGATTGCAGGATTCTCCTCCACCTCCACCACCAGCAATCCACAGTCACAACACTAGTCAATCATAATATCCACATGCCTATTCTATCCACAGCCTCTGGCTCCATCACTCACTCCCTGCCATACAAAGGAGAGGAAATGCTTCAGGTAACAGGGTGTTTCCTAAGAACCCCAAAAGCACAGCTGTATTCATTTTCCCTAACACCTGATTTTCCTCCAATTTACATCCCTACTTAAAGTACTCACTAGTTAATGGCGCGTGTCATTAGAGCTGGTAATATATCTTTTATAAATGATAATGTAATTTTTTTATTAGTAGAACTAAACCACTTGTCCCTTGCTTTGGATTAAAAATTTAAAAGTGACCCCATTAAAAAGTCCTCTCAGGAAAAGATTCTTCTGAACAAGGCTGAGGCATATTGGTGAAGAATTCAAGAGTTAGTAAGAACATGGAATACTGTGCTTAGTCTGAAAATAAAAAAGAATCACTTTCAATTTTAGTTAAGACAGACACACATAAATTCTCTGATTTCCTGCATATACCTCCTACTTCTTTCCATTTTCAAACACAGCTTGAAAGATTAAAAATACAAAGAAAGACTAATACACTCACAGTGACTGAGTATCGGAATCAATCAGCAATCAACTCTATGCCAGCCTGAGAGCAGGAGGTATTACCAGAATTCACTACTTAATCGCTCAACTCCTTGTTTAATGTCTAAAGTAGAGACCGAATTATAATGTCACGCTACACAAGTGACAGACCATCTCTGGTCCTCAGTTTCCTGATCTGTAAAATGAAGGTAATAAAAATACCTATTGCTCGGGCTCACTGTGAGGTTTAACTGAGTACTGGTACTGAGTGCTTAAGATCCTCTGTAAGACTGGTTTGATTATTAGCTATTTAGTGCTTTATAGTGTGCCAGGGATTACCTATTATTGCACTTAATTTATTACTTTTAAATCTGCTTCTTTCTCAGAATAAATAGAAAAGACCTCAGTAACTCCATACAACAACAAATATAAAGAATAAAAAAAGAAGGAGAGAGGAAGTCAACTTCCAAGCAGAAGCAATATTTCATATACTATTTTTAAGTAATATTTTAAGCAAGTGCTTAAAAAATGCAAGTTTTTTATGGGTCCCTTGCCCTTCTGGCCCCAGTGCTGAGTGCACAACGCCTCTCTGACAGACTTCCAGTCGTGTTGGGTAATTCCAAGAGGACCGTTACCCATTCCATTACTACAGGCACTGCACTAAGGCTGAGGCTTCTCCTGACTGGCCTGGGTTAGGGTCTGTGACTCCACCATTTAAAAAGAGACCCAGTAAATGGCATTATTTGAAACGTAAGAAATAATCACAAATAAAGCATGTCAGTAACTTCTTAAAGCCTGAACATTTGATCTAAATATCACATGCCTGAATTTATCCCTTTACTATTTATTTTCTTTAATGGTGGGGAAAAACAATAAAATGTTAATTGAGCTATCCCTCTCAGCAGTGAACAGTGCTGGCTAAAATCTATACACAACATCGAAACAATTGCACTCCAGAACTGACTGACAATCTTGCCTCGCCTACATTTAGAAGAAAATGGTATTACCTAGCTTTCCAATCTATTGGGGATAATAGATGGAAACATTCCTTAGAAACTGTATCAGTACACAGCAATATCTACAGTGGTTTATCCTTGCCAGAAATCTAATTCTTAGTGCTATAAGCTAAGCCATTCTCCTTGTAGTCTGTTCTTAAAACTTATCAAGAGCAAACCAAGAATTGGAGAAAGTTACTAAACAAACAAACAAAAAAAAAGAAAGAAAGAAAGAAAAGAAAAAATCCACAATCTCCTTGTTAGCACCTCTTCATGCCATGGTGATTTGATTAGTTATTTGATAAGTATAGATCACAACCCTGGATTTAATACAGGGTGGCCCACTTTTAAAACGACCCATTTATAACAAAGGTCTCTCTGTTGGAACTGTCAAGAGAGTTTAAAAAGAAAAAAATGCCACCAGTATCAAACACTTTCATTTAACCAGGCATTGCAGAGCAATGGGATTGCAAATCTAGAGACCTTCACCTTAGGCCAGCTTTATTAACTGTAAGACAAGTCAGTAAGATTTTCTGATTCTCATACTCTCTGGGACTGTACTGAAATTATCACCTGTCTCAAAGGACCCCACAGAGAAGTCCTCAAGTAGAAGGAACACAAGATAAGTATCACACAGAACACTCTAAGGCTCCTTAGAGAAAAGACTCTCAATGTCTCAGGGAAGAAAAATGCACAGATCGTTCTTTATTTACAGTAGAATATTTGTGAAGAGTAAGGCTACTACAAACTAAAAAATTCTCTTTGAATTTTTACGAGTTTCAAACATAACACTCACCACAGTAGAAAGGGGAAAGATAACCTACCCCATGTTCCCATCCATTAGAAGAATCGTGTTGTATATGTGAGAAAATATGAAGAGAAACAGAATTGTGCTGAAGAACATTGTCATCCATGAGCCATGATCCTCTCGAAACATTTTTAAGCGGAGCAACTGACCTGCAATATAAGATGTTATTAGAAATCAGTGTCCATCATGACTCACGATTTACACAGCTTTGCTTTCTTTTACAGACTCTCTCTTATCTTTGATAAGACTCTCTTATCAAAGATAAGACGGACTCTCTCTTTTATCTTTATCTCTGAGCTCTTTGCCACAGAATTACCTTGTGGGTCAAACCACTCTATTAATGTCCTTTCTGGTCCTTTGTCAATAAATGATCATGAATGAAATCCAAGACAGCCTCCATATCATCCTGGAGCAAATAATACTAACATGAGAATCTAGGATAGTCCAGAGATCATTCATGATACTGCACTAAGAACAAGAGGAATTAGGGCACGGCCCCCTGCTGCTTCCTGTTTCACTAATGTGTCTTTGGTTTCTGGCATCCTGAAACTACTTCGGGCAAATGGTAAAGACATTGCGTAAGTTCCACATAATTCCCTTTTGTCTCCATAAGCCCGCTCCCAGTAGGGACCAGAAAACAAAACCAAGGCAGACCCAATTGTTGAAGGTACATGGAAACTTAGAAGGAAAAATACACTGTCTGTCATAAGATCCAAACACAGCCTCACCCTCAGCTAAAACACCCACACCTGCATACAGGTCTGTGCACAAGTGTGGGGGTTGAAGGGTTGGGGAGGGGGCAGCATGTACACATTACAGAGCTTGGTGTGGCTCCCAGCAAAAGGTTATTTCCACCCTGATGCCTACAATTCCATTTACATAGATAAATGCTAAGAAAAGAAAGAACGTTAAAATGCAAATATTTCAAGGAGGGAAAATGTGTATAGAGGAATACTAAAATAAACATTACTAATATCAGAATTAATGCAGAAACATTTCTTGATTTACAGTAGAGAAGAGAAATGAGAGCATTACTATCCTGAAAGGTGAGAAAGATGACAAATGGTGGGAGTAAGAAACAAATGAACATAGGTCACCCTGGCTTCTCCTAAGATCAACTTTGTCTAGTAGGCTTATTTCCATTCCTGAGAAAGTTGTCTAAGTAATGATAAGGGAGATGATACACACATATAAACTACAGTTAAAATAAAGTAAGCCTGAAATCCTATAATAGAATTTCTCACTAGAGAAAATATTCCCTTTTTATTCATGATATGTCAAATTTATGAAAAAGACATACATATTTCCATCTGGAAATTGTCTCTCTAGGGATAGACAGTAGCTCTCATGTAGGTTACTGAGGATAGAGAGAAATCTTTTAAGATTTAATTACTACGTTTTTCTTGTACCTCACTTTTATTAAAATAGCACTTTAGGGGGCGTCTGGGTGGCTCAGTGGATTAAAGCCTCTGCCTTCAGCTCAGGTCATGATCCCAGGGTCCTGGGATCGAGCCCTACATCAGGCTCTCTGCTCAGCAGAGAGCCTGCTTCCCTTCCTCTCTCTGCCTGTCTCTCTGCCTACTGTGCTCTCTGTCTGTCAAATAATAAATAAAATCTTAAAAAAAAAAATAGCACTTAAGGTTTCATTTGGAAACCAGAAACATTACCCTAGCCAGAATTTTAAATAGAATGGGAAAAAAAAGGAGATTTGGTTACATCATCTGGTTTCTTGGCCTGTGCAAGAGAAGCAAAGGGCAAATCTGAAAGTCGGGGAGTGTTAATTTTAACTCGAAGAAGAATGTGGAAAGCTCTCCTGTTGAAGCAAACAATACGAGCAGAGCAAATTACAACTTTACAGAACTTGCTGATTAACTGAATTAACAGTTATGGAAAACCAGAGATCTGCAAGTCTCCACACTGTACATTGTCAAGAATGTGATCAACAAATATTAAGCACAGGATACCTGAGAGTAAAAAATCTCATGCCATAAATCTCATACTGTAAAGAATATTATTCATTGTTAAGCAAAATACTGGATGTGTTCTGATGATATGTGAGCCATGGTCCTAGGTACTCTAGAGATACAGCTGAGAGCAAGGCAGGAAGGTGTTTGAAGTCCATCGTTGTTTGGGTGATTGATGAAAAGGTGATCTTATTTTAGACTCGGGGGCTGTCTTTATTCAAGGTTCCCTTAGCTGCACGTCCTTTCAGCTTCACACTAAGATTTATTTAATTCAGCAGTTTAGACTGAAGAACAGCAAAGATCAGCAATTAGAGTTCCTTGGAAATTTAAATGTGAATTTCCTTCTCAACATATGCATATGTCAAAAAATTACTAATGGATGTACTTTAAAAGTCAAATCATAGTGCTGGCGATTGAGGAGTGCTTTGCAAATAAAACATAGTAGATTAACTGTGCACTGGCTGAAATAACACAAAGTTAGTAAAAAGGGAACTGTGACAGTACCATTTATGCTGTCATTGCTAAGCTCATTGTCTGGCACTAATTTCAGTCATTAGAGTCATTAGAACAAAATGGCAGGTTAACATGGCCTGAAATTCACTTGCAATGCATAATAAAAGTGCTGCCATATATGAAGGACAGAACTGGTGTGGCTCCAGTGTTCAGTCAAATCACATTATGAAAATTCTCCATAACTTCCTTCAAGGTTAACTCACTGAGTGTCCATCCTATTGCTTGAAACACGTAGACAGAGATTGCCATCAGTTGGCTGCTGGCCCAAGTGACTTCTCTTGCCAGCTAATCAAATCAGGAACCTCGGCGTTACCTAAAGATGTCACACAAAAATGGGCTGTTTTTACCCTGTAGTATGACTGTCCATTTGGTGTGCCTGGGACAACAGTGGCTTATGACTGTTGTCCTGACATAATTATTAATAATGTCCCCTTCCTTTCTTAGTATTCTGGTTTGGGTTATAAATTATATGCCACCTATTCCCTAGGTCACAGAATTCAGAATTTTTTTAAAGATTTTATTTATTTATTTGACAGAGAGAAATCACAAGTAGGCAGAGAGGCAGGCAGAGAGAGAGGAGGAAGCAAGCTCCCTGCTGAGCAGAGAGCCCGATGCGGGACTCGATCCCAGCACCCTGAGATCATGACCTGAGCCGAAGGCAGAAGCTTAACCCACTGAGCCACCAAGGTGCCCCACAGAATTCAGAATTTTTATCACACTTTCCCTTAGAGGAGTTTCAGTAAATAAGGGCAGACAGTCCGTATAGGTCAACAAGAGAAAAAGGGCATTGCTGAGAAGGTGCATACATTCCTGACAAGGTCATAAGTGACTTTTATTTTAATCATAGATATGTTTGTGAATATAAGTGTATAGTTATGTTAGTAAAATTTATCTTGGATTGTAGGGATGATCACATTTGATAAGGTCAAGGTAATTGGAAAATGAATCTTAGAACGGGCAGAAGCAGTAAGACAGTACACAAGCCTGCAGAGGTGTCAAAAGACACAGGGACTGGCTGTTACAAATGCTGTTTCAAGTCAAGTGATGGGCCCGAAAATCTCGGAATCTTTCCTAGAAATACAGGGGCTTTAAGGCCAGTAACATGTTATAAAATTCTAATAAGATTAATGATCTAAAAACATGTTAAAAAATATATAATGATCACACATATGTAGTGGAAAATTTAAAAAAAAAATAAAAGGCAAGTGGATTAGGGAGAATTCTGGGGAAACTGTTTGGTTTCTTGGGGGATTTTTGCCATGAGTTCTCACTGGCAAAATAAAAAGGAATATTTCCTTTCTACCTCACAACCAGACTTTTGTCCTATGTTCTGGGTACCTTTTCCTCAGGTGTGGTTCTCATGAGGAGGCCTAAAATAAATAAATACACAATCCCAGAGGAAAAGAAGTAGAAGTGTCTGTGCTTTCACACAAGAGATAGGGGTAGACCTACTCCTAGGAATTTGTTAAAGAAAGGGGTTCATTAGAGCAAGGACTTCTAGATTCAGAGAGAATACCAGATTTTAGGCCTCCAAGGTGGCAGAACCTCATTTGGATTTAATTTCATGGATGCTGGTGAAAGCCAGCATCAAGGCTCATGGCATTCCAAGTCCGGTAAGGACACTGAGCGCTAGCTAACCCTAACCCTAATCCTAGCCCTAACCCTAACCCTAAGGGCATAAGACCAGTGGGGTGATCACCAACTTCCATTAGGAACACAACAACCTGGGCAGGACACAGCCAGCTGTTGGAGGAGGTCATCGAGAGAACATGATCCCCAAGTGACCCTCAAGACAACCTAAGCATTCAGAGGCTCCTGACCCTTTCCCCTGTCGTTGGAATGCATGTTCTCCCCACCATTCCCATGGTGGGAGCTGTTTTTAATGGCACAATCTTGAGAGAGCAATGAGTTGTTGAAACTCTCCAGACTGGCGGCGGGGCGGGGGGCACCTGGGTGACTCAGTCATTAAGTGTCTGCCTTTGGCTCAGGTCATGATCCTGGGGTCCTGGGATCAAGCCTCACATCGGGTTCCTGCTCAGTGGGAAGCCAGCTTCTCCCTCTCCCACTATTTTCCCTCTCTCACAGTATCTCTCTCTGTCAAATAAATAAATATAAATCTTAAAAAAAAAAAAAAAAGAAAAGAAAACTGTGTATATGGTATAAGCGACTGAACTCAGTCGAGGCCTCTATATGAATTTTTAAGACTGTGGTGGGCAAGTATAGAGATTTACTTGCCTTGTGACCACTGAAGGCATGCCTTGTGTGCGTACTCTTGCTATTAAAACTGCCACCTCCCAACTGGAAGGTGCCTGACTCCTTCTTCGGTCTCTCTTTGCCCTCCATGCGTTGGGACCGGTGTCAGATTTTATTTGAGAAATTCCCAAGGTTGCACACCAGCACCATTTTAAACAGTACCATAGTGCCAAAGAGTGGGCCAAAGACCATCACCCAGGCAGCATTAGAAGAAGCAGATTAACAGGTAAATACAGACTGACGGATTTGTTTCCAGGACACCTATAGCCTTAGGACTCTTTGAAACTTTACTGATTAAAAAAAAAGGTAAGGTGATAAATTACTGGTATTATACTCTCTGCTCACCTTGGTAAGAGGAATCAGAGCAAGATTTATATAATATAGAGGAAAAACTGTGGCATTACCACATAAGACCCTGACCAGGAAATATAAAAGGACAAATGAAGGTGGCACTTTCCTCAAGAGGACTTTAAACTGAAATTAATACCACTATCCATTAAAGCTCCTGCTCCAAAATCTCCTATATATGATGTGGCCAGCCATATGTACAATGCATATTTGCATGCATGTAATGGATACAAATGTAAGACAAATATGTAATCTACAACTCATTAAAATTTTTAATTTGTTGAGGTCAAAAGTGTTAAAGTTGGAATAGCAGGCATTCGGCATGCCATTACGAAGGTTCTTTGTTGCAAATAACAGAGAGGGAAGGAAGGGAGGAAGGAAAGAATAAACAGACGAATGGATGGAAGGAAGGGAGGGAGGAAAGGAGGGGGGAGGAGGGAAAGGGGAAAGGAAGAGAAGAGAAAAGAAAAAAACTAAAAACCAGCTTAAATTATAAGGAGTCTTTATTTATTGCCTTCTCATATTTTCTAATGAACATATTTGCTCCTTAAAAAAAAACTCCTCCTAAACATATATGTTCAGAAGATAATGTAGATTTACTTTAACTAAAGAAACAAAATGACTTCAAGCAAGGTTTGATCCAGCACTCAATATAACCAAGGTTGGATTTATCTCCATTTCCCAGCTTGATTTCTTCAAGGTGGGGTATCATCATAGCCAGCTCCTCCAACATGTTCAGACATACCTTCTGTAGTCCCAAGATGACTTTAGCAATCCTGAGTAATATGTCTTCATCTTTGTCCAGGGAGGAAAACATAATGCTTCTGCCCCACTAGTTCTAAGGAAAGTTATATGATTTACCCTCATTGAGCTTGTTTGGGTTCTGAACCAATCACCATCGGTACAGTTAGGACAAGCACTGATTAGCAAAGTCTATGTCATATGCTAATTGTTAGAGTCAGGTTAAGTTAATTACCTAGCACTACATTGATGCACAAATGTAAATCAAGTACAGCAAATATTGTTGAAAATGGCAGAACCATAGAAGGAAGATCCCTGGTCCTTGAGTCACTGCTTAGAACAAAGATACCTGCTATGTTTCGGCTTTATATGAGTGAGAAATTCAATTAAGATGCACTCATTATATATTCTAGAGATTTTTATTACTGAAGCTAAGATTACCTTATCAGATATAAGATGACCAATGGATCAAAGGCCCAGAAGGCAAAAAAGGAAGAGTCCAAATGGAATCTTTATTTCCCAGTCTTTCTTTATATCCTTAGTACTCAGCAGACTATATCGTAAAATACCTGCATTAAATTAAATTCTGATGGACAGATTCTAGAAGGAAAATTAAGACCTGCCCACAAGAAAGGGCACACATTTTCCAAAAGGAAAATTCTGCAAGTAAAATATGGGGGAAAATACAGCTTGTTGGCAAGCTTACACAGCTCACACAGCTCAACCTCAGAACACCTAACACCCAGGACTTTGTATAATTCATTGTCTACTTGCGTGTGCCACATTCATCCATAACTGCAACATAGTGAGGACCATATTTGTCTTCTTCCCTACTGGTATCACCATGGCACTGGCAGATAGCATGTCTTAGATAAATATTTGTCCAATTGCTAAATAATGAAGGGACACAATACCATATACAGCAACAGTGTACAAATGAACAAAAAAAAAAACCCTAAAAACATTCCACCATATGGCCAAAATCCTATATCTCTGCAGATCCGGCAATCATACCCACCCTCTGTGCCACATGGAAACCACCAGTTCTTTGACCTTCACCTCCTCCACATTTTCTCGCCATGTATTAGCCACCTCCTGAGCTCTACTTCTTTCTATTTAGCATGAAAGTTCTCTTTCCCTATCTAACTCTGTTTCCTCCACACCCTCATTTCCTGGGCACCCCATATTTGTCTTGTGCTTGCCCTGAAAAACCCCAACTTTGATTCAACACTATAGTTTGCTCTCTCTGATTTCAGTAAACTGTGAAAAAAAGTTGCAAGAGTAGATGACTAAACCACTCCATAACCACGATGCCAATTTCAGCAGCTACTGCGGTTCGGCACGTTAATAGTTTCCCGTGTGCTTGCCGATCTCTTCCCTGTTCTTCCCAGCACCCATTTCAGATTTTATCTCATCGCTCCTACTAAGCCTCTTTTACTCTCAGAATATGACCTTGGCCCAACTCCAAGGAAATATTGCTGCCACCAAACATAATTTCCTTCAACTTCCTGGTCACTCACAAGCATCTGCTTATCTATCCTCACTTCCTTCCCTTGTTTCTCAGAGGACGCGATGCTCATCTCACAAAAGGACCTACCTCTGTCTTCTTAAAACCATACCCTCCCCACTTTGGGGGCCTGGGTCCATCAGCCTTCCTTTCTCTCCTTTGTATTTTGAATCTCTCTCTCTCTCTCTCTCTCTCTCTCTCTCTCCTGGTTCTCTTCCCTCTGCCTCTGAAGCCTCTTAAGCCCATCCTAAAAGCAGTGCTTTCTTGACCCCATGTTCTTGAACTGTCATCCATTTTTCCTCCCTTGTATTCCAGATTTTGAGAAAAAGTAATACACATCGTGCCCACTCCCGGAGATCTCACTTGCAATGCAAAGATTCTACTGAAATTGTTCTGGCAAGTGTTAAAGTGTTAAATTGTTTCCCACATTGCCAAATCCAGTAGAAACATATTGCCCGTTAACTTACAGGATATCTTGTTTGCATCTGACAGAGCACTTGTTCATGCTTTTCCGTTTTGACACTAACTTCCTTGGCTTCTTGAATACCAAATATTCCTTGTTCTTTTTCTACTTTCCTGATTATTCTCAGTCACCTTTTAGGGCATCTCTTCCTCTACTTGTCCCATAAATGATGATGTTTCCCATGGTCCATCCTCAGTTTTCACCTTTCTTGTATCACTACATGATCTCATCCACTGTTGTGGGTTTAATATCCGATATCTCCAGCATAAACTGTTCCTCTGAAGCTTCAGATGGAGTCACCTGCTCACTCTCCCCTGGAAAGTTCTAGTGCCAATTCAAACTTAGTATACAAAAATGTATTCCAAATCTCCAACCCTACCTCCAATATGACCCTTTCTATCCCTAAATCCCATCCTATTTCTGAGTTTACCATCTTGTGATTTTCAGCGTTACTTAAGATAAATTCCATTCTTGATCTTTTTTCCTGCACACCTGCCATTTTGATCAGTAGTCACATTATTTTATGATCTTATAACCATACCCTTCTCTCATAATTTGGGTTCTCATTACATCCTTTTGGGAATATTACAACAACATAACTGGTCTTCCTCACTCCAACCTTTTCCATTCCCTATCCAACCTCCATACAGCTAATAGTCTAACTGAAATGCAACTGTGGTCACATTGTTCCTTCACTTAAAATCAATGGTCATCGTTCCCCCATTGTAATTCAAGCTCTTCAGTGTGGTATAGAGGGCCTTGCTTGATTTGACCCAAGTTTTCCTTTCCTTTCTCACCATCACCTACTCTCCACTCTAGTTCCATCAACACCGAACAGATTTCAGCTTCTCATGCTCATGCTGAACCTCTGCCTGGGATACTCTACCTTCTCCAGCTGTTGACTAACTCCTCCATTTCCTACAGGCCTTAACAAGCAGGTCAGAGATGATCTCGTCTAAATAGTAATTTTCATTAGAGTCATAGCCAGAAAGAATTTATAGGAAGTACTCTTTCAAGAAGTAATAAGTTCCCTCCAGTGCAGACAAGAAAGAATGGCCACTAGCCAGGTGTAGTTTAAAGGGTTGGATTACATGACTTTTAAGATCCTGTCCAACTCTAGGGTTGTAGGTTGTGTTTAGTCAGTGAAAGATTACTGTAGTCTGCTCCCTCAAAATACTTTAAATTAAAAAGGGAAATCCTTACCTACTGAAAGAAAAAGAGGAAATGTTGCTCCTTATGTTTCCTCTATAATCTCTAATGAGAATAAATAAATAAATAAAGTAACACGCCGATAAGATTCCTTAAAGGCCAAGTTAATATTTAACTCTTTTTATGAGAACACTTGACAATGATGTAAATCCTATTTCTTATGTCTAGAACAAGACAATAAAGGATAAAAGGAAACTGGATTAGAGCATTTCAATATTAACTGAACTTCACTTCCAATCAGACTAAAATAAGTATATGAAGTATTCACGGGTGATTTGTGTTAATTTCTAGTTTATAGGAACATGACATGATAGGAATTTTTTTTTTACAATTTGCTAATTGAAAAATGGCAACAGAATAAAAATAACTAAAATAAGACAATCCATGGATGGAACATCAAGAAAGAAAATTACCTAACAAAACACACCAGAATATCAACAGGGAGAAAGGATGTTCTAGTTAGACAAATGTAGGATTATATAAAGTACAAGATCATAAAACTTTTGTACCCTAAGGTTGCCATTCTACTAATATTCAGATCAAGTCTTGTTATTCAGTGTACAAAGAGAATTTAAAAAACGTTGAATAGATGCTTTTTCTTCACATTAAGAGTAGGAACTTACATATAAAATGTTTGTTATCACTGAATTTGAAAGAACCAAATATTAAAAATTAAAATATAATCCCATATAATACTGCAAGTATGTATTATAATATGTAATTCAAAAGAGGTTCTAAAAAAATAAAAAATAAGACTATGGTTAGATACCCAGCATAAATGATAGTGTTTTCAGCCCTAGAGTGTGTAACGTCAACTTCAGAAGTGTATGTATTACAAACTTTTAGTAAAATATATATCTACTAAATAAACACATGTTGACATAAATAATTCTCCATGGAAAATAAAAGTAATAAACTTTCCATTTTATTGAGAGAGTTGAAATATCTTACTGTAATAACATGGCTTTTTCCTTTAGAACATTCTTAGAATTAACTGACCTAAATTGCTAATTATTGCTCAAGATGAAAAAGTATGATCCCAAAAAGAAAGTAAAGTATTCATTTATTATTATCTATGACTTTTCCTATTAAGGAAAAAATAGCCAATAATATATATACATATTGAATATTATAAAATTCTGTAATTGTAATGAAGTCAATTTGTTTTATATCTTCCAGACTTGTACAGGTGAAATCACCCTAAATAGCATTTTTAAGATCCAAACCCATCAAAAAAGAAAAAATTTATAAAATACGTTCTGCAATCTTAGGGGATGTAGTTGTTATCACAATTTGTACTTCAAAATGAGCAATGGGATAGAAAATGTAGCTCCCTATTCTTAAAAATATTAACATAATCACTACTATTAATAAATTTTTGTCATCATTATATTGATATCAGTTTTGAAAATCAATAATAGATTTCTAAAATAAGTTTTCATTTAATTTCAGGCATTCTATTAATCCATGTAAAAAGGAAACACTGCATTGGCAAGACTAATCTCCTATTGGCTGATCTATGGTTTGAAGCAATTGTAATCAATCACAGGTAACTGTCCACGGGACTTGGACACTAGCTCCTGAAAACTTGGTTTTCATTCATAGTTTCCCATAAGTCCTCTGACTCTTTCAGACTGGTGTCTTGTACTTGCAAACTTGTTATTTTCTCTTCCCATTCCATTTTTAAACTTACTAAAGAAAGATATTAAAAATTCATAACAGGTTTCCACTTCCATATGTAAGACATGTGGAAATCACCACTTCATCCTAACAACAAGTACCAAGCTGAAGAGATTTTAAAATGAACAACTCTCCTAGGACCAATAAGAGAGATGAGGATACAGGGCAGACTACTGCCCCTCAAGACTGGAGAGACAGACAGGCAAATAGAGGGAGCTTACCAGAGCAGAAACTCGCAAGTGAAAACTGCCTTGGGAATCAGTGCTGCGGTAGAAAAACTTGAACTGTAATAAACAAATTGCTAGAGGCTCAGTGTAGAAGCTAAAAACTTCCAGGAAGACACAGTCATAGAGGCCTTATGTTTTTGTAATTTTTACCTCTAGAAGCTCAACCAAGATCCTATAGTAAACACTGGAGAAACCTGCTGAGGTTCTCTCTCAAGGTTTCTGACCTGGATGAAAAGGTCAGCCTACTCTAGCCATCCTCTCCCAATTAAAGTGGCAAAGAGGTTTTAAGAAGTACTTCTGAAGTTCATAATCCAGAAGTATAGTTTCACTAAAGACTGAGACCTAATCATAGGACTATCGAACACTTCTTCTCCACCCCCATACTTCCTCACCACCACATTGCTAAAGCATTCCCCTTACCTGGTACATCACCTTTGGTTGTCAAAAAATACAAAGAATATTAAAAGGAAAACCAAAAACACAATTTGAAGAGGCAAAGCAAGCACTGGAAACTGATATAGCAACGATGTTAGAATTATCACACCAGGAATTTAAAACAATGATTAATAAGCCAAGGGCTCTAATGGATAAAGTAGATAGCATGCAAGAACAGGTAGGAAATGTAAGCAGAGAGATGGATTTCCTAAGAAAGAAGCAAAAAGAAATGCGGAAGACAAACACTGTAATGGAAATTAAGAATGCTTTTGATGGGCTTACTAGTAGGCTAAACGTGATGAAGAAAGAATCCCTGAACTTAAAGACATCTCAACAGAAATCTCTAAAAGTGAAAACTAAAGAGAAAAAAGACCAAACAAGGTAGAAGAGAATACACAAAGACTATGGGACAACTAGAAAAGATATAACATATGTATAACGAGAAGACTAGAAGAAGAAAAAGAAAAAGGAACAGGAGAAATATTTGAAAAATAGTGACAGAGAATTTCCCTAAATTAATGTTCAATGTCAAATAACAGATCTGAGAAGCTCAAGAAACACCAAGAAGGATAAATGCAGAATAAAACAAAGCTACAGAAAATCAAAGACAAAGAAAAAAAACCTTGAAGAACCAGAGGGAAAACCTTCCATTTTGAGGAACAGTGAGTGATAAGAACTACATCTAACCTCTCAAAAACATGGAAGCAAAAAGACAGTGGAGGGAAAGATTTTAAATGTTGAGAGAAAAAATTCACTAATGTAGAATTCTATACTTTGTGAAATTATCCATTAAAAGTAAAGAAGAAATAAAGACTTTCTCAAACAAATAAGAACTAGTGGAATTTGTTGTCAGTAGTCCAGACTTGCAAGAAATGTTAAAAGAAGGGGTGCCTGGGTAGTAGCTCAGTCAGGTAAGCATCCAGCTTTTGATTTCAGCACAGGCCATGATGTCAGGGTCATAAGATCCAGCCCCGCATCAGGTTCTGCCCTCAGCAGGGAGTCTATTTGAGATTCTCTCTCCCCGCTCCTTCTGCCCCCTCCCCCTGCTTGTGTGCTCTCTCTCTCTAACGTAAATAAATAAATCTTTTTTTTTTTTAAAGGAAAAAAGACATGTTAAAAGAAGCTCTTTGGAGAAGAGGAAAAACTATAGATCAGAAACTCAGAACTACACAAGAAAGGATGAGTATCAAAGACAGAGAAGTGAAGTTAAAATAAAAGCTTTTTGTTCTCTTGCTTTTAATTGATCTAACAGATAAGTCTGTTCAAAATAATAATAGCAACAGTGTATTCAAGTATGTCTATATCTCAAGAAGTATATATATATGCTTCTGTATGTATATATGTATATATGACATGAATGACAGCAATGACAGAAGGACAGGAGAAACAATTAGGATTACTTTGTTATTATAAAGTACCCTACCTATAAAGTAGTATAGTGTTATTTGAAAGTGGATTGAATTAATCGTAAATATATACTATAAACTCTAGGACAAAGACTAAATATATTTTTTAAATGCTAGTTGATATACTAAGGAAATAGAGAAAATGGAATCATATAAAATAGTGCCCAGTTAGGTAGCATCAGAGAAGCCTAGTGTAGGGCTAATGTAGCCCCACTACCCTGCTTCTGAGTATTCTATCTGAGGTACCAGAAAGGGCAAGGTTTTGCTTCTCTGCTTGGTAAGCACACAGACTATCTCAGGGCCTGTGTGAACATTAGTGCCTTTTCCCCATTCTCCTTTTTGCATAGTTCTTTCCCTCACTATCGTGGTTCACTTATATGCATGTGCTGATCATACCTCACTTGAAGACTGAAGGCGTATCTGCTGGTCTCTGGAATTACTTCTCTATGCTCTGCTCTCCTCTCTAGCACCTGCTCTGAGTTCTGCCTCAGCCTCTCCACACACCCAACTCTGTCTCCTCAACCCACAGAAATGCCAGCTTCTGTCTGATGTCTTCCTTCCTGCCTGGAAGTCGGGAAACTCTCTCCAGGAAGCAAGCTGGGGTAACTGTAGGCCTCACTTGTGTTAAAAAATAAAGAAAAGATATTAAAATCAGGCAGTGAAGTCAGATTACTTCAAAGAAACATTCATACTGATAGACTACTTCCCCACAGTAACAAAGCATGCCATAAAACAGGGCTTAAAAGTACAATCAACCTAGAATTATGTTCCTAGTGCAAATATCCAATATAATGAAGGCAACTGTTTGAAGGCATCAAAGAGCAAACAAGGCAGCCAAGATTTAAAGGGTCAAGATCCTTGAAGGAAGAAAAATGCACTAAATGAACTGCTTTTTCCCTAGGAAGATTTGCTGATTTTCATTGTGGGACACAGGGACCACATGGAAAACCGTGACTTAGAGTTTGAGGCAGTCCGAGTGGGTCAGACAGACAGAAATTCAAATTCAGGGTTTCCAATATAAACAAGACATGAAGAATCAAATATCAAAATATCAGAAAAAGGGAAACCCAAAAAATGAGCCCAAACATCTAACATAATTCCCCACAGAGCATTTGCTGACACCTAAACTATGTAGGTTAGAGTTCAAACCAAGCAAAGAACAGCTGATAAGAGAATAAAAATAAGTATAGATTTTAGCAGTCTCATGATGCTAAGGAAACAAAAAATGGAAATCAGGAAGTAGTAGAAGAACTGTGAGCAAAGTCTGGGGTATCAGTTATGACACATGAAGGACTATACCCTAGAAGTAAGGACAAACCAGAAACAGACCAACCCAAAGAAAGCCTGAAGCCCATTTCTATCTGCTTACCAGGAGAAAATTAAACTTTCCCTAGGGAAGATCATCAAGAACCTCTAAAGGTCTTCACATATTATTTCTGATATTTAATTTTAAAAAAAAGGCATAGAAGGAAACAAGACAAGAGAAGTTACTAAAAACCAAGAGGGGGAAAAATATAAACAGACTCATTGATGATGTACATACTGCAGTTCTAAGACACAGAAGTCAAAATAACTATAATTAATATGGCCCAGAAAATAGATGAGATTATGAATTTTACCAAAAAACCAAACACTATTTTTGAAAATCAACTGGAATATCTAGACCTGAAAAATAACAACAGAAATTAATAACCACAGATTTAATAGAAGTTACATATGTACATACTATGTGATTCCAGTTATGTAAATTTCTAGAAAATGCAAACTAAACAGAACAGTAATTGCCTAAATGTGTGAAGGGATGGGAGAAAGGGATTACCCAAGCTCATGCAGAAACTTTTATCTTGATTGTGGCAACAGATGGATACATATGTCAAAGTTATAAAACTATATAGTCATATATAAAACTATATATATAGTTAAATATATATAGTATGTCAATTATACCTCCCAAGAGTTACTTAAAATTAAGATAAAATAATACTATCTTTAGGGATTTAAAACACATGGAATTTAAACTTATGACAAAAATAGATCAAAAGATAACAAAAGTCAGAGTTAAAAGCTGTAAAGTTCTTGTAGATTGTTGGCAATATTAATAAAAGATAAACTACAGTAAGTCAGTTATGTGTTTTACTTTCCAGGATAATCACTAAAAGAATAAAAATATGTATAACTGACAAAGTAATAGAATGAAAAAATATATATATAAAAAATTAATAATTTATCTTTATATAATATATATTAATTATTATGTAATTATTATAATTATATAATTATTATATAAATATGTTAAATTATATAATTTAAATAAATAATAATTTATCCAAAGAAAAGCAAAGAGGAGGAAAAAAATAACTTAGGAAAGATAAGGCAAACCAAAAGCTAGCACATAACAAAATGCTAGATTTAAACACAAATATATTGGTAATTAATAAGTGAAAATAGACTAAATATTCCACTTAAAAGACAACTGTCACAAAGTTTTTTTTATTTTCAGAAAAACAGTATTCATTATTTTTTCGCCACACCCAGTGCTCCATGCAATCCGTGCCCTCTATAATACCCACCACCTGGTACCCAGACCTCCCACCCCCCCATCACAAAGATTTAAAAACCTTCTACAGGTTGCACTTCAAGGAAAATAAACCTGACTCCAGAAATGACCTCTATAGATATACCTGAGACAAAAAAGAATGGTGAGAAAAGAAATTGATCAACATTATCAAATCTAAACAAATATCATTTGTATAAAATAATAAAAATGTGAATGTCTACTTTGTGGGTTAAAAAAAAAACTAGAATACTGAACAACAATTTCATATAAGTAAGAGGAGGTTGATCTAGTTAAAATGTTCTAAGGAATTTGGGAAGTAATTAAGACACTGGTTAGCTGGAGACATGCTAGAATTTTAAATATGCATAGTAAAATCACAAGGGTAGGCACTAAGGGAGTGGCCATTGAACGCATGACTTACACACTAAATGGAAGTGTACAAGAGGGATAGAAAGATCAAAGGAACAAACAAATGAACCAAATTCAATCAGCATCTCTCATCTAAAAAAAAAAACTGCTCCTTAATTCCAATGCCACTACAAAAGAAAGTCTGAATATCAGGAAATACCAGACTTAAGAAGAAGAACAAGAGAATAAACTCACAGAATGCAAAAGAAAGATGGTAAGAGCAAAAAGATAAATTGAATTGAAGGTAAAAATAAAATATAGACTATAAACAAAGTAAAAAAAACTGTTTTATAAAGCAGAGAAATATTTGACTAATGAAGAAAAAGGAAGACACTAACAAGTACTAGAATTATGTTTACTTGAACCTGAAATTCAGAAGTGATTCATTCTTTCTCACCCTGAATTTCATTGTTGATGAAAATATTTCTCAAAACAAATTAAGCACTGCAGTTCTGAATTTCTATACAAGAAGAGTTTAGAAAGTGGGAAAAGCTGAAAGTGGGAAAAAGCGTGTTGAATCAAGTTATATAGCACTTTATGTAAAATGTTGGAAAAAAACAATTATCCATAAATGAGAGGGATATGCCAGTAAGTGTTTAAAGACTAAAGCTCCTTGGGTGCTTCTACTGAGTTTTGGTAAGAACTTCACACTGCCAGTTTTGAACCGAATTACTCCAATGAAGTAGCAAAGGTTCCTTAACATGCTGGCATTGAATAAATCCAACATATATGAAACCAAGTTATAGACATAATATGTTTTTATAAACATACATTTAATGAGTCTATAAGGTTGACAATTTTCTAACTTCATTATCTTTTCCACACGTATTATTTACATGACTGCTGAAAGTACTGGGGATACATGTTTAACATGCACTGTGTTATGCATATGTGGCAGGTGGCTGGTTTGCACCTAAAGCTGGGATTTAGACAGGTCTGATGAATTGAAGGAAAAAGTTTCCAATATTTTCAATAATTTACTTTCTTAAAGTATTCTGACTGGGTATAAAATAAAATAGGCAAAGCAGTATTGTATTCAAAGCACACAATGATACATATTACAGTGAAGCTCAGCCCATGGATCCAGGCCTTAAGACCTACAAGACATAGGAACATACCCTTTGGATATTTAGGAATAAAATACACAATTCAGAGGAGCAAAAAAGATTTTTTTTCCCACTTTTAGGTGAAAATAAGTACAAAGCTGAAGTATGAATGATTTCATAGAGTTCATTATTATTTAGCAGCTTAAGCCTTTATAAAGTATGGTAACCAATCTCCAAGATGGCCCCCACTGAGTCTCACCTCTTGCTAGTCATCCCACATGTGGTAAACCCCCACAGTGAATTACAACTGGTCTACATGACCAATAAAATATGGGTGAAGTGACAAAGAGTGACTGCCAAGGCCTGGTTTTGAAAGGCATTGCAGTTTCCACTTTGTTCTCTCTCTCTTGAATTGCTCATTCTAGGGGGAATCAGCTGTCATGACTTGGGGGCAATGAAGTTGCCCTATGGAAGACTCTCCATGGTGAGGAATTGAGGGCTCCAGTGAACAGCTAGCACCAGCTTGCCATCCCATTTGAGGGAGCCATCTGGGAAGAGAACCTTCTGGTCAAGTCTATACTTGACTGTAGTCTTACCAGTATATTGATATTAACCTCATGAGAGATCCCAAGGCAGAACTGCTTCAGTTGCTTCCAAATTCCTTACCCAGAAAAACTATGTGAGATCACAAACACTTATGCTTATTTTAAGCCTCTGAATTTTGGGATAGTTTGTTAAATAGCAATAAATAACTCTAGGCTCTGTAATTATTCTAAAAGCCAATAGAATGAATGAGCCATGGAAATAACAAAATCTAACATGATATATGATATTTAGAGAAAAGATCAGTGACACAATAGTAAAATATTCATAGTATAAATACTTACTTTACCTTAATAAGATATTTGACATTATGATGACAGAGCAAAAGAGCCTTTGTGAAAATTACCTTTCACAGCATGAAAGCCTTTGAAATAACTGAAAAATTTCAAAGGGCAAACTTTGTGTAGTAAATGTCACTAATGATATTTTCCTTTGATCTCTACTATAATTCACATATGCATCATATTTTCACCATATTTTATATCATTTTGGTCAGAGTTTTGATGCCTATATTACTCATAAAACAATGAATACACGAGTTATTTTAGAGGATTGGTGTCTACGCAAACTAAATGAATAATAGTACATCGTAATTTAGATGTTAGAGTTCTTTCATCTGTAAGCAGGCAGGCAATATTGCTTCTGTGTTTTAATCTACTAAAACATATAACTTAGCTCAGATATAGAAAGAATAAACAAGCAAAACAAATAAGGAACCACGACATACTCTGGATGGCCAACAAACTGTATTTACAGAAAAGAGATAAAAATACAAAACCCATTAGAATGCTTGAATTGCTACTCTTAACCAAATCCTCTATTTTATTTAGTTCTTATTTAAAAGACACTTTTATGTCTATTATATAAAAGGACACTTACGTGTCTATTTAAAAGACACTTATATGGTACGTGGGTGGCTCAGTCAGTTAAGCATCTGCCTTCCAGCTCAGGTTGTGATCCTGGGGTCCTGAGGTAAAGCCCTGAGTCGGGCTCCCTGCTCAGCAGGAGCCTGCTTCTACCTCTCCCTCTGTTCCTCCCCTGCTTGTATGTGCCTGCTCTCCCTCTGTCATATAAATAAATAAAATATTTTTAAAAAATAAATAAAATAAATGAAATACAATTATATAGTGTTATGGTGTCCTAGGCTATATTATAAGTGTTTCCTTAAAGATTAACATAACATAGTTTTCAATGGCATTTATTTATTTATTTATTTATTTATTTGAAAGGAAGGGGGAGAGAGAGAGTGAGAGAGGTATGCAGCAGGGGCAGAAGGAGAGAGACGATCTTAAGCAGGCTTCTAGCCCAGCTCAGATCCTGATGTAAGGCTCCATCTCACAACCCTGAGATCACGACCCGAGCAGAAATCAAGAGCTGGAGGCTTAACCACCAGAGCCATCCAGGTGTCCCTTGATTGCTATAATCTAGTATCTAATATTTATATAGTATAAATTGCTTTCCCAAGCTAAACATCAGAACTATATTTCTCTGTGACTTACTGTTGAATATTACTGATATTTACTTTTTTGTGAAGAAAGCATGTAAAATCTGTCATTAGAATATTGGTATATTCCTCAATACTTTTAATTCAAAGAACTGTCTATCCTCAGTTGTTATCCATTGTCGTGTAACTACAATGCAAAATGAAACTGATGACTTTTAGAGTATACTAGCTTGTCATCATGACAGAAAAATTGTAAGTTTTTATTTAATCAAGTATGCAAACCAGGAACTTCAGAGAGATCAGCAGGAAAATCATTCCAGATATAATCTAATTTGAATTGTGCTCTTGTACCGTTTTAGAAATAGTTATCTGCCAGTGCCTGGGGGAAGTCATAACTTACGATGTGTTGGTGGTGAATATTATTGTAACAGTCTGGATGCTACTATGGTTTATCATTAACAGATAAAACAGTGATACCTACTGCAGGGGCACATTGGGGATCAGTGTCATATTTATAAAATTGCCTATGTGTGACCAGCTTGCACAACAAATACATGAGAAAAAAATTTTTTTAGACAGCTGTTAAATACAAAGCATTAACTGAAATGTCAACTGCTCCTTATATTAAATATGTTGGGATGAATCCATTATAACTGATCATACCATTTTTCTAATCATCAAATAATCACAAGAGGATTAACACTGTTGGGGGGAATGTTTATTCCCTAGTCCAGGTTGTTTCCTTTCAGAAAACAGGGAATGCTCCATCAGTTATGTTATCCATAATCTTTCTCCACTTGCAGGGGAGAAGAGACTTATGTGACTGATCATTTTGAAGAAAATTGGTGTGTGTGGTTTAGCACTTTTTCTCTAGAGATCAAGTCTCCCCTGGAGGGCATCCTAAATTCTGCTCTGCTCCTCAGGGGGAGGCCTGTCAGAGCAGTATTGCTTGAGGCTAAGGAAGCCCATTTAATCGTGGCTTTTAGTACAAAGGTGTTCCTTTGCCTGTAGATACAAGCCACATTCTCCAGTACATATTCTTTCAGAATAGAGACAGTATTTTGGTCTCCATAAACTTCACTTCTATCTCATTTCTTTATTTATGTAGAACTTGTGCAGAGAAGAGGGGTGCTTCTTATTGGTCCTCCCAAGACTTAAAAACATCAGTGACAAGAATAACCGGACGTTCCACAAAAAGACAAAATACAACCATCCAGACACTTTCATGTGTCCCAACTTTTATACTCATGCAAACTACCTAGATTGTTAGAACTTACGACAAAAAGATGCAAGAAAATGAGGCAAAGGTCGGGTTAACAAACTATCATGGCCTGAACATGGAAACCTCAATGCAAAGGTGATTTCTAGATGAAGTAGAAAACAATAATAAGAAAATGTCATGCTAACATAAATTCACCCCATGTATCTCTCTGTTGTAATGCCTCTGCCTTACAAAATCACACATTTCCGTCGTTAAGTATAGTTAAACCAAAAGCACAAATGAGGACTAGAGTTGCCTGCATGTTAATTTCCCAGCACTAATCTCCATCACTATTAGGAAGGCTTCAGGCATGTCCTATTTTGTAATATGTCCTTTAGTTCCAACAAAGAATTAGAAATAACTGGAATTCATAATCAACCTTTACAGACAATTAAGTTACTGCTCCAATCTCTAACTTTATGTTCCTTCTTACCAAGAGCATCCATTGCATGAGACCAAAGAAAAGGAGAGACTAGGCAAGTGTGTTGAAAGAAGCCGAGGCTTCTAGTTAGATCTAGGCTCTTCTAGGCTCACTGGTTAGATCCAATAAAAAGACCCTATCGCACTTTTTTTCTGCCCTGCTGACAAGAGGTGCTCTAGTGGTGGAAATCTGGAGAAACAAAGATTTAGAACTATCTACAGTAGAGTTGAGAAAGGTAGGTCATGGTGAGCATGAAAGTAAGCATCTGGGGGACCTGGTAACAGCAACGAAGAGGCACTCTCTGAATTACGCTTTAGAAAATAAACTTACAGGACGCCTGGGTGGCTCAGTTGGTTGGGCAGCTGCCTTCGGCTCAGGTCATGATCCCAGCATCCTGGGATCGAGTCCCACATCGGGCTCCTTGCTCAGCAGGGAACCTGATTCTCCCTCTGCCTCTGCCTGCCATTCTGTCTGCCTGTGCTTGCTCTCTCCCCCTCTCTCTCTCTGATAAATAAAATCTTTAAAAAAAAAAAATTTTTTTATTAAAAAAAAAAAGAAAATAAACTTACACAGGAGTGCTTGGGTAGCTGGGTGGGTTCAGTATCCAACCCTTGGTCATGAACTCATGGACGTGGGATCCAGTCCCATGTGGGGCTCCACACTCTACGAGGGAGTCTGCTTGAAGATTCTCTCCCTCCGCCCCTCCTCCCACTCATGCTCGTGCTCGCTCTCTCTCTCTCTCTTTCTCAAACAAATAATTAAATAAATCTTTAAAAAAAGAAAATAAACTGACACGAAGTTACCTACATTGTAAAGAATGAACCTTTAAATGCTGCTCAAATAGCCCAATGGTTGAAATGGTCTAGCTTTAAACTGGCATGGTGGAAAACAAGGGGAGAAGGGGTACAAAGACAGTTAAAGGGTAAAATCTGTAAAATTTAGTAACTGATAGCCTGTTGAGTATAAGGGAGGGACAGGCCGAGAACAGCTTCAGTTTCATGCTCAGGAAATCGGACAATAGTAATGGCAGCAACATAAAATAGGAAGAGGCAGAGACTGTTGGGGTGAGGGATGCTTTGGAGGAAGGACTCTGCGATTGAATCTGGAGTTCCAGGGAAATATCGGAATGGAGAGGTCCTAGAAGACATGGAATATTATGAGTGATATAATGGACCTGGAGATATAAACTCACCTGCGTCAGTCCAGAGCTAATCTGTGAAATCTTGAGAATTAGTAAAGTCAACAAAAGAAGCATAAAGCAAGAGAAGAAGGGAATGAAGAGGGCTAGAGACACACACTGAGATTTTTAAATGATAGAAGCAGCCATCATGCAGCTTACTTAATAATTGTAGGAAACTGGAAGTTAAAGAACTAGTAAAATAAGACCCCCAAAAAAAAAAGAAAAGAAAAGAAAAAGAAAAAAGAGAGAGAGAGAGAGAGCAGAGAGATACAGTAAATAATGTTTATCATGGAAATCAAATAAGAAAATATCAAGCAAAGGACAGTATAACAATATTAAATAGTATAAAAGCTAAACAGAATAAAGAAGAAACAAGGATGTGGTGTGTGGGTGGTCAACTGTGACTGAGGAAGTGCTTTCAGAAACATGGTGAAAAAGTTAAAGTAGTTTTGAGTGTTAGGTACTGCAGACAGTGAGGGAACTCAGTTTAGAAGATAGGATGACTCCCAGTGTTTGAAGGCAGGCATTGAGTCAAAGGCAACAAGACCCACTTGTATCAGGCAAACTTCAAATTAGTTTTTAAAAAAGAAAGAAGGGCGCCTGGGTGGCTCAGCAGGTTAAGCCTCTGCCTTCGGCTCAGGTCATGATCTCAGGGTCCTGGAATCGAGCCCCGAATTGGGCTCTCTGCTTAGTGAGGAGCCTGCTCTGCCCCCCACCCCAACACTTCCACCTGCCTCTCTGCCTACTTGTGATTTTTGTCTTTCAAATAAACTTAAAAAAAAAAAAATCTTTAAAAAAAAGAAAGGTGGAGGGTGGGGAGCACATGGATGGCTCAGTAGGTTGAATGTTAGAATTTTGGTCTCATCTCAGATCATGGTCTCGGGGGGTGGGATCGAGCCCCACGTCACGCTCCATGCTCAGTGTGCAGTCTGTTTCAGATTCCCACTCCCTCTTCCTTTGCACCTCCCCCTGCCCATGCTCTATATAAATAAATAAACAAACAAACAAAGATCTTTTAAAAAAAGGAAAAGGAAAGGAAAGGAAAAAATCCCAAGGAAAGGGTTTAGAGCCCAGGAAGCATTTATCTTGAAAAATAAAATCAGAAGTAGCTTCCAATTAATTAATGAACTACTAAGCTATACAAAGCTGTCCAAAAGGATTAACAGGGTGAAATAACCTTTTGTTTAGGCAGTGATTTTCCGATGCGACACTGAAAACCTTTGCTGTTAACCTCTGTTAACAATTTGGTGACAAGTTAAAAAAGGAGTAAAAAAAAAAGTATTCAACATCTTTGCAAGAGATGTTCTACAAGTGGAACAAAAAAATATGATGGCTGATGACACAAAAATCACCATGAGCTTTAATTAGACTAGACCAGACGGAGCAGGCATACAAAAAAAGGGCACTGTCACTAATTTTTTTTTTTAAAGAAAAGAAAGAAAGAAAGCAACGTTCAGGCAGAACGATGTCCCTCTTAACAGCCATAATCAGGGCACTGTGCTGAGAGTCCTACGGCAGCATATAGACAATATTTTTGTCAAATAATGTGAGTATGTCTGACAGTTATGTTCTATCACAGGCTCTGTCCTTGATGATAAGAGTAATCTGGAGGGGCAGGAATAGAAACTGAAGGATCCCCCCTATTCACCAGAGAAGAACACGGAGATATCAATCTCACAAACCCGCGTGGATGACTCATTGCCACAGGCCAGGCAACTGGAATAGAGATCAGAACAGAAATCTAAATCAACCTCAACCAGGCAGGCAAGGTCTAAATTACAACCTAAGTCTACACAACTAAATGATAGCAGAAGGGCATCGCTGAGATTACTCCAGCTTCAACATTCTATAAGTTTATAAACCTTTATCTTTCTTTTTGCCTAATAACAATCAAAAGAAACCTAACATTAGAAATAAATTTAACAACTGGTTTGAAAATTCAGGTGAGAATTACAAAACCTCCCTGGTTTTATATTAGCCCAGGAACATAAAAAGAAATTAAGCTAATGACTATGGCCATATGTTTATGCTATGCATGATGATCAGGGTGAGGGCTCAGGAGACAGGCAATAAAGTTGTATCCTGGTTTAACCACTGCCCACTGGGGTGACCTACAGGCAGCTATGTAGCCCTTCCTTGCCTGGGTTTCTACCTATCAAATGAGGGTAATAACATTACCATATCATAGGATTGTTGTTAGGATTATGTTGTGATTTCTATAAATCACTTACTCAAGTGACTGACATGTTATGTGCTCAAGGTGAAATACTATTATTTTATCACCATATCAATAATTCAGATTTGATCTCTGCATGCAACCCATCATATCCACAATTGGGCACAATAGTTCTTAACTAAAGGATTTCATAGAATTTGAAGGGTGTTCTAAGAAACAGACCTTGACGTGGTTCTGTCACAGGAGAGAAGGATGGACCGAGGGAGGAGCACCAATGCGGGGCAGCCTCTGACACTGAGATTGTAACAGCAGAGAAGCTTAGATCTATGTCAGGCCAACAAGAAATCAGAAAGAGCCAGAGCTCTTCAGTAAATCTACCTGGCTTATGAGTTAGCTGCTTCGATGCTAGGGAATAGATGAGTCTAGTAACGCAGTAGAAAAGTTGCCAAGAGATAACTGTCTATTTTTTTAGCCCCAGGAGCTAGAAAGATCTCGAGCACCATCTAGACCCAGCAGCTGCATATTCTGGCAATAGGAACTCAATGACAGTTGACTGTATTTGTCTTTCTGACAGTGTAGAAAGATTTACAGACTAAGATGTTCATATCAGAGTGAAGTAGACAGCAAGATAAAGGCAGCATACTGTGAACATCCTAAATATTCAACCAAATATCATGACACAATAAAGTGATAAAATCATGCAGCCATAAGATGTATTTATAAAAGATACTTAATGTACTGGAGGGTGGAGAATCATAATAAATATTGAAGAGAGAGTATAAGTTCATATTTTTTAAATATATATTTATATGAAAACATCAAAATAATAACAGCAGTAGACTCAAGATGGCAGACTTACAAGAGAATTTTTTCTTTTTTGAACCTTACCACATCTTCTAAACTCTACATAACATTCTTGTCTTAGCTTAATAATTAAGCAGTATTTTTTTTTTTTTAAGAAAACCAAGAGGAAGGCATGAAGGCACTGAAAACATTTAGCAGTGAAGAGCAAAGGGCTGGAACAGGAAATCCCTCCCTCTCTCCCTTGCATTTTTCTCCCTCTAAGCTTCTCCTCTTCTGATGGCCATAGAGACAAGCATTATCAGGTTGCCCAAAATACAGCCGGGGAGAGGAAATGAGTTAGCAGTGGCCATGTATTTATCCTCCCCTTCTTTCTTACCCATCTTCACCCTCTTCCCACCATTATTTACCATAATGGCCGTAGCAGGCTCCTCTGGATCAAACAGGAGAGCTTAGTAAGCATAGAGCTGAGGGAAAGAAAGGCACAATGTCTGCAGTAGCAACAGTGAAATGTGGTTATCTCCTCCCATCCCAAAGAAGTATCTTTCCTTTCCCTCACCTCCTCCTCCATATAAGTAAACACTCCTGGATTTTCCCCTTCTCTCCTTCTTTCTCCAATGACAGGAACTGTGTCTGTGTTGTTCTCCACTGAATTTCTAGCACAGGACTTGGCACACAGTAGGAGTTCTACAAATATTTGTGAAATGAAGGAATCACCACTTTAGACTTAGAGCACAGATAAGGAAGGAAAAAAATGAGCTCATAATCCAGAGGGAAAATGAGGATTGGTCATTGGCCCTAAGATTCTTTGGAGACCTGCAGGTCTAAGAGGGGGAGGAAGTATGACGGAGAGAAGCAAAACCAAAGCAGAAGAGCAAGTTTACTAACACAATTTGTTCTCCATGGATAAATGTCCCTAGCAGCAAGCGCTTCAAACCCATCCTTTCCCCAACCACCCTCAATGTCCCCTGGCCCCTCACACACTGATTACACATCAGGCTGTAGATCAGGGCTTGCACTTAACTGACTACATTTGGCCAGAGCCTTTCCTGTGATCCTTTGTCTACACTAGAATACATCAAAGAAAATAGGGAAAGGAAAAAGCACTTCTGCTTTTTACATCCTGGATTATTTATATCTAATATCTCAAAAACATATGGGAGAATTAAGTCTCCTGAAATGCATTAATATAAACAGAAAAGCCCATGATACCTTTTGTCCTACTTGACAAGATACATTTAATATTCATTCACTAGTAATACTGCTGCTTTCAACTGTATTTCTCTAAGTAAATAATTATTTTTCTTTTGTCATGATGGAAGTGAAAGAAGTGCTTAATTAAAAGGAGATGCCAACATTTTCCTTTATTCTTTTATTAAAATGTATGGTGTGATTCTGTGCCTTGGATAAATCCAATTTGTACTGATTTTCTAGAAAGAATAGAGTGAGAGCTATAAAGGCAACATGTCACCCAGTGGCAATGCTTGGAATGACTCAAACCCAGAGAACAACATATTGGGTTTAAACAGAATGACAGCTGCACAGGATCAGATTTACCTCTACTTGCTGCAGCTCCTTTCTCCTGTGTCCAGCTCCCCTGCAAATGTCATTAAGATAGCCCCAACCTCCCATCAAAATACTCTGTTTGCTCCCTTCTGTTTGGGCACAGTTAGGTTCTTTATAACACAATGTGTCAGGATAGATACCTAACACAAATTTTATCAACCTATGTGAATATGTGGACAGTAAAAAGTTTAAAATAAAACCATTAAACAATATGACTTTTTTACTACTACACATCATTCCACTTGATCGATATTTATTAAATATAAAGCACTTTCTTGTGGCAGAGGATAAACCAGATCTGGACCCTGAACTCAAGGATTTAAAGGGTAGAGGGTATGCCTTTAAAGTCAGGTTTCCTAACCGGAGCCGGAGAACCACAGAGAGCTCATGAACAAGCTTTCAGGGGCCTATAAATCTCTTAAAGTGAATGCGATGGGTTATATGTAGGTATGTGCATTTGGCAGGGTCAGATGTTTGATAGCTACCAAATTCTCAGAAGGACTGTTGGCCTCAATGAGGTTAAGAACCACTGAGTTGGAGCTTTCAATTTTCGAAACATTCCTAGTTGCTCAAAACATTTTTTGGGGTTTTTTCCTTTGGAATGTTTCAAAGCCTAGGACATTTTCTGTGAATAATGTCAATGATGACAAGTCTTTGGAGAAGAGCCTTCAATTTTAAAGTCATCTAAAAACATGGCAGAAAAATATGATAGAAAAATACTCAAATTGTGAAGTTTATTTTGGTTAAAATAAACATATACATAAAATAATGAGACTAATTTTCTTGGAGGACTTACAATAGAGTACAGGCTGTTCATTAATTGAAAATCACAAGGAAAAGCACAATACAAGCACTAGTACTTTAAGGATAATTATTAACCAAGGTGGAGGAAAAAAATCAGTTTATTTTCCTCATTCCTTGAACAGATATTTATTGAGTGCCTACCATATACCCAGTACTCTTGTAAGTGCTAAGAGGAGACAAAAATCCCTGCCCTCATGGAGTTTCCATTCTACCGTCTTTTTTTAAACAATTCAATTCATCTAACATGTATTACTTAATTATGAATAAAAGTAATAGAAATAAAATACAAAATAAAATAGAAGTAAAAACTATGTCATAGAGAAAATAATGCACAGGTGGAAAACTATTAATAGCAAAATAGAGCATCGTGTTTAGCATGCTGGTAAAAATATTTGGTAAAAATGAACATACTCATCATAACCAAAACATAAAAAAATAGAGTAAAGAATAATGATATTAGGTATTTGACAATTCCAAAAACTAAACGTTGACTCATTGTTCTAAGCAAAAGCAAAACAAAAATTTGGGGAATTTGGGAGCACAAGGTCATAAGATAAGATGGAGGTCATGAAAAATAATGTAAACAGGCTTCAGCACTAAGTTTACTTACTTTCTATAAACTATAAGGGTTTGCCAGAGCCAAATCAGGAGTTCATGGAAAAAGAATTTCTTTCCCCAGGCCTCAATAATGTTCCTAAATTACGTGAGTAAATCAGTCGTCATTCTTCTCTAATCTGAACACCTCAGGTTATTTCTAATACATGTATGGTACAAATCGAAGAGCCCAGACATGGAGTTTTCTGACATTATTCTTTACACACACAAATAAGACAGATTTTAAAATTATAAGTGGTTTATAAAGCATGCACAAATTAGCAGTTAATGGAATGGAATGGAAAATATAGTGGAAGAAAGTCTTGATCCATGGGGTTTCCCTGGAAGATAAAGGAAATTACCTTCTGCTCTCCTTTCCCCAACAAGACTACGCACCAGCCCTCCACCATGTGCCTCAACAACTCAAATGGCTGAATACTGCGGATAAAAGAATGAACAAGGAATCTTCAGGTATCCTAGCTTGAGCACTAAGAAAATCACCTAATGCCTTTCAACCAGAGCTGCCATCTCAAAGTTTTCTTGGCAAAACTTACGAGACAAGAAATCTCAAGAACAAAAAACACACACTCAAAAAAGGCCTTTTAATATGCAAATGTTGGAGCAAATTTTATTTTGGAATGAAGACACTGTAACAGTAAGGGACTAGTCTGCTCAGTATGATGATATAAAGAAGTTATTTTTGTTGGGTACAGAGAATATTAGTTGTAGAATTGTTTTTTCTTCCTCTTTCAGATAGGTAGAGGGTTGTTGAGATGGAAGCCAAGACACTCATCTGGGGTGATAAAAAAGATCGGTAGATACAAAAGAGCTGGCAGAGATCTCAGGAGAAAGATTCACCTATGAAAGGGATGGTGAGGACTCTAGAATTGGTGATATCGAAATAGACTTTAACATTTTTGCTAGAGGCCATCTAATGCCTTCATGCAATCTTCAGGACTGAAGTTGGGCATAGTTGAACATATGCAGATCAAACTGAAATGCAAACACTTCCTTGGGGACTGGGTAGAAATTTTTCTTCAGGTTCTAGAGACTCAGCAACCCAAATCAGATCTATGTCAACAAAATCTTATGATTCAAACCCAGTCAGCTCTGTTGTTTGGATTAGGAAGAATTAATACCTTACTAAGTCATGAATTTTTCCCTAATTTCAATGCTCATTCTACTCACATAAGAAAGGAACAGTTTCCAAATCTTTTAAGAAACTGCTCACATTCGACATGGTGGCAAGTACTAAGAAATTCCCATTTGAAAGATGAAGATAAAATTTAAGTCACTAGGGGCACCTGGGTGGCTCAGTGGGTTAAAGCCTCTGTCTTCAGCTCAGGTCATGATCCCAGGGTCCTGGGATCGAGTCCCACATCAGGCTCTCTGCTCATCAGGGAGCCTGCTTCCCCTGCCCTCTCTGCCTGCCTCTCTGCCTACTTGTGATTTGTTTCTCTGTCAAATAAATAAATAAAATCTTTTTTTAAAAAAAATTTAAGTTACTAATATCAGGAAGGATTTTACAAGTAAAAATTTGTTAAGAAATAAAATTTCTTTAGATGAACTACTTAAAGAATCTGGTTTATCTTATGACTTTGAAAAGATTTAAAAAATTCTTTTTAGTCTCTGAAGATGCCAAGTTTCTAAGGCAAACTGATCTTAGCAAAAAAAAAGTGCTTCTTTTCTTAAATTATACTACCTGGCAAAATGACCACATTTTCATTTAGATAGAACACAATACTCTGAATGCACAATCGTTAAATATGATAGTGACTAAAGTTAAGAATGGAACTTTCTTTCATTTTGTGGAAGAAAAAGTTAAGACATCAGAATGATGGCATTTGAGCACATAAAGGAGTCATTGAGGCAGCATTAAGCACTCTTGGTGTAGGAAGATGAGAAAGGACAGGATTCCTGTTCCAGGAGGTCAGATAACTAGATAACCATGGCTAGGCAGATAAATGGCCCAGGCTGAGGTGACCTGCCAGATAAAGAGCATTCCTTGTACAGAGTTAGCTCCAAGAAAAAGAGCCACTGGCAGAAACCTTTTTTTAAAGTACAGTTATATTGACATTTTTACATCTTTCTCTAATGTCCAGGGTCCTCAAAAGCCCACATCTCAGGCTGTAAATGTTCCCTTATCACAACCTCTTCATCTTGTCTTTATCTAAAGACGAACTAGCCAACTTCAATGGATTATAGTTTTCAAATAAGATAACAATTTTAAATGAGATTGAATATAGGTTATTAATGTAACACATGATGAATATGGATTATTAATGTAACACATGAAAATCATTATAATAAAATTTTCTGCCTCATTGATAGTCCCATTTCAGAAAAGTGGGATGACTCACTCCAATGTCTTTTTAGCTAATTTGTATTTTTCTCTATTCCACAGTCAATAATTCTCCCTTGTACTCAACTGACCTCATGTCCTCGAAACTCAATTTCTTGGAAAATGTCTTATTAAAACACCAGCAAAAGCAGTAATTAGTAATGCTTAGTGACCTTTTCCCATCCAGCACTGGAGAAACCAAATTTTCTTTTTTCATAATTTCATGGTATCCATTTTCCTTGACTTGCAGCCAAAAAAATACAATACTTAACCTGAAAAGGATCTGCCAAGTAGCACCAAGAGAGGTCTGATAAATATTTTATTCTTGTTCTAAATGTAACTGGAGTCCACAAAATCAAGCAAATTTCAGGAGACTTGAAAACTGGCAAGAATAACATAACTAATGTCACAGTTTTAAAATGCCATCAATATCTCATGAGATTTCCAGAAAAGGTCAACCAGAAAATAAAGATTTTTCAATACTTTGGTCTGCAATTTAGTAGAAATAATTTATTTGTAGCATTTGTTTTTCTTTTTAAAAGTACTTTTGTGCATTTCTCTTTTCTAAGCTACCACCGAGTTTTAATCATTTACCAAGTTTTTCACAATAATGTTAAAACTTTATTTCCCAATGTGCAAGCTACTATTTTTATTTAATGTTACTTGAGTAATTAAGGTTTGTTCTCTAATTTATCGATTTAATGGAAGTGTTAGATAGCACTAAATCTAGGACTGGCTCCTCTGCGTCACTATATATCCCTCCAACTTCTTAAAAATTGATAGTCACCTTTGGGTGACACTACTGTGATCTGTCTGATTTCAATTCCTTCATACCTCTACACCTTCTTTCTCCACAGTGGAAGCCACTTAATCTCTCCTGGATATCCAGTCTTATCACAGGCCCTGGACCAATAGCATTTTCATGAGAGGGGAACTTTAGCTCAATATGGAGCACCCAGACAGCGAGTCAACCTTGTTATTAGTCCGACTCTGATAACTGACTCTTTGGCAACGTCTTAATAACCAGGCTTCTGCCTTGTTCCTGAAACCAAGCTTCAGCTGATCCTCTAGATATGGTTAACTGGGTCCCTTGCTCACTTCCTTCTGTGCCTGGGTCTCTGTCCTGATAAAAACTATTACATTTGCTCTATGTATACCCCAGACTACCTTACTGAATGGATTTCCCTCCCAAAATCTGTAGCTGGTCTTGGTCCCACAGCCCATCCCATCCATCTTCAACCTCTTCTACTCAAGGGCATGTCTAGCTCCAGCTTCCAGAATGGATTCAATAAATTTTAGGGTATCTGTATGATGGGAAACCATGTAACAAATTATGTTATCTTATAATACTTAACAAAATGGGAAAAATGCAGAAGCAAAATTGTGTTCTGATTAGTCAAGAGTGGTGGAATGGCAGAATTTTCCTTTTCGAATCTTTCTCTCTACCACTATCTCTATCTCCATCTCTAGCGCTATGTTTTTTATTTGGTCCTATGCTTTCTAAATGTTCTAGACTAAGCATGTGTTTGTTGCTTTTAAAATAACCTTAAAAGGGGCGCCGGGTGGCTCAGTGGGTTAAAGCCGCTGCTTTCGGCTCAGGTCATGATCTCAGGGTCCTGGGATCGAGGCTCGTATCGGGCTCTCTGCTCAGCGGGGAGCCTGCTTCTTCCTCTCTCTCTGCCTGCCTCTCTGCCTACTTGTGATCTCTGTCTGTCAGGTAATAAATAAAAAATCTTAAAAAAAAATAATAACCTTAAAAAAAGAATTAGGATGTAAAATAATTTTAAAGCATGAGGGTACCTTCAAGTATAATAACTGATTACTCTTTTAAAGTCTTAATTAATCAACAGTGATGATTTCTCAAAAGAGATGTGCTTAATGCTACCATCTCTTTACCTCTGCCTGGTGCCTGCTCCTCTCCCCAGAACATTGCCCCAGCAGGTTTCTAAGCTGATTTCCTTTTCTTAAGGAAAAAGCTAGCAAGTAAACAAACAAATACACCAAAACCCAAAAACACTGTATTTAATTACCCTATTCAAATGTAATATGATGCAGTAATCTCCAGCTGTCTAGTCCCAACGGAAGATTTTTTTTGCAATTAAAAGAATCAGACACTTGGAGAACAGACTGAGAAAACTGTAGGTATGCTCCAAATTGCAAAATACAAACTCATGTTCAACTCATACCCAATCAGTTCAACAAGAAAGAATTAGTATAAACGCTTACTAAATGCTTACCAATGTTGACCACCTTTATATTAATTTACCTATGAGGACAAAATGAATATATATGAATCCTTATGACAAACCTCTTCAGAGATAAAAGCAGTTTGTACAAGGTGACATACCTACGTGATGGCAAATACAGCTGTGACTGCCTCTGAAACTCATTTACTTTCTGAAACACTCCTCTAAGGATTCTGCTAATTCAATTAAGGGACGCCTGGGTGGTTCAGTGGGTTAAAGCCTCTGCCTTCAGCTCAGGTCATGATCTTAGGGTCCTGGGATAGAGCCCTGCGTCGGGCTCTCTGCTCAAAGGGGAGCCTACTTCCTCCTCTCTCTCTCTCTGCCTGCCTCTCTGCCTACTTGTGATCTTTGTCAAATAAATAAATAAAATCTTAAAAAAAAAAGAGAGAGAGAGAGAGAGAGCACAATAAAACGGAATATATGCAAAGTATGTTGCACTGTGCTGGGCACTGAACAAGTGGTAAATAAATAGTAGTTCTTTTTATAGTTCCTGAGAGGTTTTTTTTGTATATTCTCACTTCAAAAACAATTAAATGTGGGGCAAACATATCTAAAATGAATTTCAAGGATCTATATCTTCTGTTAATTGAATTCAGTTATTAAGAAAATACAAAACAGTATTTTTCCACATAATTCCTACATGCTGAATTCACGATGTGGTAAATTACTGTTTATTCAGAATGATCAAGAATTAAGGCTGCTTAGCATTGCTACTATAAAATGCATATGTGGACTACCAGCATTTTGCATGGCACACAATAAAATCCCAAACATCTACTGAAAATAAGTTTATCTCTCTGACAGCCCAGAAGACAATTCAGAATTTTTCACAAATTATGATCATAAATTTCCACGATGGTCCAAGTTGAGAAACCATCAGCAAAGATATTCAGTAAACTGTGCTCCAGAAAACCCAACTTTTACTTCCTTTCTTACAAGGCTCATTGCTATTGGATGTCTTCAGTTTAAGCCAACGGAAGTATTTTAGATTGCTTAATTAAATATATTCAGGACCAGACCTCAAGCAATATGAGTCTAAACAAAACCATAAAATCATCAGCTGCTCTACATGGTTGAATTAGAGTGTGTATGAATTCTCAACAGTCTAAAACACTCTTGGGAGAGGGCAGGGGCTCATTCTCAAAACTTTTTGATCTTACAACAATGCTTGGTTATCTGCATATCACATATATTAGACAAACACCCACTGGCTAATAATAGTAGCCCATGCCAAGCGGAAGCTGACTGCTCTCTTCTTTGGCTCGAGTAAGAATCCAGGTGTTCTGAAATCAGTCAGAAAGGTTATTTTCCAACTACTTTTAAGGCCACTTTCACCTTAAAGCCAATCCTACTTTCTGCAGATCTCATCAGACTCACTGGTTCTATTGCAAATGCTACCAAATCAGTTCAGGAGTTGAATTTCAAGAAAAGTATCATGTGAGAGGAGCAGTCTCTTAGAGTACAACTAACCACTGTGCTGGACATTGTGAAGTAAGTCATCCGACACCAACATCTCATGGAGCTCTCGCCCACAGAAAACTGTTTAAGGGGACACTACATTAGGCCAACAAGATCAGCTCACTCCTAGGACTCTGGTGTCACTATTTTCCTCTCTCCTAGGTAGCTAAAGTGGATTACAGTTGAGATGAGAAGAGCTTCCCGTCCCACAGCCAGATCTAGGACAGGTCTAGAAATGTGGGGTTTAAGTAGGGTCTATTATTATCCATTATTGCTCAGGTACAACCTATTATTAATCAATATATCCTGAAAGTCCAGCTTGACGTTAAAATACCCAGAAGGGTATTTTAAAAATTACAGCTATAGTACTAAGAGAAAAATAACACCATTAAAAGGAAATTAAAAAGTCATGAGGACTCAGATTCATTAGGTGAAGAGTGAGGAAGTACTTCAAATATTATCTAGTAGCTATATTAACTCCTCTGGAGGGAAAGATAAAGATTCTGTTTTGACTTGTTAAGCTTCAGATACTGATTAGGCAAACAGTTTAGGAGAAAAATCAAAGCTTCATTATGAAGTATGGGTGTGTGTGTGTGTGAAGTTTATTTGATAGGTTGCCTTCAAAAAGATGACAGCTGATACACTGAGAATAGAAAAGGACAAGAAAGTGTGGACAAAGGAAACAGATTAAGAGCAAAACCTCAGGAAATGCCCGTATTTATTAGGTTAAAAAGAAAGGCAAGCACAAAAAGAGCTGTCGAGTTAGAGGGGAGATAGAATAATTTGTGTCTTAAAAGCTAAGGAAAGCAAACATTTCCACAATACAGTTCTGGGCAGTAGTTTAAAAATGCGGTGAGAAGGATGTCTGGGTAGTTCAGTGGGTTAAGCCTTTGCCTAAGGCTCAGGTCATGATCCCAGGGTCCTGGAATTGAGCCCCACATTGGGCTCTCTGCTCAGCAGGGAGCCTGCTTCCCCCTCCCCCTCTACCTGCCTCTTTGCCTACTTGTGATCTCTCTCTCTCTCTCTCTCTCTGTCAAATAAATAAATAAATAAATAAATAAATCTTTTCCCAAAAAATGCAGTAAGAGACTGAGGAAGATGTTAACTGAGAGAAGACTGAACCTGGCAATGTTTTGATCAAAGCACTTTAAGTTACAAAAGAATAGTCAAGGGAGGGAGGATTTATTTAATAACCTGAAAGGCAATCTCATGAATGAACGTGAAGTTCAGTCTTACAGGATGTTCAAGTGGGAAGCAACTCAGACCAAAGCCACCCTCTCAGAGTCTACGAAATGAATCTCATTTTCAATTTTTCTCCTGAGTAGTTTCGTCTCCTTGTACACAAACCAATATGGTTGCCTGATTCAAAAACAATTTACAGGACTAAACAAAAAAACCACCACAAACTGAAACTTTCCTGTCTTAATAGAAACTCATTCAAGAATCTGACAAGCTGATCAGCTGTGGTTCAGCTAACGAGCTGACGTCCCATGGATCATGCACACATTCTGAGGCTAATCAACTGCAGTAGGAGTCAGTCATAGGGTGTGATCATGGCTGTCAAGCTTGAGCGGAGGCAACAGACTGAGACAGAATTCCGAAAGGCTATGTGAGAGGGATGGACTGGGGCAAAAAAAAAAAAAAAGAAGTTTGTTTCAAGCAACCTAAAAGTGTCTGTTATAATTTAATCAGCATTTCAAAACATGGAGGTTTTGAAACTAGACTGAACTTAAGTTTTGTTTTTTCCTAAATATCAGCAGCATAGGAGACCAAAGAAGTTGAGGACAACTATATAATTACTAACTATGAACAATATGAAAACTACCGTATAAAAATGGTAAGTGACCAGAAGGAATAAAAATGCATTTGTAGAGGAGGGGACATTTTTGCCAACCTCTGAAAATGAGTAGGATTTCCTCATTTCAGCAAGAAATGGGGAAAAAAGAGGGACAGATGTGTTAAGACCCCACTTAGAAGACACTGTCTCTTCTGCTAGGCTGAGAGCGCCTGAGGGTATGAAATATTCTCCACTCGCCTCTGTAACTCTAGTGCCTAGTAGAGTATCAGCTACAAAGCAGCACCTCAATCAATATTAATATTTTAACATTAAATATTAATAAGTATAAATAAATAAGGGGAAGTATCAGCGAAATTATGAGAATGGGGTCTGTTCATAAGACAAGTATATCTAATACTTGAAGAGTAGTAAGAGGTATAAATGGAAGTTTAGTGTAATGTAAGTTCATGACCATATTACGAAGGGCACTGGTCATAAACTAAGCATTGGACCTCAACATTGGACCAGAACAGTATTCTGCCTTGGAAATAGAGAGTAAATTATAGGTCCAGATCTGCCAAAAGCTCCCTCAATTATTCCTCATCTGTAATACGAAGCTGGAAAATTCTCTCCAGCATCTTGGACGGCTGCTATGAGAACCAAATTTTAAAATGTGTGTTAAAAATGGTGTTATTAATTTTTGTATCCCCCACAGTATGCATCAAGGAACTTTGCCCAGTAAATGCTGAATGACTTTAATTTCTCTGTAAACTATGAAACTATTCAAATATAAGAAATGTTCAATCCTTACAATTACTCATTCTATTGAAGTTAGTAGGTAGTCAATAATGATTTGTTGCACTGAGTAATTTTTTCATCTTGGCATATATTTTCTACAAATATTGCCATGTAAATTCTATTCCAGAAGCAGACATTGAAAATCAGTGATATATAAGAGAGTCAATTAGAAACTGGGGATACAAAGATGAACCAGTCATTATTCCCTCCCATAAAGAACCTATAATCTAATAAGGGATATTAGGCATCTACATAAATACATATAATATGAAGGAACACTATGAAAATAGAAATTTGAGTAAAGTACCCTATTGTGATAGCTATCTCCAAGATGGCTGCCATTAATTCCTTTTCTCCTTGTGTGCCCCTGTCATTCTCTTGACAAGGAATAAAACCTTTTCCCTCACTTCCTTGCATTTGGGATGGCCTGTGAATACGATGGCCAACAGACTACAATGAAAGTAACAGTACGCCAGTTCCAGACCTAACCTCTAAGAGGACTGGCAGCCTCCATCTTGTTCTCTTGGAGTCCTCAGCCTTCGTATTAGAGGCTGTCATGCTGTGAGAAACCAAAGCCCTGAAGGACAAGGTACCATGTGGAGATGAAAAAAGGCCAAGAAGCACTGAGGTGCCAAACTTGTGAGAGAAGAAGTCATCTCAGAAACCGACCCTCCAGTCTCAGCTACTCGAGATGACAGCATATCCAGTGAACAATGTGGCTGAGCCTTTCCTGAATTCATGACCCACAAAATCACGAGTAAAGTAAAATTGGTATTTTAAGCCACAAAGTTTGGGGTTAGATTTTCAGGTAGCAACAGGGAAGTGAAATATGTGGAGCCACAAAAGAGAAATTAGTTCCAAAATGAAAAAATAGGGAAGAATTCATGGAAAGGGAGTTTCAAAGAACAGATAACATTTGGATGCAAAAAGATAGATAAACTGTATTATTTTTCATAAAGAGACATGAGCATAAAGTAAATTATAGAGGTGAGAAAATCTATCGTATTTAACTAATGGTGAAAGAGTTAGGTTGATTAAAATATGAAGCAAAAAAGAGAAATATTTAGTGGGAATAAGATGTGTTCAAGATAAAAAATGTGTTCAAGGTAAGAGTAAGGTATCAGAACTACAACCTGCAGGGGCGCCTGGGTGGCTCAGTCGTTAAGCATCTGCCTTTGGCTCAGGTCATGATCCTAGGGTACTTGGATCAAGCCCTGCATCTGGCTCCCTGCTCCTGTACATTTTCCCTTTATTGATTTTGCTTTATATACTTTCAACATAATCCATCCACTGACTACTAATGTATGCTGAGTCTTGGGAGACTTCCTGGTGAATCATCAAAACTGGGGTTGGTCTTGGGGACCTCCCAACATAAGAGATATTTTACTAATAGTTTATGAGATGGATTTAAAGATTAAGTTAATTATTGCTAAAGAGAGCAATTAGCAAAAAGGCTACTGCAATGTCCAAGAGAGACATAGGATGGTAGCAGTTGAAGCCAAAAGAGATAATTATGTGCGTGTATTTTCCAAAGGGAAACTTTTACAAACTTTTAAGGTAAGACATTAGGTTACAAAAGGTTAAAGAATAAAGGAGAACTAAGGAAGATGAGACACTAAATGTAGCCTACTCTTAAACAATGATGGAAAACAGTAAGAGAGTATGGGTAGTCTGGTTATAAGAAAATTATACTAGAAGAAGTGGCTATGAGTATATTTTGGAAAATCAGGTGGAAATCTTAAAGATTCAAGAGGTATTTTTGAAAGAAAACACTGGGAGATAGACTTAAGAATAGAAATTAGATAAAGAATATAAATGCAAGTTATTCTGTAAACTCAATGAGGGCAGGGACATTTGTGCTTCACTCACTAGCCTGTTCCCAGCACAGAAAAGACTACCTAACACATGGTATGCACTCAGCAAATACTCAACACATGGTCAGGAAAGAAGAAAGATCATAGGAAAAACAGACAAGTCTTGAAGTATGAAAGACAGAATGGAGAGACACCAAATATGATTACCTCATTTCTCTCAGTAAAGTACAAGGGTAGAAGGTGTGAAAGAAGATGGTCTTTGAAAAGAAGAGGCAATGTCCATGATCAACTCTCTGGGGAAATCATTAGATAATTAATAAAAGATTAACAAAGATAAAGCACTGCCTCCCCACCCAGATTTCCTCTTTAGATTAAAAAAAAGTCAAAAAATTTTAAAATACCGGGTGCCTGGGTGGGTCAGTGGGTTAAAGCCTCTGCCTTCGGCTCAGGTCATGATCCCAGGGTCCTGGGTTCAAGTCCCGTATTGGGCTCTCTGCTCAGCAGGGAGCCTGTTTCCTTTCCCCCCTCTCTCTCTCTCTCTGCCTGCCTCTCTGCCTACTTGTGATCTCTCTCTGTGTGTGTGTGTGTGTGTAAAATAAATAAGTAAAATCTTTTAAAAATATTTTTAAATACCTTTAGAATATATATATAACATGATACCTAGTTGAACTGAACTCAATCAACACCTTCTTTAATAGTACTCATAAGAAAATAACCCCTAGATAAATTCCTTATCTCTAGGCCTAAAATCTGATGAAAAAGCAAAACAAGACTCTACTTTTATCGTAAACCCACCTACAATGGCAGTACCTACAAACAGATCTTCACTTGCACTAGGAGAGAAAAGGTACTTTCCATTACATAGGGTGAGATTTATTGACAGGTTGTCAGTAGTGCTCTTAGAATACAGACCAAAGTGTGGAAACAGTCATCTTTGTGTAGAAGTTGCAAAGAGAACTGCTAGTATTTGAAAGGGTAACACCAAAAATTAAGCTTCAGTTTATTTTTTAACAGCTTTGAAAATAGAACACTGAAACTCAGTTTATATTCCTACATTAAACATTACTTTCCTCCTTTTTCTGAATTACATATCACAGAAGGTGTCACAGATGCTGGGCTACACATCCCAGATCCTCCCCTTCAAGGCAGGTGGACTTACGTCCCAAGCTGCTGCGAAGGTTACCAGCTGACAGCTTTCAGCCCTCTCAAGAGTGGCCTTTTTCTGAAGAAAGTTGCCTCATCCAAGGTCATGCCCCCTACCCAAAGCAGCCATAGTCAAGTGGTTGCTTGGGAGGTGAAAGATTTACCTGTTGTTCTAAGATTAAAATGTAAATGGATCTATATATTGCTATTTTCACAATTTCAGCAAGGTTGTTATTATAGGATAACCCCCCAATTTTTTAATTAAAAAAATGAAATGAGAGAAAACATAAACCCTGCTTTTAAACAAAATATTCCAGTTCCACAATTAATTATTACATGAGGTTGGGCAACTTTAAATTCTTTAACCTTCAGTTTCTTCGTAATTAAATAAAAGATAATAATACCTATCTTATTAGCTTCTTATAGTAATAACCCAAGGTGATGTATAAAAAAGGACATGGTAAGAGCTCAACAAACAGCACTGCCCTTCTCTCCATTCATTATCAATGGGACATGAGCTTAGAATGGCCTTCCCATAGCAGCCATTCATTTGCACTGATGGTGCAGACTCCTAGTAACGAATTCCATGTAATTATAAAATAGCTGTATGGCTAATGGATGATCAGTAAGGTATGAGAAAGTACTCCTCATACCATATAGAATCTCATATATAATAGGAACTTAGCACTCACTGAGCATTTACAACACACCAGGTATGAAGAGTTTTATATTTTACTGAATCCTCAAAACTAAACTCTGAGATAGGAATCATGTCTCTTTGGCAGACGTGAAACTGGTGATGCCAAGAAAGGAAGCAAATTGTTCAAAGCTACACATCTATTAAGTGGCAGAACCAGTGTTTGAGCTTAGCACTTCTGCTAGATCCAGGCTGTCATATTATACTATAGGATCTCTTCTGCTTTACTCTTCTTCCATAGGCTCCAAATAGAGGCTACCTCTGGCATCCCAGCCATCCAAAGACACACAGAACCATCTTAGGGACCAGAGTCTGCAGTGCAGAGCAGAGAGAAGGAGCCCACAACACCTGAAATGACCTTGGCTGCAAACGAATGGTCTCATCTCCAGGAGGACTATCTAATCTGCAATTCCACACCCTCTTTGCTTCCATATCTAGTCCGTGGAGTCTGTCTTCTCATCACTGTCCTCTGTGAGTACATTGGTCTTTTCCTGGGTATTGGAGAAACCCCCACCTTCACTCTGACCCCTAGTAAGTTTAACTTCTGTTGCCCCTTCCTGCCCTCCAGGCGTGGTGGTGACAAGCAGCACATCAGAGTTGCTGGAGTCAGAGGGCTTGTCTCTCCTACAGAAGGGGCCTCTGTTCTGGAATCCCACATGTGCACTGGGTGAAAGGCATGGCCACGAAACAGATCAAACCCAAAGACTCTGGGTGTACCTTCTTAAAGATCGTATTTGATTAATTTCCTATAAAAGCCCCTATATTTGCCACCAAAGTCTGCCCTCTGGCTGTTTAATCTTTCAGGATGCCATTATCACAACCCATAATAATTTGTTTTAATCAGTTTTGTGTGAACTGCAGGAAATACAGCAGGAAGAAAAGCATATTCTTTATGCTTAGCCTGTACTAATCATTACCCTCCCTGAGGTAATGGCTATTTACAAGACATGAAATAACATTTTCTCCTAGAAATCTCCTCTTAAGTAATGGAGTCTAGCTTTGTCTCAAGGATTAGTGCTGATTGCTGCTTTGGGAGAGATGGACCTCAGATGCAGCCATTCAACCCCTCATGGAAAACAGGTGAGGCCCCCTAATCTCTATTAAGAGCAAAGGAACAGTAGGGAGGGAAGTTGCATCCTGTCCTTCTTGAAGCTCATGTGTTGACAACAAGCCTACCGGGTGTGGGGCACCTTGATCTCGGACAAAGTGCTTTTAGAGCCAGGCTTGAGTAGGACCAATACACACAAAGCTGAATTGTTCCCACCAAAAGAGGCCATGGGGCCACCCTGCTCTCAAGTGACTATGTTTGCGGCTAATCCATGACGTGTTTTCTGGCTCACTGCTTTGCCTTCAGAAATGGGATGGGATAGGAAAAGTGAAACAGTAGGAGTGGACAAGAATATGGGAGATGGCTGAGGTGGTTGTTTGGAAGATTCCACTGGAATAGATACTTCCCTACCAAAAGAAATGGCTGTCTCTCAGGGAGGACACAGGGTCAAGATCACTCATCATCTCATCAACAGAAGCCTTTACTAGAGGCAGTGAAACTAGCATCGATTTCTGGAAATGCTAGAGAGAACTGAGCAATAGTTATCCTTGAAACAAATATTGAAAATTTTTCAAAATGACTTTTTGGGAAAGTGGGTTTGAATGGATTTTTTAAGACTATTCAGAATCTGTTTATCTAATAAATAATTAGCAGTAATACAATGTAATATTAAATAGCTATCTGAAACTCCCCACAGAAATTCATAAAAGCCTTTTAACTAATGAGCAATAGACTAATAATGTTTTCATAAGAATTAAACAATTATTTTCGCTCTTTGCTGCCAGTATGGGTATATTTGAGCTCCTTTTTCTAATGGAAGAGGCTAATCTTACCATGTTTCCTTTCTTAGGACAGATGTGGATGGCTAACTCCTTAGTTTTATTTGTTTTGTCCTGGACTCTGTATTACATTTTCATAATCAGAATTATCTTCCATATTATTGCTGGATTCCAAGGAAGGTAATACAGATAAAGCCACAGAATTTTAGAAATGGGTTGCCAGAGTCTCCATGTGAAATGGAAATTCAGAATTTTAGAAATGGGTTGCCAGAGTCTCCATGTGAAATGGAAATTCAACTGATCCATTCCCTTATAACCATTCTCATAACTACTCTTTTTCTTTTTTTAAGATTATTTATTTATTTCACACACACACACACAGAGCCAGAGAAGGAGCACAAGCAGTGGGAGTGGGGAGGGAGAAGCAGGCTCCCTGCTGAGCACAGAACCTGTTGTGAAGCTCCAATCCAGGACCCTAGGATCATGACCTGAACTGAAGGCAGACGCTTAACCACTGAGCCACCCAAGTGCCCCGTAACTACTCTTTTTTTTTTTTTAATAAGTGAGAATGGAAGTATTCTTTTTTTTTTTAAAGATTTTATTTATTTATTTGACAGAGAGAGATCACAAGTAGGCAGAGAGGCAGGTAGAGAGAGAAGGAGGAGGAAGCAGGCTCCCTGTTGAGTAGAGAGCCCGATGCGGGACTCGATCCCAGGACCCCAAGATCATGACCTGAGCCGAAGGCAGCGGCTTAACCCACTGAGCCACGCAGGCGCCCCCGTAACTACTCTTTCTTAAACCAGCCTGAAAAAGGCAGTAATTGCTTTGGAGAATTTTGTTTAGCTGATTGGCTGGATGTTGGCTTAAATCTTTTGCTGGAATTGATTACTAAAATTCCAGATCACGAGAAGTCTGTTCTGTCATCAGTATTGAGATCTCAGTAATTTGGGAGTTATTTTTGTCAGGCTTAGAAATGAAGTATGGTGGTAAGGAGATACTGAATTGTGTATCTAACCTTTGTATGTACCTATAACACCTCAAGAAGAAACACACACACACACACACACAAACAAGAAATACATGAACCAAGCTCTGTCAAAAATGTTTCCCTTTTTAAAATGCATGACTCCAGAATAAATAAAATCAGTTCTTGAGAAAATGTAATATGACTGTTGATCTATATTTTTTCCTCATTTATCCAATGAAGCTTATTTGTATGGACTCAATAATTTAAACACACTCAAATTTTACATAGGAAAGGGGCAAAAATATAGAACTCTTCTTCTTTTTCTAATGAAATACAAAAAACCTTAGTGAAACATTCAAGGAGAAAGAAAAACTGTCCAAAAACTTGAATGAGACCTTTGTATTTTTAAAAAGCACACCGAATCAAAATGGTCTTCTTATACTGTTTCAACCTCAGCATCGCCTAACTAAGAAAAATACGTTCCAGAATTGATACGAGCTCTGCTTATGAGAGCGGAGAAGTGAACGTCTTTATTGTGAAACAAATAGTTTGCCTGTTCTCAGATTCTTAAAATCTCCCACAGATCACTGAATTTGAATAAAGTGCTATATTCAGCACATTCCACAAGACGGTGCTCTATCCCTAGGAAGAAAAGCTTCCCCTCTATACATGGCTAAACTATGCGTTTGTGTTCACTGAGCCAAAGTGAATTTAAGATCACCTCTGTACATATGAAACCTCTAAGAAATGAGCAAGCTCTTGAAGTAATTCTAATAAAATTTGTGAGACAATGAAAATGAATGCTTCTGTAAGGTGCAAACATCTGTAAACTGCTCTCAAAATCAGGGGTAAGGTAACCTGATCAATAGAAACATAATTAGAGAGTCTCATCTATAATTTCAAATGTTCCAGCAGTCACATTAAAAAGTTAAAGACGCCTGGGTGGCTCAGTGGGTTAAGCCTCTGCCCTCAGCTCAGGTCATGATCCCAGGGTCCTGGGATGGAGCCTCACATCGGGCTCTCTGCTCAGCTGGGAGTCTGGTTCCCACCCTCATACCCCCGTCTCTCTGCCTGCTTGTGATCTCTCTCTCTATCAAATAAATAAATAAAATCTTAAAAAAAAAAAAAAGTTAAAGAAAAACTGAAATGGATTTTAATAATATATCTTACTTAATCAATATCTCCAAAATATCTCCAGATGTAGTCACTATAAATATTATTAGCAAAATATTAAATTAGTAAACTATTTTACATTTTTTTCTTTGTATTCATTTTGGTGTGCATTTTAGACATCCAGCACATCTCAGTCACACTCGCTTCATTTCAAGTGCTTAAGAGCCACATACAGCTAATGGCTATTGTATTGGCCAATGCATGTCTAGAGAAATCTAGCCTATTTCACCTAGCACCAAACTTAATTTCTGATTAAAACAAAACAAAAACTAAACATTCTGCCTATATTTCTTAGTTCACATAACATATACAAGCAAAAATGTGAGTAGAGGGGCGCCTGGGTGGCTCAGTGGGTTAAGCCACTGCCTTCGGCTCAGGTCATGATCTCAGGGTCCTGGGATCGAGTCCCGCATTGGGCTCTCTGCTCTGCAGGGAGCCTGCTTCCTCCTCTCTCTCTCTGCCTGCCTCTCTGCCTACTTGTGATCTCTCTCTGTCAAATAAATAAATAAAATCTTTAAAAAAAAAAAGTGAGTAGATTTTTTTATTATGCTTACCAATGACACAAAAGAATGCACAAATTGTTGTCTGCCCTGTGATTTTTTTTTTCTTTTTAAAAGCTCATGCTTATTCAGTGTTCTCCAGCATTGTGATTGTATGCTAGTGACACTGCTTTTAAGAAGCAAGGAAGTAAATTTGTTGAAATGACATTTTCACCAAAAAAAAAAAGAATGCACAAATTGTTTTTGCTATGAGTCAGATGAAAAAAATTGGTTTAAATTCTCTTCATCTCAATAATCTTTGAACTGAAGAGTTACCTATTGATACAAAATAAATCCAGCCTTATTTAATAATACCTGTAACTGACAGAGGCAAGCATAAAATATATAGGAAAGTATAAATAGACCCAAGGTTGCAACTATCACATATAAAAAAAGGATGGTACATGTCACCTGTATGATTTTCTCAAAAAGCATTTAAAAAGTGAATTTAATCAGCATCTCATCATTATGGGTTTTAGAATTATCTATTTAACCAATTCTGCAAGTTAGAACTTTCAGAACCACAGAGAGCAAAAGCATAAATGGCCTATTTATCAATCCTGACCTTCTTCAAAATATATTGAATTTCTACATGAAAAACGAGAAATTGATACAAAAGCATTCTTCACAAAAATAAAAGGCTTGCTCTCTCACTAAACCAGAAGGCCCTGAAAGGAGGCTGGGTTTTATTTTTCTTGTCAAGCAGGAGCAAAAGTTTAAAAGACAACCTTGTTTCTTTTACAAGATGTGTTTATGAGAGATGTGAAATGCAATCCCTTTGAGAAACTGTGGCGGCCAGAGGTCACACCACTCTGGCTGGTTGGAAAACGGCTGGAGAAAAGCATTGTCCCCAGGTCTGCGGGCCAGGTTTCAGGGACCCCTGCACCCAGTTCCACTACGTGGCACCACTGACTGAAACTGGGGCAACATTACTTTTGGAATTTTTCTTTAGGAATCACACACCCAGAAGGAGCTGGCATTCAGCAGTCATTCCTAGTGTTTCCCACACTTCAGCAAAGCCTCACCTACTTAATTCTGCAAGACAATTGAAACTGATATGAGTAACTGAGAGGCTGATTTTTTTTTTTCCCCTGCATAGGAAAAATGAAAGGGATAAAAATTCAAGTTAGTAAGAACTCAAAATAAGTCCTCTAACCATGTAACATGGTTGGTTAGATATTGTTCTGTTTCCATAATAGTATGTAGTTCAAGTTATAAAAATTAATAAAAAGGTAAAAAAAATGAAGAAAGAAAATAATGTCTTAGAATGTCATATACATTTATGATTTATAGGAAACTTCACAACCCCTTAACTATCCTATCCTCAAAAAATTGCAAAATTGAAAGCAGGTATTATTTCATTTTATAAATGAGAAGACTAAGACTCAGAAAATCTCCTAATAAAAGATAAAGAAATAAGGGAGGGGAATTCTACTAGAAAAATATAAAAATATTACAGACACCCTTACTGACTCAAAGAAAACTTTCATTTATATTTCTTACATATGAATCATTCTTCTGTCTTGGTGGAAACAGATTGCCTTCCTAAGGGTCTATTACAGCCTTCATGTATTTTTTTTTCCTACCCAGCTGGAATCACTTTCCATCTTGCTCAAGGGAAGGGAGCCTCTTGGAAGCTTAGCAGCCACTTCTGTAGTAATGTGGCTCTGTGTGCAAGCTCTCAATTATTCAAGATAACACAGAAAGGCCTGGGGATAGATTACGCCAAAGGCAGCAGAAACAAATTAACAGTTTGCTGAGTTATATAACTTGAATACATGAATGTTTTCAACTGTTCATACTGATAAAATACACACTGATGAAAGCTACAGATAGGAGTCAGGGCCCTCACAGCAAGTGGGTACAAGATGATGACTTAGAATCCAAACTCCGCAGAGAAGCCACAGCCCACAGCAGACCCAAAAGGAGAATGTTGCAGGAGCTGCACCTCTCTGCACCTTTTCTCAGCTAATACACACTGATAATGCTCACCGCGCACAGTAACAAAACCATATTTATTTACACTTTGGGACCCTCACTAGGACAGCTTGGAAAAGTCTGCTTTGGAGTGATATGGGACTCCCACTGACCTCACCAGTGGGAAGCAAGAGAATTATATACTGAAAAATAGGGTGATCTCCAATAACCATCATGGACATTTTTCATTTATATTTCAACATTCAATATCATTGACATTAAATAAAATGTTTTAAAAATTGTCTGTAAAGTTTTAGAAAAGTACAATGCCTTATTAATTTATTCTTTTTTCTACATGATGTCAAATACTGTTTATTTTATAATTTTTTATTTAAATTCAATTTAGTTCAAAAAAAGAAAAAATAAATTCAATTTAGTTCATATATATATATATTGAATTATTAGTTTCAGGAGTAGAATTTAGTGATTCATCAGTCTTATATAACACCCAGTGTTCACTGCAGCAAGTGCCTTTCAACCATCAAGATCTTACCATGAGCAATAACAAATTTTACTTTCCTATATAAAGTAGTTACTTTAGTTTCTTAAATTACTAAAATTTCTCATTTTTAAATGATTTTTGCCTTGTGCTACCAGGTTTTCAAATGTCTAAGACATACAGAGGTTTTTTTTCCCCCCCTTTTAATACTCACTGCCTTAAGAAAGCAAATTTCAATCAAAATCTCCATAAATTTAGTGAGTTACCAAGAGCACATATTTAGCTATATCCTATTATTTCCACCCTATTTGATTCTATATTTTTAGTTGCTCCTTCCTTTTATCTACTGAAAATAATAGAATACTTCTGAAAGCAATTTCCTAAATTGATACACTTTTACTATTTCAACCTCTATTCCTTCTTCTAAAAAAATCAGTTGTTTGACATGAAGCAGGCCAGGATGTGAGTTGACTGTATTTTCAGCAGCCTTTCTGAGAGTGATTACCTCTGAATAACTGAAGAAATCCCAATAGCTTAGCTGTTACCTTGTGTAAAATAATATACCAATTACGTTAACTATAAAAGTCGTCTTGACTTCAGGGCACACTGTCTTCAAAGCCCTGAAATTCCTCTGGAGACTACAGGAAGCCTTTTAGTTTAGGAAAACAGTTTGCAGTAAAGTTAGAGCGATTTTTAAGGGCAATGGGGTTTTTCCCTCTAGTTTTATTATTAACTTTAAAAAAAAAAAACTTCTCCGTTATAGCATGTAAAACAATAGAAAAGTCTATTCACATTTAGTGTCTACGATACAGTTTCAAAAACATAATATATCCTTTCACAACTCGTTCAATATTCAAACAAAAAAATACATACTGTTGGGTCCCCCAAAAATTGGGTACCCCGATAATGGGTCCATGATTAAAGGAGCAAGACTGATACAAAGCGAAAGTCAAGCAAAGCTTTATTTCACGCCAAGCATCAGGAATCAAACCTACTGTCAAACTGACCAGTCGGGGCCACCCCTACAGAGAGGATAACCCCTCCCTGCTTTCCAGACTAACTTTTATAGAGCAAAGGCCATGTGATGTGGTTGGGCCCCGCCACACACAGGTGGCCAATGAGATTATAACACACACAGGAAACTCCACAGTGATGCTAGGCGACCAACTGAATTACAATTTAACCTAGTAGACATTCGAACCAGCCTATCACCTACTTCAGAATTGGCGCCCAAAAGGTGCCCAAAGGGCGGCGCCCATACTCCTTGGTAGTTAGGAGACAGTGTGCGCCCCCAATGATTGAGTACCTCCACCTGGCCTGACCCACCCTTGTATTTGGACTTTGTTACCTGGGACTGGTTTCCCAGACTTGCTTTTAAATAAGTTGGGAGGGGGTGTGTCAATTTAAGTTTTACAACAAAATGGCAGTTCAACCAGGGTGGGCAGCTCTGGCTGAATAGGCCTTTACAATACAAAACAAAGCGTGATCATATATGTATGTGTGTATTTTTTGCTTTTTCATTTTACAGGAAAAGAATCATACCCTGCACATTATTCTGCAATTTGTACTTTCAACATAGCCTCATAAATATCACCACAGTCAAAAGACATATTTCTAATGGTGACAAATATTAAATAGAATGCATGATCCACATATATCCAAAATTTTAATTATTTTTGATCATTCACATTGATCTCAGCTATCTGATGCTACAAGTCTATGATACTGTAATTTATAATAAGACATATATACTTGGTCTTTGTTCCTGTTTCTGGCACAGAGCTCCTACAATCCTTGAAATGTTGAAGTGTTGAGATCAATAAAGGTTTTTGTTATGTTAATAAAGTAATGTTTGGATCCCACCTTAAAAAAAAAAAACAAAAAACGGGATCTGGTTGCAGAGAAGCCAACCAAGGGACTCAAGGACAGGAACTTTCAGTCCCACTTCACTGGCCTCACTCCCCCACCTTGGGGTGGAGTTCAATCACCCAAGGCCAATGATTTAATCAATTATGTCTGTGTAATGAAGCTTCCATAAGAATCCAGAAGGACTGGGTTTAAAGAGCTTCCGCATTGGGCAACACCCTTTCCCCATGCCTTGCTACAAATCTCTTCTTTCTGGTTATCCCTGAGTCGCATCCTCTTATAATAAACTAGTAATCTACTAAGTAAAATGTTTCTGTGAGTTCTGTGAGCTGTTCTAGCAAATTAATTGAACCCAAGGTGGGGATCATGGGAACTTCTGATTTATTGCCCGTTGGTTAGAATCACAGGTAATGACTTGGGTTTGCCACTGACATCCCAAGTGGATGGGGGCAGAGCACAGCCTCCTAGGACTGAACCCTTAACCTGTGGAATCTAACACCACATTGGGCTAGACACTATCAGAATGGAGTTGAGTGGTAGGACACCCAGCTGGTGTCCAAAGAATTGCTTGCTGGTGGGAGGAAATCTTCCGCCCCACACATTGGAATTGGGTTTGGAACCCCATGTAAAGCCCTATAAATATTTACATATATGTTTATATAAAACCACTTTCTTTTCTGTAGGATAGATTCTCCCAATTAATGGGTTAAAGATTATGGCTGCTTTTAAAGAAATTAGTATTTCTTCAATTTGAAAATCAAAGTTCATAAACAAATTGGCAATAAATAGCAAGTCAAAAATTTGCATATCCTTTGACTCAGAAATCCCAATTCTAGCCATTTTTTCTAAAAAAATAATGGAGCAAATAGATTTTTTATGTATGTGGATATTATTTGAAACATATTATAAAGAGGAAAATAAGAATCATCCAAAAATTCAAGAAAATGATCAAATTATTTTTGACACAGTAGAATACTAAGCCTATGCTAGAATTGAGCATTTTTAAGTATTAAAATTATGAAAATATATACTTAATGTCAAGGAAAGATGCTTATAAACTATTGCTAAATGAGAAAGAAAGAAAATATCTAACTGGGATAATATTTTGTTAAATACTTTGGAAAATAATTTTTTTTAAAGATTTTATTTATTTATTTGACAGAGATCACAAGTAGGCAGAGAGGCAGGCAGAGAGAGAGAGAGGAGGAAGCAGACTCCCCGCTGAGCAAAGAGCCCGACGCAGGGCTCAATCCCACAACACCAGGACCATGACCTGAGCCAAAGGCAGAGGCTGTAACCCACTGAGCCACCCAGGTGCCCTGGAAAATAATTTCAAAGATGAGAATAATGAAAAAAAGAATATGCCAAAATGCTAATAAGTTATTTCTCTCTAGTAAGATTAATTATAATTTTCTTCATTTTTATTTTTGTTTGTCCAATGTTTATTCAGCAAACAAAAGAAGTATAGGTATTAATTGTATATGCATATACTAGGCACTACACTAAGCATATTGTTTTTAAAAAGCAGTACCTTAATGAAAATTGTTCTAGGTGTCTAAGTGGGCAGGAGAACAGGGGACACAGGAAAAGTAGGAGGAGCTTTAAGAGATGAAGAGGGCAGGCCAGTCGCTCAAAAAACAATTGAAATTATATAACTTAATCTTCCTAACTAGCATCTGAGATATTATCATGTCCAGTATATTGTAAAAGTCCCATAAACTAAAAAAAAAAAAAAAAAAAAGTCCCATAAACTGCCTAAGGTTACTGAGCAGAATCAATATAAAAGATTCAGATTCAGATCTTAAGTTTCCAATATTCTCACCCACAGAAAAGAAGAATATATGCTACTTTCAGGCAGAGGTGGTAAGAAACAAGTATGCCTCCTCCATCCTCTGGTTTTCCATTTTGTAGTCCTTAAAAAGCACATCCTGAAAATCAGCTAAATTCCTGAATGATCCTAGAGATGACAGAACAATGCCAAAGGAAACCAAGTTGAGTGCTCAGTGCTGGCAGAAGTCAGCCATGGGAGAGAAGATGGGACACCGCAGGTAGGAGACAACAACCAATGACTCTGTAAGAGAACCGAGGCCGGATGAGCCAGGGAACGCCACCTTGCCTCCTAAAATAAAGGAAACCAAGTCATGAGTGATATTAGCTGCTAATCTTCACCGTAAATGCCAACAAGACAAACAATCAGAATGAAAAGGACAAAGCCACGGAGACAGGATGAGCCACTGGATACCATGCAGACCATAAAAGGCAAACTCTTTGACTATCCCCCCTTCCCGTGACATCTTGGAGAAGGAGAGGAAATCTGACATAATGAGTATTTTACTCAATCAATTTTACTCAATCAAAACTACTCTCACAAGGTATTCAAGTTTGAGCAGACTAAAAGCTTCAGCTGTTCAAATTATTCCATATGGGACTAACTAAATCCAGGGTTTTCCAGTTATACAGTGGATCGGGCTTGTGGACCCAGATCTTTCTGGAAAAAAATAAATAGTAAGTAATAGATAACGCAGAAGAGAAAAAAGCAGAACATAAAGGCCAGGCAAAAGGTCCTCAGATTATTTTTTTTTTCCCTTGCGTATTGTTAGCCAAACCCAGTAACAGGGTGATAATTTGTCATTCTTCACTTCAACAATAAATAAAGCAAGCTCAATGTGTTTTTGTTCTAGGCCCTGTCCCAAATTAGATTCTTTGAATTTTAAGCAGCTTGATGATCAATCCAGCCAAAGTCACAGACAGGGAAAAGGGCAAAGAAAATAATCAAGAGATTGAGAAATTAATTTATGAAAGAAAATTTATTGGACATGATCCTGCAGGACTTTTAGAATAGAAATAAACATATAAGCCAAGATGAATTGCTGAGCTACTGAAGGCATAAACCAGTAACATATCTCAAAAGCTCAGACGTGGATCTCCAAATTCTCAGAAGAACTTGTAAATTTGGTCCAGAGTTCTGAGCACCCAGAATAGTAAAAGACATGTAGTTTCTGGAGCTGGGAAATACAGCCAGTTCCCAGTATAGCTCAGGCACCCCCTTTTCACTGATCCTCTTACCCTGCCAGACTCTGATGCCTTTTACATACTCATATTAACACATACACACACCCACACACCAGACAGGCACACACACAGAGGCATGCACATATACACATCCCCCACCCCTCTTTTCAATCCCTTGTCCTGGGTTTTAGGGAAAAAAAAATGAAAATCATTTCCCCCCCTTAATTTCCTTAATGCTGGGAAGAAACTATTTGTATTTCATTTTTTAAAAACACATCATTTGTAAAATAATATGGGGCAACTCACATCTACTAAATGGTTGAAACTAACTTGTTATTTACTGAAAAGAATTAATAACAGTTGGTATTAATCAATTCAGTTCCCTTGGGGCTCTCCTATTACTTGAGAAACTAGAAAAAACTTATCAGGTATCAAATGTTATTTACTAGTGAGAAAATGTAATTCCTACCTGGAGCCCAAGAGGGTCAACCTGGCTTCATTCTATCCCATGGGCTTCCAATTTGATATCACCATTACCCTTCCAGAAACAAGAGGTTGAGTGTTATTTGGATGATTCCGTAGACGGTTACTTAGATATTTAGATGGTGAAGAACCTAGTACATTAAACAGCAACTCAAATCAACTCGACTGATGTGAACAGAGCATTTACTGAGGGCCAAGTGCTAACAAAAGACTTAAACTAATGAACGAGTCAAATTTAAAAGAATACTATGAATGCAGAATCAACTATCCAAGAACCTGTATAGATTAAAAACAAAAAAGAACGAGTAAAGATTGAGGAAAACAGACTAGATGAGACCATCTTTCAGGATTCAACATGGTTTTTAAATCTTTTTGACCTCTCCCCCATGAAAAAAGAGACAAAGTTCCATAATTCCTTCCCATTTTTGTGATGAAAAAAGCAGAATGTTCTCCTGTCCTCTCCATTTTCATTCCCTCCTACAATGTCATGAAATGAGAAAGTTTCGTTTTACTAGTCCAAAAAGAAAAATACTAACAATTACCAAAGTGGGGAGAACTAGGACAAGAAAACAAGAGTCAAATAAAGACAAGAAAGAAGGGAGTCCAAAGAGAAGACCAGAGGATAGTGAGTGAAAAGACAGATGGGTTCTCCAGCTCAGATTAAAAGCAAGCTATAGTAAAACCAGTTATAACTCACTGGCTATAAATGATAAATGAGTAAAAGATGGTTGGATGCATACAAAGAAATGAGAGTAAAAACATCTCTAAGCAGATGACTTTAAGGAAGGACAAAAAGAATGCAAGATACAAAAATGAAATAGCAAAAACTTAAGTATCAACTTATAAAAGGTAAGAAATAAGCCTTCAGAATGAAACTGAGGAAATGATAATAAAAGGAAAGAAGTAAAAACTAACTGGAAAAAAAAGATATACTTAAAAATATGTGAAAACAGTAAAGAAAGAAAAAGCCTTTAAAGTTTTAAAAAGGGGGGCACCAAAGATACAGATGTCGTGAAAAGAAGGGCCATCTGTACCCCAATGTTTATAGCAGCAATGGCCACAGTCGCCAAACTATGGAAAGAACCAAGATGCCCTTCAACGGATGAATGGATAAGGAAGATGTGGTCCATATACACTATGGAGTATTATGCCTCCATCAGAAAGGACGAATATCCAACTTTTGTAGCAACATGGACGGGACTGGAAGAGATTATGCTGAGTGAAATCAGTCAAGCAGAGAGAGTCAATTATCATATGGTTTCACTCATTTGTGGAGCATAACCAATAGCATGGAGGACAAGGGGCGTTAGAGAGGAGTAGGGAATTTGGGTAAATTGGAAGGGGAAATGAACCATGAGAGACTATGGACTCTGAAAAACAGTCTGAGGGGTTTGAAGTGGCGGAGGGGTGGGAGGTTGGGGTACCAGGTGGTGGGTATTATAGAGGGCAAAGCTTGCATGGAGCACTGGGTGTGGTGAAAAAATAATGAATACTGTTTTTCTGAAAATAAATAAATTGGGAAAAAAAAGTCATAAAATTAGGGGTTTGAAGTGGTGGGGGGGTGGGAGGTTGGGGTACCAGGTGGTGGGTATTATAGAGGGCACGGCTTGCATGGAGCACTGGGTGTGGTGAAAAAATAATGAATAATGTTTTTCTGAAAATAAATAAATTGGAAAAAAAAAAGGGGGGGGGGCACCTGGGTGGCTCAGTGGGTTAAGCCGCTGCCTTCAGCTCAAGTCATGATCTCAGAGTCCTGGGATCAAGTCCCGCATCGGGCTCTCTGCTCAGCGGGGGAGCCTGCTTCCCCCTCTCTCTCTTTGCCTACCTCTCTACCTACTTGTGATCTCTCTCTCTCTCTCTCTGTCAAATAAATAAATAAAATCTTTTTTTAAAAAGAATTTTAATGTTTTGAAAAGGGAGCAAGATTTTTTTCTTTTATGATGACATAAAATTAACAAATGTTATGCTGCCTCATCATAAGCCTCAGATCTTGCCTAATATCCATGGCAAACATAAACAACAGCAGATTCAGTATTCTATTATATTTCAATATCAAAAATGATTATGAAGAGCTTCATTAGAGCTGTAAACATGCAAACATGTTGGATGAGCTTGATGCCTTTATATCATACATTAGAATTAACAGAATTTCAGATCTATTTGTAAAATGTAAACACACTCTCAAATGTTAAACGGTTTTAAGTAGATTCTCAATTAGCTTTTTAAGTAATCCCTGTGCTGCATAGCACTTGTTAAGTGTGCTGTACTAGTCTAATTAAAAAGAAAAATAAGATTTTCTTTCAGTTTTAAACTGTGGGATAACATTTTGAGAATTCAAATCTACAAAGGATTATCTTTCCATAAAAAGGATAAAATAGAAGCCAGTATTGACTACAGACTGTTGTCTCTCTTGTTAACTATCACCACATTTAATGACTCTTTCACTATTTGCAACATCTTCCTTTCTTAAGACTTTCATCTCTAAGGAGTACCCACTTCCTCAAATTTTCTTTCCCGTGACATTTTTGATACTGGTTTTTCTACATCCCCATTGACTATGGCCCTTACATTTAGACTCTGGATTTATAACGTTCTATTTCAAGGTATTTTCTAATGTAGTAAAACCTCTTGCTTGTATCAACATTTATTTTCTTCTCTTTGCCAAAAATGAATCAAGAGAAGAAAAGTAGGCTACAATCTGTGGTTATTATAGAAATGCATAGTGCTATTAAGGATACTGAGAAATAATTTAAAAAAAAAGGATACTGAGAAATCAAAGACTGACTAAATTTTATTTCATGACACAATTTCTTTGCATCATGGAGCAAGACATACTACTTGATAGCATAGTGGGGAAGCACATTACTATCTTAAATGTCATAACTGGAATATGGGAAGGTTCAAAATTACCTTTAAACTGGGGTATTGTCAACGAATTATGCTCAACCTCTTCCAATAAAGTATGTCATACAATGATTTATGATTTTCCATTCTTGAGTAAGCTAATTCTTTGGTAATATTAAAACACACACACAAAAACTCTGTGATGAAGAGTATTTGGAATTCTCAGCTAAAGTTAGCAAATTAGATGCCTAAAAGAAAGTATGTTCGAAAAATAATTTCTCTACTTCTTAGTACCTGCTGTGTCACTGAGTTCCACACTGGCCAGACACAATGTCTTAGTCATAGGTTTTCTACTGTCAGAGGCAGAGACACTTTTTTCATTTATTTTTAGAATAGTATTTGTGGTTATAACAAGGGTCTATGCCAATATGCTTCCAAGCCAATCCTTGATTACCACAGGACATAAGCCAAAAATGGAAAATGATGAGCCTATGGCTGAGGTAGGTAGCTGGTGGTTCTGAAGATAGGGAGCTTTGAAATGCCTTAGTCACAACTCATTCTCCAAAATAGCAGGGACTGCCACACTCATTCACACTGGTAACTTTGGGCAATTCTCATTTAAGATTAAGTACAATCACATACTACATAAGTAACCGGTATGTTAACTAAGGAATCAAGGAATTAAGATAGGACCCAAAAAGCTCTCAACTGATAGGCTTGGGGTTTTTTTCTTTTCTTTTTTTTTTTTTAATTCCATTTATTTATTTGAGAGAGACAGTGAGAGAGAGCATGAGAGGGGAGAAGGTCAGAGGGAGAAGCAGACTCCCCATGGGAGCTGGGAGCCCGATGCGGGATCATGACCTGAGCCGAAGGCAGTTGCCTAACCAACTGAGCCACCCAGGCGCCCTCGGGTTTTTTTTCTATCAGAGTAATACCTGGATAAATTGTCGCAGACCCAATAGGGCCTAGTACTATACTCTGAACGCAGGGGGGGAAAGATCCCTCATTAATGCCTGGGAAAAGTATCTCCAGTTAATCTTTAATGAAACATTAACTTATTGTTGGCATACATCAATGACCAAATCAAATCAATAACAAGTCAATCTAGTCTCAAGTGTACCAAAATTGCTCTGTAATAGCTAACATCATTGTATTAAACGTTAGCTAGCTGCCATTGTGCAGACAGCCAACCGACATTTTACTCAGGATGCATTTGCAGCCACAAAACCATGCTACCAGTGAGGATGAAACTGAACAAGGAAGTAGCTTCTTCATTTCAAATAACAAAATAGACACCTGCCTTGATTCATAATATATTCAAGGCATCCATTCAAAAAATGTTTACTAAACCCTTCTGATAGACGAGATGATGAGAGTTTATACAAAAGCATGGTAACAGGAGATAACACTTAGAAATAAAATTTGAAGAGCAGATAAGACTTAACATGTAGACTTGAAAGGGAACTGACAGAAAGAGGTAGAAAGGCAGAAAATGATGAGGCAAGAACACCGAAGAGAAAGTCCAGCTGGGCCTCCTATTTCTGATTTTTAACAATCGCTTTTCTATTCTGCATGCAAAAAGAAAATGAGAATAAAACACTGATTGTTTGTGCCATCGGAGAACACATTTGAAAGCATGTTCCAGGCTGACCACAAATATGTGTTACCAGTGGGCAGAAAACAGCCAGAAATATTCAGTTCTGATGAATGTATTGCATATACTGTAGGAAATGGTCATTCCTGAAATTTTCCTTCATCTCTCCGTGTCCTAAATACCACACAGGTCGGACAAATAAGTTATCTGTAAAGCAGCTGGACCACTGCCAGGCATAGAATAAATACTACTACTTATATAAATGTTAAATAAATAAATAAATAAATCCTTGCTTCCCTCTTTTTGAAGAGAACACCTGTAAGTCCTCAACAGCAAAAGAAATGGAATTTTATTAAGCCAGGAAATTTTACTGTAGAGAGAATTTTTGATAATAGATTCAATTTCTATTTCTATAGATAGCTATTCAGATGATTTCTTCTTGTGTCAATTTCATTCAACACCTGGTCTATCAGGAAATACGTTTATTTCTTTTTGGGGTTTGAGGGATTTACTGGCATAAATAAATTGACATTCCCTAGACCTTTTACCTACTTATGATCTATAGCAATATTCCCACTTGAATTCTTAACATTCTTTTTTTTTTTTTTTAAAGATTTTATTTATTTATTTATTTGACAGAGAGAGAGATCACAAGTAGGCAGAGAGGCAGGCAGAGAGAGAGAGAGAGGAGGAAGCAGGCTCCCTGGTGAGCAGAGAGCCCGATGCGGGACTCGATCCCAGGACCCCGAGATCATGACCTGAGCCGAAGGCAGCGGCTTAACCCACTGAGCCACCCAGGCGCCCCAAATTCTTAACATTCTTGATTTGTGTTTTCTCTCTGCTTCTTGATCAATCTTAGTAGCAATTTGTAGTCTTACTGATCTTCTAAAAAAATTAGTCTTTGGAATTGGTAATTTTCTCTATATTTTTTCTTTTTCCCCCCGGCTTTTTATTATTTCCTTCTTTCTACTTACTTTTGGTTCTATTTGCTTTACTTTTTCTAACCCTTGAAGATGGGAACTTAAAGCAATGATTTAAACCTTTCTTCTAGGGTGCCTGAGTGGCTCAGTGGGTTAAAGCCTCTGCCTTCGGCTCAGGTCATGACCCCAGGGTCCTGGGACTGAGCCGCGCATCAGGTTCTCTGCTTAGCGGGGAGCCTGCTTCTCCCTCTCTCTCTGCCTGCCTCTCTGCCTACTTGTGATCTCTGTCTGTCAAATAAATTAAAAAAAATCTTTAAAAAAATAAATAAAACCTTTCTTCTTTTCTAATATAAGCTTTTAAAATATAAGAAGCACCGCTTTTGCTACATCCCATATATTTTGACATGTCTTCATCATCATTCAGCAGAAATATTTTCTAATTTTTCTGGTTAATTCTTCTTTGACCCCTAGATATTTAAAAGTGTGTTTTTAAATTTCCAAATATTGAAGATTTCGTGTGGGGGGGGTGGGTGTGTGTTGTGTATTTATTTTTTATTTCTAATTTATTCCTTATGGTCAGAGAGCACACTCTGTATGATTTTATCTTTCAAATTCACTTAGTTTTTTTTTTATATTCCAGATATGGTCCAACTATAAATGAATTCTTGATTCTCCCTTTTGCTTAGAGGATAAAGCTTGGTCTGTCTTAGTGAATGCTCTGTTCCACTTCAAGAGAATGTATATTCTAATGTTTTTTGGTTTAATATCCTGTTACTATCAAATCAAGGTGGTTGATAATTACACAATCATCTATATCTTTATTAATTTTTCTTTCTAATTTAGTTCTATTAATTATTAAGAGATGAATGATGAATTATAAAACTGTGATTGTGGCTTTATTTTTTCTTCTCTTTAATTCTGTCAGTTTTAGCTTCAGCTGCTCTGAACCCCTATAGTTAGGCAAGTATGTATTTACAGTTGTTAACATCTTCCAGATGAATTGGCCCCTTTCATTATTTTGAAATGTCCACCTTGGTTATTTTGTCTGAGATTAATGTATTCACACCAGTTTTGTTACACTAACTGCTTATAAGATACATTCATTTTCCATCTGGTTAATTTCAATTGTTCTATGTCTTTAAAGTATATTGCTCATAAACTGTATATGTTGGATGAAGCTATTTTTAATTCAGTTTGATAATCTCATATTTCTAACTGAAATGTTTAGATTTCTTGCACATAATTTAATTATAGGGATGTTTGGGTTTAGATCCACCACTCTGCTCTTCGCTTTACCTTTGTCCTATCTCCATACTATTACTCTGATCCTATTTTCCTGCCTTCTTTTGGCATAATGGAATGTTTTTAGTATTCTAACTTACTTTCCATTTGGATTTCTCATCTGTCTTCTTTGTTTTATTTTTCAGTGATTGTCTGAAAGATTGCAACATGTCTCCTTAACTAATCACAGTTTAAGGTTAATATTGTGTCATTTAGTATAACACAGATCTTGCAGCAGTAAAATTCCACTTATCTCCATCCTTTGTGTTTTTGTTGTCATATATATCATTATGATATAAAGCCCCACAATATAACAATACAAATTTTCCTTTAGGTATTCAGGTTTTTTTAAAGAAATTAAAAGACAGAAAAAGTAGTCTTTTAATGTATCCCCATATTTATGACCTAGTACTCTTCATTCATTCTTATAGATTTGACTATCTCTGTGGTTTCCCTGCTTTCTAGCTGAAGAAACTTTTTTTTAGGATTTCCTTTGGTACAGATCTATTGGAGATAAGTGTCTTGCTTATTTATCTGAAAAATGGCTTCAGTTTGCCTTCATTTTGAAAACATGTTTTCTGGGTATAGAATTTTGGATTGAAATTTTTATTTCCCTACTTTAAAGATACTTTCTGACCTCCATTGTTTGTGATAAGTTGTTGACCAACATGCATATCATCATTCCTCCTGTATGAAATGTGACTTTATTCTCTAGCTACTTTCAAGATCATCTCCTTATTTTGATTTTTCAGTAGTTCAACTATGAAACTACTTTTGGCTTGCTTTGTATTACCTTTTTTGTCCCTGAGCAATATTCAAACATTGCTTTATAGTCTTTGTCCGTTAGGGCACCTGGGTGGCTCAGCTGGTTAAGCTTCGACTATTAATTTTGGCTCAGGTCATGATCTCAGGGTCCTGGGATAGAGCCCCATATTGGACTCCATGCTCAGTGGGGAGTCTGCTTGAGGATTCTCTCCCTCTCCCTCATTCTAACTCCCGTTTGCACATTCAGCCTCTTGCTCTCTAAAATAAATAAATGTTTCTAAATAAATGAATAAATGATAAACAAATATTCCTTGTTTGTGGGAGACAAACCATAAGCAACTCTTAATCTCAGGAAACAAACTGAGGGTTGCTGGGGGGTGGGGACAGAGGGACAGGGTGGCTGGGTAATGGACACTGGGGAGGGTATGTGCTATGGTGAGTGCTGTGAATTGTGTAAGACTGATGACTCACAAGCCTGTACCCCTGACGTTAATAATACATTATATGTTAATAAATAATAATAATAATAATAATAATAAATATACATATATTCCTTGTTTGCTAGTTGACTTCTGGATCACCTAGGTGTAACTACTTTTTTCTGGATTATGTGTCAATTTTCCTGGGGTGTTTTTTTTGGGGGGGGTTGCTTTTGTTGTTGCTGTGGGCTTTTTGCATGTATAGTTTTTATACTGGCCATCATGAATGATACATTATAGAGACTGTACTTTGTTACTTTCCCCTGGAAAGTGTTATTTTGTTGTTGTTTTACCACGCACTAAAATTATTTGCTAATCGCTCTGAACTTGTGTAGGCTTGAATTTACCCTTGGTTAGAATGTCTCTATGTTGGTTTTATCCTCAGGCCTGAGGCAAATTCCATAGCCCTAGGATATAATCTTTATTTCTAAAGGGCAGCCAGTCTGGGATTTCAATAGAAAGCCACTAATATTTTTGTTCAGCTCTTTAAAACTTCCACTTAGTGCTTCTTCTGGGCTTCTTGAATTCCCCCCAAGAGGGTGCCACTGAAAGCCAGTCAAGGACCTAAATTTACACATAAAATTTGGATCTCTGCACTCTGTGGTGACCCTGTCATCTCCAGGATTTCCCTAAATACCTTCCAACAGCTTTTCCAGCCCTGAACTCCATATTCTGAGTCCACAGATCAAGAGCACTGACTTTCTCCTGGAGTTACGGCTGCTCCCGAGCATCATGGGCTGAAGACTGGTCTCAGGGTTAAAGCTGTCACTAGAATGTCTCCCTTTTATCAGGGCTGAATTCCTGCCCATCTCCCCCACCTACCCCCAAACTGTTTCTTTTTTCTTTAGGAGACAATTGCCTTCAGCCAATTGTCTCATTTGTGGGGAGGGAACTAAAAGGTTATAAGTTTTGTCTACAGAAAGAATAGTTTGATACAAGTTACTTCATATTACTAGAACTGGAACCCCATATATACCTATCTTGTACTGAATAAGCATGGGCATATAGACAGGCATTTCAACCTCCATGTGAACAAAATAAAAACCTGATTATTTTTTATCCCCAAATCTTTTCTTCCCCCAATCTCTGTGCTTTATAAATAGCAACATAATCCACCTAGTTGTGCATGCACACACACACACACACGTCCTTAAATCTCTGTTTATCACCCATATCCAAATCACCATCCAATCCCATGGGATCAATCTTCACAATGCATCCTGATTCCCCCAACTTCTCCCCATCTCCAGTGATGCCATCTTGAATCAAATCACCACATCCTCTCCCAAAGACTAACACAGCCATCTCCCAATTACCAGTCAGGAGCCAGTATTCCTGCTTTCACTCTTTTCTCTTTTCTTTTCTTTTCTTTTCTTTTCTTTTTTCCCCCCAGAGCAACCCAAATAGTCACGATAAAAACCTAAATCATATATAATTTCTCTGCTCAAAATGCCAGGGTATTTTTATTCTTAAAATAAAATTTCTTTACCACAACCTACCAAGTCTTCCATCAGTAACTCCTTCTTCATCCTCTCTGGTTAGAAGTTCCAAAATCACCCCTGATGTTTCTCAGTGTGCCAAATGTTTTCACCACTCATGGATTTTTAATTTCCTATTCCTTCAATTTATAGGACACATCTTCCAGATTTTCGCCTGACTAGTTCCTTCTCATCATTCAGGTGTTAGTCTCGATAAGCTCCTCAAAGGGAGCCAATCTGATTACCCAATTTAGAGAAGCCTCCACACTGACCCCACCCCATCTCTGGCATTTTCTGTCACAGTCCTATTGACTGTCACAGGTCCCTGTCTCAGTTTCTTAACAGAAGATACCATTATCTGAAATCATGTCTTATTTTTGCTTTTTTATTTCTTTCTCAGTAGGGTAGGTTATGCCACAATGACAGACAACTCCAAAATCTCAATGGCTTTAAACAACAAAGGTCTACTCTCTTTCTCAAATGACATGTTCACTAAGGGTGGGGTAAGGAAACTACTCCATGTCACCTTCACACTGGAACTCGGGCAACCACAGCCGCAACTAGGGAGAGCACTGCTGATGACTGAGGAAAAAGAGAACAAGAAGCCAGAGGATCTTACGAGTGCAAATTAAATACTTCAGCTCAAAAGTGCCACACATCACCGCTGCTCACACCCAACTAGCCAGAACTAATCACAAGACCGGGAAGTACCATCCCACTATGTTCCAGAGATGTGTGAGACAAACATTTGATGGATTGAGTGAATGACCACACTGTCTGCATTTTCCCCACCAGAATGTACAACCTATGAGAGCAAAACCTTTAGTGCTTTGTTATTGCTGTCATTCTTACAATTCACTATTGTATCCCCGCCCAAAGCCTAGAAGTGGGCCTCCCACAGAACAGGTGTTCCTGAAATACCTCTTAAATGAATGCCTAACATCCATTTTATTAACCTTTCTTGTATATCTAAGGGTGAAATATCTAGACTTGTTTGAGTATTGTATCTAAAGCTCTACTTCCACCCCCTGCTGAGTTTTCTGAGGAAGAGTAAAAATATTCTTCTTTCATATTCAATTGGATCTATCATCAAGAATTCAGCTGTTAAGTACATTCTCTGTCCTGATTTAAACGCTTGGATTGGTAAGCGCTTGTGTTCACAAAATTCAGTGGAGGGGATAGAATCCAGTAATCTGTTTAGGCTCTAAATAGAAGCCAGAGAACAATCTAGAAATAAATGGAGAGGGTCATTTTTCACATGGCTAAATTAACAGACTCATGGCAGGAGTAATGAAGAAAAAAACCCAGGAAGGTCCACAAGCTCCCTCTCTACCGCCTACCCCCCACCCGCACTTCCAATGGACAGATCATTTACTCATCCCTAGAGAAAGATGCTTTTCTTACCCTATGGGGGTAATCTGAGAGTCAGAACTTGAGAAACAAACAATTGGGACTGCCCCCTCAACTGCTGCCTACGGGCCAGCTCCCCGCCCCCATTGCTAAAAATACCATCCCAGAGTTAGCTCTGCTGGCAGGGATGGGGGACAGGCACAGGGTAGAGGCTCTTTAAAATGATCAAATAACTCACCCACCATAAAAAGCAGCTTTCTTCACTTCCAGATCCCACTGGAGGCAGGCAGGTGGAGTGAGCACCCCATAAAGGAGCCATAATGGGAGTTCTGAAGAGCGAAGGAGCTGCCAGAAGGAAAATCATCCACTGTGCTTTACCTCAGAGTAAACTAGGAAGTAGGGCTCAAGGGTTTCACTAAATTGGAAATGGGGTATGTCTGTACTAGAAACTACATTCTTAAAGTTACACAGAAGAATTTGTTTCTCACTAATTCCCTTTACTTAAAGGGCTTTTTACAACAAAATGCCTATAATTCTGCTATCTCATCCATCTCCACTCTACTCTCTTTTCTGTTCGCTCTGCTCCAGCCATTGGCCTCTTTGCTGTTCATCAATCACTAAATATACTCTTGTCTTGGGGATTTTATACTTGTTTCTCTCTCCTTTTCCCCCAGAAATCTGCTCTATCTGCTCCTTCGTCATCTTCAGGTCTTTGCTCAAATGTCACCTTATCAGAGGAAATTCCCACAACTTCCCAGATGCCTCCCCAGAATCCTCCTGTTTCATTCATTCATTCATTCATTCATTGTCATAGCATTTACTGCCCACTGCCATAATATATAATCACGTATTTCCTTATTATCCATCTATTCCCACTAGAGTGTAAGCTCAGTCAGGGCAGGGATTCTGTTTTCTTCAATGCTGGAGCCACGGAGCCTTCATTTACTAAGTGACCAAAATCAAGTCCTATAGTGCTGAGGCTCCTCTACTTGGGAAATGAATTGAGACAAGTCAGTGAGCGTGGTCCCAAACAGTGAACAAGTTCAGGCAAATACTAAGCTTCAGAAAGGAAATTCAGTGGCATCGATATCTTTGCAACTTGAGGTATACAATTGTGAACATAAATCTGCTTTTTCTTCAAGTTTCTTAGCGTTATAAATAACCAGCATAATACATTCATTACTTCTGGCAAACTTGGAAAAGAAGGTTAAATGATCTACTAATAATTCAAGTTTCTAATTTTAGAGATAGATTGATATGCCTTATTGTTTAGTAAATGATGGAAATGGACTTAGGGAACAGAGTTCTTAAAATGAAGATGTTCATTTTAAAAAGAAAAGAGTTCGCTGGCACTATCAGGTCTCCCTTCACCACCCTGCTTCCTTCCTTCCCCTCCACTCCGTCCTCATTGCCACTTCTAAATCGGGCCTCGATCCCTTGAGGTCAGGTGCACCCAAGTGATAGAGGCCCTCCCCATCTCAAAGCCGGTCATCCTGTATCCATCATCCTAAAAATAACATTTTGATCTTGTCACTCCTGTGATCCAAAACTTTTAAGTTCTCGGACTTCATTCATATAATCTGGGGGTGGTTTGGTTTGTTGTTGTTGTTACTTTGTTTTGTTCACAACAAGCTTGTACTACTTTCATAAATCTAAAATGTAAAAAGAGGGACATGGTCCATGGCCTCCTCTTGTCTTCAGAATGAATGTTAAGCTCCTGCACCTGAAATTCATGACCCTCCATGATTTGCCTTGAAGCTTCCGTTTCCAGCCTCCAGAAGACCCAAATCTCCCGACGCAGGAAACCTGCCCCACTCCCACTCTACCGCGAAACCAGCCATCCTTCCCTTCCCTGCAACTGTGTGCTTGACATTTCTCCAGCTTGGAATGCCCTTCCCCTGCCAATGGAATTCTCCTGGAGCTGCAAGGCACAGCTAAGGATCAGAACCAAGAATTATTGCAGAAACCGTGATCAGAGCCAGACTTCTTAGGATATGGTGAGTTCCATGGTACTCGGGAGACTGGCTGAAAATATAACAAGGATGCTGCCACCAAACCCACTCACTGTGAGGTTCTAGAGTTCTCACAAACTCCCATGAGGTTTCATTTGGCCATTTCTGTTGGGAATGACTTCTTGCCTCCTGCAGAATAGACTGTCCATCCTGCTTACGTGGCAGTTATCATATGCTGACATCACAGTGCTATTACAGCTGTATTTTCATATGTGTGTCTAATCTTAGCTCACCACAAGCTCCTGAAAGACGAGAGTTTATGGCGCCTTACACGGTCTCTTGCAAATGATGGGTACTCAATGTATTTGTCAGTGATGGCACAGCTCAAACAGGAATACATTGGGAAGAACATAAAAGAGAGAGGGGATAGGTCACGAAACAGCAAGAAACACTGCTCTGTATGCTTTTATAAGGACCTACTTAGCCAGAGCACTTCCATCCGGTTAAACAATAACTTTGTTGTTGAACCCTTAAACTGTCCCTGCCCCCCCCTCCCCCAAGGTACTTGCTTAAAAACAAGTCCCAGAAACCAGTCCCAGGTAACAAAGCCCAAATAAAGGGTGGGTCAGGCCAGGTGGAGACATCCAATCAGTGGGGAGGGGGGGCGCATACTGTCTCCCTAGCTACCAAGGAGTATGGGCCCCCGCCCTTTGGGCACCTTTTGGGTGCCAATTCTGACCAAAATGATAGGCTGGTTCAAATGTCTACTAAGGTATATTATAATTCAATTGGTCACTTATGTGTGACCTAGCATGACTGTGCAGCTTTCTCTGTGTGTTACAATCTCATTGGCCACCTGTGTGTGGCCAGGCCCAACCACATGGCCTTTGCCCTTAAAAGCTAAAAGAAGCAGAGAGGTTTCAGCCTCTCTGTAAAAGGCGTGGCCCCAAACATTCGGTCTGATTCTTGATGCTTGACGTGAAATAAAGCTTTGCTTGACCTTCGCTTTGTATGAGTCTTGCTCCTTTAATCACGGACCCATTATTGGGGGACCTAACACTTTCATGAGATGGTCAGTCAGGCGTGGCCACAGAGTGTACACAGGAGAGGGGCAGGAAAATGGCATTTCTTATCCTCACTAATAAGAGAGAGTCACGGCAGGCCAGTAGGGGGCCACGCTGTGGGGGGAAGGAGCCATGGAGGGCCAAGGGAGCAGACTCAACCAAGCAGGTGGGGAGCCAAGAGAGTAAGAAGAGGAAGCAGGTGTCTTTATTGGGGGTCAGAAGTACATAAGCCAAAGGTGTGAGAGGATGTCACTGGTGTGTCTGAATGTCTCTAGGTCAGAGGGGAGGAGGGCAAGAAGGGCAGCTTGTGCCAGCCTTCTCACACTGGGCCACCTGGTCACCTAGGTGGGGTGCTCACAGCCTGCTTGCAGGAATGTTGAGGCAGCAGAAATACAAAGTTTAAAACTTTACCATGCAAAGATGAACTTCCCTGGGCTCCTGGGACCTGCTCCCTCAGGTTTCTGTGTGTATTCTCTTGTCTACTCTCAGCTGCTCTATCCATTTCAGTGGGCATGTCCTCAAGGGTATGCAAAGGATCTTAACGAGTCTGGGGAAGTGTTGATGTGTAATCACATTCCTCTTGAATCAGAGGGAAGAAGTAAAGCCCAACACAGAATGTGAGTTAGCCAGTGGCTGCAAGGGCAGACAGCGCTGGGCTGACATCTTCTGGGTCAGTGGCAATGACAGGCTTTGTCCTGGAACTAGACAACTGCTTGCAGGGTCAACAAAATGACACTCTTTACCCAAAAGAGAGCGCTGGGCAGGCAGGAGATGGTGCCAGATAAAAATCCCCGATCACAAAGTGGAACGAAGCTGTAGGGAGTGGCTTAGCACAACCCAGTCCCGAGGCAGACCAGGCTCCCCTGCTGCCAGCTTGCCATCTGGGATGCCTGAAAAGGCGCCTGTCTGGGAATCAGGAGGCTTCAGTTTATGTTCCAATTGTCCTGCTGGCTATTGCTATGACCTTGGAGCCAGGCAAATCAACCCTGCACATTTCTGTCTAACCGTCAACAATAAGTCAGAGCCACAGTCATGAGAGAAATAAATCAAAACAGCAGAATTGCTTTGACCAACACCGATACTCAAAATGCAATACACAACTTGAAGGCCACTACTGGAAACAGATGGTTTGTCTTTGGAGAGGCTATATGTTTTTATTCTCCCCCGCCCCTCTCCCCATGGACCCCTGGGTCTTCTAACGGCCTTTCTTCCCTTGCTTCTATCCGGAATCCAGCACAGCAACACAGCAACACAGTTACTACATCAGAACCTTCTCCTACGTTCTCCCACCTCCCAACATGTACCCTTTGGATCTAGATCTCCCAAGGAAGGCAATTATTAATATCTTTGTTAGTTCATCATACCTCCTAAGTGGTGTAAGCAATACTTTAACCCAGTGAAACTATCTTCAAGAAATAATCTAGTTTTAGGGAATTAATCAAAGACAAATGAAATCAAACCAGGGAGCAGTGCCTGGGTGGCTCAGTCAGTTGAGCATCTGCCTTCAGCTGAAGTCATGCCCCACATCAGGCTCCCTGCTCGGTGGGAACCCTGCTTCTCCCCTGCCTGCCGCTCCCCCAGCTTGTGCTTGTTCTGTCACCCCACCCCACTTCCTCTTGCCAAATGAATGAAATCTTAAAAAGGAAGGAAGGAAGGAAGGAAGGAAGGAAGGAAGGAAGGGAGGGAAGGAAGGAAGGGAGGGAAGGAAGGGAAGGAAGGGAAGGAAGGAAGGAAGGAAGGAAGGAGGAAGTTGAATCAGAGAAAGCGTTTGTCAGTGTCCTCTCATCACAATCCTCTCCCACCTAGGCCTGTTGACCCTTTATTTGAAAAATAAGCCACTTCTATCACCATGGTTTGAAAGGAATCAAGGGCTCAAGCACTCTTAGCTTCCCTATTGACCACATACTGTTTAGCCTGCTGTCAACAGTCTACTTCTATTCCATTCATCAGTGAAGTGGTTTCTCTCAGCACCACGAGCGGGGACTCTGCCTGCTGCCATCCCATTGGACAGTCGCTTCCATGAGAAATTTCTACTTTTACCTCCCATAGGTGGAAAATGAGAAGAGGAAATGGAGGCAATGACCTGGGCTGGTGAGGCAAGGTTCCTGAGCCTCTGATGATTCATTTATATCAAGCTCAGTAAAAGGTATCCAGAAAGCTACCTGGTTAATAACAGCTTAATTACAATGCTCCAACCTGAGTTAGTTCAGGGAAGTCCTTGAGGTATCCGTTTACAGTGTTTGCATCCTCTGTCCTACGGGAACCAGAGCCGCCAGACGATCCTATCGCACTGAAAGCTGGAAAGCCGTGGCTGGTTGCCTTTTAGTGCTAATGATGGCGCAACTGGCTGCGCCACACACTAATGAAGACACCTAATAAGGTGTGGGAGGAAATGGCCGCAAGCCTGGGACGTCCAGCCCCGCCTTCCTTTCCTGTTCTGGAAGAGAGAGTGGCAAAGCAGCAGCAGTTTTTTGGTAAAGGGCTACAGAGTTCACCAACTCTTAGACCTCAAATCTACCTGGGAAGAGGATGTTCCCTGGGGATTATTTTAATGCTAAATAACAATCATTTCCCAGCTTACCTTTCTGAACCTCTCATATCAAAAGCTTTTGCTTTTTGCTCTCTCTCATTATTTTTCTCAAGCGTTGGAATAACATTTTTTTCTCCCTTGAATTCTGCAGTTATTTCTGACTAAAATTATTTTTCTTTTCAAAAAGGAATTATGTGTTGACAACTCAAGTGGAAGAAAAAGGAAGGTTCTGGCACATGGTATACACTGGTTGAGAATGAAGATGGTAATAAATATTTGAATAATGACCATCATGAGTATCAAATACGGTATTTTGAGAAGACAAAACTTAAAATTAGGGGCACCTGGGTGGCTCAGTGGGTTAAAGCCCCTGCCTTTGGCTTGGGTCATGATCTCAGGTCCTGGGATGGAGACCTGCATTGGGCTTTCTGCTTGGCAGGGAGCCAGCTTCCCCCTCTCTCTCTGCCTGTCTCTCTGCCTACTTGTGATCTTTGTTTGTCAAATAAATAAATAAATATAATCTTTTTTAAAAACCTTAAAATTACAGATATTCTCTCTAAGTAGCATTTAACTACATATACGGCATTTGTTCAAGTAATTCCTCCAAAAGGAAGTCCTTATGTGAAAGTACAATAAAAATAATCAGCTGTTGAAATCACCCTGAGCAGTAATAAGTACCGATGTTCTTAATGTACTATCAACTATCAGGATAAATTTGAGGATCCATTTATACTATTCAGATATTCAGATCCCAAATTAACACAAAGGACGTTGTATCATACCATTAATGGTATACGATGTAATGGCATTCATACCGTTACATTAAAATAGTGCTTTTCCTTCATAAATGTATGATTAAATCTGTTTCTTCATGTTTTGATACTGGGTATCACCATGACTATCTTGCCCACACTTTCTGGGACGTCTGAATCTTTTCTATTTTGAAATGATAAAGTCATATGCATAGCTCAAACACAAAGAAAAGAATTTCAGATTAGGCTTAAAACTAAGACAACAGAAAACAAGCATTTAGCTTTATTCAATTCATTAAATAGCAGAACATTGTGGAGTTACTTGGTATTTTATGGAAAATGGACTTTTTGCTAAAATAAAGATAAAAAAATCATAGATTTTGTCTTTTCAAATTTCTGGATGTACTGAGAATGTTTTATTCAGAACTTCCTATTTACACTAAAACAGACCTAGGAACACAAAAAAATAGCAAATTCATTAATATTTCTCATGATATCAACACAAGGAAAATCCCCCTTCAACATGCATTCTTCTTTTATAGGTGTCTAGTTATTAGTCGAACCATTCTTTTTCTTTTCTTTTTTTTTTTTAATAACAGGTTTCTAAAAACATTATGATTTCTCTGCAGCTGGCCATTTTGGGGGTACCAAACATGTATATGAAATGTGGCTTATACGCAAGTATAGGTCCATTATCCAGTTTCTGAAATGCTGAAATCCAAAGATTCTGATCTTTGTAACTGATCCCTTGGCAAGACGTGACCAAACCTCAATTCACTTAGCAGCAAAACCTAACCTATACTGGGGGCACCTGAGTGGCTCAGTGGGTTAAAGCCTCTGCCTTCGGCTCAGGTCATGATCCCAGGTCCTGGGATCGAGCCCCACATCGGGCTCTCTGCTCAGCCGGGAGCCTGCTTCCTCCTCTCTCTCTGCCTGCCTCTCTGCCTATGTGATCTGTCTGTCAAATAAATAAATAAAATCTTTAAAAAAAAAAAAAAACCTAACCTATACTGATTTGAGGCTGTTTATAGTCTTTATTTATTTACACCACTTCATTTGAATACGTATATATCCAAGGACGGTTCTGACAATGTGTTTGATAAGGGAGTGATTCCTCAACCCCATAGGGCCAGCTACCAGACACAGGCACAGCACTGAATTCTGAAGCACATCTGGTCTCTGGGCCTGGATAAAAAACGGTGTGTGCCTGGATTCAGTTCAGCAAACGTCCTGTGCTGTTCTGAGCACTCCTGAAGGTAAATGGTCCATTGCCCATGTTCTCATTACCTGATCCCACCATTTCTTAAATGCATTATCTCCTCTAAGTATATTCTTCTAATAAATCCCTTCTCTCTCTCTTTTTTTTTAATAAAATAATCACTCCCTTAAGTCACTCACCCAATCTCATTACCTGTACGTCACCCTACTCTCACCATGTCCATCCCATCAATCGTTGAAGCTTCACAAGGTTCTGCATGAGCCCATCCTGCTGCCCAATGCCTCAACCCTAGGCCAGAGTAGCCTGAATGGCTGCAAGGGGCTCCAAAAATACCTTCCTCCTTTCCTTTCTACTCTAGGGCCCTAACCTGCCCCTCTCCAATTCCCACTAGATTCTGCTTCATTCTGATTCATGAGAATATTGTCATCATCTCCCATCTCGTTCAAATGCTTTCCTTGACTCAAAGACCACACTGGAATAGATAAATTGCCAAGGATGAGACTGGTACTTCAAGACCCAAGGAAGAATTTAGCCTTAACCCACCATTCTACTACCTCTCCGGCTCCTTCCTAATGCAAACTTTTCACTCCCTTCAAAATGAGCATGACTTCCTCTGTTTTCCCTGACTCCAAAAAAAGCTAAGTTGTTTTCATCTCTTCGACTCACACCATCTACCCCGTGACCTGAAATTTGTAATGCATTCTTTGCATCCTATCTATTTTCAACCCACTCATGCTTCAGACTCAGCTTAGATCCCACATTGGCAGCAAAGCTGCCTTTTGCCTTCCCAGCCCACCATGATCTCTTTCTTGAATTCCCATAGCTCTCACAGTCTGCACTATTCATTAGATACTTGATAGGCACTTCCTTGTATTATCAGAGTAATTAATTTTTCATGCATATGTATCCTGTCTCTTTAACCAGATTTTAAACTCCTTGAGAGCAGAGACCATGTCTCATATTTTATGAATGAGCAAATGAATACCCTTCAATAGCTTACAGTAAGAAGGCAACATGTAAAAGACAAAAGAGGATTAATTTAATTTTTCATTCAAATTTATCAAATATTACTGTGTTCCAGCATTGTTTCAGGAGCCAAGGATTAAACGAGAAGCAACACAACATTAGCCCTGCCCTCCTGAGGCTTCTGGTATAGCCAGGAACCCAGACATTAGTGAAACAATTTTACAAATAACTATATACACAAATATGTCTGTTTTTAAAAAGGAACTGTGCAATGCTAACAGGTGCTGAATCATTTTCATATCCTATACCTCTCAGCTCATCCTGAGTCAGCCTGCCCCCCGCCCTCCATCCATGTTAAGAAACTAACAGAGGCTCTCTGCACAAATTAGCAAATAAGAAGAAAATAGGGAAGACAAATAGCAGGAGAGGTTTGTTTGAGAAATATATTTGTCACAATCTCGATGGTCTAAGATCCATGCTCGGATAAAGTTATCCAACCGGAAGGCAATACTTAACACTCTGATCACTCTGCACTTCACAGAATTACTTTCAGGGAATAAATAAATAGAAAATAAAAAATAAATCACAGAATTGCTTTTATGCTTGAAAGTTACACTCTAAACTTTTATGAAAGTTTGCTTTAAGATTCAAGAATGTGAAATCTATTTCTGTCTTTGCCACTATACTAGTCAGTGACTCTCCTACGAACTAAAGAAAAAGGAAATCCTTTACCAGAATTTAGAGCAAGGAAATTCCAAAATTTAGTGCAAACAAAGATTCCTTTGTGAAACACGCAATTTCCACCATTTCTGTTATCCAAAGCTATGTAACAGATCACAGTTCCCCTTTTGCCAAGGCTCCAAGAAAGCTTGACACCAAGCAGGTAACACCTCATGAAATCAAAACATATTTAATTCTCTCTCTTTTCTGTGGTCTTTCTTTTCTATTCCTATTGTATTAAGCATATATGTCTTTATAAATCATTTCAAATAAAAAGGATTTCTTGAGTAAGCTTATTTCTTTATATAACTCTTATCAGAAATCTTTGGATTTCTCTATTTATGGGTTTCTCCAATGTATAACATGTAATTTTCCAAAAGACTAGGATGCATTATACTTATTTTTTTAAACAATGGAAATCATCTACATCAAATGGAATCATCTACATCAAATAATCTCTGGGAGATTATTCCAATGGAATTCAACTTTCATAAATCCAAATACAGTACTGACCTCAACAAGATTCAGTGTTAAACCCACAGAAATTTTTCTGAAATGTATCGATTGGGATTTCCCATGTGTTCCTAAATTATTTTCCACATTTGGGAAATGTGGGATTTTTGATCAGCCTGAAACCATAAAAGTTTAGTGCTAAGGTAGAAAAACCAACCTCTCACATTATTGCAATCATACAGCAAAGGTGAGAGGGGGTAATCTAAAATGCATTTAATTATTTGTGTTCCTGCTAACATACAATTTCTGATTTGCAAGAGTCACCATTTTTGTTTGGGATAATTAACATTACAAATTATAAGTCATGAGGAGATTTCATGCAGTTAACTCAATAGCCACAAAATTGTAATATTTATGCCTCATAAAAATAAAATTAACCAACAAACTAGATTAAATTATGTGCTCACAGATTTATGCTCCTCATGCATGCTCTAATTGGGCCATAAGATATTGTTCTTCCAGACACTGTACTTCTGGAGTATACCAGGAAGAGATTTTCTATAATAAAATAAGTGAGGGAAGACTCACGAGTTAATGAAATGAAAGGGGCAATGAAAGAAAGAGGGGCATTCTATTCAATACTTTTATTTGGCATTTCATAAGAGGATTAACAAAAAAGAGGCTGTTTAGCTGATCTCACAAAATGATTCTGATTATTTTGTAAACCACTCCAATTTCCATGCTTGCAATTTCTGTGCTTGCAATTAGCAATCTCACCCCTCCCCACATACACACCAGTACACCATCACCACCACCCACCACAAGCATGCACCTGCAAACTGTTAAAGGCTTAAATATGGCCTCTTAAAAAAAATTATGTATTAATGCTAGTTATTTGGGAACAAGGATGGAAACATTTATCACACCCCAAGCCAATGAAACAATGTTTGTGCTGGCATTAAATTTTGGATTCTTTTCCATAACGCTGCAAGGCTGTCAGTTCCCGAGTACCCTGCTGTACATTCTTTGTTTCAAATAGACACAGTGGGAGCTGGAGAGAAGACAACATTTGACAGGAGGGAGTCAGGAAAAGTGTCAAAGAGGTGATAATGCTTAAACTTGGATGTAGAAGAAAAAGAGAAATCAACCAAGTTAACAAGAAGGGGCTTGAGCATGATGCAAGAAACGGCATACATACACAAAGACACAGAGGCGTGAGAGAACGCAGCAGGTGTGAGGACCTGCAAATAATTCAAAAACTGTGGAATGTCAAGAGACCAGTTTTGAAGTAAGGCAGGAGTAAACCATCAAGAGCTTTGGCTATCCATCAAAGGAGTTTAGATTTTATTTTGTAGGCAATAGGAGCCATTTAGCCATGTAGAAAAATTATTCCAGCAGCAAAACCCAGAATTAATTGGAGAAGGGCAGAACTATTAGGAGAAAATGATCACCATTTTGTGAATGAAGGAAGACATAATGGTCATGAAGGGAGATGAAGAGAGATAGAAGACAAGTTTGCACTTCACTAGAAAATTCGATCAGGAATCCAGTTATTTTTCCACCTACCACCAAGATTTGCAAAAGGTTATCATTCCTTCTCTAATACCCCATATAATTTCAGAGATTTTTTAGTAAGAAAAAAAGAAATTGCCAAAGAGAAGTGATAAAGCTAACTATATTACAGAATCTTTCCTATGGTAAGCAGGGAAAAAAAAAAAAAGACACACTTTTGCACTATCTCAAAATAATTAGTAGTCAACACACACTTGAAATCCAGAGTGATTTTTTTTCAGGGCTGAATTATTTATACCAACAGGAGAATTTAAAAAATAAGCCAATAATGAAATGTGATTTTAGTATAAAATATTAGATTTTATAATAGAATAACTTAACAAAATATAGAAATTACAGAATCAAATGATCTGCCCTTATTATTAATACCATGACCTTGACCATACGATTCTCGACCAATCTCAATATAAGTCGATAACTTTTCTCTAAACTGGCTATTTTGTCCAAGTTTGCCTTACCTTTCTCCTCTGAGCAAATCTACCGAATGGATCACAAACACATCCAGCCATCACTGCTGGACATAACAGACGTCTAGTGTTTTGTCTGCCAGCACTCCTGAACCAGTTTTTGAAACTAACCTCCCCCGCTCACCCTCACCTTAACCTCACCCATTGTTATCAATGTCATGCACAACACCATGCTTGTTCAGTGTTTGGTGGATGGCCTCACTAACACCCAGCTCCAAGATACCCTCTCTCTCATGACCTGTCTCTGCACTTTACTTGGCACTCATAAAGGCCACACCATAGTTAGAAATCACCACTGAAGAATGGCTGTCCTTCAGTACAACATGGCATCGCACCACATCCATAAATCCTGCCCTTTTCTTACTTCCATTTCACCTGTACAGTATCACCCAGTCTTCCAGTCCTTGCCTGCTCCTCCCAGACCATCAATCCTCCTTACCTCTTTTCCATGCCCAGCCAGACCCCTTTTAATCAAAACAACACCTTTTTTTTATTAGAACCCTCCATTTATTTTCTATCCTTTGTTTCCAATTTTGCAAGCCTGAGCCGTCCCCACCCAGATGAATCACTCTGGAATTCTGTTCCAGGTGACTGAGCTCTCATAAAGAAAACTGCTTAGCAGTTCAGACTGATGTCATTCCAATTTATAGTGGCCAACCCCAACAGCCCTCGGTGATCATCAGTAACCCTTCTTTTTGTCCCTAGTCAGCTAGCATCTACACTCCCTAGGGTGGCTCTTCCAAACATTAGCCACTTTCTTAAACCCCTTGCATCATCCAACACCTTTATCTTTAGCTCTTCTTCATAATGAGATACAGATGATCAGATCACCACCTGCCTGTCTACTCCTCCTCCCCCCCAAGGTACGTATTAGAATACAAACCTTCATCCCTCTCATGACAATTTCTGAGCAACTGGGGTCTGAGCAACTGTCTTCGCTAAGGCCATTATTTCTGGGTCCTAAGTCATAAATAAAGCAGAGAAGGGGCACGTGGGTGGCTCAGTCAGTTAAGCATCTGCCTTTGGCTCAGGTCCTAATCTCAGGGTCCTAAAATGGGCTCCCTCCTCAGTGGGGAGCCTGCTTCTCCCTATCCCTCTGCCCCTCCCCATCCCTCATGTGCGCTCACTCACTCTCTCAAATAAATAAAATCTTTAAAAAAATAAATAAATAAAGCAGAGAAACATTCAGAGAGCTCTTCTTCTATATCTTTATCTTCATTTCAATGTCTTTCCCCCAAAACGACAAGCAGATCAATTAACCTCACTCCTCAACACGAGCACCACCACCACCACCAACAACAAAATCTTTCCTTGGTCCTTCTTCCATTTTTAGCTACTTCCCACCTCCTTTCGGTTCCTCACCAAACTTCTTGAAATTATGTATATACATAATATATATAAAATATGTACATTTTATAAATTTATGTCCTAGAAACAGATGACCATAGTTTGACTAGAGATTTAAAAGAACATATAAGTAATACTATGTATGTATATCTATGTTTTTAATTTGTTTTTTCCTTAAACCATTGCCATCTGTCTCTAACCAAGCTTCTAGATTAAAAATACACACACTGTTTCACCTGTGATCTTATAGTCTTATAATGTTTTATTACTAAGTTCTCTAATTGACCCAGCAGCATTTAAAACTTTCTTTCCCGCCATTCCCCTCCCCCAGCACTTACCACCTCTTTGCATACTGTACGTTAATTTGTTTAGTGTCTTTCTCCATCCTGGGGGATGTAAGTTGTTATGAGGGCATAGACTCTGCTTTTTTTTTTTTTTTAATTTTTTAAATTTATTTTCAGCATAACAGTATTCATTTTTTTGTACCACACCCAGTGCTCCATGCAATCCATGCCCTGACTCTGCTTTTTTTTTTTTTTAAAGAACTTTTTTAAAGATTTTATTTATTTGTAAGAGAGAGAAAGAGAGCACAAGCAAGGGGAGAGACAGACAGAGGGAGAAGCAGGCTTCCAGCCGAGCAAGGACCCTGGTCCTGCTGCCATCCCAGGACCCTTGGATCATAGCCTGAGCTGAGGGCAGACACTTCACTGACTGAGCCACCCAGGCTTCCCTAGACCCTGGTTTTTCATTCACTCTCTAGAATATTTCTGGCATGTAATAAGTGATCAATGCATATTTGTTGGATAAGTATCACCCATCTTCTGGCCAAAATTAATTAGGCGAAAGGCAGAAAACACACTCAATCTGGGTCAACATCAGCCTCTTTTCCGAGAGTCTAAACTTTGGGACCAAGAGAGTCAAGCCAGTCTCTCTGAACAGATGTAAACTGATATTCAATGTGAACAGAGAATAAAATAGGTAAGTTAGAGAAACTGGGAAAAAGAAGATCCTGGTAGATTTCAAGCCCCAGGGGCGCCTGGGTGGCTCAGTGGGTTAAAGCCTCTGCCTTCGGCTCAGGTCATGATCCCAGGGTCCTGGGATCAAGCCACCACAGCCCCCACCCATCCCCAAATCAGGCTCCCTGAGCAGGGAGCCTGCTTCCCCCTCTCTCTCTGCCTACTTGTGATCTCTCTGTCAAATAAATAAATAAATAAATAAATACTTGTAAAAAAATTAAAAAATAAGAATTCAAGCCCCAGGTTCCATTTATCCCAATTATCAAAATAAATTCTATCCTTGGTCTCTGTGAAATATCCCTTCTAGTAAATTACCTTTCTTAGCTTAAACTAATAGCATCTTTGTCTATTGCATGCTACCAAGGGATTCTGCACTAAACGTTCTGTGGTTGAATAGGCTCAAAATAAACATCCTAAAACCAAAGTTCAAAAAAACCCCCAGAGGGTAAAAAGTTAGAGTTACCATTCTAATTCCCAGAATAAACAACAAATGTAAATATACAAGCCATGGTTAAGTTACTTTAATGAAAACATGGTGTGACATGAAGGCAAACTCTTTATAATATAGGGAAAAGAACTATTTTCATGTCTTCTCTAAATAAGATTACACACACATTGATTTTAGCTCTAAATCCATTTTTTGAAAACAGGTTTAGTACTAATTTTACGTCATGCTAATTTTCCTTGGGCCATAGAAAAGTACACCATTGAACAGAGACTAGCGGAAGAACCTAGCTCCAACAGGGCAACGCAAATTAAGGTTGGAGGGCAAACTAAAATGCATCCTAAATTGGCCTTTAGATATAACAGAGCTCCATGTTGAAGAACAGAGTTCAATAATTATCAACATTACATTTCATGGGTACTTACCAAACAAACGTTGATGGAACAGAAATTTGCCAGCTATTAGTCCTATGAGAATGGCCAGTAGCCATAGAAGCACCTTCAGAATTCTCCAGCCAACTCCTCTAGGGTATTTATTTGTTACAAACGAAAAACAGTTTCCAACAACAATAACATTGGCTTCTGTTTGGCTATGAGAAACCGGGTCCTCCGCAAATATTAAGAAGTTAAAGAAGATCACTAAGTAAGCCACAATCATGCGAGACCAGGGATGCTGGAAGTAATAACGAAAGTCTTTACCCATCCTTCAAAACTTCAATTCCGTTGTTGACCTGTAGAAGAAAAGATACATAGGGTTAGAGCAGAAAAACAAATAGTCTTTCTCCACCTATCATCTGTTCAGATTTTTTTTAAAAAAATATTTTATTTATTTATTTGACAGAGAGAGAGAGAACACAAGTAGGCAGAGAGGCAGGCAGAGACAGAGAAGGTAACAGGCTCCCCTCTGAGCAGAGAGTCCCATGTGGGGCTCAATCCCAGGACCCTGAGACCATAACCTGAGCCGAACACAGAGGCTTAACCCACTGAGCCACCCAGGCACCCCCTATCTATTCAGATTTATAACAGCTCAAGAAAGATATATTTAAAAAGATGCTACCTGCACCTACTTATGGCACCAAGACAAGTGTGAGATTGAGGAAAGTAAATATTGTCCCTTTGCCGCCATCCAATCATATCTCTGACCACATGGGGATGTGGGGTAGGAGGGGAACAAATGAACAAGGCCAGAAGGGAAATGAGAAGACAAAACACTGTCCAAAATTGGGGTGATGACTGAGATGACCTGTAGAGGTCACCTCCGGAGGAAATGCAGAGAAAAAAAACAACAACAATGTATTTCCTCTTTTAAATAACTATTGTTAGGTTATAATCTTAACATAAAGGCACTCAAAAATGAAAGCAATGTAGGAGTAAATTGAGCACCTATTAACAAAAAATAAGCATTCTCCTCTGCCCATATCCTTCTCCTCAGAGTTTGGATCCCTTAATAATCTGGTGGATATATTCTCAGACTAAGCTAAGTTACTAAGTCTACCCAATTCTGACATTCAGTTTTAGTGAACTAAAGTGAGTTTTAGTTTTGGTATTCAGACTAAGCTATACCTCTTTGTTTGCAGCCACAAAGCTAAATAAAAGCTGAGATTTAAAAAATAACAATAAAGTGGTAATTGCACTGATGTCTGCCAATTCTTTTTTCTTCTTTCTCAATTTGTTTAAAACTAAAAGGAAAAGAAAAAAAAAAAAAGGATGCTTACAGAGCCTACAGCATGGGACATCCAGGCTCTGTGTTGGATGCCTACATCAATCATTATCTCATTTTTACCATAACAACCCTCTGAAATACTACCATTATCATTCCCATCATTTCATTTTACAAGGAGGGAACTGAGGCTCACACAGATTATGTAACTTGCCCAAAGTCAGCCAGCAGGAGAGCTCTGATCTGAGCCTCTTGAAGTCCAGCAGTCCAGTCAACTCCAGGAATTTTCCCTGCCTTAGAAGGCAGACCCAGGGCCCAGCCCTAGGGATGTCATCCTTTGACTGCTTTCTGCAGACATATTCCTCTCCAGGGATGACTATATTAACTCTACATTAACAGTATACTCTGTATACTTCTATAACCCAGGAAAAAAATATGTAAGTGAAACAGCCCTTCACAAATCCCAAGCACTTTGGGATACTAATAAATTTCCCATTGATAAATATTCTCATTTTACACATGGCTAAAGGCACAAAGATCCAGCCACAAGCCTGAAGTAACTCTAAGTCAATGGAAGACCCGAGAATGGGCTCCAAGGCCCTCCAGTCCCTGTCCAATAATCTAGGGAGATGAGTATCAATTAAACCCACAATCTAAGTTAATGAAGACTTGTCTTCACTGTTTTAGAAAAGCAATGTAAATACACAAAAGGATTGTCAGTGTAACTCAGCAAAACAAAGAATCACTGTGCCTTGGATTCATTTACCTTTAAGTAATTTCAGGTCCGTTGTGATCTTCATGAATACTCTGAAATACCTGTTCCCAGGGGCTGTAACTCAGCTAGCTTAGGAATGGTGACTATAGGAAGATTTTTCTTCCTAATGTGAGGTTCATCACCCAATGGAGCAGTGGTTGGTTCTCACACCAAAGACAGCAAAGTGGTAAAGAACAAAAACGAGCGTCACGCATTCTCATGATATTCATTAGGCAAGGATGCCAGAATGGGTTGTCAATTCGGTTTCATGAAACATTTTTAGAAATATCTAAAGACCACTACCACAAGAGAATACATAGAAATCATCTCAAGGCCAATGAGTCTTGAAGCAAGGAATTCCTCGATGCCCATGAGACAGGATAGGAGTATTACTTAAGAAGTTAACAGGTTTCAGGGTGCCTGGGTAGTTAAGTGACTGACTCTTGATTTTGTCTCTGGTCAAGATCTCAGAGTGAAAATGGAGCCCCCCCGCCACCTCCCTCACCTCCCCCACCCCTATGGTGATGCTCAGTCAGTCCAGAGTCTGCTTAAGATTCTCTCTCTCCCTCTTCCTCTCCCCATGCCTCCCTCCTCACACGCATTCTTTCTCCCGAAAAAGAAGGAGCAGTAGTAGTAGTAGTAGTAGTAGTAGTAGTAAACAGGTTTCTATGTTGCTTCTCTTACCAGTGGGGAATTCTTGCCCCATTGCCACACCACCTCCCTTCCCCCCGCCCACACACAAGCAAGGCAGCAGGATTTAGAACACTGAATTTGTAAGAGCCTGATTATTTTTTTTAATCAATGCTTTGTGGAAGGTTAGCATACACTTATTTTATTGTTGTTATTTTTAATGTTAGAATCTTGTTTTGTGGGCTACATAATGTCCACATGCCCAAACTGAATTAGAACATTCAAAAAATTTTGGAGACAGCTGCTCCTCTTCAGTATTTATATTTTTCAAGAGAGACAACTACAGTGTTGAGCAACAATCCTGCCCTTGTACAGACCTGATTTCCCACAGGAATGTTATGAATGCTACCATCACAAATTACATGTAGGCAAACAAAGTTGCTGCTTATTTAATTCACATATGCAGTAAGCGGAAGAACCAGCATTTGAATCCAAATTCATTCCTAGCCCTTGATCTCTCTAATATACCACAAAGCTAGAAATGTTTCTTCCAATAAACACTTTCCCATCAGGTTTGTAGCCTGTTCTTTATTTCTACTAACAGATTCAGTGACTTGGATCCTAGCTGAATTACTGGCCTTTCAATTTTATGCCACACATCCTGATATTTATTCTTGCTTCATATTGCCAAAACTGAAGTGATATCTTCCGGTGGGGGTGGGGGGGGTCCCAAATTTCAAAACCCACATTATAACTTGAATAAAACTTCTACTTATCCCCACTTTCTGATTTCATCCACAAAGTGACCCTAAGTCTGCCTAGTTATCTCAGCCTTAGGAACCAGGTATCCCAACACTGTTTCCGCCTCTGGCATTCACATGAAGCAATATGATCATTCGGTGAATCTTGTTTTATAATCCAGGGTGGAGATTGTTCAAATGGACTGTGCTACAGTGGACAAGATAGTCTGCAAACGCTTTTAATTTTTTTTAATTCAATTCTGCAACCATAGCTGAGTTTTTATTTTAAGTAAATGTGATTTATCTTAGCACTTAGTATATGATAGGAAAATTATGGGTTTATGTGTGTGTTTCCTTCCCTAAGTCATAAGGTGCTCTTGGAAGAGCTTCACTTCCAGGTCACAGCACAGGGCCAGCCTCAAAGGGGGCAATCAATGAACATCCAATGGATGCTGTGAATGGTACACTTAGAAAGAAAAGCCTCCTCTCTGTTCAGGCGAGATGAGAAGGCAGAGCAACCTGCCATTAGCTTCCACTAACCTAGGAAAAGAGAAAAGCACTGGGACCCTAAAACTGCCATGCTAACTCAGCCAGCAGCCGCAATGTGCTCCACCTGACGACATCTCATTGTAGCACACATTCTGCATTATCACCATTATCACTGGGGCTAACAACTATGGAGTACTGACCACATATCAGACACTATGTTTATGAGCTTTACAAACTGTATTAAATTTCATAGCAGCCCAATGAAGAAAAAAAAATACTCTTATTTTACAACTTTTGAAACTGAGACCTAGGGTGTAGTAATTTGTACCCAATAACAAAATGAGTCTGCGCCAGAGCCAGATTCAAATCCAAGTCACGTAGCTTTAACGCTCTACACCACACCTTCCCATGTAAAGACAAATTCCAAAATCTTGCCCGTTACATGTCGGTCAGAAAGATGCCCGGTCAGAATAGAGATGCCTGATAGAAAAGACTGACTGTGCTTGAGGATGAACGAGTCTACTAATACTATTCCAGTGGACTTTGCAAACATGCCCAGAAAAAAACTGGTTATGTGACAGACGACAGGATAGCTTGAGTTTTGTTCTTCTTCTCTGAGCATCGGCACAAGTCGTTGAGTTGATCTGATTGTTCTTATGCAATGCATCACGGAGGCTCATTCTGCGATTTTCCAACTATGCCTACAGAGAGCACTGATGCTTTGAGAGCTGGATTAATCCACCCATCCACTTTCCTCTTCTAAGTAATGACATCATTAGGTAGATGTTGCTACCAAGATCTTGGAAGCCTCTGCTTCTCCCCATTATAGCAGTGATGGAAGAAGAAGATACGGGCTGGAACTTTACACACGCGCTGATAATCCACAGGCCATCAGTCACGGTTTCTAACTCTAGACGGACTAATATTTATAGTAGAGAGTTGGAATCCCACACATTTTACTATAAGTCTTGCATCCCAGCTGGTTTAAAAAAGGCTCAGAATAGAGGAACAAGGGGGAAAAGATCAGGCTACTAAGGATGGGAGGACACTGAGCAAAGACAGAGGAGAGACTTTCTGATAGACAGTGACATCTGTAGTCCTGGGGGGCTGGCACACACAGCCTCTGAGGTATCTTGTGAGAGGCAAACATAATTTGGAGCCAATTCAAGGAAGAGTATTCAAAAGTGTTATTCTGTATTTTTTTTAAGATTTTATTTATTTATTTGTCAGACAGAGATCACAAGCAGGCACAGAGGCAGGCAGAGAGAGAGGAAGGGAAGCAGGCTCCCTGCTGAGCAGAGAGCCCGATGCAGACCTTGGGATCATGACCTGAGCCGAAGGCAGAGGCTTAACCCACTGAGCCACCCAGGCACCCCTGTTGTTCTGTGTTTTACTGAATAGAGACCAGAGAGTGAAAAGTTTCAGAACTGAAAAGTGATACAACCACCTGGAGCCGAGTTTGGGAAAAATTTCTGTCAGCCTAGAAAATGAAAAATTGGTATGAGGCATAATGAACACAGGGAAATTAAATTTATAGACACCGTCAACATTTTAAGTAAAAGATAATCAGGTCCTAGACTTGGGCAACAAATGCCCTAATGAGTGCTGTAATAATTTGACTGAAACAGAGTACCGTGCCTCCATTACTCACTTGGGCCTTTACAAGGAAAGGAAAATATTGAAACCTTTCAGAAGGGTGAATTTCATTTTTCTCAGCAGGGACCCTGGCTCAGGCTACAGTTCTCACATAATGCCAAGATGATCAAGATGAAATATATCACCGACATTTTTTTAAAAATGTATGGATTCATATGGAAAGTCCTTGAGGAATGAATGTGCTATGCAAAAGACACTACCACTAGCCAAGCAGGGCATGCTGAATGCACAGTTCTGCTAACGTAGGTCTCAACATCTACAAAGACCTAGCCAGATACCATGAAAGATCCCTTCCACCGTGGAGCACTATCTTAAGATAAAATCAATCAATCAATCAGTCTCCAAAGTTTTCTAAGCTCCTTAGTAGTTATGTCTGAAAATTCACCTCTAACCCCTCTTAGTTCCTATTTAAAGGGCTTTTTGAAGATGACTATGCCAAGTGTGTAGACTTTATTTCAAGCAACTTGAATCCAATTTTTTGAAAAAGAATTTTTATAATTCTTCCTGTAATTTACTTTTTGTGGGAAGCACTTTGTGACACAAACAGCTGTACTTTGGGCAGTTTTTGGCTGCATTAGCACAAGACAAAGTTAAAGGCTATTTCTTCAACTATCTAATTTTAGTATAGTATTATAGACCATATGTAAAGTTCTTTGCAGTTCACAGAACACTTTTTACAATCATTTCATTTAATCCCTAGGATAATCACTTTTAATTTTTTTTTTAAAGATTTTATTTGAGAGAGAGAATGAGCAGTGGCGAGGGGCAAAGGGAGAGAGAGAGAGAGGGAAGCAGACTCCCTACTCAGCAGGAAGCCTGATATGAGGCTTGATCCCAAGACCCAGAGATCATGACCTAAGCCCAAGGCAGACACTTAACCTACTGAGTCACCTAGACACTCCAGACAACTGTTTTTAAAATTGAAGGTCAAAAGGGCAGACACAGCTTTAAACTGTTCCACACTAATTCCTTAAAAGATAAATAAAGATAGCTGCCTATATTTATATCACATTTTACCTCTTGGTGTTTTTAGTGAGCAAAATCACACCATGAGGATGATATTAGAATGATTCAAAGGAATCAGGAACATCTGTTTTTCAGAAGGCAGCCTAGAGTCGGGAGAAGAATATGGTCCAGTTCTACCTGACTGCGACTTACCAGCTCTGTGATCCTGGGCAAAGCCATAAGCTCTCTGAGATTGCATTTCTTCACTAGTAAAATTCCAATAAAAGTACTTCCCTCGGAGCATTGTAGTGAAGACTGGAGATGTCATTATAAAGTGCCTGGTCACTTCCAGGTACTTCCTATTGTGAAGGCCATTTAAAATACGAGTGAGTCATTGTCATTCCCATTAAAAATGAGCATGAAAGTAATATCAACTATACATTACATTGACTGGTGATTTTATAAGTTATTCTCAGAGTTAAGGGATTTTTACTACAACTGTACAAGGTAAAGGATGAATGCTGTCCTTACATTACAAATATTGAAAATAAGGCTCAGAAAGCTTAAGCTACCTGCCCAATTCATATTTAGAAAGTGATATAGTCCAGATTTGTTAAATCCATGATAACATTCATCATTCATTTGTTCAATATTTACCGATTGCTTATTTCTGCCAGGCACTGGCCTATACATGAGGGTCACCAAGAGACAACACCCTTGTTTGCATCTTACTTTCTCTTTGAGGGAAAGAGACATTAAACAGGAAAAAAAAAAGATACATAGTATTTTAGAAAATTATAAGTTGATGAAGAAAGTTAATAGGGAATGTCAGGAGGGAGGGAAGTTTGAAGAGGCCTCACTCTTGAGCAAAGGCCTCACTCTTGAACAAAGACCTGGAAGTAGGGAGGGAAAGACACAGAGAACAAAAAATTGCAAAGACCTGGGTTGAGTGCAAGGTTAGTGCATTTAAAGAACAGCAAAGAAACTACTGTGACTGGACAGGGACAGAGGCAGGGGAGAAGGAAGGGAGCTCAGGTCTACAAGGGAGCATACCATTGTGATGTGGCCTGTCAGGATCCGGCCCTAAGGCCATCGTGTGCATGAAGGCTTTCACGGGTGCGACATGGGAACCAAGAGAGTGGCACATGTGGCTTACAGGTCAGAGGGGCCACTCTGTGTAATGGCTGGAAATGTATGAACTTCTAGATGGATTTAAATGGAAAAGCTGAGGGCTGCCTGGGGGGCTCAGGTGGCTACGCATCTGCCCTCAGCTCACTCATGATCCTAGGGTCCTGGGATCAAGCCCCACATTGGGCTCCCTGCTCAGTCCCCCTGCTTGTGCAATCTGTCTCTCTCTCTCTGACAAATAAATAAATAAAAAATTTAAAATAAATAAATAAGAGGAAGAGCTGACCAGAGTTATGTGATGGATTGGATGTGGACATGGCCTCACAAAAGCCAGAATGGACCTGCCATTTCCTGAGATGAACACCACTGAGGCAGACATGGACAACACAATAAAAATTAACATTTTTTCGTGCTTCGTATGGATTAGGCAAGCACTTTTCATTCAGTACCTCAATTAGTCCTTACACCAACCCTTTGGATTTACAGTGAAGAAACAGAGACTCAGAAAGGTTATAATCTGCCAAAGGTCATATAGCTGCCAACTGGCAAAAACAGTGTAAGTATCTCTGTATGACCCCAAAGTCAATACTTTTAATAACTACTATGTTCCCTACACTGAGAAGTATAAAATACAGAATGCAGTTCCAACGGGAAGGAAGTAGGTGCATGAGGAAGCAGTTCCATACTAAGTGATGACTTGCACCTGGTAGGCATGCAACAAATACTTGCTGATGAATGAATAAATGTAAAAAATAAAATGGTTCGATAACAGACCAACTCTGGGTAAGGAAAAACAACAACAAAAAACACCGATGATTCCATTCCAGTAAGAACAGACTCTGGGAATGGGATACTGAAGTCTGCAAAAGGAGAAAAGGCAGAAAGATGGAGAAACAAAATATATATTTGCCTGGACCAGCCCTGAGATAAGGATAAGTCTTGCTATATTTTCTTGAAATGTTAGGTGAAAAGGCAGGTATAAGGAGGTAACATATAACATTTTACATAATGTGAATGCTTAATACAGTTTTTAAAAATACAAATAACAATAATAACAGAAATTAGAGTTGGAACTTCTTGCTTTTAGTCCAATGCAAGAGACACACAGCCTTTTAAATAAAAAGCAACCTTTTAAGTCAATCAATGAAACTACCATAAGTGGTTTTGCATAGATACCAGGATGGTATTTGTGGTACCCTAGCTAAATTAGTAGATCTCATCCATAAATCACTTCCCAGACTTTCTCTTCACATTGTTTCAACCTTTAAGTGATTTTCTTCCTTCGTTCTTAACCTGCAGTCTTTGGGATAACAAAATACTAAACCATGCAATTTTTTAAAATAGAGAAGCTGAAGCAAGGTGGGGTACTCTCCCAACAAAGACATTAGTTAACTTTTCATTAAAATGGCAAAGTATTTATAAGCCCTTTCATGTTATAAAGTTGAAAAATATTCACCAATGAATTCTTTACAGATGTTTAGACCTCCTTTTCAGTGATACCTGTTTATGACAAAGAACTAAACACACACCAAAGAAAGTAACAATGAATGAATAAAATAAGATTCATTCGTATTTGAAATTATCTCTTAAGTGGTTGGCAGTTTAAAGGAACAAATTAAATAAAACAGACAAGTATTGCTTTCTGAGCACAAGGATAATCAGATGGAGGTGGAATGGGGGTGGGGATAAATACCTGAGCCAAAGTTTCAAAATCCATAATACTTCTAAACTACTCAAATTGAGGGGGCAAAGGGTGTTAGAAAGTATGTCATGGCAAAAAAAAAAAAAAAAAATCACTACAACAAAAATAGTTTTTTACAGAGATTCTACTACTCTTTATATTCAATAAATTGGAAGAACTTTTTTCTTCCCTAGAAGTCCTTCAATGGATTTCAAACAATATATCATTTATAACTAGGGGTAAATACATGTATTCAACATACTCTTTCTTTTGGTTCATTAGGCACATAAATACTAAATAAGCATGTGATGTTTACTACCATCTCTCTCTCTCTCTCTCTCTCTCTCTCTCACACACACACACACACACACACACAGAGTTCATTGTTCCACAGAGGGTAGAATGAATAATGGCAGCCCAAGTGTTACCACATGGGTCTAACACACTTGCGGGCCTATGGCATTTTCAAAAATAGGAATCGACAGATAGCTTCATTTAGTCACGATAAAGTTAGTAAACACTCAAGTTTTCTCTTTAGGTTTTTTGTTTTTAAGGCGAACACCCCTGAACGGCAACCTGTTAATTTAGTTAACCAACCATACGTGGGGCTTCTTACGGTGTCCCCATCCCGGGAATCAGTGAAGCGAGGAAAGTTCAAGGTCTGTCCTGGCGACGTCCCTTACCCCCTCGGAGCCCCGGAGTTTGAGGGTTCCTCACCGCGAGCCTTCCCCTTCCAGCCAGCAGTCTCGACTGCCCCCGCGCAGAAGGGTCGGTGCGTCCGTCCCCCTCCGCGACACTTTACCCTGCCTCGCCGCATGCCACCCGCGGGAGCCGAGGAGAGGCGCGGGGGGAAATCGGGGGCCGGGGGGCCGCGGCCGCTTCCGCACCCGCGCGCGGGGTCGAGGAGGCAGCCAGCCGGGCGAGCAGGGCTCCGCTGCGGCGGGACCGAGCGGCGGGGGAGGCGCGCCCAGCGCCCGGGCCCGCGTACTCACCAGATGGGGCCGCGCGGGCACGGGGTGTCCGCAACACCGGAGACCCGGGCGAGCACAGCCCTCCGCCGCGCCGGCGGCCTCGCTGGGGAAGCGCGGCGAGACGGGCCGGCGGCGTCGCTGCCGCCGCTGCTGTCACCGAGCTATAAATACCGGCTCGGCCCACACTCGCCGCCGCCTACGCCGGGCGCCCTCCGCAAAGTGCGCCGGCCGCGGACCCGGCAGCCGGAGCGCAAGGGCGACGGCGCCGCGCAGGTGACCGCGATGGCTCCAGCTGTTCGGCAGCCTCCGCAGCTGGAGGCATGGCCTCCCGCCGCCCCCGCCCTCCCCGCTCCCTCCCCTCCCGCCTGCGCCGCGGGCCCACTCCAGCCCGCGGGCCGCGCGCGCCGAGCCGAGCCCGCCCCGGCCGGGCCCGCCTCTGCAGAGCCGGCGGCTGCAGGCGGGGGGACCACTTGGGGAGCGGCGGAGGTGGGGGCGGGGCAGGCGGGGTGGGGGACAGTCGGGCTACCGCCTAGCGTGTCAGCAGCAGTCCCTTCGTCCTGGGGGAATCCGCAGACTTCTTATAAAATCCACCATCCTGCAGGGAACCAATGAGGTTCCCAAGTGGAATAGCCTCAAAAGAACTGCAAACTTTCTAATGCGGTCTCGGGTCATAGAGCATCCTTCCTGCTTTTATCAGTTGGTGGTGTGGAGGTGGGGTGGGAAGAGACCGCCCGCGAGGAGAGAAAAGTCTTACACTTACTTTCCAGCCTGCCCGGCCTGACACACACACACACACACACACACACCCCTATGCAAATATGCGCACATTAGCACGCACATCTAGAAGCACGCACACATTCATACACACTTAGAAATAGACAAATATATGTACACACATGTATAGATATCTACAGACATATATATAAGCACATGCACACACTCATACATACACACCTTTATGCACACTTACACTGGAAGCACACATATGTGCAAATCTTTAGCATTTTCCAAGCTTGAAACTCTCAGGAGCCTAGCATTCTGTAGTGCTGAAATGATTTATCTGCAGCATGGCAGAGGAAGACCTTTCACCATATTTGACCAATTCCTGTCCTCCTGATGTAACCTTTTTTTCTGTCGCATGTGTGTGTGTGTGTGTCCTTTGTTTCCTTCCACCCCTAATAACAACTGCTGCCTCAGTTTACCAGCTGCTTATAATATATTAAAAGCTGCTGTCCAGTATACTGATCTCTGTGCTACTGGAAGTGAGCCCTAGTTGGTATTGTCAGATGGAAAATGGAACCATCCCTATATGCCTACAGTAGCAAACTTATGAGGAGAAAAACAGCCTCTCTCCTGGATGGCAGCATGATTCAGGAATGCCCTGAGTAGCCAGAGGAAGAGCTGAGATGTCAGCAGATTTTGAGGTGGGGCAGAGAGGGCCACTCCCAAGTCCTGCAGTGTAGCTAATCTCCACAAGCATAAATGGGAGACCACAGCCTGGCTTCTCACTAGCTTCGACATCTGTTCTATCTTCTAAGAATGACCACAGGTAACCACAGGACAGTCATAGTTTGTGATCATCTTATGGAACTCTTAGTGTCGTGAGATTCTCCTTAGTGAACCTTTCACAAGCTTTCCCAGACAGAGCTGTTTCCTTTGCAAGCCCTTTGCACATTTTACAATGACATTTCTTACATTGGCTGTACTTTTTTGCAGTGTCTTTTTCTCTCCCACTAAGCTATGAACTCTTTGAAGGCAGAGACAAAGCTTACTCACCACTGCACCCTCAATACCTAGCGTAGTGAATTATAGTAATGCTCAAGAAATAATAGACTAATTCCACAGACTATAAGCGTCTACTGTGTTTTTATAATTATCATCAGGAGTATTTTCCAAAGGATTATTGAACTGTGTAACTGTCTCACCTGGGCTCCATGTGCTTTATTTTCCTTGTATCTTCATTTAAAGCAAGGAGTCTTCAATCAGTTGAAACTGGAAAACATTAAAGCTTCACAAATTATGAAGCATAATACTGATGTGTATGGATTGTTAACCACCACCCACCACCACCCCCAAAAAATAGAAAACAAAACAGAAGGCACTTTTTCATCACTGAAAGCCTGTAAAACATAATGTATTTCAGAAGATGGAGGGGCACAAGTCAATCAGCAGCTTCTCTTCTGTCTAGTTGAGAGAAAGAGAGCTCCCCCCACAATCAGTTGGCTTGTGTGGTGTCTCCTAGAATGAACTTAAGTTAATCAGACCTGAAATGCCTGCCCTCAGTTACATGGTGTTTATTCTCTCTTTGGAGCCCTGTCTTCTTAACGTATGATCTCACTTTCTTTAACAATAAATTCTAGAATAAGCTCAACCAATGCTTATTCTTTGCTCTTAGTTGAGCGATCTCAAGATTTAAAGACTATAACCCTCCAGGACCACTTCAGGGCAGAATATTGAAATGCCCAAGCTTTTCTTCAACATCCATGCTCCCTTTTTACCGCTGACCAAGAGGCTTATGCCCTTTGCTTTGCGAGGCAACCAGGATCTCCAGTCCAGCCCTATTTACAGACCAGGCAGGGGAACAGCCTCTACACTTAATCTTTGTCACCATAGCATGTAATGATAAAGCTTACCTTTTTGAGGGCTTGTCTTCTATCAGTCCCACTCTATGTATCCAAACGTTGAATCTCTGCAACAGACCAGGGAGATAACCGTTACTAGTATCACTCCCACGTTTACCTTCGAGGAAAGAGACATATGAAGACTGACCAGTTCATGCAAGAGCTCGTGACCAGCTAGAGTGGTGGAGTAAGGATCAGAAGGTCTGCAGTAAGACTTGCTAATCCATGTTTAGCTCTATCTTATAGTCCCTCCCCATGTACCAGGAAAGGGATGTGGGTTTCACAGTTAGGAGACCCAGAACAGGGATTATTTGTGTGAATTGTGTTCCATCACAACCCTAGCTACAGCTCCTATAACATTTCAGTAAGAATCCCTAGATCTCCCTTTCTTCACCCCTGAAGTGGTGAAATGTTAGAACTGGATGTAGACATGAGGCCCAACACACGTCATTTGGTCTGTTCAAGGACAGATCCACTCAAGATTAGGCTATTGTGCTCCTCATTCTCCATCTTTTTCCATCCCAGTCACAACCACACAGACCTGTTGGGAGATTTAAATGTCCTAATGTGTATAAGATGCCTATACAGTTTCAAGAACATAATAGGCGGTCAATAAAAATTATTCTTTCATCCCATTAATGTTCTAAGAAAACTTCTCAGAGCCAAAATCTATTGGTCTGGTACACAGATAGGGATTGCTTACTCACAGAAATTAGCCATTTTTCTAGTGTTAGCCCACAGTGTTAGAAATGGTATAGATAGAAGCCTCAGGAAGAAATTGAGATGGCAAAACCTCAGCTCTCCCACTCAACCCTGCCTGTCAGCCCTGCAGACAGGCTTAAACATGGGTCTTCTTTATGCAGAATTCCTTTATAAAATCTGACACCAATGTGCAGAAATCAGAAGTAACCACCTGAGATGGTATGTGGTCGTCTCACTTATCCCAGTAGGTTAGTAATACAGTTACCCTTTGTGTTTTTGACAAAGAAAAATATAAGCTCAATACACATTTCAAAAATTGGGGAAAATGATGATTATGACCAAACTGTATCCTTCTCTAAATGGCAAAAGGAAGCAATAGCCAGATGCATCATTAATCTCTACTGAGTCTATTAGGAAACACTTTCATCAGTGATTTGGTGGACTCTAAGCAAAGTTATTTTTAACTTCCAATAGGTCAATCGGGATGATGCTAATTGCACACTCCAAATATAAACAGCATAATTTCCTTATTGTCAAGGATGCAAGAATAGAAATTTGAACATAATTATCTTCTGGTATTTGAAAACCAGTGACTTGACTGCCAGCATTTTCCTCAATAATCCTAATTGCAAATGTCCAGTTCCACTAATATATTTTAGTCCACATGTCCTGAATTTTTCTTGGGAAAATATGCTCATTGCATGTCTACTGCTTGGAATGTTAGAGCCTGAGCCCCGGAATCCTGGTTTCAGGCACATACCTTGCGTCAGTGCAATAGTAAGCAAATTACTGAAACTCTCTGTACATTAGTAGTGCACCTCACAGGTTGTTAGAGAAATTAAATCATGTGTGTTACCCTTTTAACATTTGGTCTGTCCACGTTAAGTTCTCCATAAATGTTATTTTTACTATCATTGCCTTCATTTCATCTCTGCCTTGCTAATATTCTACATGTCCTACAGTTTCTTTCACCAAAGGACCAAGTTCCCTAGCCTTCCCTTTATACTGTAAGTGGCTGGACTGAGAGCTTTTTCTGTCCGGTTTCTAAAGCAAAGAAGTCAGGCAAAGAGAGGGTGAGCTAGCAGTCATGGCAAAAGTCGAGCCATCACCTGCTTGGTGGCCAAGATCACCCCTGATTCACACACAGTCGTGAGGAGTCTGCATAAATATAAGCCCTTCAAAGAGCCCTTCCTCGGGAGGATAGAGAGGGGCAACTGTTTCACTGCCCGCTTCCTTCAGTTCCTTCTTGTTTTCTCCTCTGTCCCACAACCCATTCTTACACAGAGACCCTAAAAACTGACCAGTGCCTCACTCCCAGGGAGGAGTGATGGTTTGAAACTAGTGATGATTTCATTCACAAGAATGTGACTGCTGGGGGTGCCTGGCTGGCTCAGTGGGTTAAAGCCTCTGCCTTCAGCTCAGGTCATGATCTCAGGGTCCTGGGATGGAGCCCCGCATCAGGCTCTCTGCTCAGCAGGGAGCCTGCTTCCTCCTCTCTCACTGCCTGCCTCTCTGCCTGCTTCTGATCTCTGTCTGTCAAATAAAAGTCTTTAAAAAAAAAAAAAAAAGTGACTGCTGGTTTTAAATGGCAAATTTGCCTTTGGGCAGTTTCGAACTGACCTTTCCTTTCTGCCTGTTTGGTTTCTCCTAAACAAATGGTCTTTTTCCTTCTTCAAGCTGTTTCCAACAGACTCACTTAGACTGGTTTGATACACCCAGCCGAAAGGGAGGAGGCTTGATTCGAGGGAACACAAACATATATTGGCTTCCCGGAGCTCCTGATTTCGTTTAAAAGTACCAAATACGCTGCCCAATCAATAAACATATCCAAAGTAACTAGACCATCAAAGCACTGCAAGGTGCTGAGGTTTCAAAGACAAATACAGTGTGTCTGCTTCCTCAGGAAGCTCATGATCTAAATGAGCAGACAAAAAGGGCTTCTAATCACCATAAATAGTAATATAAGGGACATATGATTGGGGCCAAATGCATTTTACTGACCATAAGAGCTATAGAAATGTGTAAAGGAGAAATAAAGCTGTCCTAAGGAGTCACTGGAGAAGACCAGTTGGAAGAAAAAGCTTGAGGCAAACACTGAAGGATAAGGAGAATTTAGACAAGCAGCAAATGGAGAAAGGAGAAAGTCCAGGCAAATGTGACATCCCAGAACAGTGCTCCTTACCTGGAAGGTTTGCAACAATGAAATGCTGAAGCAGGAGAAAAAGACAGGGAAGAGGGTAGCAGAGAAAGCAGGGAGAAGGGCTGAAGAGAAGAGGCTGAGGCGGGGAAGGGCAGAAAAGCTAAGGTTCCTTCGCAGGAGCGCATGGTAGGGGACAGTCAAATATGTCATTTGGGGAAGTAGGGAAAGCCAAGTTGTTGAGAAGGGACTTCTCAATTCCAGCCTTTTTAGCAGTAAAGGGTGGGGGGGGGAGGTAGTGAGACGGGTTAAAGCAGAAGGAAAGGAAAGGTCAGAGAAATACTTGGCACCAGGAATTTTAAATTATAAGAAATGAAAATGATTTCCTGTTGTATTTGAAGAGAACGGTCATATTTTCATGTAGCCATGAAATGAGAAACAGTCACCGCCCCCCCCCCCCATCCACAGACTGGAAGGACTGTTCCCCGGCCTCCCTCATGGGTTAGAAGGAGCAAGTCCTCCCACCTTCCACTTCCCTGGTTCTTAGGAAGAAATAGGGGGGCTTGGAATGCTCTCTTTCAGTGTCTGGGTCCCCTCCTCCACTGTAGCTGCTCAGATTGGAGGCCTGCCTGGCCCACTCCTCTGCGTTTTAGGATGTCATTCAGAAAACAGAGTTTCACAGACAGCATCATATGCTCCAAGTTAGCACTCATAGGTGTTAGGGGTTATAATCCTTAACTTCTTTATATTGGAGACTAACGCACCATCCTCTTATCCGAAGCAAACATCTCCTATACTCCTATACTTCCTGTATTCATTTCTTAGGCTACCATAGCAAATTGCCACAAATAGTAGCTTACAGCAACAGAAATGTATTTTCTCACAATTCTGGGGGGTCAGAAGTGTGAAATCCCTGGGCCAGCAGGGCTATGCTCCAAGGGCTCTGGGAGAGAAGACTTCCTTACCTCTTCCAGCTTCTGGTGGCTTCTGGTGTTCTCAGCTTAAAGATGCCTCATTCCAGGGCACCTGGGTGGCTCAGTGGGTTAAAGCCTCTGCCTTTGGCTCAGGTCATGAAGCCAGGGTCCTGGGATGGAGCCCTGAGTTGGGCTCTCTGCTCAGCGGGGAGCCTGCTTCCTTCTTTCTCTCTCCCTGCCTCTCTGCTTACTTGTGTGATCTCTGTCAGTCGAATAAATAAATAAAATCTTTAAAAAAAAAAAAGGATGCCTCACTCCAATCTGTTTCTCCACCTTCACATCATCTTCTCTTCCATGTCTCTGTGTGTCCAAACTTCCATCTCCCTTCTCTTACAAAGACACCGGTCATCGGAGTTAGGATGCACCCCATATCCAGGATTATTTCATCCCAAGATCCTTACCTAGTTGTATCTACAAAGACCCTATTTCCAGATGAAACCAAATTCTGAAGTTCTGGGTGGACATGAATTTTTTGGGGGGATACGGTTCAATCTACTCCCTTTATATTCATTAATAAGAAAGTATCCCCTGTCTAAATGTTATAATTTTACTTATGGCAGTGGGTTATTCCTTCGATATGGGGTCAAAATACAGTGGAGAAGTCATTTACTTAACGATAAAGAATATTTTTGGTAAATATCCCCTCAAATCGTATTATCCAAACCTCTCACATCCAGACTCCAGCCTTGCCCTGGGTGCTTATCTTGTTTTCTTTTGTGGGAGTTCATCAGGCTCTGAATCCAAGGGTGTTGCCTGTTATTAAAGCTTCCATTCCAAAAGGCAAAACCATCATTTTCTTTTTTTTTTTTTAAAGATTTTATTTATTTATTTGACAGACAGAGATCACAAGTAGGCAGAAAGGCAGGTGGAGAGAAAGGAGGAAGCAGGCTCCCTGCTGAGCAGAGAGCCCCATGCGGGGCTCGACCCCAGGACCCTGGGATCATGACCTGAGCCGAAGGCAGAGGCTTTAACCCACTAAGCCACCCAGGCGCCCCAAAAACCATCATTTTCAGGAAGCTCTTCTGGGTCAGACACTTCCAAGTACTGGCCTTATTGTGATGAAAGACACAAAGCCCCTGCTCCCACATAGATCATTCTAGTGAGTATACAGATGGTAAACACAAAATGCATAATGATAGAATTTGAGATGGTGAGAGGTTTAAGAAAAGTAAGTAGAATTACTGCATCAAAAAAAAAGGGGGGGTCAAATTTTTAGAAGGAGTGGCCAAGGTGAGCTTCTTTCATGGTACATTTGGGCAGAATAATGAAGTTAGGTCTCGCTGTCACAACCTTTCATCTATTGCCTCCACTGTGTTTCTGGTAGAGGTTCTAAATAGTATATGTATTGCATTCAACATTATCGTCCTATAATATGACCACAGTTCTTTATGCCAAAGGGTATTCTGGTCATTGCGTTGCCAACCAGCCCCAGACTGATGCATCTGTGTACAGCTATTCACAGTTACTGCACCCTTGGCACTATTGTAGGTGCAGGCACATACAGGAAATACACTGACCAAAATGCCAGGATCATGTCACTCCACTAGTATGGGGCTTGCATTCCAGCATTAGACTTGAACACAAAACACTCAGGTTTGATCCCCAGTTCTAACTCTCAGTCTTCCCTTACCTTTAACCAATGACTTCATGGTTCTAGGCCTCAGTTTCCAAGTCTATAAAGCAAGGAAATTGGACTAGTGCCAAGTGCCCTTCTGACAGAAGCACCCTATTGTGTGAGAGTAGGCAACAATCTTATCTACCATAGCTTAGGAGACATGTTGTATGTGATTCCAAATCTGGCAACCATCACTATCCCTGGAATCATGAGCAGAAAACAATAGCAGGGGTCTTGGACGCTGGGGTCTGCAGTGGGATGGGTGGTTTCGTTGCTGGAAGATGGCATTATCGATTCTGAAGCAGAGGCCCCATGGCAAATTGAAATAGAGGAGAGAGATCTAGCGTTAGGGGCTACTGACCTCCAAAAAACAACAGGGAATTCAAGGGCAGCACGAAAAATTGAATTAAAGCATATGAAATGCTTAGAAGAGTGCCTGACATACAGTCAACCTCAGTAAATAAGGCTGCTGTTATTACTGGTTTGTCCCAGAAGAACCGGATTCCACTTAGAAAGCTAAGGTGAAATAACTAGACAGACCTGGGAAGACTTGGCTAGGAAGGCAGCTATTTGGTAAGGCGTGCTAGTACCTGCTACATTCTCCAAGCTAGTCCCCACCCACCATAGCTGCAAACGCAGATTTCTGGCTTGGGCAATTAAATGGACAATGATGTGTTCCAGTTAAATAAAAAATAGAAGTCTGTGTGCAGGCTTTGAAGGACAACAACACTTTAGATTCAGACAATGATAAGTTTGGGATATCCAGGTAAAGATGGTAGAGCTTTCCCTATAGTAGGTAGTTATAACCACAGATCTAGAATTTAGGCAAGAAGCTAGAGCTGAAATAACAGATGTGCCAGTCACAGCATCCATGATGAGTCAGTGTTTCCAAAGTGTGGTCTCCAGACCATCTGTGTTACAGTAAACTAAGGTGGGTGTTAAGAGCAAATTTCAGAATCCATTTACTGAATCAGAATCTCCCTCAGTTGGGGTTTAGTAACCTCCAGGTTATTAATAAGCTCCTGAGTGGTTCTTACACACATTTAAGTTGGAGAAATGCAGGTAGAGGAAATTTTTGCTGTTATGACTCTACAGTTAACCTTGTGTAAGGAGAATGTAGAAGAGGCAGCCAGGGAAACCTATGGCCCAGGGGTACCTCGTATCTAATCACTTCATCTCACTCACCCAGTAGGGTTCAAGCTAGACTTCACAGGAAGGTAATCTAATGCTTGGGGCCCATCCCAGGCCAATGAAATTGGTATCTCTGAGAGGGAATGGGGTAGCCCTTTCCCTCCAGAGTCCCAAATAGCTGTCCTACACCAAAGCCTGCAAATGGGAGGAGGAAGGATGGGGGCAGTTTGGCCTGTGGATTACTTTCTTTGACTCTCTCAAGACTGAAAAATTTTAATTTAGCTGTAAATATTTTAAAACCAGTACATTTCAGATTTAAAACAATTTTAATGTGTAACTTCTCATGAAAATTCGAAGACCTGGCCTTGCTGGGCCTACATTCTTGAATGGCAAAATGGCTGCTCCAACTAGGCCCTTTGCAGATCTCTAGGTTATCCACTGGGCCATGGCCTCTGAAAGCATTTGAGCGACCAGGGGGCACTACCAGGGGGCTTCATCGTTTCAGCTTCCCTCATGTCCTCCCTGCATCCCAGTCTCCACACCAGCCTCTCTTGTCACAGATACTGTTAAAATCTGGTAGCACCCCACCTAGCAAGTGGAAGGGAGTTCTGAGGAGTTAGACAAAATGGAAGGTTTTACAAGAAGGAGGGTGAAGCAAGGAAATTCTTTCTTTCTCTCTCTCTCTTTTTTTAGCAAGGAAATTCTTAACAAAAGAAAAGGATAGTTCCAGGCATAGTCATCTTTTCTTACTGGGCAGGACAGGGAGGTCTTCCTTGGTGGAAAACCTCCTCTTCCTTTGGGGGAGGGTATTGAGAGGGAGCATGTGACAGATTACCCCATTGGTGCTGACCAGAAAATTCCTGACTGACCACCCAAGACCACATTTCTGAAGGAGGCTGAAAACTGCAATTGGGTTAATATTAAGACCCAGTGCGGTAGCTCAGCCTGGCATAAGTGACTCTTTCGTGGGACTGTGGTTTTCTTATTAATTCCAAAGTCCTCCTCAGTATGGCACATAGTTTGGGGAAACTGCGTGAGGCAGGCCCCACTTTGTTGGCTGGATTTATCCTGCGGTTCCAGAGCCCATTTCTTGGAGACAGGGTTGCCCGTGTCTCAGGGCACATGCAGAGAACGGGTGCAGCCTGGAGCAGCACTCCCCCCTGCCAAGATGCCTCTCAGGCACAGACCCCCATCCTGTTGCATTCTCTCTACAAGGCTAGTTTCTTCCCCAACCACATCTCCACTGGACACCAGAGTCCCCAGAATGAGCTCCAGCAAGCTCCTCACCTCAGTGAAATCACCCTTTTTTGGGAGGGAGCCGCACAGGCTTGTTTGACCAGAATGCTTCCCTAGGTCTGTGGAGGGCAGGATTCTAAATGTGAATTCCATGGGCTTACCTGAGGAGAGGAATTTGAGCAGCGCGCCCCTCCCTGTAATAACGAACTTCCTCATACTGCTTCAGTTTCCCTTATATCCGCAAACCTTAGCTAATGGGTTGATCACTATTTTTGAAAAATCAATGTTAGACATTCACATCTATTTATTAGTGTTTTAGTGCTCTGAGAATGTATATCGGAATGTAAGTAATTTGTCACTTAAAAATGCAAAGCTGGTGCAAAATGTTTCTTATCTGCAGTAATTGGAAAACAACTGAAACTAGCCCCTAGACTGATTTGGAAGGTACTCCAATTAATTCACTATCAGCATGCAAAAAAAAATTTTTAACCCACATAATTGTGTGCAATATGATTTTCAGCCTTACCTAAAAGAATGTGGGTTATCCTTTTCTTGATCATCTTCTCTTTCACCTTGAGTAGATGTGTAGTGTCCTGGAAAGAAGGTAGACATTTTGGAGTTAGACATGGCCAGGTATGAATCCTGCCTTGCTATGTGCTCCGAGGCAGATAACCTTGTCTGAAATGTTTGGCTGATGGTACATAGCTTCTGGGCCACAATGAGGATTTAATGAAATAGTGAAAAGATCACACCTGATATATCCAGGCACATCTGTTTCCTTCTTCATAGAACTTTAAGTTTCATTCTAGTGAAAGTAGAGGTTTAGTGAAAGGCCTCCCATTTTTTTTTTTAAGATTTTATTTATTTGACAGACAGAGATCACAAGTAGGCAGAGAGGCAGGCAGAGAGTGAGGAAGGGAAGCAGGCCCCCTTCTGAGCAGAGAGCTTGATGTGGGGCTCGATCCCAGGGTGCTGGGATCATGACCTGAGCTGAAGGCAGAGGCTTTAACCCACTAAATCACCCAGGCACCCCAGACCTCACGTTTTTTAAAACATATTTTATTTATTTATTTGACAGAGAGAGAAAGCAGGGAGAGCAGCAGGCAGAGGGAGAGGGAGAAGCAGGCTTCCTGCTGAGCAAGGAGCAGGATGTGGGGCTGGATCCCAGGACTCTGAGATCCAAGTCTGAGCCAAAGGCTGACACTTAACTGACTAAGCCACTCAGGCACTTCAAGGCCTCACATTTTTACAATAAAATTCCTACACTTCACCACAATTTTAATAGAAAAATATCATCACACCTTCTGGGTCCATAACTTTTACTCAGGATCTTGTAAACATATTATGTGGATTCAGTTTATACAATAGTTCTGATATTGTTAGAATTACTGCTATTAAGCAGAATTCTCTATAGAGAAAAAAATATATATTTTCAAATTTCAATGAATTGGCACTTACTCCAAGCAATATTTAATTCATCCTTTCAACAATCATTTGCCGTCTACCATGGGAACAGCTAGGAGAATATCATCCCTGCTCATCCTGTAGAGAAAAAGACAAGACAGGTACATACTGTCGTCATACTTCAGTATAGACACCAACGCATAAGCACCCTATGAGAACACAGAATATGGAACCACTAGTTTTACTTAGAGACTAGTGGTCTCTAGAGACGGACAAACTTACAAGTGTAACAGGTGATATAACACGACCACTATGAAAAGAACTTTTACCATCACAAATAGTGCTTGTTTTAATGGCATTTCACTTGTGACTTACTTCATATTAATTTGTGTTCTGCTCTGTACATCCATAGGTTTCTTTGTGTATATGCCTTGTTCCAAAATAGGTATATCACCTTTAAGTGAGCTACATCCAGAGAATTTAAAGACAATTTCTTCGGGGGCGCCTTGGTGGCTCAGTCAGTCAAACGTCTGCCTTCAGCTCAGGTGAAGGACTCCAGGGTCCTGGGATTGATCCCCTCGTCAGGCTCCTTGCTCAGAGGGGAGTCTGCTTCTCCTTCTCCCTCTGCCGCCCTCCCTGCTTGCATGAGTGCGCTCTTTCTTTCTCTATGTGCCAAATAAATAAATAAAATCTTTAAAAAAAAGATTTCCTTAATTCCAAACTATAATGATAGCAAATATGTTTTTCCTAAAATATTTGTGAAACATAATGGAAAAAGATAAAGTGCTTCTTGGACCAATAAGAATGTCATAAATACTAAGCTATAGCCACTTATAAAATTATTGGGGGTATAGCTCAGGGGTAGAGAATTTGACGGCACTTATAAAATTATTAACATTAATTTTGTCACATAACTGACCCATGTTACAGCACATCATTACCAAAAAAGCACTGATCATGAATTTATTTGAATCTGCAAAACAGAAGATTTTATTATTTCCTGAGCATTATTTGGCAAGATTTAACAGTAAGAAAAGAAAAGTCTTGAGGCACCCGGCTGGCTCAGTCAGTAGACCAGGTGATTCTTGATCTCAGGGTTGTGACTTTGAGCCCCACATTGGGTACAGAGATTACTTAACAGTAAAACTGGAAGGGAGGGAGGGAGGGAGGGAGGGATGGGTGGGTGGGAAGGGAGGAAGGAAGGAAGGAAGGAAGGAAGGAAGGAAAAATCTTATTTTGATACAGGAGTTGGGTGGTTATCTGGGCTCACACAAGAGCTAAGTATTTTCCTGAAGCTGGTATTTCATAGAAGCCAACTCACATTTATGCCTTAGTAAATACACGTAAGCACAAGGACTGAATGTTGAGTGCTGACAGAGAAGTCTGAAATCCTGAGTATCAGTTTCATACACAGAAGGGGCCAGATCTCCTGAAGTTTATAAAAATGTACTGAGGTCCATCACCTTTGACTTCTTTAGAGTTGTTCCTACGAGAAAAGATAATCAAGGTCATAGGCCCACATCCACATGGCCACACCCACAGCTAGCTCACCCAGTGGGGTGTTCTAGGCCCTCATGGCGGACACTCTAGAAATGTGCAGAATACAATAAAATACCGTAAAAATATATCTTTCTAGAAGGGGTCCAAATCCCTCTACTTCCCCAAAGAGACACAATTATTTAATAATTTGGGAGCCTTGAAAATAATCTCATTTGAAGTATTAAAAAAAGAATGAAAACGAGAATCAGGAAAGGTTGGTTTTAGTCAGCTCTGCCACTGGCCATCTGTATCATCTTTGATGAGTTCACTAATCTCTAAACCTTCAGGGCCCCAATGCATTTTTATAAACTTCAGGAGCTCCAGCATCTGTGGGTATAAAACTGATATTCAAGATTTCATGGCTTCTCTTTGGGCACCTAAGTTTCACTGCCTGTACCTCTGTGTCGTTTTACTAAGGTACAAGATTTCTTCATGTGAAAAATAACAGTATTGGACACACATAAAAATAATTCTATTTAATCTCTAAAATTTTATGGTTCTAAATAATTTATATCAAGTGGTAATGAATGCAAATTTTATTCATTTTGTGTCTTTGTACTTTTTATAGAGAGACAAGTTTGGTAAAGATTTAACTCATTTATTTGTCTCTGTGTTCCAGACAAAATTGTCTTATATTCTGGAGTAAGCAGGGCTCTTCCTACTGCTCCCTTATGATGATGGGGACAATACAGTGGGCGAGATGTATGAAATCGCATGTCTGCAGAATAAAGAAGGTTTGCTTCATATTTTTCTACAGCACTGCCTTGATTCCACTTGGAAAATACACCTTTAATTACATGCTGGTGAGAACTACAGAGCTAGAACATCTGAAAATTACACAGTGGATAATCATAGGTTTTCTTTTTCTTTTTCTTTTTCTTTTTCCCCTTCTTCTTCTAATTTTATTTTACCGTATTTATTCAGCTGTCTTTATCTGGGAAATCTAAGCTTAGATCTTTTCTATAGAGAAAAGGACCACAAAATGATGAGGATGGCTTTACAACTCTTTCCAGAATTCAGCATCAGCCTACAGAGTTAAGTGCTATAATGAATATACGCTCTGTAATGATGCATATTTCAACCTAACCAGCCAGTCATGACTATGATAATTGAGAAAATCAATGCCGTTGGGTCAGACACCCCTTCTGAAATATCATAAGGGGAAATGCAATACTATTCTGAGAAACAAGATAGGGAAGTTCATCTTACAGTGGAGCCTACCACCAATCAACCTTTAGAATTGAAAATCAGAAAAACCTGCAATACATAGACTCAGAGACAGGCAGAGGTCCCCTACATTTATTTTTTTCCTTTAGCAAGACTAAGGAACAAGAAAGCAAGTGAAAGCTTGGCACAGACTGTGTCTATACTATTCCACAGAAAGTGAATTATTAGGTGAAAAATCAAGCGAGGGTTCAATAACCCCTTCTCCCCCCATGTAGTTAATGACTTAATCAGTACACTGTGACCTCATGTTTATCTCCCTACAATTCCAGGTCTTCGGGTTCATGTTAACCCTGTGTTCTTAATTTATGCAGCACATCACAGAGAATTATGGAAACCCCGTCAGCTTTGCTAGAATGATGTGATGTTGAGAGCTATTTCCAGTTGAGAGCACAAATGACAAGGAAGGAAAAAGAAAGTGATGGAAGTAATAGGTGGAGAGATGCTATGAAGGTATGCGGCTCCTGTAGAATATTATAAACACACAAGCCTTTTCTATTCTCTAGTTCTCACTCCATTAAAAAAGATGTCAAAATCTGAACTGAGACCATAAGAGTGGTATTAAAATGTTAAGATTTAGGTAACCAGCTAAAAATTAAAAAGTATGAGGGGCGCCTGGGTGGCTCAGTGGGTTGAGCTGCTGCCTTCGGCTCGGGTCGTGATCGCAGGGTCCTGGGATCGAGCCCCGCATCGGGCTCTCTGCTCAGCCGGGAGCCTGCTTCCTTCTCTCTCTCTCTGCCTGCCTCTCTGCCTGCTTGTGAGCTCTCTCTGTCAGGCAAATAAATAAAAAATCTTTAAAAAAAAAAAAAGTATGAGAAGGCCACAGCAGGTGGGTGAAAGGGTAGAAGTACAGATCACTTGTAAATTAAGAACACAAACATTTGGGGTGCCTGGGTGGCTCAGTGGGTTAAGCCGCTGCCTTCAGCTCAGGTCATGATCTCAGGGTCCTGGAATCGAGTCCCGAATCGGGCCTTCTGCTCAGCAGGGAGCCTGCTTCCTCCTTTCTCTCCCTCTGCCTGCCTCTCTGCCTACTTGTGATCTCTCTCTGTCAAATAAATAAATAAATAAAATCTTTTAAAAAAAAACACACAAACATTTGTTTCAAAGTTCTTTTTATTGGACACCTAGATGGCTCAGTTGGCTGAGTATCTGCCTTCTGCTCAGGTCGAGATCCCAGAGCCCCACATTGGGACTCATCGGGGAGCCTGCTTTTCCCTCTGCTTTTACCCTATTTGTGAACTCTCACTCGCTCTCAAATAAATGAATTAAATCTTTTTTTAAAAGTTCATTTTAGGGGTGCCTAGGTGGCTCAGTCAGTTAAGCATCTGCCTTTGGCTCAGGCGGTGACCCCAGGGTCCTGGAATCAAACCTACATGGGGCTCCCTGCTCAGCAGGAAGCCTGCTTCTCCCTCTCCCTCTGCTTGTGCTCTCTCTCTCTCTCTGTGTCCCATAAATAAATAAAATCTTTAAAAAATTTATATAAAAAGTTCAGTTTATTTTCCAGTTAACAAAATGAAAGAATATGTCAGCACTTACTTTTACTTTCTATCCCCCAAAGGAAATTTACTTCACTCAAACACTTAAAACCAATCATACATACATGGATAGGCACGAGAATCTATTTATAGAGCTTTATCTTCAAGTTTTAGAGTGTTTGTAGGAAAAAAAATCACCATGTCCTTTTTTTTTCTCCAGTAACACTGTGAATGTACACTTTAGATCCTACACACTCATCAGAGAGGCATCCCTGAAAAAAGAAACCTTTGTCCTTATATTTTCAGGCTACTAAGCAAGAGCAAGCATCCACCTGTTCTTATCACTAAGCACACATTTTCAAGTAAGATAAGCCAAAACTGGACATCAAGTCTCTTTGCATCCCTGTTTTTCAAAATAGCACCATCCACTCATGAGATAAACTAAGTGGCTCTAAATTTAGTTCATAAAATTAAGCTCTCCAAAGAATAAAGTTCTTATGCTTGCATTAATATAGCTGATATAAATAAATGTTATGCTAGTGGAGAATAAAATAATAATTCACAGTCTGAGCCTGAGCTTAGGGGAAAAAGTATATTTTTATTTATTCTGCATTGCCGCTGATGGAATCAACCCATGTGAACAATTGTGTCCCTTGAAAGAAGACTGCCCCTTTGGAAATACTCTATGGTAATTGTGCTCACATGTTAACATAATTTATAGTCTGAAAAATAAAGGTGCTTTAAAAAAAAAAAGTCAAAAGAATGATGTAGTTCATTGTCAGTTGACCAAAATATATGGTTTCCACTGCTTTCAGAAGTAGTAGAAGCGTTTCTTATTTGCTCTTTAAATTCATAAAAATCTTTTTTTAATTTATAAACATCTTTCCAGTATTCCAGTCACTAAAGCCATAAATTCAAAACTTTCTTTTGTCAAGTCAAGACACCAAATGGAAATAAATTAATGTACACATTCTTTGCAATCATACAAGGGGAGTATCTCCTAACATCCTCATTCTTTTCCCAAGGGGAATTTTTGTATTCAGTCATTACGTCTTATAAATTTAAGACTTATTAACAGGAATATATTCCCTAACCAGCTTGTTATCTTTTCAGATGAAGTCAATGCCTTTGATGGAGATTCCAGGAAGATTGCTTTTCTAAGAGTAGATGAAAAGGCACATTTTCTACCCAAATTGTTTTTTCTTACAGTTGAAAACCGTAAGAATTTTTCTTCAAACCCATCATTTATTCTTATTAAATAGGAGCACATTAGAACCAGTATTTATATTTATTTAAATGTGGGCTTTTGAAAAGCCCTTTATCTGCTCAAAGGCTGCAAAATCCAGTATGCTCCTCAACGGTTGAAAGAGTGAGGGCAGCTAGGATATTTCTGTGTTCTTTCATAGCTGCTGCTTTCCAAATAACTTCAATTTAGTCTAAACTTGTCATGGACTTTAGGTCATATGAAATTTTAATTATACCATTTTGCATAAAACAAATCTATATCAGATATCAGAGGAAATAACACTAGCATCACATCATAGTTTGGGACTCAGGTAGTTTATTTACAGTAACCTTGGCAATATTAACATAGCACTTTAAGGAATATTTATTTCCTTAAATAAATATGGGGAAGTCATTTTTTTTTTAAAGGTAATAATCATGGCGCAGTTAATTTCAGAGGCCTAAGAAACCTGGCGGATTCTTCGATCAGATAACTGAAGTGAAACACTGGCATCTGATGGCTGGCTATTTTTCTTTCTTTGAACCTTGTTTCCAGGTTTACCAAAAGCCGTGCTCGCTCAGCTGCTCTTTTATCTCAACCATCTCTCCAGAGTTTGGGGCTGGAAAGGGTAGTGGGCAGGAGGCGAGTATTAATAAAGGGGAAGGAAGTGTGGAGCGGAGAGGAGGGGGTGACATGGAGGGTGATGGAGCAGAGCCAACATCACTGGCCACTGTCCCTCCCAAGCCAGCAGTGTCTGTCTACCTCTCCCACCCCCCACAAGCTGACTAGCCCAGGTATCTGCTCAAATGCAGATATGCTGAGGTGGGAACCCAGCCTTTCCGCTCACGACCTTTATGACTTGCACACAAAATCTGTATTTTAAAAGATTCTTTTTTTTTTAATATGATTTTATTTATTTATTTGACAGACAGAGATCACAAGTAGGCAGAGAGAGAGGGGGAAGCAGGCTCCCTGCTCAGCAGAGAGCCCGACACGGGGCTCAATCCCAGGACCCTGGGATCATGACCTGAGCCGAAGGCAGAGGCTTTAACCCACTGAGCCTCCCAGGCGCCCCAGTATTTAAAAACATTCTTATGACACCCAAACATCCTATAATAGTGGAATGTCTCTTCCATGCAAAAGGCTCTGCAAACAAGCAGATGTTTCTTGTTGGCCTGCTGAAATTTGACACATTAAAATCTGAAGCCATAAACATTTGAAAAGCACAGCACATGTTCAAAATCCATGGACAGCTGTACTCCCACTTTCTCTTGCGGGGCCCCCCTGCCCTTGGACATAACCGGTTACGTATCTCTTGATTTATCATTGTCCTCTATGTTCAAGATGCGGCCGCAGAAGGCTGACGGCGTGGTTCCGCCTGTGTGTAAGCGCGGGGCAGACAGGCAGCTGTCCAGCCAGCGGCACTAGCAGCCGGCATGTGTGGGGAGGGCAGCCCTTTGCTTTATGGCTCCTGCGGCAATTTTCACAGCCTGTTACTGTTTATGGCTCAGGGCTCTTCACCTTGTATGTTACCTGACACCTTGACTCCAAACAAGTGACCTACTTTTCACTTCATCATCTGCCAGTGCTGTTTCCTGGTATTTTATAGCCAGACTGCCTGATTTGAAAACGTACCTCTGCGTATCCTCAGAACATCTCTCCCATGTGTTCAGCAATTCACTCCGCTTCGCTTCCTCAGGCAGCCCATATGTGTATTCTAGCGTCTGAAATGACAAGGACTTCCCTGACTCCCCAAACGTCTCACAGCCTCAGTCATAAGACTTAAAATGATTCATTGTTAAGGTGCAGCAATTTACAAAGTTGAGGCATTAAAGGTCACCATAAATGATCTATGGGAAGGGTGACCAACAATATAATAGTAACTATTAATTTAACACCTTCTAGGAGCTAGCCACTGTATATAATTATCATTAAAACCCCCAAACTCCTGCATTATTATTGTCCCCATTTCACAGATGAGGAAACAGATTTCCAGAAGGATGAAATGTGTCCAGGATGATATTCAGCAAGTGACATCTTCAAACCCAGAACTGTTTTGTCCCCAAAGCCCAAGGTGATAACGCAGCCCAGAGGCCTTGGTCCGTCATCCACACCAAGCCCAGGAGCTGAGAGACTTGATAAATATTTGACAAGTCCATGAATGAACACCTTGCTGTGAATTAGTTTACCAGATTGGCTTCCAGTCACCTGGCAAGTGTTCTGAAGGAGTGAGAGCCTGGACAAATGAGCTGCGGTAGGAGGCAGAAAAGGTGCTCCCCAGAGCGGTGGGCCCAGCACCAGCAGGATGGAGCGAGACACCGTCTGGAGACGCCAGAGAAAAATCACAGAATGACTCTAATGTTAGAAGGATGGCTCTAAGGAGAACAGAAAGAGACAACCCAGTGGACATAAGGAAGCACCAACAACAGTTCTGGGTTAATGGAGCTGCTCCAAGATGACCCCACAGCTACCATCTTTTCTTTCCCCTTCTACCGTCTTACATTCAGCATCATACAGGGAGGCAGTCCAGAGAGGGAGAGTAAAACCTGGAGCTTTTCCCTTTGGGAATTACAGCCTCCCATACACATATGCACGCAGACTTTGAATTCTTAAAAGGGTAATTTGCCTCACTTTGAGCTGTTATTTTTCTCATTAACATCATTAAATACCTCAAATGTATTTTGACTCTAGACTTGAGCTGTAGAACAGAAAGATCTGTATCCTTTCCAACATATACTCCAGCTCCATGATAAACATCTGAGATGTGCTACAATAGAAAGAATAGACCAGAGAACCCCTGGGGATCTCTCCCCTCTGCTCCACCTTACTGTTAATGAGCCATAGTTAGAAGGAAAATATCAGGCCACTGACCATGGTGGTGGGAGGAAGGAAGGGAAGGAGGGAAGGAAGGAAGGAAGTTAGGAAGAAAAGGAGGAAGGGAAAGAGGGGGGGAGGAAAAACAAACTTTAAGAACAAACAGAATCAAAGTTAAAGTGGATGGGAGTTTACCAAGTCTATAGCCAGAGAAAGTGAGCTGTGATTTAACTGGGTCTGTGCTATCTTTCTGTGAAAGGAAGAAACAATACCCAATGAGTAAGAGGCCTTGGAATGAGCTTCTTTGATCAGAAGGGAAATGAACCCTGACAAGAGAAATGGGATGATGAGACCCACATGCGCTGGTCACAACACACACCAGAGTGGGAAGATATAAGTGGTGATGTTATTCCAGAGAAAAGGAAAAAAAAGAGAGAGGGGGGGATCAGGATGTGAATTGAATGTAAAAGAGGAAAACCGGGTCAGAAAACCTGAATGACACAACCCCACCATCATCGGAAGGCTGATAAGGGTATTACTATGAGGTCAACTGGGATGAACCCCCTGAGTCTGTGAGTTGGGACTCCAAGCACAGGAATTCTATAGTGAAGCCAAAAGGAATTGATTCTGGGATCTGCAGTGACAGCCTCAATTTTTTCTTAATGAGAGACCCCAATGTCGTGATAGGATCAAAGTCAAATGGTTTACTAAGTAAGGTTGATCAGAAGTGCCAAGTGCAAGGGTGAGTGACAGACTGGGAGGTAGAAATGAGAAGTACATGGAAGGGTTGGAGTAACCCGTGACACCTTTGCCAACCTAACAATTGAGTAGCACAAAAGTAAGAATTTGCCATTTCTCTCATTGGTATATTTTCACTTTCTACTTACTGTAATAAATCCAGGGTGCACGTTACTGGTATTAAAATGTGTCCTTGCCACTATCTATCTTGTTACACACAGGGAATGTACAATATCAACCAACTGCATTTCACCTTTAAGCCTGTGTCCAAATTCTCTGTAATTACTTTCTAAAATTCAAGAATCAAATCAATCTGAAGAATGCAACATCTCTCATTTTACAAACCTGCTATCCAAGCTCTCTCTATGAACTAAAGAGCTGTGTAATAAGATGTATTTATATACAACAGTTTTGCAGAGTGAAATGTCTCTCTTATGAAATAAATTTGGCTGTTAGTAGCAGACACTAGAAATAATAGTAGCTTAAATAGGATGGAAGTTATTTTTCTTCTACCAGACATGGTAGAAGAGAGCCATGTAGAAGAGAGCCACAGTGAATGGGGACCAACATTCCCTTCATCTCTCTTTTCCACTGTCCTGTGGATTTTACCATCAAGGCTGTGTGAGGTCCAAGACAGCAGCTGGAACTCCAGCCATCCGATCTTCATTCTAACAGGAAATAGGAGAGTCCTCAGCTGCTCTCTAGCTTGGTTTAAGAAACCTTTCAGAAGACTCACTCAACAGCTTTTCCATCTCATTGGCTAGAACTTAATCACATGGCCATATCTGGATGAAAGGCAGGTAGAAATGTAAATTTTTATCCATTTTTATCCGGGCACTTTGTCACAGCAAATAAAATCTGTTTTCTTGTTAAGAAATAAGAATATTGTGTGGTGCCTGTCCATCTCACTAAAAGCTTTACTAAAGCATTATAAATACATATGATCCAATATGATTATTTCAGTGACTTTTGAACAATCCCTTTTCTGGGATTCATTGTACTACTGTTCCCATCACTGACATGTAAAATGTAAGAGTGAACTCCTTTATTGGCAAGTCCCTAAATAAAGGTCACCACACTAATCTAGCCTACCCCTAAAAAACAGAACACATACATTGAACCTGTAATCTAAAGCCTTTGTTATGACTTTGTTAGTACTTGTACTAACCTAGTAAAAGGTTAATCTATTTTTTATTTCAACCCTATGACTACAGTTTCCAGTCATCTCCAAAAGCTAGTTTAGGATGAGGATGAAGGGATTTTAACTCTTCCATAAACTTGTTTAGCTCCAGCTGCACCATTCTCCAAATTATTTGATGTGAATGGTTTTCTCAGATTTATTTCACACACACACACACACACACACACACACACACACACACACACACAAGCACAAACCCCCCTGCTCTGTAAGCTTAGCTTCATAGTCCCCTTCACACTGCTTTCCAATCAGGTTGCAGATTCTAGTCCTAAATTCCCATAACGTAGAAATGCTAGAGTGTCTCTACTGTGACTATAAAAAATACTTAAAAGACATAGGAAGTTGCCCCCCATTGTAGACTTAGTACTAGGGAGGCTGTTCTGTACCTGCTATTTAAATGTTAGAGGAGATTTTTAGGTGTTAATTAACATCACTAGAAAAGACAGAGAAACAAGGAAAGAGAGAGAATAGTCTATTTTCAAAGTGGTTTGCAAATATCCCCAGTAGCCATTTAAACCATCCTACCCACAACGAAGACCTTAGAGATCATGACAATGAGGTTCAAGATTCTGTTGCTAAGGCACTTCTTCAAACCAGGGTGAAAAATCCCATTATAAATAGTACATTAAAAAGCTGATTGCTTTGTGCCTTCCTGTACTTCTATTCCAATATGCATCTTTATCATTATCAACAACTCTTTTGAACCCAGTGTTCCCTGTATCCTTCATTAGAAAATGCACATCACTTATTAAGATGACTTCAGCCCAGATTTCACTCAGGAGAGAGTAATAAAGAGATATTATTTGCTTGAACTGATCTTTAACCCAAACTCTTGGTTCTCTTTCTTCGGTGACTCATTCAAACACCACAGAGCCTGATTGGAATGAAAGAATCTTCTGTGATACATCCTATTGTGTTAAAGATTTTAGCAATCTTGCCAGGTGTTTATTACAGATTGCTGGAGATTACAATTACATTCATATAAAAATTGCTTAATGTTTGATATTTATTTTTGAATGACCAAGAATTATTTTTCTTATTTGATGCTTTATAACTCTAAGAAAATGTTAAATAAGATATAGCCATTAACAGTGACATTGTGATTTTATGAACCTATATAAGAAACCAACCTTAGATCGTTGCTATTGATGTTTGGAAATTCAGTCTATTTGCTCTGTTTTTAATGACATATAATTTTGAACACACTTTATTATTTTGGATTTAATTCTAACTAACAGTTTTAAAGCCTAACATATATCGAGCACCTAACACATGTTAAAAAGATTTTAAAAAATCATATCTCACTTGATTTCCATGATAACCATGAGACATTGGTATTGACATTAGACAAAATTAAGGCCCAAAAAGGTTAAAAAGTTTAGTTCATGGTCATATAGCTTCTATGCGGCTTTTTCTCCTATAATAGGGTTTCTTCTGTAGGAAAGCCTAAAGCAAATAATACAGCTCTTTATTATATAATTATCTCACAAAGTATAATGAAATGGTTCACTTCCATCAATTTATAAAGAGATTTTCATAAAATCCCAATTCTGAGTTTATCTGAAAATCGGAAGGTTTATCCTGAGCCCAAATTCCCAAGGAGCATCTGTAAGCTAGAGTTGAGTAGTAGCAGCTCTCTTTAGACGGAGCTGGATGACACCATCCCCACCTGTCAGCTTCATTCATTTATGTTATTTAACTGCCTCTCTGTATGTTAGAGTTAGTGACTTACAACTTAGGTTCTAAGAACCAGTTCCACCAAACTCTAAAAAGTAGGAAATCTAAGCCTGTTTCCCACACGCAAGATCCATCTCCCTCCAGTGGCTATTGTCTTTCATTGTTGGGGCAGTGTGTATATTGGGTGAACCAGCCATTTCCATCAAAGATGATTTGAGGGGCACCTGGGTGGCTCAGTGGGTTAAAACCTCTGCCTTTGGCTCAGGCCATGATCCCAGGGTCTTGGGATTGAGCCCCGAGTCGGGCTCTCTGCTCAGCAGGGAGCCTGCTTCCACCTCTCTCTCTCTCTCTGCCTGCCTCTCTGCCTACTTGTGGTCTCTGTCTGTCAAATAAATAAATAAAATCTTAAAAAAAAAAAAAAAAGATGATTTGACATGTGAGCCAGCGGGGTACATCACATGCTCTCCTAGGAATTTGGAACTCAGACTTATACACAATTACTGAATCTCCACACATGGCTACAACTGTGACTGTCACTTTGGGACGTGTACAGTGGCTGCGTTCTGCCATTTGACTGTACAGGTAGGAAGATCCCATTCGGAAAGGAAGAGAGAAAGAGGGAAGCAAAAATGACGTCAGGCCCCTGGGATCTGTGAGTTTCTTTTTCTTTTCCTTTCTTTTCTTTTTTAATGATTTTCTTTATTTGTTTGAGAGAGAGTGCGAGAGATAGCATGAGAGGGGAGACAGTCAGAGGGAGAAGCAGACTCCCCATGGAGCTGAGAGCCTGACATGGGACTTGATCCCAAGACTCTTGGATCATGACCTGAGCTGAAGGCAGTTGCTTAACCAACTGAGCCTCCAAGGTGCCCGAGTTTTTCTGTACCCTTATAATAAATCCTGTTATGTGCATACATCGTCTTAAATGGTTTCTGTCTCTTACAAACACTTGTCGTAGCCCTGAAACTTGTTGACTTCCCCTCTCTATGCCTCAATTTCCAAATCTCTGAGAATTAAAAAATAAAAAACCTGATTAATATTTCATTCAGCCTTTTAGATGAGATTGTGTTGGTGCTCAAATAAATCTACATATAATTCACTGAAAACTGTAAACCATCATACAAGTTATATTATTATGACAGCTCTGACAAATGTTTAATTTTGACCAGAGACATAACAGATGAGGAAAAGTGGGCAAACATATAAATAATAGGAAATAAAAATACTTCAGTTGGTAGGGCCAAAAGTAAGGTGTCACTGTTAAATCAGTTAATTTTTAAGGAAAGAGGCAAGGGTTAGAGGATGCAATTTTAATAAGTGTTTGAGCAGTCACTTCTAAGAACATAATTACCATAAAAATAAAGTTTTTTTAAAGAAGATTCTTCAAAGGAAATTCAGTTTAATTGCATAAACAAATCAGCAGCATTCCCAAACAGTAGCTTTACTGAGTGAATATATCATCATTTTAATGACCAAAGAATCATACAATTTGGTAACTTAAAAAAGCACTCTTGGAAAACCATTCAATACTCTCATTTCCCAGTTTCACAGAGGATGAGCGACTTCACAACATCAATTCCCACGTGAAAAACAAAATCATCAAGCCTTTTTAAATTCCAGATATGTTTTCAGAGCACCATGATCATGATTATACCCCCAATTCCAGAACACTTAATGTTTTGAATGAATGAACAAATGAATGAAGGAGTACTACATGCATATGAGATGCAAAAAGAAGAAAGAAAAAGCCCCTGATATCAAGGACTACATAGTCTGATATGATGACTGGGGTAAGTTTATGTACATCTGTGACCACAAGAAAGAGTAAGGGGGTGCTAAAATAGACACACAAAATACTAATGGCATTTGAAGAAACAAGATTTCATATATAATTGAGATTGAGGAAAGGCTTCATGGAAGTTAGTATGGTTCCAAAGGATGGCTTCAAGATTGAAAAGCAGAGACCACGGAAAAAGACCTGGGGATATAGCTAGGAGAATAAGATTTGTCTTCCAAATTAGGAAAACAGTATGATAAAGACAGTATTAGTGTCATTTTTAGGAGTGATTGCATAAGCTCGATTGAAGCACTGGGCACAACTGGGAAAGACATTTCAGAGAGTCTTGGGTGCCAAGCTGAGGAGTTTATGATGTGAAACGTTGGGGTTTAGAAACAAACATAGTCAAGGAAGACTTCTTAAGACATCTCCAGTGCAAATGGGGTGGTTTTATTAAAGCACAGGGATAAGGCCTGTAGGCAGAAAGAGGTGCACTGAGGTAGTAATAGTATATACTTTCAAGTTGGGAGGTAGTAAGTCTCTAAGGTTTCCAGGACGTGGAGAAGCTAGCTATTGTTAGGAAAAGGTCATTTGCTACTTTCTAGTAAAACCTTAGTCATGAGCAGGCACCTGGGTGGCTCAGTTGGTTAAGTCTCTGCCTTCAGCTCAGGTCATGATCTCTGGATCCTGGGATTAAGCCCCACCATTGGGCTCTCTGCTCAGCAGGGAGCCTGATTCCCTCTCTCTCTCTGCCTGTTGCTCTGCCTACTTGTGATCTCTCTCTCTCTCTGCCAAAAACAAAAAAACAAACCTTAGTCATGAGACCCTTCAGATGTCTATCGATGGGCCATTTGCTTGCAATATAATTGCTAACATATATTTTAGAGTGATGGAGATACAGGAAGTTTCCAAAGGGATTTTTTACAGGATCATGGAGCTCTGGCTAATGTCAAGCTAAGGTTGCCTTTTGCCTCTAGCAAAGTATTAACATAGAGGAGGCTAAAGCTCCTTGAGGAAGGTCACTCTGCTTGTCTCAAGTACTTGTCAATGGGCTGTTAATTTTAAGGAAATTTCACTTTTTTTTCTTTTGCCTTTGTTCTCCACATCACTTGGACCAAATTTCTGTAGGCAGTGGGGAGGCTTTGAGAGTCAGCATGCAGGGGACTTGACAGTGAGAAAAGGATTTCAAGAAATGAACTTGACAATTGAGTATGGATTTGTCAATGTGGGGCCAAAAGAGTAAAGAATACAAGGTAAGGTAAGAAGAGTAGAGCAACAAGACCAAAGAAGGAAACCTAAAGGAGGGTTTTGCTTTCAGAAGCAAAACCAGTTGAATCTGTAAGATTTAGGAAAGAAAGAGTGAGACAGAGAGCAAAGAAGGAAGGAAAGAAGGAAGAAAGAGAGAAAGAAAAGAGAGCTGAATAGGAAGATTTGAAACAGGCAAAAGTGAGGGAACTGGGTAGATGAAATAATTTATTTTAAGGAACATTAGTTGCCTACTCGATTTAATACTTCATTGAGTTCTGTTAAGTAATTGAGAAGAGTGATTTACTGAGTATAGATTGAATATACAAGAGTTGAACCTCATGGTTCTAAAATCAAGGATTTTAATCATTATTTATGTTACTTTTACATCTGACACCAGAAATGTGGTTAATATAAGCAAGTCCTCCCAGGTCTGGAGGCAGTTTTGTGACAGATTAGAAGGGCCTGCTTTTAAGTGGCGTTATCATATAGGAGAGACACTGATGTCTAGAAGAGGGCTAGTTTGCTAAAGATGTGAGGACTTCATTTTTTACATACATTAACAAAGTGAGGTGAAGAAGACAGGACGGAGTTAAAGGGCGTTAGTCAGGATTCTCCAGAGAAATAGAGCCAATGGAAAGTACGTGTGGAGAGAGAGAGAGACTGATTTTAAGGAATCAGCTTGGACAATAACTGAGATTTGGTGAGTGCATAAGAGGCAGAGATTGGAACAATACAGTCACAAGTCAAGGAGTTCCAACAGCTACCAGAAGCTGGAAGAGATAAGGAAAGAGACTTCTTTAAAGCCTTTGAATGGTTGGCAGCTATGCCAATACTTGGTTTTGGATTCTGGGTTCCAGGTCGGTGAAGGAATAAATTTCTGTTACTTGAAGCTACCCATTTTGTGCTAATTTGTTACAGCAACCACAGGAAGCTAATAAAACATCTGAGAATAAATGTAAATTGATTTTGCTATTAAGAAGGATGACACTGGTCACATTCAAGAAAATAGTTTCAGGGCACCTGGGCAGCTCAGTGGGTTAAAGCCTCTGCCTTCCGCTCAGGTCATAATCCCAGAGTCCTGGGATCGAGTCCCTCGTTGGGCTCTCTGCTCAGCAGGGAGCCTGCTTTCTCCTCTCTCTCTGCCTGCCTCTACCTACTTGTGATCTCTGTCTGTCAAATAAATAAATAAATAATCTTAAGAAAAATAGTTTCAATAGTGATATGAGTAAAGCCACATGCAAAGGTGGTAAGGCAGAAGGTCCCAAACTTTCCTAGTTTATGGGTCCTTTTGTATCTCACTAATTTTTTTTTTTTTTGAGTGTTCCTAGGTCAAAAGAAATACTGAACAGTTTATTAAGTAGTTAATTCCAAAAAACTCATTCGGTATTTACATACTAGCAACTTAGTAGCTATTTGGAAAAGTAATACATAAAAATTAAAAGAAAAAATATTTGATTTTAGTCTTTTTTTCTTAAAGATTTTAAGTGAGGTGCAGGCTCCCCACTGAGCAGAGAACCCAACGGTGGGTTCCATCCCAGGACCTCAGGATCATCACCTGAGCTAAAGCCAGACACTGAACTAACTGAGCCACCCAGGCATCCCTGATTTTAGTTTTAAATAATCACAATTGCTAATGGGATGCATGTATATAACACACATTACACAACTTCCTAAAATTTGGAATTAGATTGACACCAGCTGCTGTCATTTCCTGTTCCTCATTGATTTTCAACCCCTTGTTGACTTTTATCACAGCAACTACTGGAAATCCAGCTTTTCAAAGATATGACACTATGTAAAGGAATGTAGAGCTATCTAACGTTAAAACTGAACTATCTCACGCTAACATTTTGTGTTGTCAGAAAGATGGCAAGCAGTATCGTGTTTCCCTAAAAAAATTTACAGTATCCCCCAGGCATTGTCACTGTGGCTGGGGCACCTCAGCACACTTTGGAAAACATGAATTTAAGGAGTGAGAGGTGAGAAAGTGTAAATAGAAAGTATAGATGACATTTATAAAGCAGTAAAAGCTTAGGGAAGAAAAGTTAGAAGATATTCAGAAGATTAGCAAAGATATTCCAAAGTTAAAGGGAGAACAAAGCAACAAAAATTTTTAAAAAGATTTATTGGACTACATCAAAATTTAAAACTTCTGTGCATCAGGGGCACCTGGGTGGCTCAGTGGGTTAAGCCTCTGCCTTCAGCTCAGGTCATGATCTCAGGGTCCTGGAATCGAGCCCCGCATTGGGCTCTCTGCTCAGCGGGGAGCCTGCTTCCCCTCTCTCTCGGCCTGCCTCTGCCTACTTGTGATCTCTGTCAAATAAATAAATAAAATCTTTAAAAAAAACAAAAACAAAAACTTCTGTGCATCAAAGGACACAATCAACAAAATGAAAAAGAAACCTACAGAATGGGGGGTACCTGGGGTGGCTCCGTCCATTAAGCATCTACTTTCTGCTCAGGTCGTGATCCCAGGGTCCTGGGATCAAGTCCCACATCATTGGGCTCCCTGCTCCACATGGAGCCTGCTTCTCCTCTGCCCGCCCCCCTCTGTCTCTCATGAATAAATAAATAAAATTTACAAAAAAAAAAAAAAAAGAAGAAGAAACCCACAAAATGGGAAAAAATGTTTGCAGATCATATATCTAATAAGGGGTTAGAATCTAGAATATATAAAGTACTCCTACAACTCAACAACAGACAGCGTAATTTTAAAATGGACAAAGAACTTGACTAGACATTTCTCCAAAAAGATATACAAATGCCCAACAAATAAATGAAAATGAAAATAAAGGAAATAAATGAAAATGAAGTGAAAACAGAAAATGACAATTGTTGGCAAGGATGTAGAGAAATTGGAACCCTGTACACTATTGGTGGGAATGTAAAGTGGTGTAACTCTTAGGGAAATTAATCAGAGTTTTGTCAAAAATGCTAAAACAGAATTACCACATAATCTAGCAATTCCACTTCTGGGGAATATGTCACAAAGAAGTGAAAGCAGGGACTCAAATACATGTTTGCACACCCATGTTCATGGAAGTATTATTTATTATAGCCAAAAAGTAGAAGCAACGCAGATGCCCACTGACAGATAAATAGATAAACAAAATATGGTATGTATATACATACAATGAACTATTATCCAAACTTAAAAAGGAAGGAAATTGTACATGCTACAACATGGATAGATCTTGAGGACATTATGCTAAGTGAAATAAGCCAGTCACACACACACACAAATGCTGTATGATTCTATTTACATGTAGTACTAAGAGTAGTCAAAATCATAAAGACAGAAAGTGGAATGGTGCTTGCCAGGACCAGGGGGCTGTATTGAAAGAGGGGGTTGTTTAATGCACCCAGAGGTTCAATTCTGTAAAATGAAAAGAGTTCTAGAGACTGATTGCACAAGGTGAATGTATTGAACACTACTGAACTGCACACTTAAAAATAGTTAAGATGATACGTTTTGTTATATATATTTGATTACAATTTTTTAAAAAGTTAAGGCAAGAAGTCATGAATGCAATCAAATTAAAGATGTAAGCAAGATAGATTAACCAAAGGAACAGGATTTCTACCACAATCTGTTTGCCTACTTAGGTGAAATATATGCAGCACTGGCACCGTATAGATTGAATATACTATTTCTCCAAAGTTAATACAATGCCAAACTTTAACCTAATCTGAAATAAACATCATACATAATAAATTAGTGAAATTTAAGTGTATAGTCAATATGGGCAAGAAATATTTTCATAAAACATCCTATGAAAGCATTAAAAATCCATTTTCTTTGCATATACATAGAAATAGCTAAATAGAGCAAATTATTTAATATATGTAGAAGCACTGATGAGCAGGAAAAATTATCATTTTGGCCATGCTTTTTATAGCTTAGCAAATATTTTCCCTTCTCAGATTCCCTGTTTTGTACAGAGGAACTCTGCTGTTTTGAAAAACAATGCACCAAGGCCCTTGCAGTAGTCAAACTACTGTACTGCCAAAAAATAAGCACTTTCTGGTGCATTCCAGGGTGGTCCTATCCAACTTAACTGTACTTTCCTATTCTTTAGCACCAGTCATATCACGGTCTTTTCTAAGCATACACATGGGACCATTATTTTTTTTCTTATCAGTACTTTTGAGCAATGCCAGATTCTTAAGCAACTTTCCCCAGTCACCAAGATGTGAATCAGTCAAAAAATTGAAGATGAACTCTGCAATTTTCTCTCTGCTCAACAAAGCAATCAAAACTGGAAAATCAGAAAGAACTGTTGTGTCAGTAAGAATTTGGTTAAAACGAAACTCTATCTAGATTTCTTAAATCCAAATAAGTTACAAAACTCAGACTAAATTCTACTTGTTCCATAATATGATGATCTGTTTGAGAAACAAAGTTTCGATAACAAGGAACAGAACATAGCAATCTTCTTTTCTGTGATCCTGGCAGAGAAAAACAATTGCAAGCCTGATAGTTAATGGCTAGCAAAAAATACATTGTATCTGAAGAGTGACTTTGTTAACTTGTATTTCTATTATTGGTTGAAGAAAGTATTTGTTGATAAGCAGATTGTAATTTTGTATATTCGTGAGTTCAAGTCCCTAAAAACAAAAGACCCAGTTTTCTACCTAGGGAACTATAATCTAGGGGTGGTAGAAAAGTAGTACAAAAGTGTAAAATTACCTTAGAGGAGGAAAATACACGTTCTTAAGAGCAGAAATGGGGAAGAATTTTTAATAATATCTGCTGTTATCTTACAAATTTATCCCAGTGAATCCTGAATAAATACTTAATTCAAGAACAAACGGCCACTCTAAAGTACAGCGGCAAACATAGTTTTCAGGGATAAAATTGACCCCAAAGGAGTATTCAAATCAGCTAACCTTCTCACTTTTAAGGTCCGTCTCTTTTTGGAATGAAGAGAAAGGAAAACTTGGTTTCTTAATGGACTCAACTGAAAAAATAAAAGTTAAGTCTGAGATTAATTTAAAAGTGTGGGATATTTTGATGGGCGACCACCTATACATTAATCTTCATTTTAAAAAACGGGGAAAGGAGTGACCCTTTATATTGTCTAGATTACCGGAAGAGTGAACCAAGAAAGATACTGTGCACATCTTTTTAAAATTGAAAATACATGTTCAGTAAAATGGTCATTTACATTTTTGAGCATCTTTTCGCTGAACCAGCAAACGGCGAAGTCGGCAGGGTCGCCCCGGGGCAGGCAGCAAAGAGCAGGGCCATCCTGGGGGCTCTGCGGGGTCTCACGGTGGTGGGGACCGGAGAAGCGACGGCAAGTGCCAGGGCAGGGACCCCCTGAGACAGCTGGAGAAGAGCTCTGGGGGGGCATGCATTCGCAATCCTCCGTGGAGCACGCGGGGGAGGGGGAAGCGGGGGCGACAGGGCCGCGCGAGGACGCGGTCGGCCTAGCTGGGCGGGGCGGCCGCGGGTCGCAGGCTGATGACGCGCCTCGGCCGGCGGAGGAGCTGCCACTTCCTGGAGGCCCCGGCCGGGGCCGCTCTCAGCATTTAGCGCCGGAGCCGGGAGCCCGCGGCCGCCGCCATGTCCCATCAGACCGGCATCCAAGGTAACGGCCTCCGGAGCGGCGCGCGGGGAAGGGGCTCCCGGGAGGCCCGGGGTGAGCCGGGCGGGCTGCGGGACTAGCAGGGCTGGAGTCGGGCCCGGGGGAAGGGAGCCGATCTCGCGGGCGGGCGGGCCTCTGCGCCTCTCCGAGCTTTCTGGTCCCGGGCGCTCCCGGCCTGCGTCCCTCCCAGCCCGGCCCGGCCGCCGCCACGTTACAGACTGACCCGAAATTTCGCAGAAGCGAAGGAAATTGGTTTCCGAGGAGGCCTGGGTGAAGGGGGCGTGCCTTCCACCGCCCCTGATGGTAGCCCAACTTTCCCTCTTTTTATCCGGCAGGGGAGACCTGGAACCGTGGAGCCGGCTGGGCTCTTGCTGCAGAGAGACGGGCGAATTTGCCTTTCACTCTGTGAAGGAGGTTGTTAAAGATTTTGATTAAAAAGCGAACGATCTTGGAATCTTTTTCATTTCCAGTGAAGGTGCTTCCCAGACTCTTCCGCATTTTCTTCCAAAGTGGAAACAGGAATTTGTGTTCTGAGAAATTCTGAGTACGGGGTGTTTTGATCTTTCTCTTACTTCCCCAGGGAACTGAAAAGTCTGGTCTTTGTGGCTCAGTCATCCCGTGAAGGCAGTTCAATGTGCAGTTATATCTGACCTCCATTATTTCCTGGTTTGAAAATGGGCAGTCTGGAAGCGCTCACCTCATCAGAATCAAATAATATATCCCGGGGTTACTCGCGATTACTTAACGAGTGCTAATATAAGCCCACGCTCTTCCTGTTAATAGACAACGAATCTTTTCCCCAGAAGAACATTTACTCATGTTCCTATGAGTCTTTGACCTCCCCACCGCTCTCCCTGCACACACAAACACAAACTACTCTCAAACCTAAAAACACTGTTTTGTTTGTCCGAGTTAGTTTGACATTTAAATATGTTGTTACTGATTTTCATGTTTGAGTCTTACAACGATCACTACTTAAATAGTGGTTCTTGCTCTCAGTGTACAACCCAAGAGGGAAATCAGAATGAAATTGAAGCTTTAATAGGCACAGGAGGGTTATTAAATATGTATTTGCTTAGTGAACTGTAGCTTTTTGAGAAATATGAGTTAGAAAAGTATTACCAGAAGTATAAGCTTGAATGTATTTTATTGACTTTTTCTTTAATCGGGATAAGATATCTGATACTTACTGTTGTTTTTAATGTGAAAATATAAAAATGAATTTCTTTATTATAATTTTGAAATTGGACTAGAAGAGAATGAAAGGTTTTCAACAATTTTCAACCAAGCAATAGTGGAGTTTTTTAAAATTGTAATTTGTTCATTATTGGATTTGAATAACTTTAATATTTCCCTTTTTTTTTTTTTTAAGATTTTATTTATTTATTTGACAGATCATAAGTAGAGAGGCAGGCAGAGAGGGAAGGGGAAGCAGGTTCTCTGCCGAGCAGGGAGCCAGATGCGGGACTCAATCCCAGGACCCTGAGATCATGACCTGAGCCGAAGGCAGAGGCTTTAACCCACTGAGCCACCCAGACACCCCTAACTTTAATACTTTAATTCCCAGTGTTATTTCTGCTTTGGAATTATCTAGCTAAAACAGAATTAATGTATTAATATACTTTTAAGCTATTTTAATTTGTTTCTTAACTATGTACAGTGTCCACTGTTAACATCTTCAAGTTTTACAGTTTAAATTACTGATAGTAATGGGATGCTATGCCCTCAAGATTTTTTTTATATTGCAATTCATTTCTCCTTATTTAAGTAGCATTGGAAAGTATTAATCCTAAGTATAAAACATGGGTTTACTTGTCTTTATCTTTTTCCACAGCAAGTGAAGATGTTAAAGAGATCTTTGCCAGAGCAAGAAATGGAAAATACAGACTTCTAAAAATATCTATTGAAAATGGTTAGTTACACATTTTTAAATACTGTTTGTCCTTAGATTATTGAATGTTATATTTTTAAATGCCTAAGACATTGTCAGTGATTGGAACTATTAATTAATGTGAAGCAAGTTCAGAGTTTGCCTTTAGATATGGTGGATCCTGTACATTTGGTCATGTCCCATCGGCCACTGCCTACCCTCTGAATTCTGTACTTGACAGGGAAACAGAAAGATGCTTTTTTGGTGTGACATCTTCCTCTTTTACTTTTTGTCACAGTTTCTGAACCACAATCCATTTCTAATGTTAATGCTTCCGTCTCTGGAATGGAAATCAGTAAACAGGTGATTCTCTCCCCATCTGCCCAAAAACATTACTTTAGAATTGTAACTCAGTAAAGTTAGTTTTGAAGTAGAAGCAAAGGATTTCAAACTTCTGTCTTTTCCACTTGATTGCAGTTTGTGGTGAAGAAATGATTCCCCCTTTCTTGTTTTTGGGACAAAGTTCTAGGAATGTAACAAACCATAAATTGATCCTTTCAAAATCAATCGGTACCAGGGAAATTGGGTGGGAGAATCTTCTAATTTGGCTATATTTGAATTTGGACAATTAATATTCTCACAAATGAGTATCTTATTATATTCCACTGGTCTAATTTCTTAAATACCTGGAAATAATTTTGCTTTGGAAGAATAACTTGTTCTTTTACAAACTGGAAGTAAACTTAATTTGCTTTTCATTTTCTACTTATATGTTAAAAATACCAGAGTAGTTTGAAAAAGATGCAGTTGTTGTAAATACATATTACCACACTTAATAGGAGTAAACATATACTGTAAAGCAGCTTATTTTAGGAATATTGAACTAAATTTTAAAAGCCATCACTTCCTAACTGACTAGATAAGTGACTAAAATGGAAAGGTTTGTCTAACTAGGATCACTACAGAAGGAAAATCATATTCTTTCCTAAATCATTTTCTGATCTTTTTGTTTTGAGGAAAATTTTTAAATAAGGAAATTATAAAGAATAAATAAAACAACAAATACTTCCATCTCCTCTTAATAACTGCTAATGTTTTAGCATATTTGCTTCAGCTTTTTTTAGACTTAATATTTTTGTGATATAAGGGCGTCCCATTTAAACCGTTTCACTTCCTGACCTCCTCTTCCTGAGGCAACTATATTAGGAATTTTCATATTTCTGCACTTATTATATGTATCCCTAGATAGTGCTGTTTTGAGTTTTTAAGTTCATGTAAACTGATGTCTTATTCTGTGTCTTTTTTTCTGTAAACATTATTTTTGTAATTAGTTTTGACAGTTCACTATTTTTTTTAAAAGATTTTATTTATTTATTTGACAGAGAGAAATCACAAGTAGGCAGAGAGGCAGGCAGAGAGAGAGGAGGAAGCAGGCTCCCCGCTGAGCAGAGAGCCCGATGCAGGACTCGATCCCAGGACCCTGAGATCATGACCTGAGCCGAAGGCAGCAGCTTAATCTACTGAGCCACCAAGGCGCCCCAACAATTCACTATTTTTAAGTTTGAATTCATAATATATAATATAATAAGATATAATTCATCACATATTCTGTCATCATTCTCTTAGTGATGAACACTTTGGCTACTTGCAGCTTCTACTGTTCTCACATAATGCAGTGAACGTACGTGCAAAAGATTTTCTATGCAGAGAACATTCACAGTTTTACTTGATTCTGCCAAATGGCTGCACCAATTTATGCTTCTGGACAAAATGTTTTATTTGTAGCTTCATGGCCAAGTAAGCACTAAACATGGTTTTAATATTTCTTATTGCACAGTTCAGTTTTTCAGGAATTCTACCTTTGAACAATAACACATAATACATATTTTGTTGATAACTTATAGCATAAACATTTTGGAAGATAGACTATAATCACCTATTCTTCAACTGTCCAACTCAACTATTTTTAAATATGAATAAAATTTTATCATTTGTTTCTTGTGTTTTTTAACATTTTAACCATGCTAGTCATAAAATTTTCCTGTTTTTTTTTTCCTTTAAGATTTTATTTATTTATTTGAAAGAGCAAGAGATCACAAGTCGGGGGTGGGGGTGGGGGTGGAGAGAGGGGCAGAAGGAGAAGCTGACTTCTCACTGAGCAGGGAGGCTGGTGCAATGCCCAGGAACCTGGGATCACAACCTGGCAGCCGTTGTCACACTCCAGGCAGCCGCTTAACTGTCTGAGCCATCCAGGTGCCCCCTACTTTAATTCCTTGATGTGAATAATAGTAATAGGAGATAACTGTATTATTAGTTTATTCTTTTCTTCATTACCATTTGGCATTTAAAACATTTCATGTATCTTTTAAAAATTGTTCTTCATAGAAAAACTTGTGATTGGATCATGTAGTCAGCCCTCAGATTCCTGGGATAAGGATTATGATTCCTTTGTTTTACCCCTACTGGAGGACAAACAGCCGTGCTATATATTATTCAGGTTAGATTCTCAGAATGCCCAGGGATATGAATGGATATTCATTGCCTGGTCTCCAGATCATTCTCATGTAAGTAATTTTTTTTGTAACTTGTTTAATATTAAATGCTAGAATTTTTTTTTTTTCCTGAAATATTCCTAGGCCAAGAGAAAGTTATGAAGCAATAGTTATTTCCCATAGAAGGGAATGATCATGAAGAAAAGCCTTCTATTGGTAATGTGGAATCAGGAGTAATGTACTTAGATTCAGAATTCTTGCCCTTCAAATGAATAGAATTATTACTGATTTTAAATTTAAATATCTTTAGCAATTATATATAAATGACTGTGCTCTGACATTAATACTTTGAATACTTCTGAGACCTAATTGAATATTATAGTAAATATTCTTAATAGCTACCATTCAAATGATAGGCATACACGCAAATACTTCTTTTAAGAAAGTTTAGCAGACTGATTCAGACTACTGGATTTCACGATTCAGTATTATAAAAATACTTCTATTGGTTGGCAGTTAGTTACCTTTAATAGTTTTCAACAGTTGCTATTAGATTCTTTAATAATAGTTTATTTAGTAGTAGTTCTTTAATAATAGTTTATTTAGTAGTAGTTTTCATCTTTGTGTTCCTCATAGAATGGTATATGCCATACATGTGCCATGAACATTTGATTCTTAAACAGCTTAATTAGTAACATCTGATCTAGATTTGCAAGATCAGATTTTACTACTTAAGCTGTTTAAGAATGTAAAGTGTTAGTATCCAGGTTACTTCAAGTGATGTTTTGTTCCTCATATTATAAAGTAGTATTTTAAGTAGGTTTTTTTTTTAATTCTTGAACTCATTGTATACTTTGAGAAGTGAGTAATTTTTAAAAATTTATTTTCCCACTTTTTGTAAAATACAACCTATTATAAATTGAAATCTACCTTAATAGATGAAGTTTTATGATGGCTATTTATACACATATACTTCAGCGTATTATGGCCCATGGGCTTCAGCTTTACCACAGTTTGTTTATTGTGCTTGAATATTTTAATACCTTTAGAAAGTACTTTCTCTTGTAGAAATAGTTTTCATCTATAAACTGCTAAGTAAACTTTCACAACTTACTAGGTTCGTCAGAAAATGTTGTATGCAGCAACAAGAGCAACTCTGAAAAAGGAGTTTGGAGGTGGCCACATTAAAGATGAAGTATTTGGAACAGTAAAGGTACAAAACTTATATTTTTATATATGTGGACTCTACATGTTGCAATTAAATGAATATAAGAATTCCTAGGAATGGGTAATTGATAGGAAATCAGACTAATGAATCTTTAAACATAAAAAGAATATCATATGTCTTTCATATGATAAGCAAGTTGACTAAAACATGTACTATCCTTTTAAAATAGGTTGGAATATCTTTTGTTAGTCTTTAGGAACTACACTATTACCTTAGAGACCATCTAGTTTAACCATTTAGTTCAACCTTTTCATTTTAAGGATAGGGAAATAGGCTCAGAACAGTGAGAGACTCCTTGAAAGAGATGGTAATTTTTAGATATTTTTGACATTTATTAGTTAAATTATGATTAAGAATTTGTTGCAAATTTATATGGTGGGGTATCTGGGTGGTTCAGGTCATGATCCCAGGGTCCTGGGATCAAGCCCCACCTCAGCTCCCTGTTCAGTGTGGACTCTGCTTCTCTCTCTCCCTTTGCTGCTTTCAAATCCCAAAATTTCAATGAAAAAGTAGACTTTTTTAGAATATTTTATTCTTTTAAATAAGAGCTACAATCAGGGGCGCCTGGGTGGCTCAGTGGGTTAAAGCCTCTGCCTTCGGCTCAGGGCATGATCCCAGGGTCCTGGGATCAAGCCCCACATCGGGCTCTCTGCTCCGCAGGGAGCCTGCTTCCTCCTCTCTTTCTGCCTGCCTCTCTGCCTACTTGTGATCTATGTCTGTCAAATAAATAAAATCTTTGAAAAAAAAAAAAAAAACCTTTAAAAAAAAAAGAGCTACCATCATTTTCTATGAGTAACTATAGAGAAATTATATAAATTATTATAATAAAGAATTCAGAATCTGAATGTGTTGATTATTGAATACTTACGAGGCAGATTTCCCCAGAATGTTAATTATAATTGTCCTGTAGACTTGAACATGACCAAGTTCATCATGTGACTGGCATCATCACCAACACACTCATACCCATTTAATAGTTAGAAAACTTTAGGAAATGAGTAAATACTCCCCCTTAAGATTTTTTGAAGCCTATACAATAGAGAATTTTTGAAAAATAAGAAATAGTAAAATTCTTGATACTATTTTTTAATCAAAATATTTTCTGGGGTGCCTGGGTGGCTCAGTCATTAAGCATCTGCCTTCAGCTGGGGTCATAATCCCTGGGTATTGGGATCAAGCCCCACAGCTGGCTCCCTGCTCAAGTGGGAAGCCTGCTTCCTCTCCCATTCTCCCTGCTTGTGTTCCCTCTCTCACTGTCTCTCTCTGTGTCAAAAAAATAAATAAAATCTTCAAGAAAATTTTTTTTCTGTTAAATTAATAATTTTGTTTTTCCTAGAGTGACTTCATGGAGATTTTCTAGGGAATAACTAGTAACGATAACTAGTAACAATCCATTCTAGGGAATAACTAGTAACAATCCATTTCTGTTTACAGGAAGATGTATCATTAAATGGTTATAAAAAGTACTTGGTGTCACAGTCTTCTCCTGCCCCCTTGACTGCAGCTGAGGAAGAATTACGGCAGATTAAAATTAATGAGGTAAATTACAGTTTTGATATTCTTGCAAGATTTTAAGTGTTTGAAAAGATACTTTTAATTAATAGATGTAGAGGTAACTAGAGAAGTAAGTCTGGTAGCTTGCATTTATTCTGTATAGTTTAGAGACAAGACTGTGTGCTAAGTGTATTTTCAGGAAAAAAGTTAAGGTAACTAGAGAAGTAAGTCTGGTAGCTTGCATTTTTTCTGTATAGTTTAGAGACAAGACTATGTGCTCAGTGTATTTTCAGGAAAAAAGTTAAAAGTAAATATTAAAATTTGTATGAATTTCACAAGTATCTTTCTCCTATATTTGTGTGTTATCAGAATAGTTAATCTTCCTGTTGAAGTACAACTTTTTTTAACTTTGTACTTCAAATACTAAATAAATGGGGAAAATGTGTGTTACCCATTTAGGGCAAAAAATTCTATCTAATGAAGTTGCTGAAGCAGGTTTGTTCTGTTATATTCTATTGTTTTATCATCTTATTTTGTTTGGTGACTAAAGAGAGTAAAATGTAAATCCTATGAGATACTTAGTATTTCCAGAAGCTCTATAAATGAACTTCAATGGACACTACATGGATACGTATGTATATATGGGATATGGTTTTTTGAGTACTTGTTTAGCTCAGTTACATTAGAGTCAATAAATTTCATCCATATTATAGTTTATCATATTTCTAATGTGTTTACTGCAGCTCTTCTAGTTACAAGTTAGAATAACTACTATATTTTTACTGAGATTTTCTAGGAAAGAACAAGTAGCAGAAACCACTATTCCCTAGTCTGAGTAACCAACTAGTAGGAATCAGTCTGGAAAGTGATTGAATATTATTTAATATTAACCTGATAGCAAGGATCTATCTTTATATTATTTTAACTCAAGTTATTTGAGTAAAGATTTTTATGTGATTTTTTTTTTAAGTTTGATAGTTTGTTTTATTCCTTGCAATCAGAACCCAGAGGATCGTATTGGGGTATGCATTTGCATATGTTTTATGATGTTTTCATTATCCAGTATCATTTATGCTGTTAAATCTCCATTCATTTTTTTTTTTTAAAGTAAAATTTCTATTTGACTTTCTGTTGCAACACTGCAAATGAGACCCTATACTAGCTATCATTTGAGTATACAAGTCTTAAAACATGTGCATTGAAAGCTTTCTTGAAGTACTCTTCTAGTAATGAAAGCTCAAAGTCTGGAACTTCTGCAGTAGTATAATTTGTTGAGCTGTGTTGTGTCTTTGTATACTGTTCGTACTCCTTTCGATTCAATGCATGGTGTTTGTGTTGCATTTTGTCTAACAGAACAAAGTAAAGTTTGGTACATATTGTATAGATACTACACTGTTCATAAATTTTATCAAGTAAAATTTTGTAATTAAAGGTGTAATCTAAGGACACTTGCAGGAACTTACATATTTCATTGCAAATGTGCCAAACCAAACATAGAAACAACCTCCCCTCAAAGCCCCACTAACACTGCATACTCACTCAAGTGTTCACTCCCAACATTTCATAAAGATGTGTCATGCACTTTGCATGTTAACAGAATGCTAGCAGATAGGAACAAACGTGAAAAATTACTTGGCTTTTTAGGTTCATAGTATTTTAAGTGTTAATTTTACTTACATTAAAATGGATAGAATGGAATGGCACTTGATAGAGACTGGGTTTTCTTATCTTTGCTGTATGACACTGCTAAATGCTAAAACTTCATTAAATTTAAATCTGTCATACTTAGGTACAGACTGACGTGGGTGTGGACACTAAGCATCAGACACTACAAGGAGTAGCATTTCCTATTTCTCGAGAAGCTTTTCAGGCTTTGGAACAATTAAGTAACAGACAGCTCAACTATGTGCAATTGGTAAGAGATACGTGGTGATTATTATGAAATGGCTGCTGTTGCTGGTGACTCATGGCTTATACAGGGTTTATTTTTAATGGATTTAAAATTGTGTCCTGATTTTTTAAATTAATTTTCTTAAAACTAAGCGACAATGTGTTCATTATGAAAAGTCAATCCTATGTAAGTTTCCCTTTGTCTCCTAGGTTTTTTTTTAATTATAAATTTGAAATTGCTGTGTATCTGTTTTAATGAATGTATTTCTTATTGACAGGAAATAGATATAAAAAATGAGATTATAATTTTGGCCAACACAACAAATACAGAACTAAAAGATTTGCCAAAGAGGATTCCCAAGGATTCAGCACGTTACCATTTCTTCCTGTATAAACATTCCCATGAAGGCGACTATTTGGAGTCCATAGGTATATAATATATTGTCTTACCATGTTTTTTTCAGTTGGCTTACTGATTTTTTAGCACTGTATTATCACTTCTTGCTCAGAGGACTTACAGTTCTGTGAGGCTTAGTATTTGCTTTAATTGATTTATTGCTAATTGTATTTACTCTTTTAACTTACAGTTTTTATTTATTCGATGCCTGGATACACATGCAGTATAAGAGAACGGATGCTGTATTCTAGCTGCAAGAGCCCTCTGCTAGAAATTGTAGAAAGACAACTACAAATGGATGTCATTAGAAAGGTAAAATTCCCTATTTTTAAATTACCTATTTTTAAATTTTTAAATTTTCTGTGTGTTTTTAAAATTTGATCTTTATTGTCTTTTCCATGTAGTTTGTGATGTATTATGATTTATTAATGAATGTATTTTTTTCCTTGTTCTCATCATAAATCGTTAGGGTCTTCTCTAAGTGCATGAGGGTGATCTGTTATTTCTCCAGTGTCCTTATAGGTCTGTACTCTCTAATATGTAGCCATAAGCAACTATGGCTACTTAAATTTAAATTAAAATTAAGTAAAATTTAAAATTCAGTTTCTTAATCACAGTAGCCACATTTTAGGTGTTCATTAGCTACTTGTGGCTAGTGGCTACTGTCTGTATTGGACAGTGCAGAATTTAGAGAACATTTCCATATTGCAGCAAGTTCTGTTGGACAGTGCTGCTAGTGCTACATACTTGTGATTGTCTCAACAGTTGCTATGAATAAGGAACTGCAGTCTCCATTTATAACTGAATCATGGATGGTTGAGAATCTAGTTGTTGAGAAAGGAGGGAATGGGCTTAAACATTTGAATTTGGGGAGCTATGCTACCGATTTTATTAAATTTATTTTCTTAAATGCAAATGAGGCATGGGGAAAGATACAGTTTATTCTTGAGCCTTCAGCTCATTAAAACACAGGTCCCTAAAACGACCAATATATTAGGTACTGAACCCTTCAAGCTTTTTAAGTTTAAGGTTAGCAAGGATTGGCTGACTTTTTCTACTAGAAGACCTGATAGAAATTATTCTAGGCTTCACCATGCCACATATGGTCTTTGTTACATATTCTTGTTTATTTTATTATTTTATGTTTATATCCCTTTAAAAATGTAAAACACACTCTAAATTCAGGCCAAATTTGGCCCTGTTTCGAGTGATTTCAAGTGACTTAAGTAACAAAGGGGCCGATGAGTAAGGTTTCTTGAATATGTATACTGTACCAAAGCAGAACAACCTGAGAATATAGTGGTTGCTTCTTATACATTAGTTAAATAGGAGAAGAAAGAGGGAACCAATTAGCAAATTATTATTGCTGATTATGTATTCAGCTAGTGCACCCCCCCAAAGGTGAAAGTGAAACTATTTACATATGGTCCTTGATACACTCTTCTCTTGCTAGAATGGGTATTATGTATTTATTTGTGAGCTTTCACACCTGAAAACTGGCTCCTTGCTTGTATTCAGTTTTGAATGTTGTCTTTTTCATATAGGATCACACCTGACTGATTCCATCTCTTACAGATCGAAATAGACAATGGGGATGAGTTGACAGCTGACTTCCTTTATGAAGAAGTGCACCCAAAGCAGCATGCACATAAGCAGAGTTTTGCTAAACCGAAAGGTCCCGCAGGAAAAAGAGGAATTCGAAGACTTATTAGGGGTCCCGCTGAAAGTGAAGCCACTGCTGATTAAAATCATTATATTAAGCATTACAACACTAGTTTTTTAAAAGTTCAGCTTTTAGTACGGGAGAACTGAAATCATTCCATGTTGATACATAGTAGGGAAAAAATTGTACTTTTTGAAAAATAGCACTTTTCACTTCTGTGTGTTTTTAAAATTAAGGTTATAGAAGACTCATGATTTCTATTTTTGAGTTAATGCTAGAAAAGGGTTCGACATAGTGATGTTTAATTTTGTCACAATGTTTTCACAGAGTAATAATGATTCCATACTTTACACATTTCTTAAAATTTTATACAGTTGGGCCAATTCCAGAAAGTCTAACGACTCAAAGTAAGATACACTCCTTCCTACTATTTAGTGAGACATCAAGTTTTTTTCTTGAAGGGAGAAAGACCTTAAAATATTCATACAACTTAATGAATATGTTAAGGACCAGGTTAGATTATTTTCTCAGCTGAGAACTTAATGTGCCTAGGTAAAGATGAGAAGTTGCTGACTCTGAGAAGAAGTTCTTAGCTCTCAGGTGATGGGATCATGTCTGCAACTTTTAGAATCAGTGCTTTATTGCAGCAGTCTTTTCTATTTGACTTTTTTGTTTTTTTTAACTGGCTTTAGAATTTCAGAAGATCACTTCATTCTGAATCCTTAAAGGTACCAGATACTTTCTATACTGCAGGATTTCTGATGACACTGAAAGACATTTAAACAGCTTTAGTAAATTCTCTTTCTAGTGCTTTGAAGTTTTCTTTTCAGAAGTAAGTCATTTCATTATAAGTAGTTTGAGGCTAAATACGTACGTTCAGATTGAATATTAAATTAACATCATTAAAAAGAAAACAAAACTAAGGTCAACAATGTTGAAAAGCCTTAAACATCAAGATTGATTTTTCTGCAGAATCCCAGAACTGAATATTAATAGGCAAATTGTGTTCTTTATTATTTTTGAGGAAATACTCAGATTTAATAAAATTGTCTGAAAGTCCTAATACTTACAAGCCTAATATAAATTAAATACTTAAGAAACTTTTTTTCAATTTATATCTTTATTTCAAAACACATTTAACTGTTTAAAGCTTTGCATTTTCAGTTACAACCTACATAAATTGTGAGCCTTTTTTTTTTTTTTTTTTTTTTTGGATACTTGAAATAGGGAAGAAGATAGAACACTTTGTCATGTTAAATCTGATAAACCTGCTGCAAGAGCCATAACTTTGAGAGTTTTCTAAATGAACTGTGGGGATCCAGGATTTAGAATTTCTTGATCTAAAAACTTTATGCTGCATAAAACATTAGAAATGCACATTTCATAGTATAAAATATGAAACACATTTTTATACCTTATTATCTAAGGTACTATATGCACCTTTCAAAAATTCAATGTGTGTTCAAGTAAAGCATATTAGAATAATGGGTTGACAGGATTTTTTTTTCTAGAGTTAAGAGTATTTGTGTGGGGTTTTGTTTGTTTACAAATAATCAGACTATAATATTTAAACATGCAAAGTAATTGGCAGTAATGTTGCACTCGTTTACTAAAGATACACTTTAAGCCGTTCCATGGTTGCCCACATAGACACACATACACACAAATTACTGCAATGAGAATCCTAGAGCTGTGTTGCAGACAATAGCTGAAGCCTGTATTTTCAATCTGAAAGAATGTAAAACCTGTCATGAAGGTATAAAATAATTTGGTGGCGAATGTTTTTCTGTACCATTCATGTGCAATTATAGTCTAAATTCTACTACACTACATGAAAGTAAATGGACATTCCAGAATATAGATGTGATTATATAGTCTTAAAACTAATTATTATTAAACCAAGATTGCTGAAAATCAGTGATGCATTTGTTATAGAGTATAACTCATTGTTTACAATATGTTTTAGGTGACATCATCATAACAATAGAAGGTGATCAAAGTATTCCAGGTAAATTTATATAGCAGTGAAGAATTACATGCCTTCTGTGGACATTTTATAAGTGCATTTTATATTGCAATAAATTTTTTTCTCTTTAAATTGTGTTTTAAGTTGTTTTCTAGCATAAGGTTTTTTGAATGTTTGGATAATTCTGCATAATGCAATATCTGGTAATGGGCTAGAAATCTCATTGTTGTATGCATTTGCTAATTCCCCTATCTAAATCAAGGATTTTAAACATTTTGCAACCTAGGCAAGTTGTGCTTCATTTAGATTAGAACTTCCCTACTGCTGCAGCAATAATGAAAATGCCATGAGTTCTACTGTTACTGCGATAAAAGCCCCCCCTGTACAATAGGATTACCAACATACTTGAGGCTGTACTCTTCAGATATTTGCCACTCATCCGACAGATACTGAATGCACTCTCATGTAGGATTCACTACCAGACTGATCTTTTGCTAAGCCTAAATTACAAAAGATGGGGAGTAGTCCTTGAAAGTGCTTATTTTAGAAACTTAACTAGAGTTAGAAGTTCTTTAAATTACTTTTATTCAGAACTATAATGTGCCTGAGACACATATTGTAGTTTGGTATATATCCTTTGCATACGTGGCCATAGATTATGAGTTTCTTTTTTATTTTTTTTTTAATTTTTTTTAAGATTTTATTTATTTGACACAGAGATCACAAGTAGGCAGAGAGGCAGGCGGGTTGGGGGGAAGCAGGCTCCCCGCTGAGCAGAGCCGGATGCCCGGCTTGATTCCAGGACCCTGAGATCATGACCTAAGAGGAAGGCAGAGGCTTTACCCACTGAGCCACCCAGGCGCACAGAGAGGTTCTTTTTAATAAAAAGTACAGGCTCTGGGGCTTTATATACAGGGATTTTGATAAAATAATGGACCCTATTTTGTCATTTATTTCATAAATGAGTCATGTGTTGCCATGACTGGGTACAGCTTGCCTTATGATACCAATTTATTTTTCCCCATTCAGTCAACAAACTTCCTTAGTACTATGTGCTGGTATACAGTAATCAATAGAGGTAACATCTCATACAGAATAAAATCTAGTTCTTCACTGTTGGTTGCCCATTCTGCATGACGTGGTTCACTGCTCTCTCCACCTCGGTCCGCTGGCTCCAGTTCATCACCTGTCTGCTGTACCTCTGACAGGCCGGGAACGCTGCAGCCTCAGGTGCACTGAATGTACTGTCCCCTCACTGGATCACTAATCCGGGATCTGCATGTGGTTCCTACTTCACTCAGGTCTCTACTCAAGTGTCATCTCCTTAGAGAAGTCTTCCCTGCCATCCAAATCAGATTGTACGCCCTGTCCTCACCTTAATCCTGTCTTACTTTTCCTCAAAGCACTCAGGAGTTCCTGATCCATGCATAGTTTGTCTCCTCCACTGAAATACAAGCTCAAAGGGGGAAGGGACTTGGTTTTATTCACTGTAGCACCCTCAGCATACATAGCTGAGAACAGTGTCTAAGACAGTGGATACTTTATTTGTGGAATAAATAAAAGGAGAGATTCTACCTTTCCTGGGACAGTGGGGAAAGGAGCGCATCCTAGCAGTGGTGGGGGTAGCCCAAAGGCTCTGGTTTTTTCAGCACTGCATTCTGGCCAAAGCAAGCATCACCGACGCTAAGAGAGCCTCTCGTCCTCTGCACCCTGGTTTCTGCCACAAGAGACTAGTAGCAACTCATTGCAGAGCAGCAAGTAAGAAACTTGCCCCCACCCCACTGGTGGTCTCTATTCAGCAGACTGCTCTAGAAAGGCCAAGACCAGCCTCTCTTCAACTGCCTGTGCTGCTCTACCACCATCAGCATTTGCTAGGATTCAGTCAGGCTGTGGTTCCTGGACGCTTAATGGGAAGAGGCAAGCTATGAATGCAGGTTAAATTATTTCTTAGTTTCCAATACCAAGCTATATGGATTAAACAACATGGGTCACATCTTTGTGTGCATGTGTGTGTGATGCCACTTACTGGCTAAAGGACTGAATTGGTTATGTATTCTGCCATACCATAAACTATCCCCAATATTCAGTGGTTTAAATCAACAGCAATCATTTTCCACAAGTCCACAGTTGGTTGACCTCTCATGTTCTCATATATCTGGGGTCATGGCAGTGGCAGTGTTGTGAGAGAGGGTAATATCAAGGACTCTCAAGGCACAGGCTAGGAGCTACATCCTGAGTAAAGCAAGTTACAAGTCCATCCTAGATCTAAGAGTTTGGGAAATAAACTACCTCCTGATGAGAAAAATTGCAAAGCCAAATTGCAAAGGGCATGCATGTAAGGAAGAATTGACAATTGCAATTTAATACAATGAACATTAGGAAGATGTTACTTAACATTTGGGGGTATCAATTTCCTCAATAAAAAGATAATAAATAATGTTTTGACTACCTTGTGAGTACTCTGATGCCTTTAAGCAGAATTTTTCCCCTAGTTTTCCTCAGAAGGAGATTTGATCTGAATTATCCCTTAACATAAACTAGGGGGAAAATTTGGCTTGAAGGCGTCGGAGTACTCACAAAGTAGGCAAGAGATATAGATCAAGATCTAGGAAAGATAGAAATCCAAAAAGATGTACCCAGTATCTGGAGGTTGCTATTTCTCTGGGGGTAATTGCCATTTCTGGAAGGAGCTATAAATAGGCCTGTACATGTAGTGAACATCTTTTTGTGTGCTTATTGACCATTTGCACATATTGAAGAAACTTCTATGCAGCACATTTACTCCTTTTTCAATTGAGTTACTTTTTTAAAATTGAGTTGTAGGAGTGCTTTCTATGTTCTGGGTAAACAGATTCTTACTACATACATAACTTTCAAATACAACATTCTTTTTTTTCCCCCCAAATACACCATTCTATGGATTGTCTTTTCACTTCCTTCATAAAACTTCTAGACCTTCTTGTATCTTTTTTTTTTAAGATTTTATTTATTTATTTGACAGACAGAGATCACAAGTAGGCAGAGAGGCAGGCAGAGAGAGAGAGAGGAGGAAGCAGGCTCCCCACTGAGCAGAGAGCCCAATGTGGGGCTCAATCCCAGGACCCTGGTATTATGACCTGAGCCGAAGGCAGAGGCTTTAACCCACTGAGCCGCCCAGGTGCCCCTATTCCATTCATTTTTGAGTTAATTTTGGTATATGATGTGAGGTAGGGGTCCAGCTTCACTCTTTTGCTTGTAGGTGTTCAGGTGTCCCAGCACTATCTGTTAAAATGACGGTTTTTTCTTCCTTTGAATGGTCTTTGCAAATCAATTGACCATATATGTAAGAGTTAATTTCTCAATTATTTGTCTTTATGCCAGTAACACATTGTCTTGATTACTGGCTAAATGTCTTGATTACTGTAGTATTATAGTAAGTTTTGAATTCAGGAAGTATCAGTCCTCTTTTTTAATCTTTTTTGATCTTCTTTTTTAAAGATTATTTTGGCTTTCTCTTTTTTTTTACATTTCCAAGTGAATTTTAGGATCAACTTGTCCTTTGCTGCAAAGAAACAAGCTGAGATCTTGCTAAGGATTGTAATGAATCTGTAAATCATTTAGAAAATATCGCAATCTTAACATTAATGCTTACAATCCATAAACATAGATAGTCTTTCCATTTGTCTTTAATTTCCTTCAACAATGATTTGTAGAGTTTAGTGTACAATCTTATACTTCTTTGATTAATTTACTCCTAAGTATTTTATTTTTTATGTTATCATAAGTGAAATTGTCTTCAGATTGCTCATTGCTAATGTATAGAAATACAACTCATCTTCATGTGTTGATATTGTATACTGCAACTGTGCTAAATTTGTTTATTAGCTCTAATAGGTTTTTTTTTTCTCCTCTGCACATGTGGATTCCTTAGAGTTTTCCATCAATGAGACATGTCATCAGCAAATAGGTAGTTTTACTTTCTTTTCAGACTGGATTCCTTTCTTTCCTTCTCTTCCTTTCCCTTCTTTCCCCTCTTTTCCCTCCCTCCTTTCTTTTCTCTTCCCCTTCAATCCTCCTCCTCTCCCTTCCCCGACTTCTTCTTTTGTTTTGTGTGATAGTCCAGCTAAAACCTCCAGTACCACATTGAACAGAAAGGGCAAGTGTGGATATCCTTGTTGTGTTCCTGATCTTAGAGGAAAAGCTTCCAGTTTTTCACCATTAAGTATGATTCTGTTTCTGTTTTTTTTTTTTAATAGATGTGCTTTATCAGATTGAGGATGTTACCATCTATTCTTTATTTGTGAGTGAATTTATCATGAAAGAATACTGAATGTTGTGAAATGCTTTTTCTGCATCTATTGATAAGATCAGTCATGTGGTTTTTGTCTTATTCTATTTAAATGGTGTAGTAGTTACTGATTTTTAGATGTTGAACCAACCTTGCCTTCCCAGGATAAATTCTACTTGGTTTTGGTATGTAATCGTTTTTATATGGATTTTTCTACTTACACATGGCACTGCTTTTGCTGCATTCCATAAGTTTTATTTTGTGTGTGTTTTTAGACACACAGAGAGAGAAAGTACGCTGTGGGGGGTGGGCAGAGATAAAGGGAGCGAGAGAATCCTAAGTAGGTTCCATGCCCCGTGTGGAGCCCAACACAGAGCTTGATCTCACAATCCTGATATCATGATCTAAGCTGAAATTGAGAGTTAGATGCCCAACCAACTAAGCCAGCCAGGTGCCCCTGTTGTGTGATTTTCATTCATCTCAAAACATTTTATAATTTGTCTTGTGATTTCTTCTTGACTTATCAGATATTTAGGAATGTGTTGTTTAATGTATACATATTTGTGAATTTACCAAATTTCCTTGTTATTAATTTCTAATTTAATTCTTCTGTGGCTGGAGTATAAGCTTTATATAATTTCAGTCCCTTGAAATTTATTGAGACTTGTCCTATTTACTGGAACTGGTAAATGTTATTTTATTTGGTAAGTGGGTCTTTGCAACTGTGACTAAAGTAGGGATTTTGAGATCAGAAAATTATCCTGGATTATCTATGAGGGCCCTAAATACAATAACATGTATCCTTATAAGGAGAGGCAGAAAAACTTTGACTACAAAATTAAGAACAGAAGCTAATGTTAAGATGGAGGCAGAGATTGAAGTGATAATGCCACCAGCTAAAAATGTTGGCAACCCATCAATGCTGGAGCAAGAAACGGATTTTCCTCTAGAAATTTTGGAGGGGTTGCAGCCATTTCCACATCTTGATTTTGCTCAGCAATACTTATTTTGGACTTCTAACCACTAAAATTTTGAGGCAATTAATTTCTATTGTTTTAAGTCTTCAAGATTGTGTACTTTGTTATACCAGCCACAGGAAAATAATACCCTTCTTTTATGAAATAACATATGGTTTATCCTAGAGAATTATTCATGTGCAGCTTAGAAGAATGTATATCTTGCTTTTGTTGGGTGGAGTGTTCTATAGATCCTGTGAAGTCTATTTGATTTATAGTGCTATTCAAGTATTCTATTTCCTTTTCATCTTTCACCTAGTCGTTCTATCCATTAAGTTTGGCATTAAAGTCTTCAACAATTACTATTGAATTATTTATTTTCTTTCTCAATTGTGTCTGTTTTGCTTCATGTATTTTAAGATTCTGTTGTTAGGTGCATATCTGTTTATAATTGTTATATTTTCTTGATAGGTTGACTCTTTTAGCATTACAAAAAGAGGTTCTTTGTCTACAGTAAGAACTTTAGCCTCAAAATCTATATTGTCTGGTATTAGTAGAGTAACTCCAATGCTTTTTTCGTTACTGTTTTTATGGTACATCTTTTAAGTCCACTTACTTTCAACCTATTCACATCTTTACATATAAAGTGAGTCTTTTTTAGATAGAATACAGTTGGATCATGTATTTTTATTCATTTTCCAATGCTTCCATTTAGTTGGAATGTTTAATCCATTTACATTTAATGTAATTACTAAGAAGGTAGGAATTACATCTGTTATTTTGTTATTTATTTTTCTACAAGTCATCTTATTTTTGATAGTCATTTCCCCTATTACTGCCAATAGATATATTTTCATGTACTATTTTAATCTCCTTATCATTTCTTTTCCATATTTTTAGTTATTTTCTTACTGGTACCCTGGGAACTACAATTAACGTCTCATAAAAATCTAGTTTAAGTAATATCAACTTAATTTCAATAGTTTCTGTATAGGTCTGTACCCTGCCCCCTTCTTTGTGTCATTATTTTTTTTTAAAGATTTTTATTGATTTATTTGACAGAGAGAGATCACAAGCAGGCAGAGAGAGAGAGGAGAAAGCAGGCTCCCTGCTGAGCAGTGAGCCCGATGCGGGACTCGATCCCAGGATCCTGAGATCATGACCTGAGCCGAAGGCAGCGGCTTAACCCACTGAGCCACCCAGGCGCCCTCTTTGTGCCATTATTGTCATACAAATTACATCCTAACACACGGGATACCACCAACACAGATTTATAATTATTGATTTATGTACTTATTTTTTTAAAGATTTTATTTATTTATTTGACAGACAGAGATCACAAGTAGGCAGAGAAGCAGACAGAGAGAGAGGGGGAAGCAGACTCCCCACTGAGCAGAGAGCCCAAAGCGGGGCTCTATCCCAGGACCCAGAGATTATGGCAAAGGCAGAGGCTTAACCCACTGAGCCACCAAGGCACCCCTATACTTATCTTTTAAATAAGAGAGGAGAAAAAGAGTCACAAACAAAATATACATTTATGATGTCTTTTATATTTACCTATGTAATTGCATTTACTGGAAATTTTGTATTTCTTTCTACGGCTTTGAGTTACTCTTTAAGTGTCCCCTGGTAACAGCCACAAAGATTAGGGCACCAGACAGGATTTGAGCTCTTTTCTGGATGACACCAATTATTATAATACCATAGGACCAGGAACACAAGCTCCCCTGCCTCCAGAGCCAGGCAGTCCACAGGTGTATCCTGGGCAGCGGCCACAAAGATCAGGGCACCACACACATGTTAAAGCCCCCTTCTGGGGATACTGTTGCTCTAAAGCACAGAAAAGGGAGAGCATAAAGATGGTGCCCACCAGTTTCTGTCCCTGAAGAATGTTCCAGCTGGCTCCAAGATGTATTAAATTAGATATTTGCCCTTCAGGCCAGAGCTTTATTATAAGCAGGTGAGCCACCTTCACTTTAAGTCTGGGTAGGTAAAACTGGCTGCCTTTGAGCTGAGTTCTGGGTTAGGTGAGTCCAGATGCACAGGACTATAAAAGCTATCTTGCTAATTGCTACAATCTATGAGTCTGGGGATAAGACTTTTTTACGTCTAGGGATAAGACTTTTTTTCCCAAAGCTAGATGTTTCGGGGGCTCATCTCTAAGATGCAAGCCCTAAAAGGTTAGGTACATGATAGGGATTCAAACCCTTTGCTCTTTGTGGAGAAACTCTGGGTTTTGAGCTTTCTCCTGGTTGTGGATCTCTGTGCTGGGGTTGGGTGTTTAGTGAGATGTGTTCCCACCACTCCCACCTATTTTGACATGGCTTTCTTCATATTTGCCTGATGTGCAGTCATCATTCACGCAGCCTTTAGGTTTTTTAAAGAGGAAATTTTTCCATATTTAGCTACAGATTCAGCGTGTCTGTGGGAGGGTCCTATGCTGCCATCTTAAATCTGGTTTTCATGTTTGGCACCCTCGTTTTTGTAGTTGGCACCCAGGGGATGCCTCTTAATTGCCCAGCTCTGACTGAGCATGGGGTCTTGTGTCCTGGGTCCCAAGGAACTGTGGCAACTGGAGAGATAGTTCTTAGCAGGTTGCCATTCCCAGGACATTTGCACAGAAAGCAGACTGAGGCACACTCCCCAGTCTTTCTGTGAAGGAGGCCTCTGTTTATCCAGAACTTTAAGGGTCAGGAGTCAGGTTTATCACACACATAGTGAACTACAAAGCTGCTCTCAATGAACACTGGCTGTGAACACAATCTTGGTGTTTTCCTATTGTCTTGCTCCAGCTCACTACTATCTCCCAGAAAAGAAATTATTCCCTCATTTGGAGCCCCAGTATTTGTGACTGCTGCCCAGGGGATACTACCGGATTGCCTAAGCAGTGAATTTACACCTATAGTCCCATAACACAATATATATTTGCATACTTTTAAAAGCTGCAGCCCGAGGGCCTGGCCTCCAAATAGCCTGAATCTACATGCTGAGATGTTCCTCTTAGGGAAACTGACAAGTGTTGGCATATCATCAATTACTAGGAGCTTTTAAAAATATTATAGGCTGATTGATTGAATTAGCACAAAGTTTTGAGAGATGACAAAGAGTTGGGTCAGGGTTGAATGACAAAGTTAGGCTTAGACAAAGTTACACAAGTCCACTCCTTGACTGGGACAGATGGTTGTTTCATCTACTGTTAGAAATCAACAGAGATGGGGTGCCTGGGTGGTTCAGTGGGTTAACACTCTGCCTTTGGCTCAGGTCCCGATCTCATGGTCTGGGGATCAAGTCCCGCATACGGCTCTCTGCTCAGCAGGGAGCCTGCTTCTTCCCCATCTCTCTCTCTGCCTGCCTCTCTGCCTACTTGTGATCTCTCTCTGTCAAATAGGTAAATCAAATTAAAAAAAAAAAAAGGAAATCAACAGAGGGTTAAGCAAAATGAAGAAACAGGTGAATATGTTCAAAATAAAAGAAAAATAAAATCTAGAGAAAAAGAAAACTTAAAGAAATAGAGATAAGTAATTTGCCTCATAAAGAGTTCAAAGTAATAGTCATAACAATGCTTGCCAGACTGGGGAGTGGAGTGGATGAACACAGTGACAATTTCAACAAAGAGGTGGAAAATATAAGAAAGTACAAAACAGAAATCATAGAGCTGAATGATACAATTATTAAACTGAAAAATACACTAGAAGGATTAAATACTAGAATAGATGAAGCAGAAGAAAAGATGGGTCAACTCAAAAAGAAGGCAGTGGAACTCACGCAATCAGAGCAGCTAAAAGAAAAATTTTTTAAAAAAGGTGAAGATAAGGGGTGCCTGGGTGGCTCAGTGGGTTAAAGCCTCTGCCTTCAGCTCAGGTCATGATCCCAGGATCCTGGGATCGAGCCCCACATCGGGCTCTCTGCTCCACAGGGAGCCTGCTTCCTCCTCTCTCTCTCTGCCTGCTTCTCTGCCTACCTGTGATCTCTCTCTGTCAAATAAATGAACAAAATCTTTAAAAAAAAGTGAAGATAACTTAAGGGGCTTATAGGACAACATCAAACAGTCCATAATTTGCATTACAGAGGTCCTAGAAAGAGAAGAGAGAAAGGGGAAGAAATCTTGTTTGAAGAAGTAATGGCTGAAAACTTCCCTAACCTGGGAAAGGAAATAAACATCCAGATCCAGAAGCCCAGAAAATTCTAAATAAGATGAACCCAAAGAGACCCATACCAAGACACATTATAATTAAAATATCAAAATTTAAAGATAGAGAATGAATCTTAAAGCCAACAAGAGAAAACTTGTTACATACAAGGGAACACCTACAAGAGTATAGGCAGGTTTTCCAGCAGAGATTTTGCAGGCTAAAAGAGAGTGGCACAATATATTCAAAATGCTGGAAGAAAAAAAACCCCACAAACTTCCAACCAAGAATATTCTACCTGGAAAAGTTATCATTCAGAACTGAAGCAGAGAGAGAGTTTTTCAGATGAGCAAAAGTTAAAGGAGTTCATTACCACTAAATTGGAATTATAAGAAATGTTAAAGAAACTTTAAGCTGAAAAGAAAGTGCACTACTTAGGGGCACCTGGGTGGCTCATTCATTAAGCATCTGCCTTCAGCTCAGGTCATGATTTCAGGGTCCTGGGATGGAGCCCTGCATTGGGTTCCCTGCTCTGCAGGAAGCCTGCTTCTCCCTCTCCCACTCCCCCTGCTTGTGTTCCCTCTCTCGCTGTCTCTTTCTGTCAAATAAATAAATAAACTCTTAAAAAAAAAAAAAAAGGAAAGGGCACTAATTAGTAATAAGAAAACATGAAAAAATAAATCTCACTGGAAAGTTTTATATATAATAAAGGTAGTGGATTAATTACCACTTATAAACCTAGTATGAAGTTTAAAAGATAAAAGCAGTAAAAAATAACTATGATTGCAATAATTGAGGCACACAAGATAAAAAGACATAAAATGGAACACCAACAGATGTTGAAAACAAAAACAGAAAACCACAACAACAACAACAAAAAATAGAACCAGAAAACATTGGAGGATAGGGAGACTACAAAATGCAGAGCTTTAGAATAAGATCCAACTTAAGCTTTTTTCAATTTAAAATAGACTGTTTCAAGTTGTTATATGGAAGCCTCATTGTAACCACAAAGCAAAAACCTATAGTAAATACACAAAAGATAAAGAGAAAGGAAAATAAGTATACCACTAAAGAAAGTCATCAAACCACAAAAGAAAAACAAAAGAGCAAAGGAAGAAGAGAGGAATAGAGAGGAACTACAAAAGAAGACAATGAGCAATTAGCAAAGCGTCAATAAGTACACACTTATCAGTAATTAATTTAAGTGTAAATGAACTAAATTCTCCAATCATAAGTCACAGAGTGGCTGAGTGGATAAAAACAGAACAAAAACAAAAAAACAAGACCCATCTATATACTGCCTACAAGAAATCACTTTAGATTAAGGATGTATACAGAGTGAAAGTGAAGGGATGGCAAAACTTACTGCATGTCAGTGGAAGCCAAAAGAAAGCTGGGGTAGATCTACTTATATCAGATAAAATACACTTTAAAGCAAAAACTGTAATAAGAGATAAAGATGGATGTTATCTATGATAAAAGCAACAACCCAACAGGAGGCATTTGTAAATATTTATGCATCCAACATAGAAGCACCTAAAGACCTAAAGGGAGAAATAGACAGCAACACAAAAATAGTAAGGAATTTTAATACCCCATTTACATCAATGGATAGATCATCCAGACAGAAAATCAGTAAGAATACATCAGCCTTACATGACACATTATACTAGATTAATTTAACAGATTATATATATGTATATATATATATAAAACATTCTATCCAAAAGCATCATAGTACACATTCTTCTCAAGTGCATGTAGAACCTTTCTAAGATAGATTATATGTTAGGCCATAAAATAAGTCTTAATAAATTTAAGAGGACAGAAATCATATAAAGTATCTTTTCAAACCACAACAGTATGAAACTAGAAATTAATGACATGAAGAAAACTGAAAAATTCACAAATGTGTAGAAATTAAGCAACATGCCACTGAAAAATGAATGGGTCAAAGAAGAAATAAAAAGATAAAAAATATCTTGAGACAAAAGAAAATGGAAATATAACACAAAAATTTGTGAGATGCAGCAAAAACAGTTCTAGGAGAGAAGTTCATAGTATAAATGTCTATCTCAAGAAATAAGAAAAGTCTAATAAACAACTGAAATTTACACCTTAAGGAACCAGAAAGAGAAGAACCATGGACACTCAAAGTTAGTAGAAGAAAGGAAATAACAAAGATAAGAGCAGAAATAAATGAAATAAAGATTTAAAGAAGACCAGTGAAACTCAAATCTTGTTCTCTCAAAAGATAAATAAAATTGGCAACACTTTAGCCAGACACATAAGGAGAAAAAGGAGAGATAACTCAAATAAATAATACCAGATATAAGAGAGGAGATGTTACAACTGATTCCACAGAAATACAGAGAATCGTGAGACTACTATGAATAATATACACATACAAATTGGACAATTTAGAAGAAATGGCTACATTTCTGGAAGCATATAACCTACCAAGACCAATCATGATGAAATAGAAAATTTGAAGAGTAAGTTATTAGTAAGGAGATTGAACCAGTAATCAAAAGCCTTCTATGAAACAAAACTCCAGGAACAGATGGTTTCACTAATGAATTCTACCATACATTGAAAAAAAAATTAATACCAATCCCTCTCATACTCTTCCTAAAAATAGGAGGGAACTCTTCCAAACTCATGTTAGCATTACCCTGATACCAAAACCAGACAAGGATGCCACAGAAAAAGTACATTTCAGGTCAATAACCCTGATGAACAAGATATAAAAATCATCAATAAATACTAACAAACTGAATTCAATAATGCATCAAAATGATCATACACTGATCAAGTAGGATTTATTCCAGGCATGCAGAGATGGTTCAACATCTGCAAATCAGAGAATGTGATACACTATACTATAAAAAGTAAGAATAAAAATCATCTTGATAGATGCAGGAAAAAGCATTTGACAACATTCAACATCTGTTAATGATGGAAACTCCCAACATATAAAAACTCTCAACAAAGTGGGTATAAAGACCCACAGCTAGCATCAACTCCACAGTGAAAAGTTGAAAGCCTTTCTTCTAAGATCAGGGCAATGAGAAAGATGGCCACTCTCACCACTTCTATTCAACACAATATTGGAAGTCCTAGCTAGAGCAATTAGATAGGAAAAAGAAATAAAAGGCATCCAAACTGTAAATAAAGACGTAAAACTGTCACTATTTGCAGACGACCTATTACATATACCCAAAACCCCAAAGACTCCAGCAAAAAAACTGAGAACCAATAACTGAAATAAGTAAGTTGCAGGAAAATACAAAATCAATACACAAAAATCTCTTGTGTTTCTATACACTGATATGAACTCTCAGAAAGACAGTAAAGAAAACAATACCATTTACAACTGTATCAAAAAGAATAAAATGACCAGGAATAAATTTAACGAAGGATGGGAAAACCTATATATTGAAAACTACAAGATGATAGTGAAAGAAATTGAAGACACAAAAATGGAAAGATATATCGTGCTCATGGACTGGAAGAATCAATATTGTTATAATAACCAAAATGTCCAAAGCAATCTGCAGATTTAATGAAATTACTATTAAAATAATGACATTTAAAAATTTTTTTAAAAATATTTTATTTATTTATTTGACAGAGAGAGAGAGATCACAAGTAGGCAGAGAGGCAGGCAGAGAGGGAAAGAGGAAGGAGGCTCCCTCCTGAGCAGAGAGTCCGATGCAGGGCTCAATCCCAGGACCCTGAGATCATAAACTGAGCTGAAGGCAGAGGCTTTAACCCACTGAGCCACCCAGGTGCCCCAAAATAATGATGACATTTTTTGAAGGAAATAGAACAAATAATCTTAAAACTTGTATGGAAAGACAGAAACCCACATTGCCAAAGCAATCTTGAGAATAGAACAAAGCTGGAGGAATCATGCTCCCAGATTTCAAACTACTTTACAGAGTTACAGTAATCAAAATAGTATGATATTGGCACAAAAGCAGACATACAGATCACTACAACAGAATAGATGCTCAGAAATAAACCCATGACATATGGTCAATTAATTTATGACATAAGAGCAGAATGTACAATGGGAAAAAGATAGTCTCTTCAATAAGTGTTGTTGAGGAAACTGGACAGTCACATGCAAAAGAATAAAACTGAACTCAACTACTTTACACCACATACAAAAATTAACTCAAAACAAAGACTTGAAATTAAGACCTTAAACTATAGAATTCCTAGAAGAAAACATAGGTATTAAGTTCCTTGACATAGGTATTGGTGATGATATTTTGAATCTGACATTAAAAAAAAAGGCAACAAAAGCAAAAACAAACTATTAGAACTACATCATATGAAAAAGCTTTTGTACAGCAAAGGAAATCATCAACAAAATGAAAAAACAACTTCTTAATTGGGAGAAAGTAGTTGAAAATCATTTCTGATAGGGGGTTAATATCCAAAATGTATAAAGAACTCATAAATAATTAATAACAAAAACAAAAACAAAAACAAAACAACAAAAACAAAAAATGGGCAGAAGATATGAATAGACATGAGTGGATAAAGATAACTTCACATAGACACAGGCACATGCATACACCCCCTGGAATATTATTCAGCCATAAAAAATGAAATCTTGCCTCCTACAACATGGATCTAGAAAGTAGAATGCTAAGCCAAATAAACCAGTTAGAGAAAAACAAATACTATACGATTTCATTCATATGTGAAATTTAAAAAACAAAACAGTGAACAAAGGGGGAAAAAGGGACAAACCAAAAAATAGATTCTTAACTAAAGAGAACAAACATATGGTTACCAGAGGGGTGGAGGGGGTGGGTGCACAAGGTGACAGGGATTAAGAGGACACTTATCTTTTTTTTTTTAAGGATTTTAATTATTTATTAGAGAGAGAATGAGAGAGAGAGAGAGCACGCATGAGATGGGGGAGGGTCAGAGGGAGAAGCAGACTCCCTACCAAGCAGGGAGCCTGATGAGGGACTCCATCCCTGGACTCCAGGATCATGATGATAAGCTGAAGGCAGTTGCTTAAACAACTGAGCCACCCAGGCTCCCAGGAGGATGCTTATCTTGATGAGCACTGAGTCATATATGGAAGTTTTGGACCACTATATTGTACACCTGAGAAATCTAACACTGTATATTAACTACACTGGAACTAAAATTTTTAACAATGGGTAGAAGATACAAATAAAAATTTGGCCAAAAAGGACATACAGATTGCCAACAGGTACATGAAAAATGCTGAGCATCATTAATCATCAGAGAAATGCAAATGAAAACCACAATGAAATGTCACCTCAACTAGTAAGAATGGCAAGAATCAAAAAAACAAGATAGAATAAGTGTTGGTGGAGAAAAAGGAACCCTCATGCACTGTTGGTGACAAAGTAAATTGGTGGAACTAGGGAAAACAGTATAGAGATACCTCAAAAAATTAAAAATAGAACTACAATATAATCCAGCAATTCCATTTCTGGGTATTTATCTGAAGAAAACAAAAATACCAACTTAAAAAAAAAAAAGAACAACAACAAAAAACCAAAAATGCATCTCCATGATCACTGTGGCATTATTTACAATAGTCAAAATATGGAAACAACTGATCATCAAGGGATGAATAGATAAATAAGTTGTGATATATATAGACAGTGGAATATAGACAGCCATAAAAAATAATGAAATCCTGCTATTTGCAACAACATAGGTGGAACTTGAGGGCATTATGCTAAGTGAAATAAGTCGGATAAAGAAAGTCAAATACAGGTGACTGGGTGGCTCAGTCAGTTAAGCCATTGCTTATGGCTCAGGTCATGACCTCACGGTCCTGGGATAGAGTTCTGAATTGGACTCCCTGATCAGTGGAAAGTCTGCTTCTCCCTTTCCCTGCTGCTCCCCCTGCTTATAATCTCACTCTGTTTCTCTGGGTCAAATAAATAAATAAAATCTTAAAAAAAAAAAAGAAGAAAGTAAGTAAAATACTATATAATCTTTCATGTGGATTCTAAAAAAATAAACAAAAATATCTCAGCAAGTTCAGAGATACAGAGAACAGATCGTGGTTTCCAGAAATGGGACAGGTGATGGAAAAAAATGGGTAAAGAGGATCCACAGGTAAAAGAAAAACTAAAATTAAAAACAATAACAATTTTTTAAAAAACCCAAGTAGCCAAAACTGTTAACATCAAATCCATGAACAAAAAGTCCTTAATTTTATTTTATATTCTTTTCTAACAAGTTTTATTAGCTGGTTTCCTAACCCATAGTAAATATGTATCTAGTAATCTTATTGAGGATCCTTTGTGTCTGCTGAGTCACTTCTATTTTTTTAATATGATTTTAAGATTCCCTGCTCTTATGATGTGTCAAGGTGTGAATCTCTGAGTTTATCCTACTTGTAGTTGTTAATTTCTTGGATGTCTGGATTAATATTTTTCATCAAATTTGGAAAATTTTTTTCCATTTTTTCTTCCAATATTCTTTCTAGCATTTTCTCACCTCTCCTTTTAGGACTCCCATTACATGTATCTTGGTAAACTTTACAATGTCCCATAGGTCTCTAAAGATCTGCTCATGTCTCTTCATTCTCTTTTCTTTCTGTTCCTTAATTGATTTATCTTCATGTTTATTGATTTTTGGGGGAGGGGGTGCTGCTCAACTATGCTGATAAGTCCTTCTAGTGAATTTTCATTTTAGTTATTGTACTTTTCAACATTGGGATTTTTATTTGGTCCCTTCTTATACTTTAAATTTTTTATTGATATTCTCTATTTGGTAAGACATTCTTATACTTTTCTTTGGTTCTTTAGACATGATTTCCTTTAGTTCTTTGAACATATTTAAAATAGCTGATAGAAATCTTTCTCTAGTACTTCCAACATCTGGGCTTCCTCAGGTAGTTTCTACTTTTTTTCTCCTGGGTATAGGCCAAAATTTGCTTTTTCTCTGCATGTCTGGTATGTTTTTGTTGAAAACCATTCATTTTAAATAATATAATGTTGCAACTCTGGAAATCACTCTGTCCCCTCCCCAAGACTTATTGTTGCTAATTGTTTTTGTTGATTAATGACTTTAATAAATGAATTCTGTAAAGTCTCTATTTTTTGCATGTGTGGTCACTGATGTCTCTACTCAGTTTAGTCATCACTACTAATAGACAGAGATTTCCCTAAACATCTGGAGTCAATAAATCTCTCAATAGAAGAGTATTGGCCAGGGCTCTGAATCCATGTGAAGATGCACCTTCCACACTAAACCAGGCAGTTTAGACCCTGTCTTAATCCTCACTTCTTGCTTGCACAAAGCCAAAAGGTCAGCCAGAAGTGGGAATTTAGGGGTTTCTCAGGTCTTTTTGTTTTCAGCATGTGCATGACCTTGCAATGCACATGGTTTTCTAGGTTCCCAGGAATATAATAGAGATTTTTAAAACCATAATGAACATCTTATTCATCAGCTTTTCCTTTTAAGCTTTTTAGTTAGCCTACTGAAACATCCTGTTATTCATCACCTCAGGCAGCTGTCATTAAAACATTTGCCAGTAAACATTTTTGACAAACAATTCCACAGAGAGTCTTTTAGCACTAGGTGAGCTTTAGTCAGGTGAAATAAAGATAAGACTTAGGGTGTCATCTAACCGAGGAACCACAAGAGAGGTCAAACAATTACAATTCTTTCAGAATGAGGCCTTGAAAGAGCTCCAGCTCTGTTCTGCTCCCTCTGGTACCAGAAAGCGGGGTTGCTTTTTTTTTCAAGGCTGCCACTGGGCTGGGACATAAGGGATTATAATAGGACAAGTTAAAATGCCACAAAACTTGTCATTCCTATTGAGATTCAGCCCTTTCTCTTTTTTTTTTTTTTTTTTTTTTTTTTTTAGTTTTTTTTTTTTTTCCCAATTTATTTATTTTCAGAAAAACAGTATTCATTATTTTTTCACCACACCCAGTGCTCCATGCAAGCTGTGCCCTCTATAATACCCACCACCTGGTACCCCAACCTCCCACCCCCCCGCCACTTCAAACCCCTCAGACTGTTTTTCAGAGTCCATAGTCTCTCATGGTTCACCTCCCCTTCCAATTTACCCAAATTCCCTACTACTCTCTAACGCCCCTTGTCCTCCATGCTATTGGTTATGCTCCACAAATGAGTGAAACCATATGATAATTGACTCTCTCTGCTTGACTGATTTCACTCAGCATAATCTCTTCCAGTCCCGTCCATGTTGCTACAAAAGTTGGATATTCGTCCTTTCTGATGGAGGCATAATACTCCATAGTGTATATGGACCACATCTTCAGCCCTTTCTCTTGAGTAAATTCTCCTTGGGTTGCTGTTTTCTAGTTCTGAAAAAAAGTCAACTCTGACAATTTTTGCCATCTTTTTCATTGTTTTTATGGAGAGGCACAGTTTTGGAACTCCTTTGTCATTTTCTAGCCCTGAATGTTTAACAGCAGATGTTATCATTGACCTTTATTGGCAATAAATAAATAAATAAAGTCTTAGTATGGCAGGATTTCCTAGTATGGTTAACAGAGTAAGCTATTTCATGTTTCCTCTACTAACTTATGAATTCATTTAAAAGTATTTGACCAAAGAATGGCATTAATGGAAGTAATACTAACTTTTTTTTTTTTTTTTTATTTAACAGACAGAGATCACAAGTAAGCTATTGGTCAATATTTCAACATATTTTTTTAAATAATTTTTAAAAAAGATTATATTTATTTGAGAGACAGAGATCACAAGTTGGCAGAGAGGCAGGCAGAGAGAGAGGAGAAAGCAGGCGCCCCGCTGAGCGGAGAGTCCGATGCGGGGCTCAATCCCAGGACCCTGGGATCATGATCTGAGCCAAAGGCAGAGGCCTTAACCCACTGAGCCACCCGGGAACCCCATTTCAACATATTTTTAAGGCCACTCACTAGTAATAGTCAAACTGTGTGGTCACTATAAAGAAGAGTGTTAATCTTCTTCTAAAATATGTGATGGGGATATACCTCACTTTATAACAAAAGTTCTGTCATTATTTATACATTTTACAAAGGGGAGGAGGAACTACATATCCAGTCTTTGCTTAACTTTTAAATTCTTTCCTTTCCAGCTTTATTGAGAAATAATTGACATTTAATATTGTGTAATTTTAGGGGCGCCTGGGTGGCTCAGTGGGTTAAGCCACTGCCTTCGGCTCAGGTCTTGATCTCAGGGTCCTGGGATCGAGTCCCGCATCGGGCTCCCTGCTCGGCAGGGAGCCTGCTTCCTCCTCTCTCTCTCTGCCTGCCTCTCTGCCTATTTGTGATCTCTCTCTGTCAAATAAATAAATAAAAAATATTAAAAAAAATATTGTGTAATTTTAAGGTATACAATGTAGTGATTTAATATACTTGTATATTGCAAAATAATTACACCATAATGTTAGTTACATTTAAAAAAATTTTTAAATTAAATTCCAGTTAGTTAGCATAGTGTAATATTAGTTTTGGGTGTACAAGCATGACATACTTATATAACACTTGGTTCTCATCAAAACAAGTACACTCCTTAATCCCCACCACCTATTTAAGCCATCCCCCCATCCACTTCCCTAACAGACTCTACATTTAAGATTCTGTTTCTTAGTTTGCTTCTTTCTCTTCTTTTCCTCTTTGTTTCTTAAATTCCACATATGAGTGAAATCCATATGGTATTTGTTTTTCTGACTTATTTTGCTTAGTGAATAGACTCTGGTTCTATCCACATTGTTGCAAATGGCAAGATCTCATTCTTTATGATGGCTGAGTAATATTCCATTGTGTATATATCACATCTTCTTTATCCGTTCATCAGTTGATGGACTTTGGGCTGTTGCCATAATTTGTCTATTATAGGTGATGCTGCTATAAACATTGGGGAGCATGTATTCCTTTGAATTAGTATTTTTGTACTCTTTGGGTACCTAGTAGTATAATTGCTGGATTGTTGCTACTTTATAATTCTAAAAGGATGTTTAGACACCATCTGCTAATGAGAATGGCTATAGTAGGAGAAAGTCTTAGGTTTAAATTTTAGAATTGCAGGTCAGCCTGAGATGATCAATAATGATTTTTTTTTTCATTTTTTCTTTCAATTTATTTATTTTCAGAAAAACATTATTCATTATTTTTTCACCACACCCAGTGCTCCATGCAAGCCGTGCCCTCTATAATACCCACCACCTGGTACCCCAACCTCCCACCCCACCCCCCCGGCCACTTCAAACCCCTCAGATTGTTTTTCAGAGTCCATAGTCTCTCATGGATCAATAATGATTTAATTCACGCTACCTAAACTTTCAAAAGACTTAGGTATAAACTAGAATGTGATTTTACTAATCATAAAAGACATTCTGCAACAGAAACTGTATGTAGATTGTAATAGTCTTTGTCATTGTGCATTATCTTCCGAAAGGCAAATCCAGGCAAGAAATCAAAAGGAAATTAAAAGGAAAAACTGTTAGAGAAGTATGGAGTTAATGCAAGCAGACATATAGTTAGATAACCTCAATAACTATCTTCAACCAATTACCCTGATGCGTAAACAGCCTAGTAAAGGAAAACACCTGACATAATCTGAAAGACAATACTCCTTGCCCCAGGATAATAGTAGAGATTTTGTGACAAAGTCTTATTCTTGGATCATTGCTAACCTAAGGGCCTCTGATAACACAAACACACAAAACTTGATTCAGTTTAGATTTTTTATTTCCTCTTTTCTGAGTTACAATACAGGCTTATCATTTCTGAGACTATACACTGGTAGGTTTTGTTTGTTTGAGCTTGGGTGTTGTTAAAGCCTCTTAGCCAAGGAAATCTATTACAATATATAGTTTTAATGTTTCCTTTATACTTTTCACTACCTGATCTTGTTTTATTTACTTGTAAATTATCATCTCAGTGTCTCATCTCCATCTAACAGAGACTTTCTCCTGAGAACAAACTCCTAAAACATAAGGACTTTGTATTATTCGTTATTATATGTTCATTGCTTTTATGAGTCTGAACAATTGAAAACAATCAATGAATATCTGTTGAATTAATTTTGTTTTTTAAAAATTTTATTTGTTAATTATTGTTTTAGGTCAGATTATTTCATGAGATAATTTTTTCCTAATTTCATTAAAGAAATGAAATCTTAGCATTAATTTTGGAGATTCATTATTATTGTCTCCATATTGATCATTTCTAGACATTAGAATTTGAATGATTGAAAAGCCATTTCTATCCGTGTCCATTCTTACAGTGGCATAGTACAGTCGTTAAAGAAGTAGGGGCAGAGGTTGGTCAAAGAATAAAAACTTTTAGTTATGAAATGATAACTTCTGGGGATCTCATGTGTAGGTTAATGACTATAGTTAATAATACTGTATCGTATACTGAAATTTGTTAAGAAAATAGATCTTAAATGTGCTCACCACACCAAAAAAGTCAAAAAAGGTAACTACATGAAGTGATGACTGTGTTAATTAGCTTGTGGCAATCATTTCACAATGTATATATACATATATATCAAAACATCACATTGAACAACTGACTTATATATAATTTTGTCAATTATACCACAGTAAAGTGGAAAAAAATAAAATACATACTTATAGGCATAAATAATTTTATTTCACTTTGCAGATCCTGCAGCTTTTATAAACTGAAGATTTGTGGTAACCCTGGGTTGAACAAGACTATAAGCACCATTTTTCCAAAATAATTTCTTCACTTTGTGTCTCTGTGCCACATTTTGGTAATTCTTGCAATATTTCAAATTGTTATTAGTATATTTGTTATGGTGATCTGTGGTCAGTGACCTTTGCTGTTACAATTGTCATTGTTTTGGGGCACCAGCGCCAAGTACAGTGCCCATACAAGATGTTGAACTTATTGGTAAATGTTGTGTATGCTCTCACTGTTCTACTGACCTACTGTTTGCCTATCTCTCTTCTTCTCCTTGGGCCTCCCTAATCCCTGAGACACAACGATACTGAAATTAGGCAAATTAATAACCCTAAAATGGCCTCTAAGTGTTCAGGTGAAAGGAAGTGTCACATCTTTCATTTTATTTTATTTTATTTTTTTTAAAGATTTTATTTATTTATTTGACAGAGAGAGATCACAAGCAGGCAGAGAGGCAGGCAGAGAGAGAGGAGGAAGCAGGCTCCCCGCCAAGCAGAAAGCCCGATGTGGGGCTCGATCCCAGGACCCTGAGATCATGACCTGAGCCGAAGGCAGCGGCTTAACCCACTGAGCCATCCAGGTGCCCACATCTTTCATTTTAAATCAAAGGACAGAAATGATTAAGTATAGTGAGGAAGACATGTCAAAAGCTGATACAGACCAAAAGCTAGGACTCTTGCACCAAACAGTTAGCTAAGTTGTGAATGCAAAGAATAATTTTTTTTAAGATTTTATATTTTTATTTGACAGAGTGAGAGATCACAAGTAGGCAAAGAGGCAGGCAGAGAGAGAAGGGGAAGCAGCCTCCCCCTGAGCAGAGAGCCCGATGTGGGGCTCAATACCAGGACCCTGAGATCATGACGCGAGCCAAAGGTAGAGGCTTAACCCACTGAGCCACTCAGGCACCCCAAGAATAATTTCTTGAAGGAAATTTAAAGTTCTACTCTAGTGAACACATGAATGATAAGAAAGGGAAAAAGTCTTATTGCTGATATGAAGAAAGTTGATTCCAACACTCATAGATGATTTTGGGGGGCTTAAAACTTCAGTGGGTTTAAAACTACAGATGTGGTAAAAAGAGCAAGAAAACTAGAATTAGAAGTAGAGTCTTAAGTCGTGACTAAATTTCTGCAATCTCATGATAAAACTTTACCAAATGAGAGTTGCTTCATAGGGATGAGCAGAGAAAGTAGTTTCTTGAGAAGGAATCTACTCCTGGTGAAGACGCTATGAAGATTGTTGAAATAATAACATAACATTTAGAATACTGCATCATCTTAGTTGATAAAGGAGTGGCAGGGTATGAAAAGACTGACTCAAATTTTGAAAAAAGTTCTACTGTAGCTAAATGCTATCAAGCAGCATTGCATGCTACATGGAAATTGTGAAAGGAAGTCACTTGATGGGACAAACTTCATTTAAGAAGTTGCCACAGCCACCCAAGCCTTCAGCAACCACTGCCCTGATCAGTCAGCAGCCATCAATGTGGAGGCGAGACCCTTCACCAGCAAAAAGCTCCCTGTGAGCTCAGATGATAGCATTTTCTAGTAGCAAAGTATTTTTAAATTAAGGTATGCACATTACTTTTTTAAACATATGCTATGGCATAGTTAATAGACTACAGTGTAGTGTAAACATAAGTTTTATATGCATTGGCAAACCAAAAAATTTATGTGGCTCACTTCATTGTGATACTCAATTTATTGCGGTGGTCTGGAATTGAACTGTCCATATCTCTGAGGTATGCTGTGTTTTAAAAGTGAATAAAAAGGACTACAGATCCCTGAGATGTATGGCCATTTTATACAGCTACAGGACCAAAAAGTGGATATGGCAATAATACTTTAAAATGTGCCTTATATTTCTCTTAATTATATATCAGAGAAGTAAGGCAAAACATTTAATTGTTCCTCTTACCTGCTTGATTATCATAGAACATATTGAGAAAAATTTAAAATTTTTAGTTGGCCAGCAAGCAAGCCAGTGGGTCAGAAATATGGGAAGAAAAACAGTTATTTTTTCTAGAAGAATTCAGTTTCTTGTGGTTATACAACCCAAGTCTTAGTTTTTTTTTTTTTTTTTTTGCTGGCTAACTGCTGGAAGGTAGCTCTCAGCCTAGAAGGCCATCCTGAGGGCTTAGCCATTGTGGCCTTCTTACAAATGGTAGCTTACTTCTTCAAGGCCCATGGGATAATCTCTCAGGCTTCCTATAAGAACTCACCTTATTAGGTCAGCCCTACCCAGCAGAGTCTCTATGTTGATACTTAAAGTCAGAAGATTAGGCACCTTAACAACATCTTCAAAATTCCTTCATTTTTGCCAGGTAACATAATCTAATGTTGACCATACCATCATGGAAGTAACATTAGGGCATGTTTGGTTAGTGGTGAATGATTACTTAAAACAGCACACTCCGAACATGATCCTATAAACAAATGACTATAATTGGATTGTATATAAACTTTAAATTTTATATCACTTTACATGTTACAAAGTGCATGCACATATGCTGCCTTATTTGATTTTCATGACTACCTGTCAGGGAAGCACAACAGATCTTAGCCTAATGATACCAGTGAGGAAAAAAAAAACAACCAAGGCTCAAAGCCATGAAGGGATTGCCCAAAGTGCTCCAGCAAATTAGCAGCAGAACTGGGCTTTGGCCTAGGGTCTTTTCACCCTATGGTCCAGTCGTCCTTGTTGCTAATTCTGTAGTTTCCAAACCATGTTTGGTGAGGTTCCAAGGAGAGGTCTGAGGGATTAATCAAGAACTGAGGGTGACACTAAAAAGCTAGGGCTTAGGGTTGATATCATGGCTCTACTTTTGCTTGTATATTTGTTGGGGGTCCTATACAAGCTTTAGTAGCCACTAAACTGCTCCATGCTGCCTGGTTAAAGGTAAAAAAAAATGTTTACAAAAACAAAATTTTAGTTTAAAAAATGGTTTAGACAGGTGTATACAAAAAAACCCAAAAAAATCCAAGTGTCTATTCCAGTAAAATTTTAAGAAGCTGTCACGTCTTGCAGCAACTGTTGAACCTTTCATAAAGAAAGACAGAAAAAAAAAAACTGTATTAAATAATTGGTTTGCAATGTAAACTTAGAAAAAAAAGATGAACCCTACCTCCTTCACTTTTTAAATAAATATAAAAAATAGTACCTTCTTAATGTCTGGTCTCTTGTTTTTCTTTTCATGCAAGCATTGACTAGCAACGTAGTACATAGCTTCAATGGAGGCGGGATCAGTGTCATTCATCTTTGTATCAACATAGTCTTCAATTGTCTTTTCTTCATCTTCAATTTCTTCTTTAATATCTAGCTTTAAAACAAAATTGTTTGAAAAGATTTTATTTTATTTATTTGTCACAAAGAGAGAGAGACAGAGAGAGACAGAGAACAAGCAGAGGGAACAGCAGGCCGAGGCAGAAGGAGAAGCAGGCTCCCCGCTGAGTGAGGAGCCTGACACAGGATTCGATTCCAGGACCCTGGGATCATGACCTGACCTGACTTAACTGGCTGAGCCACCCAGGCATCCCAAAACAAATGTTAAAACTTCATCAGGAGTTTCAAATAAAAGTCAAAGAAATCAGAATGTAAATGGAATTCTTTATTCTACTTCTTAATAACATGTAGTCATTTTACTATCTATTTTTATAACCTTACTAAGAGTTAAAGATATACAGGAGAAACCCTATTTACTTATTTATTTATACATATATTCATACATAGATACATACACACACACCTTTTAGATACTATCAGCCATCTGCCTTCTAATTTTTGTATTTATGTTGCTGAGTTAAGGGCTCTCATATTCCCAATAGCAACATTTACTAGGGGCTCAGGGTGATTTGCTTCCCTTTTTAAATTTTTTATTTTTTATTTTTAGGGGGATTTGCTTCCTGATGTACTCCTGATAGAGCAATTCCAATTTCTGGACCCAGACTCCTCCTCCCTGCTGAGGCAAACTTCTCTATAGGTACTCAAATTATTGAATCGAAGTGAAAAAGACAGAAGGAAAAAGTGGACAGGGCCATGATAAAAAAGTAATATATAGGGAGAGAGGCAAGGACTATGTGGTGGGATGAAGATGAGGATAAGGATGATGTAGTTGGTTGAGCAGTGGCCCCGAAATCAATATGTCTAAGTCCTAATCCCAGAATCTATGAATATGACTTTACTTGGAGAAAAGGTCATTGCAGATATAATTAAGTTAAACATTTTGAGATAAAGTCATCTGAAATTACCCACATGGGCCCTAAATTCAATGACTAGCATCTGTCTAAGAGACAGAATGAGAAGAAAACAGACACAGAGAAGATAACATGACCAGAGAGGCAGAAATTGGAGTGAGGTGGCCTCAAGTCAAGGAATCCAACAGCCACTAGAGGCTGGAAGAGGCAAGAGTCTCCCCCAGACCCTGTAGAGGGAATATGGATGGACCTTGACAACACCTTGATTTAAGACTTCTTACTTCCAGAACTATGAAAGAATACATGTCAGTCCCTTTAAGTCTCAGTTTGTGTTAATTTTTTTACAGCAACCCTCGGAAACTAATATCATGAAAAAGACTATTGATATGAGGTCAATTATAAACTCTCCAGAAACTCTTCCAAATGTATTTTGAAAGCATTTGAGTGATGGCAGAATCTAGTGATAGAAAGCTTCTTTGAAGGACCATTCCCTTTTGGTTATACTTGTGATAACATCTTATTAGTTTATAGACCTACTGCTTTCACACGTTAAGAATAAGTGAAAGAGTATAGTCATCCCTGAGGTTTTATGATTTTTCACTATTATGTGGTCATGTGTAAAACTTATGACTGAGATGGATTCTGTGTTTTTCTGGATTTCATACTTACTCAAATCACAGGTTTGAAGCTTTTATAACATTTTAAAAGTGGGGTAAGTCTCAGGAAAAAGGATTTAGACCTTTAGACAGGTGGATTTGCTTAAAAATATAAAATATTACAAGGTAGAAAAAAACAGAGTTCTTTTTCTTTCCCTCTGTCCTCCTGTATTTTTTTTTTAAAGATTTTTTATTTATTTATTTGACAGAGAGAGATGACAAGCAGGCAGAGAGGCAGGCAGAGAGAGGGGAGAAAGCAGGCTCCCTGCTGAGCAGAGAGCCCAATGCGGGGCTCTATCCCAGGACCCTGGGATCATGACCTGAGCCAAAGGCAGCGGCTTAACCCACTGAGCCACCCAGGCACCCCAATGTCCTCCTGTATTTTTAATGCACACACTTTCTCTGTATAATCCAATCTACATCCAAAGCTTTATCTATGCCTGACACTAATGGCTCCAAAATTCTATCTACAACCCATGCTTCTGTCTTGATGCCCAACACCCAATGGGACAGATAATTTTATTTCTTGATGAGGACAAAGTATCACTGTGTACTACTATAAAAAATCCAGATATTGGGGTGCCCGGGTGGCTCAGTGGTTTAAGCCTCTGCCTTCAGTTCAGGTCATGATCTCAGGGTCCTGGGATTGAGCCCCACATTGGGCTCTCTGCTCAGTGGGGAGCCTGCTTCCCCCTCTCTCCTGCCTGCCTCTCTGCCTACTGTGATCTCTCTCTATCAAATAAATAAATAAAAATCTTAAAAAAAATCCAGATATTATGCACATAATAACTTTCACAATAATATTATGTTCTATAAATATACTTTGATGTGAAATGTTATATAACAAGTAATACTGCATTAATGCATATCCAGGGAACCACGGAAGGTTTTTTGTTGTGTTTTGTTTTAAGATCATTTATTTCCTTCTTTCAGAGAGCGAGACAGAAAGAGCATGAGCAGGGGGAGCAGTAGGCAGAGAGAGTGGGAGAAGCGGGAGCCCCTCTGATAAGAGAGCCCAATGTGTGGCTTGATCCCAGAAATCTGCAATCATGACCTGAGCCAAAGGCAGACACTTAACTGAGTGAGCCACCCAGGTGCCCCAATGGAAGGTTTTATAATGTATTTATTAGAAAGGGACACCAGTAACAATATTATAATATATAGATATCGTACTTATTGCTTTTCTTAAAGTAAAAAATGGCACCCATCCCTTAAGCAAAAATATCATACCCTTTGACTTTCTAATCCCCATTCTAGGGGAATAATCTGTTATACATATAGTATCTGAATTTGTCTCACTGGTTTGCCTCATTAGAATACATAAATTAGAATAAAGTCAACATAGTTATTATACTAGTTTTAAGAAAAACTTATCATGATAGTAAATGTTTTTTTAAAAAGATTTTATTTATTTATTTGATAGACAGAGATCACAAGTAGGCAGAGAGGCAGCAGAGAGAGAGAGGAGGAAGCAGGCTCTCTGCTGATCAGAGAGCCCAATGCGGGGCTCGATCCCAGGATGCTGGGATCATGACCTGAGCCGAAGGCAGAGGCCTTAACCTACTGAGCCACCCAGGTGCCCCTTCATGATAGTAAATATTTCTGAAATCTTTACATTATAAAAGGTTTCTGAAATTTTTTATTTTTATAAAAAGACCCTCCAGGTTCTTAAAATTTACTATATAGGAAAAAAAAAGGTAAGGCAATTTCCTTATGGTTTTAGCATTCAGTTCGTCTATTTATATAATTGCCAATGAGTGCCTAATAAAATACACAGGAAATTTTTTTCTATCATAACTTTATAAATAAAATCCCATTAGGGAAATGAATAGAAAATTCTACTAGCAATTCCATTCTGATACAAATCTGAATGGAAGCCATTTTGTTTTCCCTATCTGAGCTGAAAAAGCTGCTAGTAATCACCCTGAAAGTAAACAAAATAAAAATATACTGTAGAAGACCTAAAAAAGTCATATAGTTCTATTCCGATTTTACCCAGAACATAGAATATATGTGACTTTTCCAAGCTTCACAAATACTTCGTGGCAGAGCTGAGATTAGAAATATGTGATGCTCGGGGCGCCTGGGTGGCTCAGTGGGTTAAGCCGCTGCCTTCGGCTCAGGTCATGATCCCAGGGTCCTGGGATCGAGTCCCGCATCGGGCTCTCTGCTGAGCGGAGAGCCTGCTTTCCTCTCTCTCTCTCTCTCTCTGCCTACCTCTCTGCCTACTTGTGATCTCTCTCTGTCAAATAAATGAATAAAATCTTAAAAAAAAAAAAAAAGCTCTTGTTTCAAAAAAAAAAAAAGAAAGAAATATGTGATGCTCTTTCCATATGCCACTTTATAATTGTCAATGAAAAGATTGCCAATAGAAAAAGATATTGCTAGATGCCAAATTTACCCATACAAATTTAGATTATAAATGCAAAGAGAAAAGGGCTGGAAAAAATAATAAATCTTTCAGTTACCAATAACTGAGGTTCACGGTGTTCATCTACAGCTGGAAGTCCAGTTATTATTTCTAATAAAACCTATGAAGACAAAAAAAAGTCCATTACTATAACACTCAAGACAGCATTTGAAAAGAATATGGATCTTTTTTTGGTTTTTGTTTTAAATTAACTTTAAATTGAAGAATATGGATCTTTATTATGAAATCTGATTAATCATTTCCATACAATGCATTATGCCTTTTAGGCATTAAAGCAGGAAGGACCGGACACCTGGGTGGCTCAGTCCATTAAGTGTTCAACTCTTGGTTTCAGTTCTGATCATGATCTCGGTGTCCTGGGATGGAGGCCCGCACTGGGCTCCTTGCTCAGTGGGGAGTCTGCTTGAGAGCCTCTCTCTCTCCCTTTGCTCTCTCCCCCCATTCATTCTCTCTCTCTCAAATAAATAAAATATAAAAAAAAGAAAAGAAAAAGCAGAAAGGACATGAGTTGGTCTTTTCTCACAACCACTCCTTCACAGAAACCTTGGGTTCCACCAATCCCCACAAGCAGTACTTTTCTATTAGCAACTTATTAAATAATCAGCTCCATTTAATATGTGTTCTGGACATTCTTTCTCCTGTCTTGCAGGGGACTCTTCATAAAAATAATTTTCTCTGGGTTTTAGAATATATTATTTTCTAAATTTTAGGCATATCCTACAATTCTGTGCCTTACCTTCACAGTGCTGTGAAGTTAAATTTCCATATAGGAAACATATACGCAAAAATAAGATGAAGTAGAACTTGATTTCTCCAACCACTCACACTCACTCCATCTTAAAAGTTATTTGGAACAGACCAGTATATCAGAAAATGTCAAAGTGAATGTCTTTAAAAAAATATTCATTTAGGGATGCCTGGATGCTCAGTGGGTTAAAGACTCTGCCTTCGGCTTGGGTCATGATTCCAGGGTCCTGGGATCGAGCCCTGAAACAGGCCCTCTGCTCAGTGGAGAGCATGCTTCCTCCTCTCTCTTTGCCTGCCGCTCTGCCTACTTGTGATCTCTGTCTGTCAAATAAATAAATAAATCTTTAAAAAAATATTTCATTAAAAAAAACATGACATTAAAGGTGTGCTGTATGACATGGTTTGTTTTATGCACTTATTTTTTTTAAAGATTTTTATTTATTTGTCAGAGAGAAAGAGAGCATGTGCACAAGCAGGGGGAATGGCAAACAGAGAAACAGGCTCCCCAGTGAGCAGGGAGCCTGATACGGGACTCGATCCCAGGACCCCCATATTATGTGAGCCAAAGGCAGATGCTTAACCAAATGAGCCACCCAGGCATCTGTTTTATGCGCTAATTTTACATAAGCTTCATACTATTTCATGAGGATAGTGTAGTAAAAAAGTCATTTCTTGTAGTTACTTCAGAAATCCATTTTAAAAAGTTCCACAGAGGGGCGCCTGAGTGGCTCAGTGGGTTAAGCCTCTGCCTTCGGCTCAGGTCATGATTTCAGGGTCCTGGGATCAAGTCCCACATCAGGCTCTCTGCTCCGCAGGAAGCCCGCTTCCCCCTCCCTCTCTGCCTGCCTCTCTGCCTACCTGTGATCTCTGTCTGTCAAATAAATAAATAAAATCTTATAAAAAAAAAGTTCCACAGATTTGGAGAAGCTTTTATAACTTTATCATTTAACTAAGGGTTAAAGTAAACAACACATGCATTTATATAAGACTGCTAAGCAAGACAGGTATTCCAAAATATTCTATTTCAATTTCACAGTTATAGCCAAAATGATTATTTTTACTAAATACATATGTGAAACTCACCACACCAAAGCTATAGATGTCAGATTTGGGTGTTATTTCTCCTCGGAGAGCCTCAGGTGCCATATAAGCTGTTGTTCCCACAATTCTGCTAGTCATGACTGTCTGGGAAAACTTCTCAGAAGCCCGTGCAAGCCCAAAGTCAGATATTTTGGCTGTGAAGTCTTTATCTAGTAAGATATTTGCACTGAAAAGCAAGTCAAACAGTTCATATTTATATACCTACAGAACATATGTACATAGTTACAGACTATTCCATTTTATAATACATATCATAAAAACCTGAAATTCATACAAATAAATCTAGGTTTCAGATTAAAGAAAGAAAAGATCTTTTTATTTCCCTTTTTGTTTCTTGAGGAAAAATTTTAGGAGAATAAAAATGAAATAAAACTGTCCCCATCAGTGAGACATATTTTCATTATTTCAAAGTAATTTATCACAGGGAAAATTTCCCTCGGTCTCCTAAAGCACCATTCTTATTCCTTTCCTAATATTTCTCAACTCACTTAAAAATAACTTTCCAACCAAAGTGTCTCAATTATTAATTTCTTTATTCTTCTTTTTAATTTTTAATTTAATTTAATTTTATTTTATTTTAAAGATTTTATTTATTTATTTGACAGAGAGAGATTACAAGTAGGCAGAGAGGCAGGCAGAGAGAGAGAGGAGGAAGCAGGCTCCCTGCCGAGCAGAGAGCCCGATGCGGGACTCGATCCCAGGACCCTGAGATCATGACCTGAGCCGAAGGCAGCGGCTTAAACCACTGAGCCACCCAGGCGCCCCTAATTTTTAATTTTAATTCCAGTACAGTTAACACATTAGTTTCAGGTGTTATTCTTTTTTTTTTTGGTTCTATTTGAAATCTTCCAAAGAGGAAAGAACATGGTTAAAAGGTCTTCATTTATTCACTACAAGCATTCTCTCATACATGCATAGTTGCATTCAATAAAATTTTTATCAAGGAATCACTATGTATAATAGTATTTAAGCTCAGTCTTGCATGGAGGTAGGATTTTCAAATCTTGTCTATGAAAAAGGTACATAAATAATTTTTTAAAAATCCAATAAATACTCCATAATGGTGATATTAGGTACAAAACGCTGAGGGAACAACCACATGCCTGTAAGAACTGGAGAAAATTCTAAGGAGAAGGTGAACAGTGTGCTTAGTCTTGAAGAATTGTTACAAGGTGAGGGTTAAATGAGGGGAAAAAAGCCATTTCAGGCAAATAGAGCAACATGTGCAGAGTGATGAAAACATAAACACATATGATCAATTTCAAGAAACTGGTGCCAATGAGGGGTGCCTGGGTGGCTCAATGGGTTAAGCCTCTGCGTTTGACTCAGGTCATGATCTCAGGGTCCTGGGATTGAGCCCTGCATCGGGCTCTCTGCTTAGTGGAGAACCTGCTTCCCCCTCTCTCTCTGCCTGCTTGTGATCTCTCTCTGTGTCAAATAAAGAAATAAAATCTTAAAAAAAAGAAAGAAAGAAAGAAAGAAACTGGTGCCAACAAAACATGGAGAGAATATGAACTTGATCCTCTGAGAGCAGGATGCCAGCAGAAGTTTTCATAGTAAGGAATTCGTGCTATTAGAATTGATTTTTTTTAAAGATTTTTATTTATTCATTTGACAGACAGAGATCACAAGTAGGCAGAGAGATAGGCAGAGAGAGAGAGAGAGGAAATCAGGCTCCCCGATGAGCAGAGAGCCCGATGTGGGGCTTGATCCCAGGACCCTGGGATCATGACCTGAGCCGAAGGCAGAGGCTTTAACCCACTGAGCCACCCAGGTGCCCCTTGATTTTTTTTTTTTTTTAAGATTTTTATTTATTTATTTGAGAGAGTGTGAGAGAGAGAGCATGCACAAGCAGGGAAGGAGCAGAGGAAGAGAGAGAAGGAAGACTGCCCACTGAGTGAGAAGCTCAGCTTGGGGGTCAATCCTACAACCCTGGGATCATGGCCTGAGCTGAAGGCAGACGCTTAACCCACTGAGCTGCCCAGGTGCCCCTAGACTTGATTTTTAAAAACATAATCTGGTGGTATAGTAGTGAATAGTTGAGAAGTGGAACAGACTAGGTAAGCTTGTATTAAAGCAAATGAGAGATAGTGAGAGTCTGGATAAAGAAAGAACACTGGAAGAAAAAAAGGAACTGAGAATTTTGAGGCACATTCAATGAACTTTGTAATGAGTATGATGCAGGGAATGAGAAAGTCCTTAGCTTGGGAGACAGGAGGAATAGTGACTTCATTTGACCAGGAAGGGAACATGGGAAGAAGACTTCGGTTTGGAAGAGAAAATGAATTTGATTTCTGATATGTTAACTTAGAGGCTTCTGTGGGACACAGAGGCAAGGTGTTTTTGGTCTGGAGATACTAAGAATATAGGATTGGAGGCTGATGATACAGATTTGATGTCACCCACACATAGACAGCAGGTCAGCAAGAACACTTTGTGGGAACAGAAGAGACAGGAGGTGAGAACAGGAGGAAATCTGCCAATATGTAAGGGATGAGAGACTGTACTGTCCTCTCATCTATGGCTGATCCCTTTACTTGGACTCCTTCCTATGTTCTCAAGAACCTCACTCCATAAATTATTTCACTTCTCTCTTCTATTTTATCGTCTCCCTTTTCCCATAGGCATAAAAACACGCTTTAGTCTCTGCCATCTTAAAAAGTTTCCTGAATGACACAGTATTTCCAGCAATCACCCTTCACTATCTAAATACCATAAAAGGCTTGTCTACACTCACATTTCGGTTCTCTAGCTCCCACTCTCTCCTCAAATGCATCCTGAATTCTGCCCAGTTTCTGTGCGGAAGTAGTGCTCTGTAAAGATACTAATGCTCTTCAGAGCACTAACCAAATGGTGATTTTTCAGTCCTCACCCTGACCTCTAAAAAGCAACTGACATTTTTGACTAGTCTGTTTTGGGAAATATTATCTTTCCTCATATTCACAGATACCAGGTTTTCATCTGACCTTTCTGTGCCTACTTTCTTAGATTCCTTTTTTGAAATCATTCTCTTCTATTTGGCCATTAAGTCTTAAAGTTCCTTAGGACTAAATGTTGGGACTTTTCCTAATCTCTATCTCTCCTTAAGAGACTACAATCATATAATAGGTCTTCAGTTATCAACTGTATGTAATTCACAAATTTATATCTTTAGCTCAGACTTTTTCAGCTCCATATCTGTATATGACACTAACATTTCTACTTCTATAAATTTTATTTATTTATTTGACAGAGAGAGAGAGATCACAAGTAGGCAGGGAGGCAGGCAGAGAGAGGGGAAAGCAGGCCCACCGTTGAGTAGAGAGCCCGATGTGGGGCTCAATCCCAGGACCCCGAGATCACGACGCGAGCTGAAGGCAGAGGCTAACCCACTGAGCCACCCAGGTGCCCCTCCACTTCCATATCTTAAAAGAATCTTAAACACAACATGTACAAAATAGATTTCACTTTCTCAACCGTCAACCTAGTCCTCTTCCAGTGCTTTCTATGTAAGTGAATCATGCTACAATCATCCCAGAATGCAATTCAGGAAGCTAGAAATCCAGGAGTCATTCCTGACATGTCTCTCTTTCTGATCCTTCTGCGGCGAAGATATCAGCACATCCTCCCATCTTATTTTTTTTCAAGATTTTAAAAATTTATTTGAAAGAGAGTGAGAACTAAAGAGAGTGAGCTGAGCAAGTGAGAGAGGACATGAGTGGGGGGAGGGGCAGAAGGAGAGGAAGAAGCAGGCTCCCTGCTTGGGGCTTTATCCCAGGACCCAGGGATCATGACTTGAGCCGAAGGTAGATGCTTAACCGACTGAGACACCCAGCACCCAGTCCTGCCATCTTAATCTCTCAAATCTGTTCACTTCTTTTGATAATGAACTGCTTTTGATAATCTTTATCAAAACTGCTTTAATCATTATCAAAACTGTTTTTGATAATGAACTGGTAGTTCATTATCAAAAGAAGTGATTACCACAAGAAGCTATTACCACAACTTCTGTAATAGCTTCCTAACTAGCCCTTCCTACAAACTGTTCTCTACACTCAAGTCAAAGGGATCTTCTCCAAACTTAAACACGATGCCACATCTCTCCTTATAATTTTTCAGTGGCATCTGATTACATTTATAATAAAACTAAAGTCCTTACATTAGTCTATTAGATACTACAGGTTTAGTTTCAGGCTGACTTCTATAATTTTATTTTATGTCAATCATTCCTTTAATTTCTGCATTTCAGTTATACTGTATTCATTTCACTTCCAAAAATTTATCTATGCTTTCATGTTCCCTCTCAATACTGGTCTTAAAAATGCAGTCCCTTCTGTCTAGAATGCTTTTCTCCCTACCTTCTGTAGTTACCCTCAAATTGTGCCCACTTATTTCCTACTCATTCCTACTCATTGGATCTCTGCTAAAATAGTACTTCCTCAGAAAACTCTTGTTTATACTAATACTGTACATTAAACACTATATACTCCTTATTAATTTTCTATTATTAGTGATCATTTGATTGCTGTCAAACACTACAAGTGCTACTTTTGCTAACTATATTATCTACAGTGCCTAGCACATAGTAGGTGCTTAATTAATATTGACTATTTATGCAAGAAGAAAGAAAATTGAAATGCACCATGAAGGATGACAGTGATTCAGAAAACAGTGGTGATCCAGAAAATAATTTTGACAAGGCAAAAGTAGTCAAGAGAAACAAAATGCCATGCTCTTCAAAAAAAGATCATGTAGGATGAGTACTAAATATAGCTACATGGGTTTCGAATAAAGGAGATTATAGATGTTTTAATGAGAAGAGCTTTCAAGGAGTACTGTAAGTTAAGACATGCATATGAAATCTGAATAGAAAGAGTGAGAGCAAGTTATTCTACGAAGATGGTTTTCCAAAAACATTTTTTAGAGCAGCATTTACCTTTTAATGTCTCTATGAATATGATGGTTTTCATGTAAAAAACTGATGCCATTAGCTGCATCTTGAGCAATCTTGCATCTCATATGCCAAGGGAGTGGTGGGGTATCATCCTTATGAAGTAACCAACCATTACAAAAAAGGATAAAAAATCTATAGAAAATATATAACAGAACATTTTCCCAAGCAACTACTGAAAACGATATTATATCACCAAGAATTGGGGATTGTAATTTTTAAAAATTGCCCAAAAATAATCTTTAAGTAAGATCAAGTCAGAGTCAGCATTTCTTATTTGACAATAAAAATATATAGGAGCACCTCCAAAGATTTGTCTTGACTGGTAATTCTGTATTTAAGATTATCACCTTACAGAATAGCAATCCCAGCTGTTTATCTATCAACCATATAATTTTCAAAGAGCAGGAAAAATATTAAGATTAATGTGGTTTAAATAATTTTGTCACAAGGTGAATATAAGTATTCCAATACATAAACAGAAAGCCAAACAATCTGATGAACAAATATCTTACCAAGCAAGACAGCCTGTCTAGCAATGAGCCATTGGGCATATAAACATAGACTAAGCAGAGGTCATCTCCATCACTTGAGAAACCAAGCAGTTCTACTAAGTTCTCATGTTGACACCTACGACAAATAATTTGCCACTCAAAATTATTATGACACATACATATATTCAGCTGTTGGTTGGAGGTTATTCAATTTAGAGCTTTAACAGAAAAAAAAACACAAGAAAATAATGATATGCTATATATATTATGATACATATGTTTATAACATTTATTTGTTTATTGTAACCATTTACAATTTTCTGTAGTTCTTTGTCAATACTGATCAACATTAGAAGAAAATCCTTTTTCTATTTTATTTATTTAAGTAATCCCTACTCCCAGCATGAGGCTTGAACCCTGAGGTCAAGAATCAAATGCTCTTCTGAGAGCAACTGAGTCAGCCAGGAACCTACTGTTTCTCTTTTATAGTAAAAGCTCAATAATTTAGAGCTTTGAAACTTGTGATAGTTTGGTTAAGGATTGGCTTGATAATTACCTTTGTGTAGTACAATTTTCAATGATAGTTTTACAGGAAAGATTTCAAGAAGTCTGTTGAAACTGCTATGACAACCCTTTCAAGAATTTTCTAACATATCCAAAGCACTGATTTATAGACATCTGATCTCTAACTACATCTAATTTGTACATTGTTGATCTTCAATGATATCCTATTATTTATAACCTAATTTGAGTTTTATCTACTTGAAAGGAATAAAACTAAAGAGAGCTGAACTATAACAAAACCTTAGGTATCTGTGGTAGAGTAGAAAGAAAACTGGGCAAAGACCTAAGTTAAAAGTTCAGCTCTGCCACCGCTGCCCCACCGGATATTTGACTTATAGGCCAAATTAACACTTAACAAGTTAACATCTCACCGAGCCTCAGCAACTTCACCAAATGTGGATAATAACCCCTATGATGTAACATGGATGCTGTGAGAATTGAATGAGCAAATAGATGAGAGCCTAGAAATATACTTAGAACATGATATGAATTCCATCCAAGTGCTTACTCACTTTGTTGATATAAAATCATCTAAAATTCTGGGATTTCATGATTTCAAATGAGACTTTAATTTGAAATCAGTCTATCCTCATAAATATTTTAAGAAGTGCAAATTAAAACAAACAAGTACTCTATTTTCCATCAAACTGGCACATTTTATTTATTTTTTTTAAATGGCACATTTTAAAAATGAGTAGGTAACATTTCCTGAGTTCGTACTATATAGAAGGCACTGTGGTAAGTGATTTACCTGCTCTGTTTTATTTAATCCTCATAATAACTTAATGAAGTAAACACTATTATTATCCCATTTTATAGATGAGAAAACTAATAGTTAAGAAACTTGGCTGGGGTCATTCTCCTGGTAAGATCCAGAAATTGGTACTTATTAAGAAACAGTAAGAATATTCAATTGTGGTAAAGTAACAGTGAAATTTAAATTGTAATACATTGCTGATAGGCATGTAAATTACCATAATTTATTTATAAGGCCATTTGGACATGTACTTGGAAAGTTTTTAAGAAGTTCATGCGTTCTGAACCAGTGATTCTTCTAGCATTCTACCTGATAAAATAAGCAGAGTTGCATTTAAAGATTTATATTCAAGGAGATTTAAAGGAACTTTAATTTGTAATGTTGAAAATTAGAAACAAAACTAGGAGGGTACTGGTTTAATAAAATATATACGTAAATTAAAACTAATAGACTAACAAAATGTTTTAAAATTATTTTTAATGACATGGGAAAAAAGCTACACACACATCATGAAGCAAGTACCTCAAAATATTAGCCATGGCTCACTCTGAGTGATATATTTAAGAAACGCTTTTTATTATTTCTCTACTTTGAACAAATTACTTTTAGGATTGCAGAGTGACAGGGGAAAAAATCCCAAAAGAAAGAGGCTTTTCTTTTTTTAATCAGTGTGCATTATTTTTACTATGACTGAATTAATTCCAGTCTATTATTTCTATCTTGAGGTTAAGCAATCACAATTCATAATTTATAGCAGTGAGTGTAATTGAGTGTACAATTGGTAAATTTCATCAGGATTCATATCAATAATGTTGTAAGGTGACAGATGGGGACTACACATATTGTGGTGAACACTGAGTAATGCATGGAACTGCTGAGTTGGCATGTTATACCTGAAACTAATATTAACATTGTATGTCAATTACATTTCAGGAGTAAAAAAAAAAAAATAAATTTAAGAAAACAAAAAAGAAAAAAGCTCAGGCTCTGGCATCATATGTATATGTCTATAACTACATTTCTGTAGGGATAGGATACAGGTCTGGATATGAAAACCAGAACTGATTTTTTACTGGCTATGTGGCCTTGGGCAAGTTACATAATTTTTCTAAATCTCATGAAAAAAAAAAAAAAGGTAGGGGAGGTTATAATAACTGTTATGAAATTAAATGAGACCAGACACATAAAATACACTGCACTACAGTTATCAGAATAGAAACCTGGTTTGTTTCTCTCACTCTTCCTGATGACAGCCAATGTCTTCTAAGGATATTGGCATACAAATTTTTCCTGGTTTAGGGTTGTTAACATATCTAAGGGCCAATAATTCTGGTTTTTTGTTTGTTTTTTGTTTTGTACCTCTATAACTTATTTCTCGTGAATTTTGGGAATTCTCATGAATTTCTCATGATCTTGCTTTGGGAGCCACAAAGATGATAATGCAAGATAGTTGAAATCTTTTGTAACTTTGCTCTGATGTAAAGTAACAAGTGCGATTTAAGCTTCAGGCATGTGAATATATGTAGTCACAGACTTGTAGAATCAAAATTCCTTCAATTCCTCTCATCTAAACCCTTTAGTTTAATTCTACATATCTGGAAATATCACTAGTTCATGGCACACTCTGGGTGAGAGACCAGGTCTCCTACTCCTTGAGCTGCTGTTTTCCATTCTACTACATTGTCAAATTAACTTACTTTGCCATAACTTTTATTTCTTGATCAAACTGCTGTCTCAGTTCTTCAGTACTAATGTCAACCATCTGAAAAATAAAAGAATATATAATACAATACAATAACCTCAAAGCTCTTAAAGCTAAAAGGAGGAGCAAAAGATGACCTGGCTGATCTTGCTTTCTTTAAAATGTAAGGCATTATTCTCCCCATTTTTTTTTTTAAAGATTTTTTATTTATTTATTTGACAGAGAGAGATCACAAGTAGGCAGAGAGGCAGGCAGAGAGAGCGAGAGGAGGAAGCAGGCTCCCTGCTGAGCAGAGAGCCCGATGCGGGACTCGATCCCAGGACCCCGAGATCATGACCTGAGCTGAAGGCAGCGGCTTAACCCACTGAGCCACCAGGCGCCCTATTCTCCCCATTTTACAGAATAACTGAGAACTAGAAATATGAATGATTTGTTCAAAGTCCCCTTATAAACCATATAACCATAAAAACCTCACTGAGTTACTGTAGAAACAAAATGAAATAATATGAGAAGCATTCTGAAGAAAACATTTGTTTTAACAAAATACATAAGCAAATTTGAAGGGAAAAAGACAAATAAAATCTACAAAATATTTGTAACGTATATGACAACAGGTGACTATCTTCATCATATAAATGTATATTAAATGGATATTTCTAGAATATAATAACAGAGTTATAATATAACAAATCAAGTACATGGTGAACAGTCTAGGAGAAATGGGAATGAAGAACTTAGACAAGAATTTTTAAAATCTTTTTCATTATATTTTTTAAGCTTATTTTTAAATGAGAAAAGTAACATAAGAAAGTTGTTTTTACAAAATTTTCTTAGTATCTTCTCATTTTCATCTAGATTATGCATGAAGCACTATGTAGAACAGGGCTTCTTAACTTCATTTTGTGAATCTTCTGGAATTATATGTATACTCATATGTGTATGCCCATAACTACATTTCTGTAGGAACAGGATCCATAGCTTTCAACAAGTTTTTAAGTGTTAAGAACTACCAACTTAGAATGATGTTTAAAGAAAACACGCACTGAAATAATATATTTCCCAAAGACTAATTTAAAACTTACAATATAGCACACAAGGAAGCAACTTTTCCTTTAATTCTTTTTACTCCTAAGCATATAACTTACCGCTGCAAGTTTCTTCACTGCTACAGTTTTGTTGTTCACGAAGCCTTTATATACAACTCCAAATCCTCCCTCTCCCATCTTGTTGCCACCAAGAGAAATGGGTCTCTCATCAAAGTTATTTGTGACATTCTTCAATTCATAAAATGAAAAACTGTGAAAACCTATAATGTCAATAAAATAAGGAAAAACTACTTTGATAAAAAAGATATTGGTTTTAAGAACCTTGATATTTTTTCAACGTGATTATTTCATATATATGCAAATATTTACAACTTTGGATTAGGCATGGTAAGAGAGAGTACAGCTATCTTTTAAAAATAAAAATTTAAGCTTCATCTTGAAAATTCTGCCTGGTGCTCCTCCACCCAAAACTCTAGTCACTTATTTTCTTTATAAAATGACCCTTTCTTGCTTGCTTGCTTGCTTGCTTGCTTTTAATATTTTATCTATTTATTTGACAGAGAGAGAGAAAGCATAAGCAGAGGGAGTGGCAGGCAGAGAGAGAAGCAGACTCCCCGCTGAGCAGGGAGACTGATTCAGGACTCCATCCCAGGACTCTGGGCTCATGACCTGAGCCGAAGGCAGACGCTTAACTGACTGAGCCATCCAGGTCCCCTAAAATGACCTTTTCAAGTTATGTAAATATTTACACAATTTGTCATACTTCTGCAGTTGTTTGTATGTCCTATTGCCTGTATTCACTGATAACACACTGACTAATACAATGATGATGGTGCTTAGTAAGTCAGGAGAGAAAAAAAGAAAACCCCCAGAAGAGCTATGGTCAGGGCACTGGGTGGCTCAGTCGTTTAAGTGTCTACCTTCAGCTCAGGCCATGATCCCACAGTCCTGGGATCGAGCCCCATGTCGGCTCCTTGCTTAGCAGGGAGCCTGTTTCTTCCTCTCTCTCTGCCCCTCCCATGGCTTGTGTGCTCTCTCTCAGATAAATAAATAACATCTTAAAAAAAAAAAGCTATGGCCAGTGTGCACACAAAAAAGGAGAGATTGATTTCAAAGCAACTTTGGTTTTACTGACAAACCCACTAGCAGAAAGCACTGCAAATGTTACTTACGTGTATCACTACCTTCTAAACTTGGATTTTCTGGACTTGAGGAGTCAGGTGGCATAAAATTTTGTTCAAGATTCTGCACAGGTAACACAAATGTCCTGTCTTTGCCACAGAGAGGCAACTGTTTCTGCTGAACCGTTACAGCTTCCTTAGAAGGTAGTATATTAACTGTTTTGGGAACAGCATCTGCCAAACGAAGTAAGATACAAATTGTCCTTTCATAAGAAAAAGTGTTTATGAAAAAGTTAAACTAGGAACTCAGTTCATTTGATGTCATTCCCATTTCCACAGATTAAACCTCCTTTTCTCACAGCACACACAAGAAGCTACCTAGTAAGAACTTGTACGTTTTGGATAAAGATGAATAGAGAAGGTAAGGTGGTATTTTCAAAAAAATCTACGAGCCATCTATATCAGAAGCACTGAAGTGTTTGTTTAAAAACATTGGCCTTAACCCAAGTCAAGAATTCTGATAATGAGGTCTGGAATAGAGCAGGAATCTACACACAAAATAGTGAGAACTACTGGTGTAAATGGCATCAAAGGGAAAAAATAAGGTTATGAGGAAGGCATCTAGACAGTGACCCAACAGAATACAATGTAGGAAAATCATGGTCACAGATCCCATTGGAGTAGAAGTTGAGGGTGAAAAAAAGAAAGCTAAAACAAACAAACAAACAAACCCCCAAAACAAAATACCCCCACAAATCACAAAAACCCAAAAAACTAATTTCCATCCTTCTAAACTTCCTACTGGCACAAAACTCCCTGACTTGAATGGTGGGCTCAGACCCAATCATGAAGCCTCTATCTCCTTAGTGGCAAGTCCGCAGTGCCTTATGTCTAAGGTGCTTCTATGAGTTAGGGGAGCGTGGAAAGAATGAAAAGCAGTCTCAAATGTAAGGCTCATCTACCAGGAGAAAAAAGTAAGAGTAAGGAGACATGTTCCTATTTATGCCACTTGCCTTTCCACCCTAGTTGTTGATGCCCTACTCACACTCCGTTTACCTGGTAGCAAAAGACTCGCTGCCGCAAAAAACTCATTTTGAATCAAAAGATCCACAAGATCACCAACTGTGCAATTTGTGGTGCCCCAGTCAAACAGTAATTCACAAGTGGGGCTTTTTCCAGTTTGAAGTAATGCTTCAAATCTCCTTAAAAGCAAGTGACAAAAACCAAAAATTAGTATGAAATAGACTTCACTGAAAATAGGAATTATTCCCCCATGCTCCCACCTCGCCCACAGTACCTCCTACAGCATTAAAGGAAAGGGGCAGCAGGAAAACTAGCAAGAATTACAGAGAACCAGGAAGATAAGCAGAAGGGAAAAAGATGCTGAAGGTGATGATCCTGTAAGTTAACACACACTGTTCGGGATGCACCCACATGAACTCATTTAATTCTCAAAGATACTATGGATACAACACTCATTTATTAATGAGAAAGCCAGGTGTAGAGAGGTCAAGTAACCAGCCCATAGCCATACAGCCAAAACACATTATTTAAACTGAGATCCAAATTCAGCTGTCTCACTTGACATAAGGGTGTGCTTTCAACCTACTAAACTGAATTACTTCCCTACCTGTTTTATGACTCTGCTAGCCATAGGATTTTTAAATAAATCATTCTCCTTAATGAAACAGAATACTATGCATAAACTTGGAGAATTAGTCCTTTGATCCTTACTATATTTCAATTACATTAAAGGAAAAACAGATTAGTTTTTCATTCTTACTTCTTCAAAAATTCATTTGAAAAGTAACATTTAAAAACAATTTTTTTCTGCTTTGCCTCCAAATTTTTTATATTGCAAAATTTCAAACTTACAGAAAAGTTGTAAGAATAATATCATGAAAAACTGTTTCCCTTTTACCTAGATACACCAACTGGCCAGTAGATAACGCTTTGCCACGCTTGTATTCTTGCCTTCTCCCTCTCCCCGTGTGTATGTGTGCATGCATAAATGTTATAGTATAAGCTAAACACCCTGTAGAATGTCTCATAATCTAGACTTGTCTGGCTACTTTCTCATGATTAAATTCAGGTTAAAAATGTTTGATAAGTGGGGCGCCTGGGTGGCTCAGTAGGTTAAGCCTCTGCCTTTGGTTAGGGTCATGATCCCAGGATCCTGGGATCGAGCCCCGAATTGGTCTCTCTGCTCAGCGGGGAACCTGCTTCCCCGACCCTCTCTGTCTGCCTCTCTGCCTGCTTGTGATCCCTCTATCTCTCTCTCTGTCAAATATATAAATAAAAAATCTTAAAAAACACTACCTAGGTGACGTGTTCATCCCACTGTACTGTACCAGACCCACATAATGCAGTCTGTGCCATTATCGGTGACCCAAACTTTGATTACTTGGTTAAGGAGGTGTACTTCAGATTTTTTTTCTTTATAAAAGTACCTTTACCCTTCATAATTCATAAGTAACTTGTGGATAATACTTCGAAATCCTGTGGATAATACTTCGAAATACTTCGAAAGTATAATACTTTGAAATACTTCGTAGTTCTGTGCATATCTTGTTCATCAACAACTTTTTATCTTGTGGTATTAGCGACACTGATGAGTCTTGCATGGGTGATTGTAAATTGGTAACTTTTTATAAATCTTTCAATAATTATTTGCCACCATTATTCTGTAGAGAAGAGCTTTTTCCTCACCACCATTGGCTCAACCATTCTCTAAAAGTTTTTAATAGTAGTGCTCGCTTCGGCAGCCCATATACTAAAAGTTTTTAATAGTAATATCAATAAATTATCTTTGAAAGTTGCTTTCAACTTAATCTGCCTCTTTTTAAGATTTTATTTATTTATTTGTCAGACAGAGAGAGGGAGAGAGAACACAGGGGAAGGTAGCAGGGGGAGAGGAGGCTTAGGGAAAAGCAGGCTCCCCATTGAGCAAGAAGCTGAATATGGGACTTGATCCCAGAACCCTGGGATTGTGACCCGAGTCAAAGGCAGATGCTTAATGGACTGAGCCACCCAGGCATTCCGAAACCTAAATTTCTTTCAAGTAATTTAAGATGTTTATCCTTCATATGAGGAAATGTTTCCTGGAAGGACTAAGATGGGAGTTAAGGCTTTGGGATCTTTATCAGGTTAATGCTGAAAATCACAAATTAATGTCTTTTCTTCTTACATCCAAACACAGATCTGGGGCTGAAATTTGGGTTGAAATCACTGACAAAAATAAAATCTGTACACACATTTTATAGTAAATCAAGCAGAGGTAAACAGAGATGAAGAATGAGATCGTCTGAAGACAGTGTTGTAAAATCCTCACTAAGAACTGAGGCTTCCGTTCACAGATGTGTATATTTACAAGCAACTTTAAAATGTCAATTTGAAGTACACTGTCAAGGGAAGTAGAAATTTACACACTTAGATTTTTACTAGAGATTCTTATAATACCCTTATGTTCAATCTGGATGTGACAAGTGTGAGGCTGAGGGAAATTTCTCAGCTTGCTAAACAGAAAACTAGAGTAAAAGTGGGAATCTTGATTCTAACCCAAAAACTTATTTTCAAGATCACAACACTAGCCTAGCTGACATAATGGAGAAAGAACCAAAAATTGCAAAAATGGAAAAAAAGAGGTTATTTATTAGCATTATTTTCCCGAGAGTTTTATTTTCTGAATTGCAACATTAGATGATATTTATATCTATTAATCATTCTAGATTGTGATGTAAGAATTTAAAAAGTAAGAGAATTTTATACATTACCTTATGTGAAACTGATTGTATCTATCATCACCAGATGGTTTTTTAATAGCTACCGCTAACTTCTTCCATCCTTCTTGAGGATCAATAAAATCTGACAGCTTCCTAATTAGTCCAAGATTGAGGCAGCGCACATATGTTGAAGATGTTATGGGTTTGTTCATCTTCTATTCCTAAAGTACAGAAAATTCTCATTAAAATTTTATGGTAGTTTTAGGGATGACATCTGTAAGCTTATAAATCACATTTTGCTACAATATGTGAAATGTCGGCAACTGATTACACCATAATAAAGGAACACTAATTGATATATATATTTTTTAATTTATTTGACAGAGATCACAAGTAGGCAGAGAGGCAGGCAGCAGAAGAGGAGGGGAGCAGGCTCCCCACCGAGCAGGGAGCCCGATGTGGGGCTCGATCCCAGGACCCTGAGACCATAACCCAAGCTGAAGGCAGAGGCTTTAACCCACTGAGCCATCCAGGCACTCCAACTAATTGATATTTTAAGAAGAAATTAAAATTGTGGTTTATTTGTCTAATTGTCATCTGGTCTTACTTTTTTTCTCCACCTATAATTATCCATGACAAATTGAAGAACGATTTTTCTGATATTTCTGAAGTGCAATTTACACAAAGAAGTGAAAAATTCACTTTTTCAGAAAATTCCTGAAAATTCAGAAGATATTCAGGAATCAGTTCTATTCATAAAATATTTATTTTTCAATTAAAGATATTTTTCTCAATCACTATTTAAACATTTGCCAATACTCTTGGGTAGAAGTAAAACAATGAAATAACTAAAAGATATGGTAAATAACTAACTTTCCCTACCACTTTGAGTCCAACAGAACTGTCTGATAATAATTCATTCCCTATTAAGCCAAACCCTGTGGTTTACCACCTTAACTACACTCCATAGAAAACCTTTATTTCCTCAGTCCCCTCTTTCTTTTGCCACTCCACCCTGGAGAGTGAAAGCCAGGGATACATTTCACAATTCTACTTGTACACAGGCACTGCTGAATATAGGTATAGAGAACTAGATAGCTGAGCAGAAAGGTATGAACACAAATTTATGGAGACCCTCTTTCCATGTAGCCTTCTACACTGCTGTGAATCCTGTTGCCTTTGCTCATTGTCCTTAGTGACTATTTCATGCCTTTACCTCTCTCCATGTGGTTTTATTTGACCTCCATGCTTCTCATTCTCAGCAAGTGGCAACCTTTCACCTAATTAATCAAGACAGGGATTCAGCTATTCTTCTGTCAATTATTCTCCTTATTCCCTCTGTACTTTTATCTTTAAAATGTAACATAATTAATCTTTGGAGTAAAGGATATATTTATGTGGTACAAAATTCAGAAGCTATAAAAGAGTAAAAAACTAAAATGTCACCCTGTATCGTAGGCTTCCATATTTGTATTCTCTTCTCTTTGGTCTTCTTTGACCACCACATCTAAGTAGGTCTATCTGCCTTCAACCCAATTATCTTTCACCACTGCACAATGTAATTATAATCATGTATTTATTTGCTTGTTTATTATCTGCTTCCCCCTTTAGACTGTAAGCTCCATGACTCCATTTCATTTGTTAATAGATAACTACTGATTAGCGACTTGTACATATTGCTGGTAAGAGTTAAGAATGAATGAATTTGTTGTCGAGTACCATGCTAGGTGATTCATATATTTCACTTAGTCCTTACATTTAGGCAATTTTAGTATCTTTACTTCACAAAGACAGTAAATGAGAGTTGGACTTGAACTCATATCCGACTCCAAAATTCATTCCATAGGTCCCTACTTTAATAACTCAATGCACTGTTCAGGTCACTCTCTTTTCTATATAAAAACAAGACATTTCCTTTCATTTATTCATATGTTCAATGTATGTCAGGCTCTGTACTAAGTGATGGGAGCTACAGAAAAGAGAAAAAAATCTTTATTTTCAAGCTTCTCAGTCCAGCAGAGGATATGAATAATTACAGTGACTGATAAATGTTCCAAGTGGTGTGTGCAGTGGAGGCCCAGTAAGCATGGAGCCAAGGCAGTCTGAAGGAAACATATCAAGACAGATCTGGGTGGGGAGAGAGACTGGAAGGATAAGTGAAAGGGAATGAGAATCAACCTAAAAGGAGATTCCAGGCAGTAGGAATAGCACTAAGAACATTGATTACGCCCAGGTAAGGAGTCTGATCTCTGTCAAATAAATAAATAAATAAATAAATCTTTTTAAAAAAAAAAAAAAGAAATATATATATTTATATATATATATTTATTTATTTATTTAACAGGGAGAGACAGAGAGATCACAAGTAGGCAGAGAGACAGGCAGAGAGAGGTGGAAGCAGGCTCCCTGCTGAGCAGAGAGCCCAATGTGGGGCTCGATCCCAGGACCCTGAGATCATGATCTGAGCTGAAGGCAAAGGTTTAACCCACTGAGCCACCCAGGTGCCCCAATAAATAAATAAATCTTAAAAAAAAAAAAAGTACTGATGAACCATGGAGGTAAGAAGAAAACTAGGACAATAGCATAGCAGAGATTTCTAGAAAGGGGGATAGGTTGGTATATAAGACCCAGAGAGGTCCAATAAACACTGACGAGTGTGTTAGATTTGGAAGTGGGTGGGGCGCCTGGGTGGCTCAGTGGGTTAAGCCGCTGCCTTCGGCTCAGGTCATGATCTCAGGGTCCTGGGATCGAGTCCCGCATCGGGCTCTCTGCTCGGCAGGGAGCCTGCTTCCCTCTCTCTCTCTCTCTCTGCCTGCCTCTCCGTCTACTTGTGATTTCTCTCTGTCAAATAAATAAATAAAATCTTTAAAAAAAAAAAAAGATTTGGAAGTGGGTGACTTAAGAAAAGTTTTAATGGCTCAGTGAGTGAATGGTAAAAGTGCATTTTCTAAGAAATATGGCTTTGAAAGGAAGGAGGGGGAAGGCATCTGTTCTCAAATTTGGTCTCGATGACCTTTACACTATTAAAAATTTCTGTAGAATCCAAAGAGCTTTTGTTTATGTTGGTTATATCTACAAATAATTACCTTATTAGAAACTGACAATGAAAAATTTAAAAATTACTTATTCACTAACTGATTAAAACTAAGGAATATACTACATGTTAGCATACATAATGTATTTTGATAAAAATAACTACATTCTCCAAAATAAAAAGAAGAGTGACATTATTTTATAGTTTTGCTAATCTCTTTAATATTCAGCTTAATAGAAGACAGCTGGATTCTCATATCTGTTTTTGCATTTACTCTGCTGCATCATACTGATTTGATTGACACATATGAAGAAAATCCATAGAGTTGGAAATGGAATTTTTTTTTAAAAGATTTTATTTATTTATTTGACAGAGAAATCACAAGTAGACAGAGAGGCAGGCAGAGAGAGAAGGAAGCAGGCTCCCTGCTGAGCAGAGAGCCCGATGCGGGACTCGATCCCAGGACCCTGGGATCATGACCTGAGCCGAAGGCAGTGGATTAACCCACTGAGCCACCCAGGCGCCCCTCACATTATTTTTCTTTATTTAATCAGATTTCTCTCCATTTTAGGAAGTACAATGTGATTGACAAAACTAGTAGAAGGAGGACTGCTTGGTATTCCTAAAGGCTAGAACTAAATTATAGGAAATTGAGAATAAAAAGTCTGTCTTAGTGAAAAGAAGGGCCATCTGTACCCCAATGTTTATAGCAGCAATGGCCACGGTCGCCAAACTGTGGAAAGAACCAAGATGCCCTTCAACGGACGAATGGATAAGGTAGATGTGGTCCATATACACTATGGAGTATTAAGCCTCCATCAGAAAGGACAAATACCCACCTTTTGTAGCAACATGGACGGGACTGGAAGAGATTATGCTGAGTGAAATAAGTCAAGCAGAGAGAGTCAATTATCATATGGTTTCACTTATTTGTGGAGCATAACAAATAGCATGGAGGACATGGGAAGTTAGAGAGGAGAAGAGAGTTCGGGGAATTTGGAAGGGGAGGTGAACCATGAGAGACTATGGACTCTGAAAAACAATCTGAGGGTTTTGAAGGGGCGGGGGGTGGGAGGTCAGGGTACCAGGTGGTGGGTATTATAGAGCGCATGGATTGCATGGAGCACTGGGTGTGCTGCAAAAATAATGAATACTGTTATGCTGAAAATAAAAAATAAATTAAAAAAAAAGTCTGTCTTAGGACCAGGAATAAATTCAGTACCTTTCCTATACACAGATTTTTTTTTTTTAAAGATTTTGTTTATTTATTTATTTGACAGACAGAGATCACAAGTAGGCAGAGAGGCAGGCAGAGAGAGAGGAAGGAAAGCAGGCTCCCCGCTGAGCAGAGAGTCCGACTCGGGGCTCGATCCCAGGACCCTGGGATCATGACCTGAGCCGAAGGCAGAGGCTTTAACCCACTGAGCCACCCAGGTGCCCCCCTATACACAGATTTCTAGTAAAGGGGACAGCATAGGGCTACCAAAAAAAAAAAAAAAAAAGGAACGCCTCTGACAACTCCTCTCTCTATATATGTCTGTAAGTTCTAAATCTCAGAATTTAAAATTTTACTTTAAACACACATTCATATGTCACCACACACACATCTGGAAGAATATGCACTAAAACATTAACTGTAATTATCTCTTGATGGTGATTTTTAGGAGAGTTTTGTTTTCATTTGCTTTCTGCATTTTCAATAAAAAAAATAAGTTATTGTAGAGAAAAAATGAAATGTATCACTTCTTTCAAAGCATTCAAGACACTGGGAGATGGAGAAGAGAAGTGAGTTGGGAGGAATTAGAGGGGGAGACAAACCATGAGAGACTGTGGACTCTGAGAAACGAACTGAGGGTTTTGGAGGGGGACAGTGGAGGGGTGAGCCTGGTAGTGGGTATTATGGAGGGCACGTATTGCATGGAGCACTGGGTGTGGTGCATAAACAATGAACTTCGGGACACTGAAAATAAAATAAAATTAACTAAAATTTTAAAAATTTGTGTGCTTAGGATTAATATAAGTAGAAAAAGATATATTGCTTACTAATAAATAAATAAATATCTTCATGACTTTTCTCATGCCATTAATTCTCATGGTGACCATTCATATTTTCAAATAAGACAACTCAGACAAGAACAAAGATAAGATGATAATTGAGAAATATACTAAAACAAATGTTTCCTTGTGGAAATCAATACTTCTTACTCATATGGATGTTCTCAAAAAGACAAAGTACTGTGCCCCAAATGGGAAATAAAAGATTTTTGTCAAATGAATTAATGGAGTTTTAAGACTGATTCATTAGCACTCTGATCAGAGGAAGAGAGTATAGAGGGGAGGAAGAAGTTGCATGGGCCTGGGTTCTAATGAAGCTCTTCCACAAACCAATTATGACCAGACTTAATAACTGAATTTCCTTGGATCTTGTTTTTTTTTTTATTTTTTTTAAAGATTTTATTTATTTATTTGACAGAGAGAGGGATCACAAGTAGGCAGAGAGGCAGGCAGAGAGAGAGAGGGAAGCAGGCTCCCTGCTGAGCAGAGAGCCCGATGCGGGACTCGATCCCAGGACCCCGAGATCATGACCTGAGCCGAAGGCAGCGGCTTAACCCACTGAGCCCCAGGCGCCCCAGAGTTACTCTTATATAACTTTTTTTTAAAAGAAAAGAAATGTGCAGATTTGTATTAAAGCTCAGTTTTTAGAATAGCGGTGAGGGGCTACTGACAGAGCAGAAATAAGAGGTCTGAGAATATAGTTAAGCTTTTCAGGTAGCAGCAGTCTTATTTTATTAAGCACAGCATTTTTAATATATTTATAACCTCCCTAAAATACACTACACACTCTCATGCTTTCTTAAGTGAAATATGCTAGATAACCATTAGTCTTTATTTCTGGACAACTTAGTACCAGCATTATGGGCAAAAGCTGGTGACACTTTTGGACCTATTAAATTACATAGGGCTGCCCTTTGCAAACTAGGATATGTGTTGGTATGCTGTATATTAAAAATAATACATAATTCTCAAGCATGGATTTAATTCACTCTAAGTAATTTAAAATGCTTTGGAATATATATATATATGTATATACATATATATTTTTTTAAATTTTTTTTAAAGATTTTATTTGACAGAGAGAGACAGTGTGAGAGGGAACACAAGCAGAGGGAGTGGGAGAGGGAGAAGACGGCTTCCAGTGGAGCAGGGAGCCCAATGGGGCTCAACCCTGGGACCCTGGGATCAGGACCTAAGCCGAAGGCATACGCTTAATGACTGGGCCATCCAGGTGACCTTGCTTTGGATATATTAAAAATATATATAGGGGCACCTGGGTGGCTCAGTGGGTTAAAGCCTCTGCCTTTGGCTCAGGTCATGATCTCAGGGTCCTGGGTTTGAGCCCCACATCAGGCTCTCTGCTCAGCAGTGAGCCTGCTTCCCCCTCCCTCTCTCTCTCTGTCTACTTGTAATCTCTGTCTGTCAAATGAATGAATGAATAAATAAATAAATAAAATCTTTTATATATATAATATTTGGATGTATTAAAAACATAAAAACATTGTTTTTCAATATTCTGAAATATTGAATATTGAAATAAATAAAGTATTTACTGAGTGTCCACTTTGTGCTGGATATTGATTCAAGTTCTTGGAGACAAAGCATTAGGAAAACAAGGAAAAAAATGAAAGAACTTATATTCTAATAGATGAAGACGGGCAATAAGCCAATAAACTCTATACTAGGCTAGATGGTGCCCAATGGAGTGGACAAAAATAAACAGAGGAGTTTCACTTTAAAACACGGTAGTCAAAGAAAGCCTCAGTGTGAAAGTGCCCTGTGATTAAGGGTCTCAAGAATTGGGAAAGTTGGGCACCTGGGTGGCTCAGTGGGTTAAGCTGCTACCTTCCGCTTAGGTCATGATCTCAGGGTCCTGGGACGGAGTCCCACATCAGGCTCTCTGCTCAGCGGGGAGTCCCACATCAGGCTCTCTGCTTCCCTTCCTTTCTCTCTGCCTGCCTCTCTGCCTACTTGTGATCTCTGTTTGTCAAATAAATAAATAAAGTCTTTAAAAAAAAATTGGGAAAGTCAGACACTGGGATATCTGTGGGAGAAGTTTTAGGTAAAAGGAATACTAACAACATAAAAGTCTTTAAGTGGGTTCACTGAGAACAGCAGGGAGACAGTAAGTCTGGGGAGGAAAGAGCAGGAAAGTGGCAGATTAGATGAGACCGGTAAGGCACCAGGTCTCCTAAAGCTTTATAGCTTTTGTATTGATTTTGTGTATCCGCTGAGTGAGAAGACGGCAGAGGCTTCGAGAATAGGAGAGAGATGTTCTATACTCAGGTCTTAAAAAAGACACCGGGGCTGCTGCTAGGAGTAAAGGATACTAGACTAAGCAGAGAAACAGGAAGAGACCAATAGCAGAGGACACCAGCGATCCAGGCGGGAGGCGCTGGCGGCTTGGACCAGAGTGGTCGCAGGGAAGGGGCAGTCCCAGGATGCTGGGCAGTTTCCCGAGAAGAGCAAATAGAATCCCATGTGCAGAAATGAAGGGTGAGGAGGCTGCGCCAAGGTTTCTGGCCTGAACGATTCTGGACATGTACTTGGACGGAGAAGGCTGTGGATGGAGCAGGTCAGGCCCGCAAGATCAGGAGCTGGCCCTGGAGAGGTAGAGGTAGAAAGCAAACTTCAAATGCACGTTCAGCATGAGAGCGTAAAAGACATAGGAACTTTCTGACAGATCTTTTCCAGGATTACCCCCAGACAGGAAAAAGGCAGACTTGAATATTCTCTCCTCTTAGGGCTCCTGGGGCAGACAGGTTTTTTTCGGGCTGTAACAGAGCTCTGGTTCCCAAATGATCTCTCCCTTTCCCAGGGTCTCTTTTTATCCCTGTGTTGTCTCTCCTGCTCCAGGCAGTCGGGTAATGCTTTCCCCATCTGACAATGTACGTATCGATCCTTACCCCCTTCTCCACTTTCTGATTTCCGGGAACGTGGAAGCCAGAGTGACAAGCTCGGCGGAACCTCGCGGAGGCCCAGAACGCCTTCCACGCGACGAGCATCTGGGCCCAGAGATGGCCTTAACTTCCTGGTTCTCCGGGAAAGAAGTTCATTTCGTAAACCGGTTCCCGCCACACACCGCCTCGGAGTTGCGAAAAACCTTGACGCGAGGTGGGACTGAGCCCCAGAAGGACTCGGAGCCGCCTCTCCAAACCCCGGCTTCCTCCTCAGGTCAGATGAACTGATCCTCGGGAACCCACCCAACCCACCCTGGAGCAAACAGTGCCCACACCCCCTACTTCCTCTCTAACTTTTCTCATTTTGAAGACAGAAGGCAGTTTTTCTTCCGAAACCGTCCTTCAACAACCCTGGGGCACAGGGATGGAGACCGGAGCGCGGGCCGCGGAAGACCTGTAAAGAAGACGCGCATGGCGGGAATTCCTTACCTGCCCAGTAGCGGGGCGCCAGGGCGTCCGGGGCACCGCCCCCGCTCAGCCGGCTGCGGAAGAACCCCGGCTAGCAGTAGCACCGGGAAGGGGTGGGCCCAAAATATTAGTCCCCGCCCCAGTCCCCGCCCCGTACCTCCTCTGCGTGCCGCCAGGCGGCTCTGCAGCGGGAGAAATTCCAGGTCTCGCGTAAGGCTCTTCTTTAAGTGGGAGCCTGTCCCTTTAAATACGCCGCTGTCGGAGACGAAGTAATTTAGGACTTCCGGACATGCGCGCAGCGTTGTGCCCAGGAATTCCTTAACTTGGACGCGAGGTAGACTCCTAGAGCTTCTTGCTTTGCATAGGGGCTTTGTGTGGGGCAATGACAAGATTAGCCTTGGGACCCCCGACTTTTTGCCCGAAAGAGGGAGTCGACATGAGCTAGTATCAGCGTTGGGGCAGGCGGGGGCTGTGGAGGGAGAAGCAGGTGGAGACACTGGCTGTGCCCGGGGTACTTTTGATGCGCCAGAAGGCAACCCCGCCAGAGACTAGTTCTGCGAATTGGTGGCGGAAAGCAAATAGGCGTGACTGCAGTGGAGCGTTGGCATTTGAAGGAAGAGCAGAAGGGGGAAAGCGCTACCTGCTGCCTTTCTAACATCTCCGCAGAATCTGCCCCCAACCAACAATTCCCCAACCTTGGGTCAGCCACTCGTCTCCGCCCCGCACCCTCGTCAAGAAGTCTGCTGTCTAGGAATACTGCCTATTTGTGTTAAACTCCACGTGGGCTTCTAGCCTCCCTCCAGCTCAGTTCCACTTTTTGTATTACTAAGATGCTCAGTTGTAATTCCCTGAACATTACGTTCTTCCGAAGGTGTTCTAGCTAACCCAGTAGCTTAGAAGGTCTTTATATCCTCTTCCTTCTACTGGGGAAAGAGTACATCATTATTCTTTACTAGGACAGCCCTAAAACTGCTCTCGATGACTGCTTTCCAACTCTTGGACTTCATCATATTGATCTGCTCAGTGCTGTCATTCATCTTACTGTAACGTCTTTTTGGACTGTGTCGTTTTTCTACTCAAACACCTCCAGTAGCTATATGTTGACCACTTGACACATTCCAAGTTCTTGGTTGGGCATTCACTGTCTGGCAGTTTGGTTCTAATCCTAGCTGTATTTTCCAGAACTGTACTACAAAACTTTTCCTCCTATTGTTCATGTATCTGGGCTGTTTAGTTTTCCCTAACGCATTGCCTATTTGGTTTGTATGTACTTAGGATATGTCTCTACCTTATTTCTATGTCTTGAATTGTTTAGAGGACTTAAATGGTCCCTTGTATTATGCTTTCTCTGGTTATCATAGGTGAAAGTGATCCGTTGGTTGCTTTATATCAGTCAGGGACAACCTTTCTGAGTTGTGACTGAGGAATTACTAATTTAATCAGCGGGAACAGTTAACACAAGGAATTGAAGAAGGCCATTGTAGTTGGAGTATAGTGAGTAATGGAGAAAGGGTACAAGATAAATTTGGAGAACAGATAGAGTCCAGAATCTTAGCATTCTCTGGAAGCCAGAGTAAGTAATTTAGATTTCATTATCAATATGATTAGAGGTCTTAAAGAGGGTTGTGATATGATTTAACTTACCTTTCAAATTATCGTTCTTGCCATGTGGAGAATAGACAATAGTGGACTAGTTAAGTAGAGGCAGATTTGAGACCTTCACAATATGTAAGAATTTCTAAGATGGGAGTGCTAAATGATGGAAGGACAGCAAGAGTAATCAGAGAGCCAGACGCTTAAAGTTGATGTAATTTTTGGTGTTGAGAAAGTCAAGGGTATGACCAAGATGAAGTAAAAGTGACTTGGAAGTGGAGATCAAGGAACAGAGGGACTGTGGTGTTAAACAGATGATGCATATGGATGGACATGGAAGTCATGCTGGATGGGAAGACATTGAGGGAGTTGTTAAATTCATCTGTGAATGAAGAGGAGTCCTCTGGAGACCAAAGTGAAGATGATAGCAGATGACAAAGCCTGATCGCATGAACTTCAAAGGCGTTGGGATTTGGGGGAGGTAGAGGAGTGAGAAATAGTTTGCAGAAGTGGCAAACAAAAAATATTTACTTCCTCCAGGTCCTAAGTTAAGTAGGTGTGAAAGGAAGAATAGCCTTCACTTGAGAGGACTAGAGAAGCAGCAGCATGGGGAAATAGCTAGGTTTCAGTAACGGCAAGAAACTGAGGAGGCTGTGCAGGAAATTAAGGAACAGAGGAAAATAAATATATGCTTATGTAGTCTAGGAAATTAGGATATAGAGACTTTGCTGTGATTTCCATGTGACACGATGCATGGGGCACTTTACTAAATTGGTTCAGATTAGTAGAATACATTTTAGAAATGGGATGAAGGTCCAGAAGATGATGAGTTACCTAGAGAGGTCGTTAGTATGTGAATAGTATGTGGTCCCTGGGTATTTTATCTTTGATATAGCACTATCTGGTATGGTAACTGTGGGCTGTGTGAAGAGTTAATAAAGGCTTTTTCAGAGGATTATTCTCTTACCTACTGCTTAAAATTTGTGAAGTGTTCTTCTCTCTGATGCCAGTAGCACAGTTGGAATTTTCCTGTGGGTCAACATCAAAAGTTTGTATCTGTAAAAGTCTGGAACTAGGTTTTCAAGAAAGTTTAAGGCTCAGGATTAATTTAAGTGTGTTTTGAAGCATAAGCAAATTGCAGGCTGGTTTTTAGAACTTCATTGATCTATCAATTTGGACTATTTCTTCCTGTCTTCTAGTCCTTTCTCTCATCTCTAACCCCTAACATATAAAAATCTAGCCACAAATTCTCTGGAATTAGCTGGAAATTTTCAGGGATGGGATTTAGACAAATAACTTTAAGTCCTATATTCTGGTCTCTTTGTGGGCCTACAAGTGGTTATTTTTAAAGTAAACTTGAAACTGATCCATTTCAATCCCGGATATAGATGGAAACTTGGAGTGGGTGAAGAATGAAGTTGCAAATCATCATTTATAACAGAAAAGTTTACCTGTTAATTCATCTTGGTATAGAAGAATGAAAATACACATGACATATAGAAATAAATTGCTAATGCCTTTTAAGGGGACTCATGATTGATAGGGAGAAAGAAAAATCCTACAAGTATATTTCTTTATTGTTATCCATAACTTTTCTTTCTGGTAACTGACTGCCTCTTTGTTTCTTTTGTAGGCATTGTTATTTAAGAATGGAAGAGGATACAGATTTTAGGATCAGGTTTAGTTCCTTGCGTTTCATTACTGATCATGTTGGATTTCATGGCACTATAAAAAGCTCACCAAGTGACTTTGTTGTTATAGAGATTGATGAACAGGGACAGTTAGTTAATAAGGCCACCAATGAGTTGATTAGTAAAGTACAACCTGAGCCAAATAATTTTGCCAAAAAGACAAAACTTGATTTTCAAAATTTATCCTTTAAAGAGGGAAGGAACCAAGAATTCAGTACTTTCACTGGGTGCTCTGATGATGACCACAATGATCAGTCTCCTTCAGTAAAGGAAGATACTATCAGTGATGGAACTTCCAACAGTGAAGAAGAAAAAGTTGACGTTTTAGGCAACTTGTTAGATGAAAAAACTAATGAATTACTGAATCACTTTGCCTGCGATATAAAAGAGAAGTGGAATTCTAAAACTGAGCTAATTGGATCATCTCCTGAATTCTCACTGGGCAGAATCCTTGACAAAAACCAGAGGGCTATTTTGCATAGTGCTGTTAGGCAGAAATTCCCCTTTTTAATCACTGTTGGTAGAAACAGTGAGATTGTTGTAAAACCAAATCTTGAGTTTAAGGAACTCTGTCACTTGGTATCTGAAGAAGAAGCATCGGACTTCTTTAAATATTTGGATGCAAAGAAAGAAAATTCCAAATTTACCTTTAAACCTGATACAAACAAAGACCACAGAAAAGCAGTGCATCATTTTATCAACAAAAAGTTTGGAAACCTTGTAGAAACCAAATCTTTCCCCGAACTTAGTTATAATACTGGTAATCCAAATGTAGTGATTACAGTAAGATTTCGGGAAAAAACACACAAGCACAGGAAAAGGTCTCTTTTTGAATGCCGGGATCAAAAAGTTATATATACAGGTAATGTAATAAATCATTACCATTTTCTTTGATAAAGTTAGTTAAAATAGTGTGAAAGATTAATAATTTCAAATGAATTAAATAGACTTAACTAGAGGGGTGTCAGAAAAAATATTTGGGTGTGGTTTTTAGTGGAAGATAAAGCCTTTCGAATTACACTAATTTCAAGAATTAACCTTATTGATCAAAGTATGGTTAACAGAGATGCTTATAATTAGCATAGTCACAAATGTACAAGGTTGAAAGAGTTATTTTGTGTTTAATAAGTTTTATTGGAGATAAATCTTGATTTCATTTTTTAGAAGTTATTTTAGTTAAAATTAAATACTCAGATAAGTAGAGCATGTCTGCTGTGCTTGGGAAAGTGAAGAGAACACCTTGTTATCTAAACAAATGAACTTCACCATGCAAGGCAGAGAACCTCTTTTCAAGGAGCTCCTTCTTTGTCACTCTTTTAGAGAGGAGGTTCTCAAGCTTTAACATGCATCAAAAATCACAAAACGGGCTTGTTAAACAGATTTCTGAGCTGTATTCTCAGAGTTTCTGGTTTATAAGGTTTGGGGCAGGGCTTTCAGAAATGCCCAGGTGACACTTTTTCTGCTCAGTCCGGGTGATTTTGAAAAATCACTGTTTAGCAGATATATTCAGTCCTTAGGCCTGGAAGGAACTGATGAAATCTTACTCTACAAGTTTGGCTGAGCAGGTTTAATTGGTCTGTATCCTACATGAAGAATAGGAAGTGTTTCAGATGGTCTTGTTTTATAGATAGAGCAAAGCTTTTTAATTTTTTTTTCCTGGTTAAACACATTATTTATTTTTTTAAGTTTTTATTTTAATCACCCAATGCTTATCATGACGAGTGTACTCCTTAATTCCCATCACATATTTCACCCATCCCCCATCACCTACCTTCCCTCTGGTAACCAGCAGTTTGTTCTCTATAGTTAAGAGTGTTTCTTCATTTGTCTCTCTGTTTTCCCCCGCTTTGCTCATTTGTTTCTTAAATTCCACATATGAGTGAAATCATATGGTATGTGTCTTTCTCTGACTGGCTTATTTCACTTAGCATTACTCTAGCACCATCCATGTCATTGCAAATGGCAAGATTTCATTCTTTCTTTCCTGCTGAGTAATATTCCATTTTATGTATATGCAACCTGTTTGTCCATTCATCAATCCATCAGTGGACACTTGGGTTGCTTCCATATCTTGGCTATTGTAAATAATGCAGCTATAAATGTAGAGGTGCATGTATCCCTTTGAATTAGTATTTTTGTAATCTTTGGGTAAATACCCAGTAGTGAGATTGCTGGATTATAGGGAAGTTTTATTCTTTTTTTTTTTTAATTTTTTTATTTTTTATAAACATATATTTTTATCCCCAGGGGTACAGGTCTGTGAATCTCCAGGTTTACACACTTCACAGCACTCACCAAAGCACATACCCTCCCCAATGTTCATAACCCCACCTCCCTTCTCCCAACCCCCCTCCCCCCAGCAACCCAAACAAAACCCAGTTTGTTTTGTGAGATTAAGAGTCACTTATGGTTTGTCTCCCTTAGGGAAGTTTTATTCTTAACTCTGAGGAAACTCCATACTGTTTTCCACAGTGGCTGTTCTAATAGTGCAAGAGTGTTCCTTTTTCTCCATATGCTTGCCAACACCTGTTGTTTCTTGTATTGTTGACTTCAACTATTCTGACAGGTGTGAGGTGATATATCATTGTAGTTTTTTTTTTTTTAATTTTATTTATTTATCAGAGAGAGAGGGGGAGAGAGCACAGGCAGACAGAATGGCAGGCAGAGGCAGAGGGAGAAGCAGGCTCCCTGCTGAGCAAGGAGCCCAATGTGGGACTCGATCCCAGGACGCTGGGATCATGACCTGAGCCGAAGGCAGCTGCTTAACCAACTGAGCCACCCAGGCGTCCCTATCATTGTAGTTTTGATTTGCATTTCCCTGATGATAAGTGATGGTGAACATCTTTCATCTTTTCATGTGTCTGTTGGCCAGCTGTATGTTGTCTTCTTCTTTCTCCTTCCCTTTTTAAAAAAAAAACTTTTTTATTTTTTAGTAAATATAATGTGTTATTAGCCCTAGGGGTCCAGGTCTGTGAATTGCCAGGTTTACACACTTCACAGCACCCACCATAGCACATACCTTCCCCAATGTCCATAATCCATTTTTTTTTTTTTTTAAATAATTTCCACACCCAGGCTGGAGCCTAATGCAGGGCTTCAACTCATGACCCTGAGACCAGCACCTGAGCAGAGATCAAGAGTTGGGATGCTTAACAGACTGAGCAACCCAGGCAGGCATCTGTTTGTCTTCTTTGGAGAAATGTCTGTTGGTGTCTTCTGCACATTGTTAAATTGGATTATTTGTTTTCTGGATGTTGAGTTGTAGCAACAACTTTTTCTGGAAGTTGAGTTTATATATTGTGGATACTAAACCTTTATCAGATATATCATTTGCAAATATCTGCTCCAATTCTATAGGTTACCTTTTAGGTTTTTGATTATTTCCTTTGCTGTGTAGAAGATTTTTATTATGGCATAGTGCCTGTAGTGTGTTTTTGCTTTTGTTTCCCTTACCTGAGGGGACCTATCTACAAAAAAAGTTGCTACAGTTGGTGTCAGAGAATTATTGCCTATGCTCTTTCCTGGATTTTTATGCTTCCACGTCTAACATTTAGGTCTTTCATCCATTTTGAATTTATTTTTGTGTATGGTGTAACAAAGTGGTCCAGTTTCATTCTTTTTCTTGTAGCTGTCCAGTTTTCCCAACACCACTTGTTGAAGAGATTGTCTTTTTCCCATTAGATATGCTTTCCTGCTTTGTTGAAGATTAGTTGACCATATAATTGTGGGTTCATTTCTGGATTTTCTTTTCCATTCCATTGATCTGTGTGTCTGTTTTTGTGTCAGTACCCTACTGGTTTGATTGCTACAGCTTTGTAATATAACTTGAAGTCTGGAATTGTGATGCCTCCAGTTTTGTTTTGTTTTGTTTTTCAAGACTGCATTGGCTATTCAGGGTCATTTGTGGTTCCATACAAATTTTAGGATTAGTTCTGTGAAAAATGCTATTGATATTTTGATAGGGATTTCATTAAATGTGCAGATTGCTTTGTAGTATACACATATTAACAATGTTTGTTCTTATAGTCCATGAACACAGGAAGTCTTTCCATCTCTTTGTGTCATCTTCAATTTCTTTCATAAAGAAAGCATTTCAGAATATAGGTCTTTCACCTCTTCGGTTAGGTTTATTCACAGGTATCTTTTTTTTTCTTTTAAAGATTTTATTATTTAGTGCAATTGTCAGTGAGATTGTTTTCTTAATTTCTCTTTCTACTGCTTCATTATTAGTGCGTAGGAATGCTACAGATTTCTGTGCATTGATTTTGTATCCCGTGACTTCAGTGAATCCATTTATGAGTTCTAGCAGGTTTTTGATAAAGTCTTTCAGGTTTTCTATATAGTATCATGCCATCTGCAAATAGTGAAGGTTTTACTTCTTCCTTAATTTGGATGCCTTTTATTTCTTTCCGTCTTTGATTGCTGTGGCTGGGACTTCTAGTACTATGTTGAATAAAAGTGGTGAGAGTGGACATCCTTGTCTCATGCCTGACCTTAGAGAAAAGGCTCTCAGTTCTTTCTCATAAAAAATGGGTGAGCCTGGTGGTGGGTATTATGGAGGGTACGTATTGCCTGGAGCACTGGGTGTGGTGCATAAACAGTGAATTTTGGAACACTGGAATAAAATAAAATAAAATGGGGGAAAAAGTTAGCTGGGGGTTTTTCATATATGGCCTTTTTTGTGTTGAAGTGTGTTCTTTCTACACGTACTTTTTTGAGGGTTTTTATCATGAATGGATGTTGTACTATGTCAAATGCTTTTTCTGTGTCTATTGAAATGATCACATGGTTTTTCTTATTGATGTTATGTATCACATTGATTGGTTTGCAAATTTTTAACCATCCTTGCAACCCAGGAATAAATCCCACTTGATTGATGAATGACTTTTTTTTTCCAAATTTTTTTTTGGATTTGGCTTGCTAGGATATTGTTCAGGATCTCTGCATCTGTGTTCATCAGAAATACTGGCCTTATATAGCAATGCTTTTAAGATAAAAGCAGCAACACAAATTCACACAGATTGTTTGAGGCACAGAAACAGGATTATATAATAATGTAGGGACTCTGGTATAAATGAAGACATTGGACCTTGAATCTCTGTGGGTTTTATTTTATATTATGACTTCAGTTCATAAAAAAGGTCTATGAACTTTTTAATTTCTTTAAGACTAATTTCCACAAATGGAAAAATGAAAAAAAATAATACCATGGGCAAGGAACTTAATAATTTGTAACATTTGGTTGTACTTTTAAAATGGGGTAATGGTAAATTCACAATGATATTCTAACTATTAAATGAAATAATTAATGAAAAATTTTAATATATATAATTGTTCAAATGTGGATGTCTTCTGTCCTGGAAATTTATCTGGTGTGTGATTTGCCTTATTCATGAGAAAGCTGCTAGTACAGCACTTGACACATGAGGCATGCAGTAAATGGTAACAGATAAATCTATTTTGAAGGAAAAGCAAAAGTAGCTTTCAATGTGGAAAAGAGAGTTGCTGATAAGGGATTTAAGCAGTTATAGATTTTATACTGCTTGAAATTCTCACTGTATTAATTTGAATTATTGAACTAAAAAATTGTGGAAACTTTTTATGCATTAGTTTAAATTAGTTTTATAAAAACTATGAATAATTTGGTGGATTTATTAAGGGGAGGAATTGATGGTTCACCAGAGAATTGTATGGAGATATTGGGGTATCTACAAGTCTAAGAACAAAGAAAAAGACCAAGGTAAAGTATGCCTTGCCCATATTTTGCACAGGCCAACCTTTTGTAAGAACAAAATAACACATTTTTAAAAAATTCTTAACAAATACACCTATCTAAAAAGTAGAACACTTAAAAAATCTTATTTTTATTGTTATAAAATATACATAACAGAATTTGCCATTTTAACCACTATTAAATGTACAGTTTAATGGTATTAAGTACATTTATTTGACAGAAAGAGAGTATATTTTGAATTTGGGGTGTGTGTAGTGGGACTAATAGTATTAGTGCCAGAAGATGGATCGTTGTTGTCAACCCCAAGCAGATTTTCAGTGCTCTTCTGGTAATCACACAAATGCCTTTTGTGGCCAGTAGAATATGGCAGAAGTGACGGTGTGTAACATCTAAGGCTAGATCATAAAAAGCATTCTACTTTTTGCCTGTTTCTTGGCTTGCTCACTGTGGGGTAAGTTGGCTAATATACTGTGAGGATATCCAGGCAGTCCATTGGAGAACTGAGGCCTCTGGTCAGCAGCCAGCACCAGTTTGTCAGCTGGAGAGTGAGTCCCTTTGGAAATAGATTCTCCAGCTCCTGTCAGGCTTTTTAATAACTATAGCCCCAGCAACATCTAACTGCAACTTCGTGGGAGAGCCTGAGCTCAAGCCACCAAACTAAGGTGCTCTTGAATTCCTGTCCCACAGGCACTATGAGGGATAAGTGAACATTATAAGCCACTAAGGTTTGGGGTGACTTATTATGCAATATTAGATAAATGGTATATAGCAGTTGATCTTTGGCATGTGCAGATCACTAATAAGCAGATACCTCAAGGGATCACCTATGCAGATTTCTGGACTTCTGCCTACAGAGCTTCATCTTATCTAGAACTCTGCCTATGGATTCCTGATCACTCAGCCTTCCTGAGCTTTAACCTGTAACCCTTTTAATTCAGCATAAATGCTGTGTTCTACCTGGATTCTTCCTCCCTGTGCTATGGTCTAGAAACTATCTAGGCAAAACAAACAAAAGCGCACAGTATTTTAGGCTCACTTCCTGTTTTCCTGTTCTTTTTGAATCATAGTTCTGTGCTGCCTGTTCTCCAGTGGCTACAAACAGGTGTTCCATATGTTTTGTCTAGCTTTCTATCTGTTTATAATGGGAGGTCGTATCTAGTACTGATTATTCCAATATGGCTAGAAGTGGAAATTGAATTTTAAAATTTAGTATAGTTCATTTTCTTTTTTTTAAGCACTTTGCTTTTTCCAAGTAATCAGAAAATGTTATAAATCTTATAAATTAAAAGTATAAATTTGGTGGCCTTTAAGTTTTCCTGTGTATTCCCATGTTATTTACTAACTTAGTGAGATTTCAATGTAAGAAGACAAATTTAAATCAATTTATAATTTGATTTACATTTATAATTTATAATTATATAAATTTATATGCATTTATAATTGGAATTAGGTAAGTCTCATTCTCTTAAACATTCCACATATATAAGACACAGATTTATTAACACAAATACCAAAATCATGGATTTGATTCTCCTAAATATTCTAAATTCTAGATAATCCCAAATTTTAAAAAATCCTTATGCACTGAGGCTAACCAGCAACAAATTATATAATTTCAGACAATCTGGAGGTTCCTTCCTGCATGGCTGAGCTTGCTTAACAACTAGTAAGTGACATGCCCAGATTGGCAGGGGCAGATTTGACGTTTCAGATTCCACTTACCAAACACATAAACTTTAAAACTTTTATGGATTGGTCTCTTGGCATTCTTCTATGTAGAACAGTTTCCTGCTCTACTTTGAAAAGTTTGTAACACCTAGCCAGCCTGCTGCAGCACTTCACCAGATTTTGCATTTCTTTTACTCTTAAGATATTTTAGTGACTTCTGTCTAGTTCCACAGATTTGATATATTTGAGGGACTACTATATTTTTCCACATTATTCTTAATTGACTCTCAAACATTTGGTTCTCGGACACCTGAAGAGTATAGCTCTTATAAGTTATTGTATACCCCAAAAAACTTTTGTTTGTGTGGTTATGACCTATTGATTTCTAACCTTTTAAACCAGAGAAATTGTCGAACCACCATGTTGTACATGTGAAACTAAAGTAATATTGTGTGTTAGTTATACTTCAATTAAAAACCCCAGAAAATCTAAAAATAATGAACTGGTTTAAAGAAACCTATTACTAGTAACATGAAAAATAAACATATTTTTCAACTCAAAAATTAGTGACAAGAGGTATTATTTTACAATTCTGCAAATCTTTCTAATATCTGCCTTAATAAAAGTCAGCTCAATTCTAATATCTGTTCTTGCATTCAGTCTTTTGGAATTTTTTGTTTTGATTGAATCAAAAGAATAAAACTCACCTTTACACAGGTATGTATTTGGGAAAGGGAGGATATTATAGGCCCCATAAAATAATAGGGTCCCACAAATCCTACCAATACTGAAATATTTGATATTTTGATCTTAATGCTTTGATTGTTTGCCATATTTCTTTTCGTTCTTCAAACCCCTAGAACAGCAACACTTCCTCAAATTGTTTGCAGCCTCCTAAGACTAAATGCTTCCAAGGCAGGGATCATTTTTATTTTATTGACCATTATATCTTTAGCCAGCACATCTTCTGAAATCATTTTATTTCAAGTTTGTAATTAAATCTTAAAACAAAAAGATGAAATATCTCAAGGTTATAATTTCTCTACATTTTACGAATGGGCTTTTAATTTCATTTTATTGGGGCACCTGGGTGGCTCAGATGGTTAAGCATCTGACTTTGGCTTGGGTCATGATCTCCAGGTCCTGGGTATTGAGCCCCATGTTGGGTTCCCTGCTCAGCAGGGAGTCTGCTTCTCTCTCTCCCTCTGCCTCTCCCCCTGCTTGTGCTCTTTCTGTCTCTGTCTCTGTATCTCTCTCAAATGAATAAATTTTTTTAAAATTTTATTTGAAGTAAGTCATAAAAACAGCTGTCCTGGAATCAGATGTTTATATTTGAATTTATTTGGTTAGGATACCCAAAAGTGGAAAGAACAAATTGTGATTTTGCACACAGAATTAGCTTATATGATTGTCTCCTTTCTTGTACCTCTTTTATCAGTTCTTTAAGAATAACAGATTAAGGGGGTAGGAGAAGAATAAATGAAACAAGATGGGATTGGGAGGGAGACAAACCATAAGTGACTCTTTATCTCACAAAACAAACTGAGGGTTGCTGGGGGGAGGGGTTTTATTATGGACATTGGGGAGGTATGTGCTATGGTGAGTGCTGTGAATTGTGTAAACCTGGCGATTCACAGACCCGTACCCCTGGGGATAAAAATACATTATATGTTTATCTAAAAAAAAAAAAAAAGAATAACAGAGATCATGTACATTTAACTTATCATGGCTGTAATAGAAAACTTGGAGAAATCTTATGAAAGTACAAAAAATAGTGGCCCTGGTGGTAAAAATAAATCTAGAAAGTAATGGATAGTGCTTGAATATTCTTCAGAAGTTATAGCTGTTTGTTTATACTTTAACAATTTTTAAACACTTAAGTTAAAAATATTTTTCTTGTAGAAATTAAAACATTGAAAATATACATCGCATTGTAGATTTTTAACTTTTCCCACAAATTATATGCACTATGTATATTTTTAACCTACTATTTTTGTGTTTTTAGAGATTATTCATATGAAGATATAATTATATAGATCTTCCCCATTCTTTTAAGCAACTTATGATATTCTAAAATGTGATATGTTTAGCTATTTTATTTATTCATAAATGGATGGATAGATATATACATACATTTCACATCCTTCTACGTCCTGAATCACATTTATGTTTAATGTTCATCTTTCCTAGAGTATTCACTATTCCGGGAAACCCTTGTAGGTGCTGTTGACAGTTACAGAAAAAAAACCTGCATTTGTTTTCATGGTTTGAGGGAAGAGGGCAGTAGTTTGATGTATCTTATAAGTAAATACGGTGAACGGTGACTTGAGGTATTTTGTTACTATCAATGCTGGCAGGTATATAGGCCAGCATATTGAGGAATTTCTTTGGTGGTAGTTGGTACTGGGCTTGTTCCTTCTCCCTACCTTCACAATCTAACTCCCACGCTGTTTTTAAACACCTACCACAAAGCAAATGCTGTTTTTATCTCTGAAACTCCTGAAACTCCCAGTTTATGGGGTGGGCAAACATAAAGAGAGAAATTACAATGCATGGTGGCATGTGTCGTGGTCTTGATAATGACAACTTGTGGAGACATGCAAGTTTGTGTAATCAACCTCGTGGAGTTTATTTATCCGTTCAGCAATTATTTGCTGTGTGTTAGGCTGTGGGTATAACAGTTGAGACAACAAACGTGATCCCTGCTTGAGGAGCATTCAGACTTGGGAACCTGGGAAGAACGTAAGGGAGAACTGCTGCTGCTCTTGGATCATGAAGAATAAACACAAGTACGGCCAGTAAAATGGAAGGAACACATTTTAAACAGAGGGATTCAAATGTGCCAAAGTACAAAGCTGTGGAAGGCTCTAAATCCACCCACAGATTCTGAGACATTCTCTGTGTCATACAGCATATACATGCAGAGACTGAAAAGGGAGACTGAGTTCAGATAAAAATGCCAAATTAAGGAATTCAGATGTTTTTTCAATCAGTATTTTCTGAGCCAATTAGCATTTTTCAAATGACTGCTGAAATCTAAAACACTGATTTTATATCTTGTTAAAAAATGGTTACATTAATAATTTGATTCATTATTAATCTATTAGCTCTATTAGTCTACTAAGAAGGTAGTTGATGTAGCTGTGTGTGTGTGTGTGTGTGTGTATAATCTGGAATTTTTGTTTGTTTCAGCCTTTACCCTACGGAAAGAAAATCTGGAAATGTTTGAAGCACTTGGGTTTTTAGCTATCAAACTTGGTGTGATTCCTTCAGATTTTAGTTATGCAGGCCTAAAAGACAAGAAAGCCATCACCTATCAAGCAATGGTTGTTAGAAAAGTGACTCCAGAAAGGTAATCTGACATTACTTTATAAGCTAGAACTTTACTTTCTCATTGCATCAAATAAATAAATGTGAGGTTAAAAACTCACTAGGAGCATATTAACTAGGAGCATGTTAACCTCCTGTCAATAGTAATTAATTGATTAAGGGCTTATTGAGCAGCACATTCTGCCTTAATATGATTATCTTCTAAATAATGTTATGTCTTAAATTTATACTGAAAATATAGGTAGTTTTAATACAGAAACTTTGAGAAGTGGCATATTATAAATGATTGAATTGTTCAGTTCATAAAATAACTTTGTGACTATAATCCTAGAGTAATTTTTTTTTAGTGCACATTTGTTGAAATAGCATTACCTTTTGAATTTCAAAAAAAATTTTAGTGTTCTGATATAAGTGGTTGTCTGGAAACTGTTATTTAAACCTTATATTAATTTTTTAAAAAAGATTTTATTTATTTGACAGAGAGAGGGATCACAAGTAGGCAGAGAGGCAGGCAGAGAGAGAGAGAGAAGGAAGCAGGCTCCCTGCTGAGCAGAGAGCCCGATGCGAGACTCGATCCCAGGACCCTGAGATTATGACCTGATCCGAAGGCAGCAGCTTAACCCACTGAGCCACCCAGGCGCCCAACCTTATATTAATTTTTAAGTGTAATATTTAACAAGTCTATATGATTTATCATTTATAGGTTGAAAAATATTGAAAAAGAAATTGAAAAGAAAAGGATGAATGTGTTTAATATTCGATCTGTAGATGATTCCCTTAGACTTGGTCAGCTCAAAGGAAATCACTTTGATATTATCATCAGAAATTTAAGAAGCCAAATAAATGACTCTGCAAACCTGAGAGAAAGAATTTTGGAGGCAATAGAAAATGTTAAGGTAAGAAGACTCAATTTTTTTTTTTTAAAGATTTTATTCATTTATTTGACAGAGAGAGATCACAAGTAGACAGAGAGGCAGGCAGAGAGAGAGAAGGAAGCAGGCTCCCTGCTGAGCAGAGAGCCCAATGCGGGACTCGATCCCAGGACCCTGAGATCATGACCTGAGCGGAAGGCAGTGGCTTAACCCACTGAGCCACCCCGGCGCCCCAAGAAAACTCAATTTTAAAATAGTGTAACAGGAAAATCTTTGTAGGCCTTCTCTTTATGTTGAGGCCAAAAGGGAAACTTCTTTTTCTTTTGTATCTTTTCTTTTTATATGCATGTCATTATTTAAAAAAAATGATAATTAGGGCACTTTGGCTTATTTTTAATTTTCTTCTTAGTACATTTTTTGTATTAAAAAACAAAACTTTAATGTAATTTAAAAATAGAGTTATGGGGGGAATCTATCTGCATAAGGTGTTTTTTGTTGTTGTTTGTGTTTGTTTTTAGCATGTGCCATATGGAATAGTATTTTATTTTATTTATTTATTTATATATTTTAGATTTTTTATTTATTCATTTGACAGAGATTACAAGTAGGCAGAGAAGCAAGCAAAGAGAGAGAGGAGGAAGCAGGCTCCCTGCTGAGCAGAGAGCCTGATTTGGGGCTTGATCCCAGGACCCTGGGATCATGACCTGAGTTGAAGGCAGAGGCTTTAACCCACTGAGCCACCCAGGTGCCCCTAGAATAGTATTTTAGGCAAAGGGATTAATTTGGGAGGAAATTTTGTTCAGTGATTTTTTTCCAGAACTCTTTGGTAAATAGTTATGTTACTTAACAGAATTATGCACAATCTTTTTTTTTTCTTTTCAATCTAATTGTGAATTTTTTTCAATGCATACAAATGGTAAATCATACACATTTTATTATGTCTTACAATAATAACTATTTAAAATATATAAGTGACATTTTCCAGGCATCTCAATATGCCATAGCCTTCCGGCTGATCATCTAGACTATGGGTTAGCAAGCTTTCTCTCTAAAGAACCAGATAATAAATAATTTTGGCTTTGTAGGCATATGGCCTCTGTTGCAACCACTCTACTGCCCTTGTGTGGAAGCAGCCATAGATGATACATAAATGAATGAGCATGGTTGTGTCCCAGTAAAACTTTATTTACAAAAATAAGTGTTGGCCACATTTGATTTGTGGGCCGTTAGTAGTCTGACAACCCCTAATCTAGACTAGTAATCCTCAACCTGGAGTGCTTCTAGGCCAGTCAGTCCCTACCCTCGAACCAATTAAATAGGAACATTTGGGAATGCAGCCTTGGTTATTAGTATTTTTAAAAAACTCCTTAGGTGTTTTACTCTACAGCTAACACTTGAGAAACACTGATCTAAGATCTTGACCACAAAGACCTTTTTACACAATTTTATTCCTCTCCAAAGGAAAACAAACAAGCAAAATTGGTTTTTAAATCACTATTATGCCTATGGTCAGGAAAATGACTTCCAACTAAAGATTTTCTAAATTCACATTTATTTGTGATTATATATTCTTTATGTGATGGGTTTTTTCCTTTTTCCTAGACCTACCTAAACTTTTTCCTCCCTCAAAAAATTGTTATTAAATGATACTCCTTAAACAAAGGAGAGAGTTTCTTTGGACTCTGATAGCATTTATTGCCTATCTTTAATTTGGAATTTATGAATATACAACTGCCTATTATAAAATCTCCATTAAGAATGATTTTAACTTTAACCAACTTTCCTTTAATTCTGAAAATAAGAAGTCTTTGAAGTTTTATTTTAGAGGGTTATAACTTTGACTTCTAGTAACTTTTGTTATATCCAGTCCTAAGTAATTTGAAGAGGTACTTAAAGCTCTTTTGGTTATTCTAGAGTATTATTTGATACTATTTTTCTAAATTTGAAATAAAAATTGTTATGAGAAATACTTATAAAGTGAGCATGAAAAACTCTTATCTTTCAAGAAACCATCTGGACCCAGCGTTTTCTTTGTGAGAGCATGTTTATCCCCTGACCAGTGTCTTTAAGGTTGCAGAGTAATTTTAATTTTCTGTTCCTGGGGAAATGAGGCCATGTCATTGTCTTGGCCCAGGCCTTCAGAAACTGAGATAACTAGGGGCACCTGGGTGGCTTAGTGGGTTAAACCTCTGCCTTCCGCTCAGGTCATGATCCCAGGGTCCTGGGATCCCCACATCGGGATCTCTGCTCAGTGGGGAGCCTGCTTCCTCCTCTCTCTCTGCCTGCCTCTCTGCCTATTTGTGATCTCTGTCAAATGAATGGGTAAAGTCTTTAAAAAAAAAAAAAGAAAAGAAACTGAGATAACTAAAAAATGAATTGTTATGTATAAAGGAATCAAGACTTGCTGGGTTCGAAGTAAATTTATTTCTTACTCCCAGCATCACCAGATAGCAGAAGCATCTCAAAATCAGAAAGAGCTTCAGGGCAATAATCAGATCCAGTCCTAGGTAAACAGTTTGTTTTGGAACTTTGTTTAGCACTGGAAGACCTGCATCCCACAATCCCTTCAGTAATGTGAATGGAAAGCTGACATACTCTTAAAGCTTTTTTGTTGGTCTTATTTTCTATCTTTTAGTTGTTTGGTTTTCTCCTTTCTATTCTTTAACTTTATACCTTTTCTCAGACCATTTGGCTCTTACGTGTGTATCAGTGATTATAATATTCTTTTATTAAAATAAATACAAAGAGAAAGACTTGGTTACATATTCTGACACAGTAATTATACTTATTTGTTGTATCACTTTGGGTCTATGACAAAGAACCATAGACTTGGTGACTTTTAAATAACAGAAATTTATTTCTTAGAGTGCTGGAGGCTGGAAGCCTGAGATCAGGGCGCCAGCCTTATCTTCTTTTTGTATTCTCATGTGATGGAAAGAGAGGGAGCTAGCTCCATGTTCTTTTGTTATAAGGAAACTAATTCCATTCATGAGAGCACTATCCTCATGACCTAATTAAAAAGGTCATGTGTCCCAGTGTCCTCACCTCTAAATATCATCTCACTGGAGGTTAAGATTTCAACATATGAATTTTGGGGGGAACACGGGTATGCAATCCATAACAATATAGTTTTTTTTTTTTTTTTAAGATTTTGTTTATTTATTTATTTGAGATAGTAAGCATGCAAGAGAGCACAAGTAGGGGGAGAGGGAGAAGCAGACTCCCCACGGAGCAGGGAGAAGGCTCTGGGACTTGATCCCAGGGCCCCAGGATTATGACCTGAGCCAAAGGCAGACAGTTAACTGACTGAGTCACCCAGGCTCCCCACAATATTCTACCCACAATATTCTTCTAATTAATTGGTTTTCTTGTATTTGTAGAATAAAGGATTTGTAAATTACTACGGGCCACAAAGATTTGGGATGGGAAGGAAAGTTCACACCGACCAGATTGGACTGGCTTTGCTGAAGAGTAAAATGGTATGGATTTAAATAAAACTATTATCTGATTTGTTTTGTCGGTTGTACTTACTACATAAGCCAGCCCTTTGCTTTCTTAACCCACCATATAAATGCGTATACACACACACACACATACATATACCATATACTACATTATTGAACACTTTTGAGCAGCTACTATATTTTTAGTATTACGTTATAATAAAGCAAACTGTATGCAGTGTCCCTGTGTTTATTACTTGTTTGAGACTTAACGGAGAATTGGCCAGCACTCACCAAATTCTTAAAAAAAAACTTACTAGAGGATTTAGAGAAAACTTAACACCCTACAGTTCTAAAAATAAGACATCAAATTGTATAAAATTCCTGTTTCTCATAACATTTAAACAAAAGCTCTTCTGTCTTTTAAACTTCATATTCCATGCTTCTCATTTTTGTAAAGTTTGCTAGAGCGTTTCTGTCTAACGCACTACTCCAAAACTGCGTTGGAGTTGCAATTGCTACATTGATAGACATTTACTGTCTCAGTGTTCCTGAGGGTGAGGCATCTGGGAGCAGCCTTGCTGGGTGTTGGTGCATCAGGGTCTCACATGGTGTGCAGTCACACTATCAACCAGGCTGCAGTCTTTGGAGACTTGAATGGGCATAGAGAACCTGCTTTCAAGCACACTCCCATGGTTGTAGGCAGGAAGCTTTAGTTTCTCAGCATAGGGCTACTCAGGGAATGACTTCCCCCAGGAGTACAGAAGAGTGAGAGAGACCATAAGACCATAACATAAATCTCAATGTCTTTTATAATGTAATCTGGAAAGTGACATCTTTATTCCGGCTCTATCCCACTTAATGGGCACACAGACCCACCCTGATAAGGGTGGTGGAGGACTGTGGTATGCATGAGTGGCAGCCAGTGGAGATCATTGGGGGCCAACTTAGAGGCTGGCCCCACAGCTAGACAGCCATATTTTCTTTCCTTTGAAGCATCCCTGCCCCAACTTGTACATTCTCTGCATCTCAATTTAAACTTTCATCCCACTCCCAAGAAAGATTGAATTCTTATCTTGTGACCTCAAAGCCTCTTGGACTTCCCATCTTAGGTTTTAGTATATTTTACTGTTATTGTTTATTTGATCTTTTCCAGTAAACAAACATCGTATCTCTCTTGCTCAACACTCTATCCCTAGTACAGTGCACAGTGCCTAGCACATAGCAGATGCTTAGTAATATTTATTTGAATGAATTAGCTTCTGAATATATATTTGAATGAATGAATGACTACTGTAAGATTGAGTATAATTTTAAGTTGAATAATCTGTCTTAAGATCCTTTCCTATTCTAAAAAAAAAGATCCTTTCCTATTCTAAAACATATACTTAGAAATCACAGTGCTGGAGACCTATAATAATAATAATAATAATAATAACGATACAGGACCTCATAGAGACATTAAAAAAGGAGCATCTTTTTATCTATTTAGTTTTTAAAAGAAAATATAAAAGTTGGCAATTTTTTTTTTTTATTTGAGAGAGAGAGAGCATGAGCAGGGCAGAGGGGCAGAGAGAGATAGAGAGAGAGAAAAGCAGACTCCCTGCTGAGCAGAGAACCCAATGTGGGGCTTGATCCCAGAACCTGAATATCATGATGTAAGCCGAAGGCAGACATTTAACTGACTGAGCCACTCAGGTGCCACATAAAAATTTCAACAACCATGGCTCTTTTTCTTTCTTGTGCAAATTTTTAAAAAAGATTTTATTTATTTATTTGACAGAGATCACAAGTAGGCAGAGAGGTAGGCAGAGAGAGAGAGGAGGAAACAGGCTCCCCATGGAACAGACAGCCAGATGTGGGGCTCAATCCAAGGACCCTAAGATCATGACCTGAGCCAAAGGTAGAGGCTCTAACGCACTGAGCCACCCAGGTGCCCCTCTTTTTCTTTTCTTAAAGATTTTATTTATTTATTTGAGAGAGAGAGGGTAAAAGAAGAAGGAGAGCACAGAGAGAGAAGCAGACTCCCGGCTGAGCAGAGAGTCTGATGCAGGGCTCGATCCTAGGACCCTGAGTTCATGACCTGAGCTAAAGACAGATGCTTGGGACACCTGGGTGGCTCAGTAGGTTAAGTGGCTACCTTCGGCTCAGGTCATGATCCCAGCGGCCTGGGATGGAGGACTGCATTGGGCTCCTTGCTCGACAGGGAGCCTGCTTCTTCCCCCGCCTCTGCCTGCCACTCTGTCTGCCTGTGCTCGCTAGCTTTCTCTGACAAGAAAGAAAGAGAAAAGAAAAAGAAAAGAAAAAAGGAAGAAAAGAAAAGAAAGATGCTTACCTGACTGAGCCACCCAGGCACCCCAATTGGCAATTAAAAAAAAGATTTTGGCAATTATTTGTAAGATCAGACAATTCCAAGACTTGAGAACAGAAATGAAATTAGTGGTTCACCATTTCCCTATGCTTTCTTCCTTCCCAATTTTTGTTATATATGTTGGTCAAGTCTGAGTTTTATATGATTACTTCATACTTGCCTTCTAAGCTTGATAATAGAGGTAAAGAATGACAGAAGTAGAACTATGGAAATGATGGATACTTTTTCCAGTCCATAATATTTTTTTATTATTTTTTTTATTTTTTAAAGATTTTTAAAAATTTATTTATTTGACAGAGAGAGATCACAAGTAGACAGAGAGGCAGGCAGAGAGAAAGGAAGGGAAGCAGGCTCCCTGCCGAGCAGAGAGCCCGACGCGGGGCTCAATCCCAGGACCCTGAGATCATGACCCGAGCCGAAAGCAGTGGCTTAACCCACTGAGCCACCCAGGCGCCCCCAGTCCATAATATTTTAAACCTATGTATGAAGTTGCTTTGTGCAGATATATTTCCAAATATAGTACTGTTTAATTTTTGAAAACTTGAAGATAAAATTACAGTTTCAAATATTATTTGTTAAAGTGCCTATTCTTTTATGGTATCCAAGAATTTGTATCTTTTTTAAAAAGTAAGTAATTTGTCATTTTTGTTTAACGTATGTTTGCTTGCTTGATTTTTAAAGGTGGAGGCTATAAAATTATTTCTTACACCAGAAGATCTGGATGATCCTGTAAATAGAGCAAAGAAATATTTTCTTCAAACTGGTATTTAAAAATTTCTTTTACCCTATACATAGTCATGCAAATACACAATACAAATGTTATGTCAGCAGGAGGGCATTTATTGCTTTGCTACATAAATGTGATAAGAAATAGCTTGTAATATATTATATATTAAGTAATTTTATTACATGTCAAAGACTCATTTTTGGTCAGATATCCAGGACTTTTGTCTTTTTTAACTCTTGTTTGGGGGTAGGAGTGAGGGGAGAAATAGTTTCTTAGTTTTTCTTGGTCTAAATCCTCAGAGGAGGAGTGCCTGGGTGGCTCAGTGGGTTAAAGCCTCTGCCTTTGGCTCAGGTCATGGTCCTGGGTCCTGGGATCGAGCCCCGCATCGGACTCTCTGCTTGGCGAGGAGCCTGCTTCCTCCTCTCTCTCTGACTGTCTCTCTGTCTACTTGTGATCTCTGTCTGTCAAATAAATAAATAAAATCTTTAAAAAAAAATCTTCAGAGGAGTTAAGAATTTCAAATTCTACACTGGTACCAGTGAAAGTATACACTCCAACTAGAGGAGACTTAAAAACAAACTACTCAAAAGTTTATTTGTTATATCCAATACTTTGTGCACTGTTTTTGGTTTAGTTGCCCATTCAGCCCAGTCATTTTGGACATTTTAGCTCAATATCACGGTGTAAATGCAGAATGCTTCCTGGGAAGCACCAAAGAAAATGGTTATGAGTTTGGGTTCTACAGTCAATCCACATGGGTTTGACTCTTAAAATGACTTACGTGTTTCTATCTATTTAGAATTCTGAGAATATAATTTCTTTATGACAGTGATTCCTAAACTTGAGTGAGCATAAGAAACACCTGGTACATTTATTAAAATGAGGATTCCTACCTGAATAAGCATCTTTTCAGTAGAGTTCGTTAGTTTAATTTTAAAAAGCATCCCATTAGCAAGGCCTGTTAGCATCCTTGATGGATCCAACCCTTTCTTATTCAAAAGATTCTGTATAAATGTTCATAATAGCTCTTTAAAAATATGTAGGCTCAGAGGTTTATTTAGTGGCTTTGTTTTGTTTTTTAAGAAATCTGAATAATTACAAGTTAATTTGTCTCCATTTTGAAGTAGGTATTACTAATGTGCTTTCTGCTATTTTTTTTTAAGGCAGGGAAAGTGAATGGAGAATGGACTATATGATTAATGACCTTTATTAGACAAACAAACTCTTCAGGTATAGCCAGGTTTATAGTTGGTGCTAAACGTCATCTTCATATTAAAGTTTAGAAGAGCATAGTTCATTACCTCTCATTTAGCAGGTATAATAAAAGTCTTTATAACTGGCCTATAAATGAAAGTGGCTGACTCACTGATTCTCTCTTTATTGCAGAGGATGCTAAAGGCACACTTTCCTTGATGCCTGAGTTCAAAGTTCGTGAGAGAGCACTGTTGGAGTCATTGCATCGCTTTGGCATGACGGAGGAGGGTTGTATCCAGGCATGGTTTTCTTTTCCTCACTCAATGCGCATATTCTATGTTCACGCATATAGCAGCAAAATTTGGAATGAGGCAGTATCTTACAGACTTGCAACCTATGGATCAAGAGTAGTAGAGGGTGATTTGGTCTGTTTGGATGAAGATATTGATGAACATTTCCCAAATAGTAAAGTAAGTGTCATTTAATCAAAGTTGTCAAAGAGTAGTTACCACACTGGGAACATTAATTTTCAGAAGCCTTGATTTGAGAAACAATTTAAAACTAAGCATGCATTTTATATTTTTATTTGTATTTGCTTATCATCTGCTTCTATGCCCAGGGCTAAGTCTTAACACATGTTTGTAAATGGAAAAATAAAAATAGTGGCATTAAGTGAAAAGTACAAAGATAGTAAACTTTCCTTTAAAGAATATATTTTAAAGAATTACAGAAGTAATGCACAAAATAGTATCATTAAAAGTGAAAAATCAAAAACTTACATATGAAGCTGTCATCTTCTCATCACTCTGTCTTTCTCTTTCCTGTGTCCAAGAAATTAACCTCTGTTTTTTGGCATGTGTCCTTCTAGACCTTTTCTATGCTTTCCCATAAATACATAGGAGAGTAGATTTTTATTCTATTAGCTAACACTGAGGAAAGAAAAAGAGGGCTTAGATAAAGCTCAGAACTTAAAATACGAAAAAGAATACAATTTTTTATAATAATGGTATATGGGGTGTATAATATGTGTATTTCTTTTATATAAATGTGATTTTATATAATTGCAATTTCAAAGCTTGCTTTTTTCCTTTTAACAGTTTATATTACATAAGTTGATTCTTTCATTTCCTCTCTATCCAACTAGTACTTTTATCTTTGTGGGTTTAAGCAATTTAAATAATAAAACTGAATTCCATAAATCAAGTAAAGAAGCTTATTTTGTAATATAATGCAAAAAGAACATTATCTCAAGTTAGTCTTACAAAGATGTTATAAACGTGGAGGTATTTGAGTAGTGCTTTCATATGTAACATCATCACTGAATTTTAGATGAGCAGAGGATCTTAGAGACCCTCTTTTTTAACTCCTGTTTTATAGAAATGAAAATCAAGACCCAGATTACATGACACAGGTAACAGAATTAAAAGACCTAGCCCGAGTTGATCTCTACCAGAGAAATCATGGAGTACAGAAAAGGTGTTAGCATCTAGAGAGAGAACATGGCCCAATTTTTCAAAAATGAAGAAACATAGACTCTGAACTCCATGTAAAGGGAGCTTTATCTGAATTAATGGTAGAAGTCTGGATGTATGAATTAAGGTTTTTGTTTATTTGTTTGATTGGTTGGTTTTTGTTTTGGTTTTAAGTAATGGAGATCTTCCTCCAACCAACTTAAAGGAAAGTGGACAGGAATTCATTGGCTCTCAAAATGGAGACTCTGACTAATTCTGACACAGCTATATCCAGACTCCTAAATAATCTGTCTCTATTTTCTTCATCTACCAACTATGTTTTCCTCTGTTAGAGCCATTCTTGGTCTGGCTTGTTCTTTCGCTGACAAGATGGTTATGAGCAACTCTAAGCTTATTTCTTACAACTTGTAGACAAGAGGACTTTTCTTCCCAATGGAATAAAGGCCATGGAATTAAGTCTCTCTGGTTAGGAAAGACCACTTCCTGTGGACTGGAGTATGTGATTGGCTAAGCTTATGTTCCAAAGGATCCTCCCTGGAACCATATCACCCAAATCATGTTGGAGAACCAGGAGGGAAGCTCCCTGAAAATGAGGGTGCTCCTATCAGAAAAGAGAGTAATGACTAAGCAAGCCAGAGTGACCAATGTTTGCTTCACTGTTTCATTTAGTGGGTGGCTTATGAGTATTTAGATAAGAAAGTGATGTTGGGGAGTATAAATCACTAAGAATGGTCATTTAACCATAATAAAATCTGAAACTTTAAAAAGAAATCTAGCAGAATTAGAGGTCTTATTTTACCTCGTGAATGGAAGAGATGTCAGTGATTCCCTTTGGATAAATTGTGAAAAATCATGTTTTTTTCACACATTCCAGAAATCATGTTCATTTAAATATTACCTGGGCTATACATTATTTAGTAAGTTAGCCATTCCTAATTCAGATTTTCAGAAGTCTCTGCCAAGACATGGTAATAAGCTCTGAAATACATGTCTTATAAGACTTCTTTGTTCAAAGTAACATTTGCAAGGACAGTTTTGTGATCAGAACTGTATGTGTTTTCTTTTGGAGCTGTAGGAGAAAAGAGAACTTTTTCTCCTTCATATCTTACTAAGTTTCCTTCTATTAGAAAAAAAAAGTCTTTATGTAGTTTAGGACCAGTCATTTATACTTTATTACTAAGCACTGCGAATAGAAAAGGCAGGACTTACAGGCCCAACATGTTAAAACATGACAATGAAAAGACAGTACAGTTTCTAATAAATGATGTATAAGGCATGTAATGTTGTGCATCTACAGTTAAAAATTGTAGGAAACTAATCTGATTCTTGATAGGTTTACTAGACTAACAGTTACACCTTTACTTAAGGTAACTTGGTAGATTTTCTTTTAACTTCTCTGTGAACAAGATAGAGAAATGTGTCAGACAGTTAAAAAGTTAGATGAATTCCTAGTTGGAGAATAGCCATATACCCAAAGCATGTTTGCTAATTAAAAAAATCAGTTGATATCAACCTGGAGGGAGCTCTCTAACCACAAAATATGGTCTTCTGTACTTGACCGTGTTTTTCAGTATTTTCAGATTTTGAGAATCACCACTTCTCAGAGAGCATTATGGCACTTGCTGGCGACAGAGATGGGGGGCAGTTTCCCAGGGGCAGATTTTTGATTGAGCTCAACAGTTTTGTAAGTTAGGAAAGGCTGCTGCTGATGAGGTGGACATGTCGCCTTGGGGTGTCACGCTACCACCATTCTCTTTGTGCTCCAGCTTCAGTTCTCAGTGGCCAAAACAGCAAGTATCATTCTAATTTTTATGTAGTCTAGAAACAAATTATGAAAATAATCTTGTTTGGGTATATGTTTATTCAGCATAGGAGTCAAATTATACATAACAGGGAAAATTGAGGCAATGAATCATCCATATTTTTGTCATCTTTTTAAAATATAGGTTCATCTAGTAACTGAGGAAGAGGAATCAGCTGACACGTATGCAATACATCAGGTAAATTTGTTTAAAAATCGGTATCGCTTAGGGCGCCTGGGTGGCGCTGTGGGATCAAGCCTCTGCCTTCGGCTCAGGTCATGATCTCAGAGTCCTGAGATCGAGCCCCGCATCGGGCTCTCTGCTCAGCAGGGACCCTGCTTCCTTCTCTCTCTCTGCCTGCCTCTCTGCCTGCTTGTGATCTCTCTCTGTCAAATAAATAAATAAAATCTTTAAAAAAAAAATTGGTATCACTTAGATCTATATGTAGATACTGTATCCAAAAGACAAAATGTTGATCGGTTCTTTGCTCCCACCTTTTTCTTTTTCTTTTTTTTTCTTCAATTTATTTATTTTCAGAAAAACATTATTCATTATTTTTTCACCACACCCAGTGCTCCATGCAAGCCGTGCCCTCTATAATACCCACCACCTGGTACCCCAACCTCCCCCCCCCCGCCACTTCAAACCCCTCAGATTGTTTTTCAGACCACCTTTTTCTTTTAACTACTTTATAATTCAGGTAGAATTTATATATAAGAAAAATCACTCTTATCAGTTTATTGTTCTAAGAGTTTTGATAAACATACAGTCTTGTGACTACCAGAGAAATTGAGATAAAGAACATTTTCATCTCTCCCTAAAATTTCCCTGTGCCCCTTTTTAGTTAACCCCCACCCCCAGCTCCAGCCCCCACTCCTGAGCGGTTCATTCATTTTCTGCCCCCATCATTTTGCCCTTGAAAGAATGTCAAATAAACGGAATCATATAGTTTGTGGTCTTTTATGTCTGGCTTCTCTCAATTAGCACAATGAGTTTGAAATCCACTCATGTTGTTTGTATTTGAATTTTTTACCTTGTTCCCTTTTCTGACTACCTTTTGGTATTGTTTAAAATCATCAGCAAAGGAGGAAAGCCCTATAATCTGTAGTGTCTTTTCATAAGGATCTGAGCAAAACACTATTTGGTGCTACTGGTTCACTCTCATGTTTCTAAATAAGAAAGAAGAGCGTACAGTTATCAACCAAAATACCATTTATGTCACTGAGTAGTAGGGGTTTTTTGTTATAGAAACAATATGCTTTTAGGATTATATGACTACATTGAGATTAAATCTTTGTAGGCTAATTAAATGTACCCAAACCTCTTGTTTCCTCTCTTCTACATTAACAATAATTTGTCTAATAATATCTGACTTGAGCTGGTTACCTTGGTTGTTGTGAGTCCTTCTTGATTTTAGTTAGCTCTTTTCTTTGCCTGGCAGCGTTTAAAATAATCAAAGTAGTGTAGAATTTAATAGCATGTTTCAGGCTGATTGTATTGTTTATATCCTGAGACATAATGATCATATATCAGTGACTGACTCCCTTACTCTGTTTCTTTCTCTCTCATTCTTTCCCTCCTTCCCTCCCTCCCCCTCCCTTCCTTCCTTCCTTCCTTCCTTTCTTTCTTTATCTCTTTCTTTCTTTCTAAGGTTTTATTTATTTATTTGAAAGAGAGGGAGAGAGAGGGAGCACAAGCAGGGGGAGTGGCAGAGGGAGAGGGAGAAGCAGGCTCCCTACTGGGCAGGGAACCTGACATGGGACTCCAGGATCCTGAGATCATGACCTACACCGAAGACAGACACTTAACCAATTGAGCCACCCAGGCGCCCCAGTGATTTTCTTACATACCGAATCTTAGTGATACAATGATCATATATTTTTCTGAAGGCTGTTTCATGTAATTTTGTCCTTCTTCTGTACAGGTGGTTCTTCCAGTGCTTGGATACAATATTCAGTACCCGAAGAACAAAGTTGGGCAGTGGTACCAGGAAGTACTTAGCAGAGATGGACTACAGACATGTAGGTTTAAAGTACCGACTCTGAAACTCAATGTTCCAGGATGCTATAGACAGATACTGAAACATCCCCGTAATGTCTCATACCAACTAATGGAAGAACATGATACTGATGTCAAAACTGAAGGTTCGCACATTGATGAAGCAACTTTATCTCTTTTGATCTCTTTCGATCTTGACGCTTCATGTTATGCAACAGTCTGTCTGAGGGAGATAATGAAGCATGACTTTTAGAACCACTACCCTTGACATAACCATATATATGTCACTCTTTAAAAGGAAGGAAGCTAAAATTTCCTGTGCACCTTCCATGTGCTAGGAGCCTTATAATTTTTATCTCCTGTGATTATAAAACATCCTGCTGAAGTGGGAGATTGGTGCTGATGTTCTAGAGGACTTATATCTAGTAAGCAGCAGGATCTGGATTTAAGACCCTAAAACCTATGTTCTTTCTATTATCTAATATATCAGTGATGTTTATTCTGTGCTATAAAATTTATAATCTTTCTTGACTATTCAAAACAAATAATATGGCAAGATAACATGGAAGAAAAAAAAACATGTTTGAAGTAATGTTTATATCCCCTAGCTCCTTGCTTAGAATGTAGATGAAACTAGATTGTAATATGGTTGGAGAGAAAGAGAAATGAAGCATTTTGTTGATTATAATCGTCATTCTTCTCTGTTTTTGAAATTATTGATCAGAATAACACATTAGGGAAATATAATCCCTGTGTTTATGATAGCTACCCCAGGGTAGCTTACCCCTTTATGAGATAACTTATCTTCAGTGAAGATTGAAATAAAATTTTTCATACAATTTCTTTATCTCAGTATACGTTGACCCTCTTGACTTTCTGTGATATTTTTACCTATTACCTAAAACATAGATTTTAGAGTCAGACACACCTGGGCTCAGACTCCAGCTCTGACACTTGCTAGTGACTTTGGGTATGTTATTGATTCTTTTTGAGGCTTACTTAAAGAATCAAGATAACAACAACCTCCTAAGCAACAAGTAAGAGGATTGTCTCCACCTTCTATGTTGCTAGAGGGAGAAAACATTTTGCCCATTTGAAGACTGAATTATTTGTCCCACATCATAAATCATCCTTAACCACTTTATATCAGTTAAGTGTGGGAGGGATGGTATATATTGATCAGGAAGAGCCAATCATTCTTTCAATGCTGGTGGTATAACATGATGATGAAATTAAAAAAGCAGTATAGAGTATTACGTGTCAGTAATGTTGCACTTTTATATACTCAAGTCAGTGAAACTGTTTTGGGCATAGTAGCATAAGGAAATAAAATTCAAAAGAAGGAAGAGTCATATGCAATACAAAATTGCTCATTGCAACATTTTTATATAAAATGAAAGAAATTATAAATAGTTTGAAAGTCCAGCATTAGACAACTAGAGTAAGTAAAATGAGATGTATTGACTTGATAGCAAAATATGTACTTATTAAAAATGATGATAAAAATTTAGGTATGTGAGAAAGTGTTGCCGCTCAAAAATAAACATAGATATTACAAATGCAGTATGCACGCTGACAGCAGCTTTTACAAAGAGAGGCGCTTTGGCATAGTGATTAAAAGCATAGTTACTGTGGAAAAACTCCCCAAGTTTGAACCTTGGCTCTGCCACATGGCATGTGGCCTTGAGACAAGTTACTTAAGCATTGTGTGCTTTGGTTTCAAAATCTGTGAAATGAGACTGGCAATGTACCTATCTCGTAGGATTATTGGGAGGATTTACCAAGTTCACGGATGTTAAGCAGCTTAGAAAAGTACCTGCTATTTAGTTATTGTTGAATAAGTATCCACAGATGCAAGTTTGGAAAGGAAGAGAAAAAAATATGAAAATAAGTTTCTTTTTTGTCATTATATATTTTAATAATAAATCTCAGAACACAAAAATTGGACTTTGTAGGACCATTGGATTTTTAGAATTACCTTTATCATCTTAATATTTATTGAAAATAAAATGCTTTATTGCATAGTAAAGAAATTTAGAAAAAAATGTGCCATTTCATATACTAAATTATATTCTTCAAATGTAATCAAAAAGTGAATTACGTAAATTATTCAATTCTAGATGTCTCTTAAATATTGAGTAGCAATTAGAAAATATGAAAGCATTAAAATGTGTTATCATTGATATTATTTTCTTTGCCTGTAGATGGCACTATAATTTTAGATATCTTATCTATTTAATACTGGGCCATACATAAGGACAGACTCACTAAACTTATTTCAAGTCACCATAAAATGTATTCAGATACTGTTGATGTGGAAAATTATTTTATATGCCTATAGTATTTGACATGTTAATTTCTATTCAGCATTAGACCTTGAATATACTTTGGACCATATGATGACCAGTCATCTAGCTTTTTGCAGTTTTTCTGGGCATTTCAGGCCTTCAGAAGGATAATCTTTGGATTAGTTTTAATTTTTTTTAATTTTTATTTTTATTTGACAGAGATCACAAGTAGACAGAGAAGTAGGCAGAGAGAGAGGAGGAGGAAGCAGGCTCCCTGCCGAGCAGAGAGCCCGATGCGGGGCTCGATCCCAGGACCCTGGGATCATGACCCGAGCCGAAGGCAGAGGGTTTATCCCACTGAGCCACTCAAGCACCCCTAGTTTTAATTTTCAAGGTTGCTTTCGAAACTAAGCATTAGTGCCTCGGGATTACTAAGGTAAAACAAATTGAGGTCTTTTTGTTAAGCTAAAAACACTGATGTTTTTGACTTAGGCAAAACTGAAAGTCATACGCAAGTTTCAATTCAACATTTATTGTTTGTGGTACCGGCACTTTGTCACTTCTCTCATTTTAATCCATGTACCCAAGCTTTAGGTAGGTAATATTTTCCCTGATTTTGGAGATGGAAAAATATCTGAGTGGTTTACTGACGTATCCAAGGTCAAACAAGATAGTATGTGGCTAAACTTGATTATGTTTTGTAGATCAGTACTGTTTTCATCTACCTAACATTTGCTTTCTGAAAACAAGTTTTTGTTAATGACTTTCATTTTCACTCACTCAGTATTACTTGCCACTGATTAATAGGCATATTGGAGCATGTCTTGAGAGAAACAAGGTTCCATTTGAGATTCTGAGACCAAAATGAAAGTAGAGGAGATCCATCAGGAAATTCCCAGATCATTTGGAATATTTTCCAGAATACTTTGGGACTTGTATCATATTGATATACAAAGTTATTGCCGGTCATAGGAGGTTGTTTTAGGTGGTACCTGGTACAATATTAATATTGAAAAAGAACAGTGAGAGAGTTGCTCCTTTTTTTAGAAAACCCCATAAAACACTAACAATAGTGTCCAGCACCTAAATTCTCAATATCAGCTGTTGTGCTATATGATGAAAGTTTTACATTGGAATGGTTAATGACTTCCTCTTGAGATCTGATCTGACTCTGTCTTAGCATAATTATAATTCAGCACACTTTTAGATTTATTTATTTTTGTAAATGGAAATAACTTTCTAAATCTGGGAATTGAGCAATTCATTCAAATTAAGATCTTTAAGAATTATTTAGGTCAGTGTTTTCAATATTTTCCACCTGGGAACTACCTTTAGGAGACCGAAAAAAAAAATGAAGCCCTAGGTTAACAGTGAAGTTTCCTTGCATTAAAGTAAGGATAGAAAAAGAGGTTGGGGATGCCTGGGTGGCTCAGTTGGTTAAGCCACTGCCTTCAGCTCAGGTCATGATCCTGGAGTTCTGGGATCGAGTCCCACATCAGGCTCCCAGCTTCTTGGGGAGTCTGCTTCTCCCTTCTCATGCTCTCTCTCCCTCTTTCAAATAAATAAATAAAATCTTAAAAAAAAAAAAAAAGAAAAAGAGGTTGGAGGAAGATATGGAAGTAAGGGAAATGGGACTTCTTGGGTTTTTTTCTTAATTTACCTCTGAAGTGTTTGGATTTTTAAGTAAGAATATATTTGTGTATTAATTTTGCAATTAAAAACCTTGAAGAAGGGGCTCCGGGCTCGCTCAGTTGGTTAAGTGTCTGCCTCCGGCTTGGGTCATGATCCCAGAGTCATGGAATCAAGTCCTGCATAGGGCTCCCTGCTCATCGGGGAGTCTGCCTCTTCCTCTCCCCTTCCTCCCCAGCTCATGCTCTCTCTCACTCTCCCTGTCTCTCTCCCAGATAAATAAGTAAAAATCTTGAAGAATAAGTAAATTAAAAAAAAAAATAATAATGCCCTGAAGAATACTTAAGGCTCAAAGAGGGAATTAGTGGATTAGGATGGCATTATTTTCAGAATGCATCTTCTGGTGACTCATGCCAGCATATTGTCAGAAGGAAATTTATGTCTTCTGTGTTTAATGGCACTAATGGCAGTTCATACAAATAGTTTAAAGTTTTAGTGCCTGTGCTATGGGTTTTGCTTCCAGTTTCGGAAGGGTCATGTCTTATGGATAACTTGAGGTCTTATGATATTGTCTTAGTCTGTTTTTCATGAGCCCTTCTGCTTTACCTATTTTTTTAAAAGATTTTATTTGTTTATTTGACAGACAGAGATCACAAGCAGGCAGAGAGAGGAGGAAGCAGGCTCCCCACAGAGCAGAGAGCCCGATGCGGGGCTCAATCCCAGGACCATGGGATCATGAACAAGCTAAAGGCAGAGGCTTTAACCCACTGAGCCACCCAGGCGCCCATGCTTTACCTATTTTTTTTTTTTTTTTGGGTTCATGTATGGGTGACCATTTTTTTTTCCCCCAATTTATTTATTTTCAGAAAAACAGTATTCATTATTTTTTCACCACACCCAGTGCTCCATGCAAGCTGTGCCCTCTATAATACCCACCACCTGGTACCCCACCCCCCCAATCCCCCACCACTTCAAACCCCTCAGACTGTTTTTCAGAGTCCATAGTCTCTCATGGTTCACCTCCCCTTCCAATTTACCCAAATTCCCTACTCCTCTCTAACGCCCCTTGTCCTCCATGCTATTTTTGATAGGCCACCAGGCAATGCCAAATGTCTGACATAATAATCAACAAATATTTGAGTACCCCTAAACTAAAGGCACTCTATAAGGTACCAGGGGGTAAGACAAAATAAATCAAATAATATCTCTGCTTTTGAGGGCTTTAGCCAAGTTATATTCTTTCAGATAACATTTGATTTGAAATGTTTGTTATCTGCAAAAGAGATATGCAGGCTAAATGGCAAGGAGAAGAGCAAGCAAGTTCTTTCCATTTCGCGTATGGCTCGCTGTAGGACCAGTAATATGTTACGTGACCTCTCAGCAGCTCATCCTGAAACCTTCAGTGATACTTATATTAGCATTTCTAAGCGTTTTGAGATCTGCTCTTAAAATACGCTTTGAACTATTCAGTCTAAATGCTGCTTTCTGGAAAGCAACTACTTTAAAGAATGGGAAATGGTGTTAATGGAGTTAATCTTGTGTAATTTCAGTGTGGGTTGTCAGGAATATCTTTAAGTAAAGAAAATGACTCTAATCTTCTTAGGCAATTCATTTTCTCAGCTGCTGTGAGACGGGAGCTAATTTACTCTGCCTGTGTACATAGACCCTGTCTTACTAAAGAGAACTTGTACTCCTGGTAAGAAGCCGGGACATCCGTGACAATTTTTACATTGAGGTATTTTGGAAAATATTATAAAATATAAGATATATTAAATTGTCTCTTTCATTATCAATTTTTTTAAATGAATGCCCAACTCAGTTACCAATATAGAAATGAAATCCCAGTTACAAGGAAGAAATTTAATTATGGAGTCAAAACAAGAGCTATTTAGTTGTTTTTAAAGGGAAGAAGAGATCAAAGAACTGGTCACTCCTTAACTGAGGGTGTTCAAGCAGCAGGATGGGGGTGGGGAGTGGAGAGGGTTAGGGATTCAATTCTTTATGCTTTTATTCCAAGTCACCCTTTCCTGATGAGCCCTACTGGCATTCTCTTAGATTAGTTAGGTCAGGATTCTGAACTTTTCACTACAATAGGGTTTTAATCTTAGCTGACTATTGTTTCCACCCCCACCCCTAGTCATAAAGGACTAGTGTTCTTTTCTAAAAAGAGAAGATGAAGACTATTTCTATTTAAAAAAAAAACACACACACAAAAAAAACCTTTTTAAGTGTTTTAGGTTATAGTACAATAGATTTTTTTGCATCTGATTTTCAAAAAGAAAGTAATTTAGGTTCATTTTTTTTCAATAAATTAATCTTAAGGTAAATCTAATAAATTTTTTATGGTATATAAATAATAGCAAAGCACTTTTCCTATTTAGAAGTGATTTTAGAAAATTTGAGAAGCAGTTATTCCAAATCCGAATTCAAAGAGCATTCTCCCAAGGCATTGAGAGAGAAAATTTTAATTTCATAGTGAAGTATTTGATGATTGTGTTTTTTTATGTACATATTCTCTCTAGTTTTGATTATTGTCATAATTTTCTAACCAACTGCCTCTATTCTTCATTCTGATGAGTCCATCCTGTGTACTAATGTCATTTAACCTTATAAAAGTAGAAATCTGATACTGTCATTGTGTTTTGGCCAATTAGCCTTTCGGTGGCTTCCCAGGATCTATGGAATATAAGTCTATATCCCTAAACATAGCAGATATATATCTGCACAGTATGACTTCAGATTATCTTTCAAGTGTCATCTTCTATTTACTCCATAAAGCATACCTTTTGTTTTAGCTCTGTTTGCTCTTTCCCAAATACAGGAAGTTTTCCTATGTTATACATCTCAACCTCCCATTCCTGTTGGCAGAATGTCTTTTCTGCTTACGTTAAATATCTTGTCTGTGAAATCTGTGTTCTTATAATACTTGTCTAAGTCTGTACTATCCCAGTAATCACATTGCATTATACTTATTTGACTAATTATCTGGTTCATCTCTAACTAACTATTCAAAGCATTAATCTTTCTATCTCAGGGACCCATAGGTATATAACATGTAATAGGTTAAAAATGCTGAATGAATACCACAAACATATCTTAGTACATTTATTTGTTAAGTATATGTATTGTAAAGATTAAAAAAAAAAAATCTCAGGAAAGTTCTAAAATAGTTACTTACCCTCACAGAAAGTTTAGGAGACTTGGGTCTCATTAGATTGCTTTTCTACTTTTACAGAATTGCCAAAATAATTTAAATAGTTTCATTTTGGTCATTACTACCTAAAAATGTCTACTTTTTATTTAAATACTAAATTCATTTTAGAATTTCATTGTTCAGAACAAGCTCTCAAGCAGTATAACAATTCTTATTTTACAAATGAATTTTCTAGGGCTTAAAGAGGTTAAGTAGCTTAACTCCAAGTTGCAAAGAGAGTTTAACCTAGCCCTTCATTTTAAAGCCCATGATGATAACTACTTTGCTCTGTTGATTCCTAATGTCTCAGTTATCTGCGTAACTAGTCGATATTTAATTCCTGCCTATCTCTGAATTGACCTGTACATTTCTAATTCTTTTTTTTTTTTAAGATTTTATTTATTTATTTGACACAGACAGACACAGCAAGAGAGGGAACACAAGCAGGGGAAGTGGGAGGGGGAAAAGCAGGGTTCTCGTCGAGCAGGGAGCCCAATGAGGGGCTCAGTCCCAGACATTGGGATCATGACCTGAGCCGAAGGCAGACGCTTAATGACTGAGCCACACAGGCGCCCCTACATTTCTAATTCTTTATGACATTAAGGCAAATTGGGGGAAGACTAACTTTAAATGACATCATGATAATAGCTGTCAATAATAGAGCACTATTTGCTAAGCACTCTGCAACTTGTTAGTACATACCTATAGAATAAGTATTGTTATTTTTGTTTTACGGATGAGGACATGGAGATTGAGTACAAGTAAGAAACTTGAGAAAGGTAAAACATGGAGCCAGAGCTGGAAACCAGATCTTTTTTCATACAGAATCCAGAAACCCTTAAGCCATGAACTTGGTTTGAAATAAAATGAGTGACTCTGGTCATGTCATAGAAGCCAAAACAAGTGTTCTTTTGAAGTCACTTTATCCCAGGTTTTGAGTAAATGTTCAAAGACAGTGAACATCAAATCACAGAAGAAAGTAAGGCATCATGAATGGGAGCCCACAGAAACAAAAGACATGCAGGACTTCAGAATTTTAGGCATGGGTCTCATATTTATTCTTTTTAAAGAAGTAAGAGACGAGCTTGGAAGTGTGTGAGGAACTAGAAGCTAAAACAATTAAGCATATTTGTAAAAGAACCAACAGACTTTCTAGAAGTGAAAATTTTAATAATCAAAACTTAAAATCCATTGTAGTCTAATAACATTACACAAAATTGAAAAGCAAACTGGTGAACCAAAGTAGTTCAAAAGAACTCAGAATGGAGCAAAAATGAGATTTAAAGAAAAAATACAGAGATATGGAAGACAGAAACTTTAAAATACATTTCACTGGCATCTGAAGGAAAGGAGAAGGAATAAGGTAGAGGCAACATTTGAATAGGTAATGGCTGAGAATTTTGTGAAACCAGTAAGACACTAAAATATGGATTTAAGAAGTCCGATGAATCCCAAGCAGTGTAAGTAAAGAGAAAGCCACATTGAGATACATCAGAGTGAATATGCAGAGCATCAATAATAAAAAGAAAACTCTTAAAAGCAGCCAGGGAAAGATTATTCTCAAGAAGTGAATAGAGTGACAGCTGATTGTCCAGAGCAATGATGGAATATGTTGAAACAACTGAGAAAGTTTACAACTGAGTACTGACTCACTAGAAGGAATTCCATTGGGCACCTGAGTGGCTCGGTGGGTTGGAAGGAATTCCAAACCAAAAAAAAAAAAAAAAAAAAAGGAAATTAAAAAAAAGGAAGAAGAACAAAAAACACTTCCGAGAGAGGGTAAAGGATCCAAAATCAAAAGCCTAAAATGGAGGAATGAGTGATGAACAAGAAAAGTGGTGAATATGTGGTTTAAATATAAACGTATCCTGACTTTATAAATTGATAATGTCTCTAATACCTTCTGGGTTACAAGAGAATAGTAAAACACAGAGCCTGGGAGGGAACTAAAATTAGTTAATGGTCTAAGGTTGTTGTGTTATCTGTAAAAAAGGGTAAATATATTGATTAACTTTAGTCTTGTATAAATTAGAATTTTGTGGTATAGTATCTATAATAGTCACTAAAATAATAAAAACAGCTGTAACATCCAAACTAAGTGCAGAGTGATTGCTGTAGTATGTGTCCTACAAATTAGGCCTTCATGATTAGTTTGATATACCTGACAAGAAAAATTTGACAAAAATACAAGAATTATCATGAAAAAGATTTAATATTGATTTTTTTTAAAAAAAAGAGCTGCTAACTTTTACAGACATAATGTCGTGTTGTAAACTTTGAGTGATTGTAAAAAAAAAAAATTAAAACTTGCTATTTTTTAGACACCGTCACAAGCACTACTTTTTTAATCATAAGTTTTGACTAGGAAGTGTGTAGAGCCATTTCACACACAGAATCCATTACTGAAACACTATGGTCAGAGAAACAAGCTCAAATTTCTCATTAAAATTTTGAAAATACTTCATTTTGAAACTTCATATTAACTTAATAGTATTTTCTCTAGTGGTTGTATTAATTTAATTTTCTGATCATATTTATAAAAAGAAAGGTAATTTTTTTCAGTAATTCATACTCCTAAATTCTCTTCAGTCTCTTTGGTGTGATACAGATATTTCCTAGATATGAGGGGAAAAGTTTGGGGAACACTACATTATATAGAACCAGGTGGAGTTAGGGAAGAGGACGAAGAGAATATTCCTCATTATCTTTAATCATCCTGCATTTTAAGTATGCATTAGAAAAATAAAAAAATATTAAAAAACATTAATATCTTAAATATGAACACTCTTATTTATTTCCTTATCCTTTACCTTTATTTTTCTCTCCTTCTGGTTCATGCCCCTGTGCTCTCATTCTGCATTTGACAACTGACTTGATCAGTTCCATAGCCACAAAAAGTCATAAGTCATTGGTTTCATAAAATACTTCTGTGACCTTTGTCCTGATGGTTGCCTAGTGTTTGCAAAAGAGAACTCACTAGGAGCCACCCTTCAACTTCAATGTGTATTCTAATTTCACAGTGAAATATATCTTTATACTTATAACCACCTCCCAGGTCATCCAACTGTACTAGGTATTCTTCATGTCCTTATGCTCTAAGAATGGGTAGGGGCTATCCTGCAATTTTCTCTGTTTCTGGAGTGTTAGAATGCTTGTTTTATCAAGTACACTTTCCAGATGAGAAATCAAAGTATTTTTATCATTAGCTGAATTGCTCTAGTAATTGCAGTTGAACAAGACTTCTCTTTATAGGAGCTATTGGGAAATATTCTACATGTATTTAATTAGACAAATTAAAGAGCTTAACATTTTAAGTCATTGGTTACTGCTTTTACAATTGGGTTTAATGTCATCCAAAAGAGTAGACAAAACAATAAGTCTTTATAAAATAGGAGCTAAACTTAGGTATTGGCTAAAATACCTTTGGGTCACTTATAATATGAATAGATTGTACAAGTGGACTTTTTCCTCCTTGTCCTGGAAATCATATAAAAGCAATAGGGAAGTTAACATTTTTTTAAAAAAATCTGCAAACAATATAATAAACAAACAAAGTATGTATAAGAGCTACCAAGGGCAGCTGATACCTGGACAAAAGTTGCATGGCAAGAAGTGGAAAAAAAAATAGCAAATGGGTCCAATAATAGCAAATCTCAAAAGCACACACATTAAAAAAAAAATCTTTTTCTGAAGATAAAGGGCCTGCCCTGAAGAAAAAGTTTATATCTCTTGTTTGGAAGGGTCTGAGAAATTGAGTAAGCAAAGTGGTGGAAAAACCCTTCTGAACTTGTTCTGGGGCTAAACAAAGCATTGCAAACAATGATGTGTTGTATTTACAGAAAGTAGAAGGGAGAATCTTCGAGTTATAAATCACGAAAGATATCATGGTTTCTCGGTCCTAAGCTCGCATCTCCACCAATTAACTGGTCCAAGAAAATTCAACTCCTGCAATAGTGAGTAATAAAGGAAATTAGGCACAACCTCAATACAAGGATACTATAAGATAAACGTGTGGAAGAGAGGTGCAGAATTTATCAACAGATCACCAAAAGGTGACCATAAAGAAGATAAAAGTTATGGGGCACCTGGGTGGCTCAGTTTTTTAACTGTCCAACTCTTGATCTCAGGGTCATGAATTCAAGCCCTGCATTGGACTCCAAGCTGGACATGGAGTCTACATTAAAAAAAAAAAGAAAAGGAAAGAAAAAAATAAAAACAACAACAAAAAAAAGTGATTAACAGTTTTCTTTGGAAAAGCAATAATTTTTTTTTCTTAATTAACATATAATGTATTATGTGCCCAGGGGTACAGGTCTGTGAATCATCGGGCTTACACATTTCACAGCACTCACCAAAGCACATAATCTCCCCAATGTCCATGACCCAGCCACCCTATCCTTACACCCCCACCACCAAGCAACCCTCAGTTTGTTTTGTGAGATTAAGAGCCTCTTAGGGTTTGTCTCCTTCCCAATCCCATCTTGTTTCATTTTTTCCTTCTCTATCTCTGCAACCCCCAGACCTGTCTCTCAAATTCCTCATATCAGAGAGATCATGTAATTGTCTTTCTCTGATTGACTTATTTTGCTCAGTATAATACCCTCTCCATGTTCCATCCACATCATTGCAAATGGCAAGATTTTGTTTCTTTTGATGGCTGCATAGTATTCCATTGTGTGTGTGTGTGTATATATATACATATATATATATATATATATATATATATATATATATATCACATCTTTATCCATTCATCTATTGATGGGCAACCAGGTTCTTTCCATAGTTTGGCTATTGTGGACATTGCTGCTATAAACTGTTGGGTGCATGTGCCCCTTTGGATCACTACATTTGTATCCTTAGACTAAATACCTAGTAGTGCAATTGTTGGGTTGCAGGGTAGCTCTATTTTCAACTTTTTGAGGAACCTCCATACTGTATTACAGAGTTGTTGCACGAGCTTGCATTCCTACCAACTGTGTAGGAGGGTTCCCCTTCCTCCGCATCCTCTCCAACATCTATCTTTCCCGACTTGTTAATTTTAGCCATTCTGACTTGTATGAGGTGATATCTCACTGTGGTTTGATTTGTATTTTCCAGATGCTGAGAGATATGGAGCACTTTTTCATGTGTCTTTTGGCCATCTGGATGCCTTCTTTGCAAGAATGTCTGTTCATGGCCTCTGCCCATTTCTTGATTGGATCATTTGTTTTTTGGGTGTTGAGTTTGATAAGTTCTTTATAGATTTTGGATACTAGCCCTTTATCTGATATATCGTTTGCACATATCTTCTCCCATTCTGTCAGTTGTCTTTTGGTTTTGTTGACTGTTTCCTTTGCTGTGCAAAAGCTTTTGATCTTGATGAAGTCTCCATAGTTCATTTTGCCTTTGCTTCCCTTGCCTTTGGTGATATTTCTAAGAAGAAGTTGCTGAGGCTGAGGTTGAAAGAGGTTGCTGCCTGTGTTCTCCTCAAGGATTTTGATGGATTCCTTTCTCACATTGAGTTCTTTGATCCATTTGGAGTCTTTTTTTGTGTGTGTTGTAAGGAAATGGTCCACTTTCATTCTTCTGTGTGTGGCTGTCCAATTTTACCAACACTGTTTGTTGAAGAGACTGTCTTTTTTCCATTGGACATTCTTTCCCACTTTGTTGAAGATTAGTTGACCATAGAGTTGAGGATTCATTTCTGGGCTCTCTATTCTGTTTCATTGATCTATGTGTCTGTTTTTGTGCCAGTACCATACTGTCTTGATAATTACAGCTTTATATTAGAGCTTGAAATCTGGAATTGTGATGCCACCAACTTTGGCTTTCTTTTTCAATATTCCTCTGGCTATTCGAGGTCTTTTCTGGTTCCATATAAATTTTAGGATTATTTGTTCCATTTCATTGAAAGAAATAGATGGTAATTTGATAGGGATTTGGAAAAGCAATAATTTCTACAAAGGAAGTTTACAAATAGAAATGGAAGGAGAAAGAAAACATAGTAAATAATAGATGAAAAGAGGACGAGAAATCTGAGCTAGCAGATTTCAAGAAGGATGCAGAAGACAAAAGCAGAGCCATCAGAGAAATGAAGAGGAAATTGAAACAAGCACTAAAAAAAAAATTAAAAAAAAATTTAAAAAAATGGTGAGCAGTATACAATAAGGGACAGTAAGAAGAAAAAGAGAAGAATAAGATTGAACTCTTCCAAATATTGAAGATTTAAGCACCTACATACACACATGGCTGCATTCAAAGAAAATAATAAAATACAATCTTAATGGTTAAGATGCAAAAAGATAACAAAAGATCTACATATTTGTGGTAACAAGAAATCTGAGACAAAATAAAAATTATACTTTTCTGTGGAATTGCAAAAGAGTCTTGGATGCCTAGAAGGCTTGACAGGCTGAGTACTAGGATGAATGAGTTCTTCCGAGCTTAGCAGAGAGCCATATGAGCTTCCATATTGGAGGATGGTTAAACTCAACCTAACTGAAGCTGTGGGCCAGCTTCAGATCAATTCAAAGCCTAGGAAGAATCTGAATAAACAGCCTCCCTACCCTCCCCCCACCAACAGCCAAAAAAATGAAAGAACTTACACAGTTTGGGAAATAAACAACACTGGTTTATACTCAATGTTGGGAATAGAATTTTTAAAAGTAAGACATTCAATGAAGCAAGAAAGTGTGGTTCATACTGAAGAGAAAATGGTGAAATATTAAACAGTTGCTCCTAGAATCAGAAAAAAGGAAATGATATCTGCACTCACCATTTCCTTCATGTATTAGAGGTCCTCACCAGGTCCAGGAATAAATCAAAGAAAAGAAATTAAATACATCAAGTTTGGACAGGGAAAAAATATTTTTTATCTTTGGAAGACAGTCTGATAGTGTACATAGAAAATACAAAGTGAACTACCAATAGACCAAAACAAACAGCTAGAACTTAAAGAGGTTTTATCCAGTTCACAGACTACATGTCAAGGTATAAAAATCAAATTTGTTTCTATGCAGCAGCAATGAATAATTTAACATTGGAAATTCTTAATACTATTTAAAGTAGCATAAAAACATGAAATATTTACAAACATATTTAATAAAGACTTATATGTCTTCTATGCCATTAACAATGAAACATTTCTGAAAGAAAAATAAATAAAACCTAAGAAGATGGAGGGAGACATGATCTTCATTGCCTGAAAGACAATATCGTTTAGATATAAGTTCACCCTAAGTTGGTATTTAGATTAAATGCCAATCAAAAGAAAGCCAGCTGTTTGTGTGAGAAATTGTACAAATACTTTGGAAAACTAGCAGTTTCTCATAAATCCAAACATACTCTACTGTAGGACTCAGCAATCCCACTTCTAAGTATATATCAAAAATTGATGAAAACCTATGTCAACAAAAAAAATTACAAAATGTTATATACGAAAACATTTACAGTAACTTCATTTATAATAGCCAATAATTAGAAACAACCCAAATGCCTATAAAGGAAAACCGGGTGAAGAAATGGTGGTATATTCATACAATGGAATAAAAATTTTAAGATCCATGCAACAGCATGTGTACATATCAGAAACATTGTATTGCATGAGAGAAGCCAGAAACAAAACAAGAGACTGTGCTATGATTCCATTTATATGAAGTTCAAAGCAAGCAAAATAAACTACAGTAATAAACATCAGGACAGTGCTTACCTTGGTTGGTGTGTATTGAGGGGAAGCGGGTAGCAAGGGTCAGAAGTAAGGGGGGTTGGATCCAAGGGCTTGAGGGAACTTTTCTATGTGAAGGAAATATTCTGTATCTTATTTGGGATGGGGTAAATGGATTTCTAAATTTGTTAAAACTTGTTAGACTGTGTATACTTAAGATCTATACATTTCACTGTGTGTAGATTATACTTGAATAAAACATAGAATCTGTGTGGCGGCCATGGAGCTCTTTCACTCTGCTACTCACTCAAGAGTGACCCTGCCTTGAGGTATGCAGTTAACCTTTGGCCTCAAGCTGTAACACCTTTAAGATGTGCTCCAGCAGGGGAACTAAGGACATGTTCTGTTCTGCAACTCCAGCCAGTGACTTAGCATGGCATGAGTATTAGAGCCTGGCCATTTCTGCCCAGTGAGTTACTCTCTTAATGGGCAGTTTTGCCTAAAGCTCCCACTTAGGACTAGCCACAGTGTTTTCAGAGTAGCACTGTAGTCTGAGGCTCTTCCTACCCAACTATCCTTACTTTCCCCTCTTTCTTAAGTTTCAGACTTGTCTCACAGTCTGAAGTTTTTTCCTGACCTCTTTCGCTCCCTCTCACCTTTCTCTTTCACAGGCATTGCACTTAGTAAATCTCTTCCGTGTCTAGCTCCATCTCGGCTTTTGAAACTAGCTGTCAGTTAAAAAACAAATCTGTGATAGAAATGAGACTAAATATATGTCATATAATAATTATATTGACATAATTCCAGAAAAGTTTTTTTTTTCAAAAGTAATATCCCATTTGTGCCTTTATGCTGGATGCAACAGGCTCGCCTAAAACACATATATTTAATGGTTGAATATAGAGGATAGTTCAACATCTGCAAGTCAGTTAATGTGATACACCACATTGATTAATGGTATATAACACATATACCATTCTCAACAAAGTGGGTATTGAGGTAATGTGCCTCAAAATAATAAAGGTCATATATTACAAACCACAGCTAACCATACTCAATAGTGAAAAGCTGAAAACTTCTCCAAGATTGGGAAGAAGACAAGAATGTCTACTTTCACCACTTTTATTCAACATAGTACTGGAAGTCCTAGCCATAGCAGACAACAAAAAGAAATAAAAGCCATCCAAATTGTTGAAGAAGAGGTAAAACTTTCACTATTTGCAGATGACATAATATTATACACAGAAAACCTAAAGATGCCATAAAAAAACTATATAACTAATAAGTAAATTCTGTAAAATTGCAGGATACATTAATATGCAAAAACCTGTTGTGTTTCTGTATGCTAATAGACTATCACAAAGAGAAATGAACAACTCATTTATAGTTGCATCAAAAAGTGAAATACTGGGGTGCCTGGGTGGCTCAGTAAGGCATCTGCCTTTGGCTCAGGTCATGGTCCCAGGAGTCCTGAGATTGAGCCCCGAATCTGGCTCCCTGCTCAGCGAGGAGTATGCTTCACCCTCTCCCTCTGGTCCTTCCCCTCCCATTCTCCCTCTCTCTCTGTCCCTCTCTCTCAAATAAATAAATAAATAAATTCATTAAAAAAAAAAAAAAGAATGAAATACCTAGGAATAAATTTAACTAAGGATAGGAAAGGCCTGTATATTGAAGCCACAAAATGTTAGTGAAAGAAATGGAAGAAGCTACAGATAAATGGAAAGATGTATCATGCTCATGGATTGGAAGAATCAACACTGCTATGTCCATACTACCCAAAGCCCTCTGCAGATCCAATGCGATCACTATCAAAATTCTAATGTAATTTTTCAAAGAAATTGAACAAATTATCCTAAAATTTGAATGGAACCACAAAAAACCCGAACAGCCAAAGTGATCTTGAGACAGACCAAAGTTGGAAACATCATATGCCCTGATTTTAAAGTATATTACAAAGCTATATTAATTAAGACAGCGTGGTATTGGCATAAAAACAGACACAGATTGATGAAACAGAAATAAATAGATATTTTTGTTGGAATAGAGAACCCAGAAATAAACCCATGCATAGATAGTCAATTAATCTATGACAAAGGATCTAAGAATATACAATGAGGAAAGGGAAGTCTCTTCAGTAAGTGATGTTGGGAATGCTTGAGTGCCACATGCAAAAGAATGAAACTCAATCCCTATCTTGCACTATATACAAAAGTTCACTCAAAGTGGCTTAAAAACCTAAAACCATAAAACCAAAAAAAAAAAAAATAGGTGGTATGCTCCTTGACAAAGATCTTTGTGGTGATATTTTCAATCTGACACCAAAGGCAAAAATAAATAAGTGGAGCTACATCATACTCAAAAGTTTCTGCACAGCAATAGAAACCATCAACAAAATGAAAAGGCGACCACTAAATGGGAGTAAATATTTGCAACCAATGTATCTGATAAGAGGCTAATACCTAAAATATATAGAGAACTCAATAGCAAAAAAAGAAAAGTCTGACTTTAGAAATGAGCAGAAGGGTTGAATAGACACCTTTTCTAAAGAAGACCTACAGATTGCCAAGAGGTACATAAAAAGATGCTCAACATTGTTTATTCAGGGAAATGCAAATCAAAACCACAATGAAATACCACTTTTCATCTGTTAGAATGATTATGATGAAAAAGACAAGAAATAACAAATGTTCCCTAAGATATGGAGAAAAGGGAACCCTTGTGCACTCTTTTGGGAATACACGTTTGTGCAGCTACTATGGAAAACAGTATGGAGTTTCCTCAAAAAATAGAACTACCAATGATCATATGATCATGAACCCAATTTCTGGGTATTTTTCTGAGGAAAATGAGGATACTAATTTGAAAAGATATATGCGTTCTCATGTTTTTTTGCAACATTATTTACAATAACCAAGAAATAGAAATAATCTAAGTGTCCACCAATAGATGAATGAAGACACTGTGGTATGTGCATACAATGGAATATTATTCAGCAATAAAAAAAAATAATGAACTCTTGCCATTTTTAACAACATAGATGGACCTTGAGAGCATTATGCTGAGTGAAATTAAGTGACATGAGAAAGACAAACTATATGATCTCTTTTATATGTGGAATCAAAAAGGAAAAAAATCAGACTCACAGATACAGAAAACAGATCGGTGGCTGTGAGAGGCAGGGCTAGTGAGGTGAACAGAAATCGGTGAAACATGAAAGATAAAGTGAGTTAGAGGAAATTTCCCCTGAAAACAAATAATTGAACATGTGAATCATTCTTTAGTTAATTTAATTTAATATACCTGAGCCAAAAATATAAATTTATTTAACGTATTCCCGGATCCAGCTCTCTCTTCAAAAATTATTTTCCTTAATAACCAAAATCTATGTTCTGTCTGAGAAACTTTATTACAACTGGTTTAAATTGTTATGCATAATAATTTTGTAAGTAATTCAAATGCTTTCCCTTGTGTTTATCTTAGTTGTAACTATATACATTTATTTCTCTGATTATTTGACTAGTATCTCTCTCATCATACTTTGAGATCCCTGAGGGCAAGGACATTATTTGTTAGTTGGTTGATTTGCTTGTTTTCATCATTGTATCTTCAGCATCTGGCACAGTGTCTGGCACATAGTAGGCACTCAGTAATTCTTAAGAATGAATAAATGAAGACTAGAACACAATAATATTGATGCAATTCTTTGCTAAGGGCTACAACTAAATTTATTCTTTTTGGATGGAAGTCTTGCTGGAGGCCAAGAGTTGCTGTGCTCATTTATTGCTTCATTCATTCATTCAACAAAAACTCATTTACGTGGCAGACAACACTGAGCTTAGCATGGAATACATGGTGTTAAGAGGAATAGATATAGTTTCTGCCCTGGAGGAGCTCACAGCCTGGTGGGTGACTGCTTAAAGATTTATCAGTTCCCTATTTCTAATATATTATGTACAGCTATAATTATACATTTGTAATAGTACCATATCAGAGAGCTTTCATAAGCTCTTTTTTTTATTTGATCCTCACAGCACAGGTGTTCTCTCCATCTTTACAGATAAAGAGACAGATATTTTTTAAAAAGCTTTACTTTGGGGGCGCCTGGATGTCTCAATGGGTTAAAGCCTCTGCCTTCAGCTCAGGTCATGGTCCCAGGAGGCCCAGGATTGAGCCCTGCATCGGGGTCCCCTCAGCAGGGAGCCTGCTTCTCCCTCTTTCTTCCTGCCTCTCTGCCTACTTGTGATCTCTGTCAAATAGATAATAAAATCTTAAAAAAAAAAAAGCTATGCTTTGTATGTTTAGTTCATTTTATTTGAGAAATATTTATTGATTACCTACTAGTTTCAGGAACTTCTAGGAACTGCAAATAGCAATGAACAAGAAGAAGGACACTTCTGGTAGGAGGTGACAAAAATAAACAAAAGATAAATCATAAGAGTGGTAGATATTACAGAAGAAATAAATTGACTGATGGAATTAGACTATAGCAAAGGAATTGAGGGGAGGACTCTGAGGCGGTAACACTGAAACCAAGAAGTGAAGTTAGACCAGCCATTTGAAGAGTCACAGGATTAAGAGTCTCTTATGGTTTGTCTCTATCCCTAGTTTCATCCCATTTCATTTTTTCCTCTCTTCCCTCATGACCATCTGTGTTGTTTCTCAAATTCCATATATCAGTGAGATCATATGATAATTGTCTTTCTCTGATTAATTTATATCACTTTGCATAATAACCTCTAGTTCCATCCACATCATTGCAAATGGCAGGATTTCTTTTTTGATGGCTACATAATATTCCATTGTATGTATATAGCACATCTTCTTTATCCATTTGTCTACTCATGGACATCTAGGCTCTTTCCATAGTTTGGCTATTATGGACATTGCTGCTATAAACATTGGGATGCATGTGCCCCTTCAGATCACTACATTTGTGTCTTTGGCATAAATACCCAGTAGAGCAATTGCTGAGGGTTGCTGGAGTGGAGGGGATGGGAGGAATGGGGTGGCTGGATGATGGACAATGGAGAGGGTATGTGCTATGGTGAGCACTGTGAATTGTGTAAGACTGGTGAATCACAGACCTGTACCCCTGAAACAAATAATACGTTATATGTTAATTAAGAATAAAAAATAAAAAACTGGGCTGAAAACTCTTCCAAAAAAAAAAAAAAAAAGAAGAGTCATAGGAAAGCCTTCAAAGGGAGTGCCAAGTCCAAGGCAAGAGCAGGACATGAGTGTGGCATATTCAAGGAAGAATGCGAAGGCTAGTGTCACTGGGGCAGTGGATTGCCTAGTATGAGATAAGCTTCAGAACACTGTGAGCCCGATCATGTAGGGACCTTACAAGTCATGGACTTTCTTCTGTATGCACTGAGAAGCAAATAGAGAATTCACACAAATGAGTTAACATGTTGTCCTTCCAGAAGAGGATTCCTTGGCATTACAGTTGGAAAAAGCAAATTGTGCTTAGACTTGATTTCAAAGAATAGGGAAGTCAAAAGTGATTATCTAACAACTAGTTGGGGAATTTCCTGTAGCCCAGTGAATCATATTGGAGAGACACTGAAAGTAGACTCCTCCAAAAGTAGGGGTGGGTGGGGGTTGGTCATGCCTAGGAGACACTGAAGATTTCATTCCTGAAGGAGAGTTTTTGAGAAGACTCCTTGTATGGGGGAAAAAGATGGGATCTGAACTTTTGAGTTTGTAGGATTTAAAAGCAAAACACTTCCAGATCTCGAGGGAAAAAGGAGAGTAGTTCTGGGTCTTTAGCCTTTAATGTGGTAAAGAATGGAAACAACCCTGCGTAATCTTGGGAACCAAGTGTGGGGCAATCTCTGTGGGGTTTATCCCTGGATGAGTGAGCTCATCCTCTCTTCACGACCTGAGGCTGCCTGAACAGGGGTGCATGTCACCAGTGGACATGTTCAGTCTGACATTCTCTCGAACCAGCTTTCAACAGGAATGCTGTGTCACGGAAAGAAGCAAAGGCAGAACCAGTTTTCTCTCTGCTTCATGTAGAAGACGGAATGAACCTCTTTTCCACTGGCTAGAGAGGGATTTTGGAAAGGAGAAAGGAGGAGCCCAAAGGGAGATCCTGAACTTCATACTAAAAAGACAGTATGAGGTTTAAGCCATTAATTAGAAAAATAAAAGAGGAGTGACCCTATGTGTACCTCAAGTTTATGCAGTAACTTATAAATGTTACATCTGCCACTGTCAAGAATTTTGGCTTGTCTGTGGGATGAAAACAGTGTTTGTGGCACACACAGTTCCATGAATCATTTGAGACTAAGAGGCTTATTCAGGGTCACTCCAGGACCTGTGCTCTTACCCGACTGTATTTTTCAGTCTAGCCATTAAATTTCTTGTTAATGCTGTTATTTTTATTTGACATAACATTTTTATTGGGTTTTGGTGTCTGGTTAAAATGTTCTATATTCAGTCATTTTTGCTATTGCTCAAACAGTAACTGACGAGTTGTTTTAATAACTTATGTTTTATGTGTTGAATCAATGTGCATTTAAAGCTCTAATTTCTTTCTGGGACACTGCCTTTTGGTGTCCACAGCTGCTTCACTTGGGAACTGTTCATAAAGACTGTATTGTAGCCATTTGATGTTTGATTTTTTTTTTTGGCTGCCCAGATTCTATTCCCTTTGCTAATGGCTCTCTGATTTGTTCTTTTCAAATTAGCTTTTTTGTTGTGTGCAGTACTGACATGGTGGAAACCCAAGTGCTTGGTTTTCTCCTACAGAAACCACAGAAATTCTTCCCTCCAAATGCTTCCTCTGATCTTCCCCAGTGTTGTCAAGAGTAAGGTAAGCTACTTAAATATGGCAAATCGATTGCTCTTGTGGGAATTGACACTTGAGTGAAGTGATGACTGTTGTTTATTATCTGAGCAGTTGTGGACGCAAGGGGTCAGAAGACCTTTTGGGATTGTCTGGTTCCACTTTTTCCAACCTTGTTCTCAGCTCTCCTTTAGGGCTCGTAAGCTGCTGGTGTCTTTTTGTTTTCTTTTGACTTATGCCAGCAAGGTTTGGTTTCTATTGCTTGTTACTAAAGAATCCTAAATAATACGTAAGCCGTGCCAAAATCTTCCCTAACTTCCCATTCCCTCAAATCCTCGAGATAAATCCTACTAGGTAAATAGTTAGCTAAGCTGATAATGAAATGTTAATCATGGTTTTAGTAGTGGAATGCATTATTCCTGCCAGATACTATTTGCATTTTCATAAGAAATGCTTTAATGGAAGAAATGTTTTGGTGATAATGTGGTAGGGTCTTACTCAAAAGTTGCCCAAGGACCACCTGAACAATATTCTCACACTTCTAGCACAACAGACTTAGCATTCACATTTGGCACTTCTGGCAGGAGACAAAAGACCAAAGAAGAGGAATGCAGAGAGATGAAGAGAGCGAGAATTTGTTCTAGATCTGTGTTCCCTGAAAGCACCCTTTGTCAGCTTAATTTTAATTTAAACACAGATTCCTCTTCTCTTGCATATTTATATTTGTGTTTCTACTTTGAGTTTCAATTCAGTGTTTTCAAAGTTCCCACAAAATAAGTAGAGAGGATACAATGCAATTTTTATACTTTGTAAGACCGGGTTGTGATAAGGTCTAACAGTTTTTCAAATAGCATTAAAAATTCTTAAGATAACATTTTTCTTTTCCTAACTTCTTTCAAGGTCAATGAAAACAATTATATTTTTGAAGCAATATAATTTTATTAAACCTTAAATATGAAATAAGCATAAAAGTCAGGGAGTAATAATTTTTAACTAGGTTATTTCCTGATATATTATTTTTGTCTAAATAAAAAATACTTCCTTTAGCAAAATTATCTTTGTGTTTATTTTGGCTTCTATTTTCTTTCATTGATTTTTGGTCTCTGGTAGGTGTATCAAATAGTTATTTATTTTAGCCATCCCTCAAATAATAAATAATGAATTGTTGTCAGAGTTATATATGTCAGAGTCAAATAATGTAGTCAGAACTACATTATCATTTGTAGCCAATTTCTTTCATTTCAATGAAATGTAAGCAGCATTTAAAATTTCTATTAAATTTTTTAGTTAATTCTTTAATATAAATGGGCACAGTACTCTGGATATTTGCGCTTTAAGTTTTTAACCCTCATTATTTTGCTTTTCTCTTCTATTCTTATTCCTCATTCTTATTATCCAGTTCAAATTATCCTCATAAGCATTATTCAAGTCTTTTCTCTTCTAGGAGGTGTTCTAAGAACATTCCAGCACAAACCTCCCTGTCTCTAAAACTCATCTAATATGGCGTCGTGGGTTCCTTTATGATAATGTCTTTTTGTTGCCTTATTATTCAGCATTCCACATGTAGTCCCCTAAACCAGATCACAAATTCCCTGAAATCAGGGACTAAGTAAGGCAGGATAGCCAAGTATCTTGGAATCATGGGCTCCCTAGCTGGATTGCCTTGGGTGACTTCCTGCTCCCTCACAATTCTCTTTGGGGGCATAAGACCACTGCTCTAAGTAACTTCGTCTCCTGATTAAAAACACCCTAAAATAAATGTCTGCTCCTATTTTTTTCAATAATGACGAATATCATTAACATAGCAACTTACCACAATTTATTAGATTTAGTCCTGCTAATATTCTATTTAATATATGTCATTAATTTCACTTTATAGATAAAGATCCTTTTGCTCAAAGAAGCCAAGAGCTAGCATGAGAAGCTGTTGTAAGAGGTGGAGCTAAGGTCATTCTTCCACAGTGCAGTACTTTGCCTAGGGATGATACTAAGCTGGGTGATTGATGAGTTGTCCCCTGCTTGAAATCTTTTCCTACTGGGGCTTTCTTACGTGTAGACAGCTGTTAATTTCTTTTGAATTTCTCCCTGTTCATTTCCTTGCAAACTTTCCTTCTTCCCATCTCAAGAATTTTAAGAAGAGGATAGGGTTAATTACGGATCAGCTACCATTTCACAATGTCTAAGTGAACCCTGAAATTAATTTGAAATTTCCTGCTTGACTTGTGAAGTCAGTCTCTGTTCATTTTGTACTTTCTAACCTCATCTTCTCTTGATCACCTTTCTGTGACTGCATAGCTCAGTCACTCTTTCATGTTCCCTGCTCCGTTGCTTACTTTCTTTCTTCCCCTCAAGCCATTACATCTGTCCTTCCTTACAAAATATGTTTCTTGTTGGTTGAATCTGTTTTTAATTCAAGTCTTCAATCATCCTTCATTGCCTGGAGTACTTACAGCTTGTCTGAAAGCCCATTTGTAATTTTATCCCTTTACTTTAGATTTCTTTTTCTTTTTTTCTTTTGGAAATCTTGTTCTTTGATTTTCACATAGTATTTTCTCTTTATCTATTGTTTGTTCAAACTTTACTATTCTTCCATGCTCACGATGGCAGAACGAGTTGAAATTCATCTGTTGGTAATCACACATATATCACTAATGAACGTTCATTTATTTAACTATATGTGGATTGAAAGCCAACCCTACCTCTGCCTCTTTTTATCAATCTAAATAAAAAACTAGGATTCTATTTTGTTTTAAAGATTATGGAATTTCAGAAGGTAACATTTGGGTAAGATAGAAATTTCTATGAAAACTCAGGTAGACTACAATCCTGTATCAAGATAAATAAACAGATTTTTGCATCAGTGTGTGTTTTGGTGTCCATAAAAGACCTGTGCTTCTCTCACTCTCTATGTTGATGTCGGAAGCTCTGTATTCTAATTGCTATTCTCATAGCAGCATCCACAGTGGCTGTTTTGATTCAAGGTGACTCAGCCTTTTGGGTTTTCCCTCTTAGGATTTGGCTATCAGACCCAGGGTCTAAAGGGCAAGCTTCCATATTTTCACATTTAAAACCAAATGTCTTATTTCAGGTTTCCAATAATAATGAAAATTATGCATTTTCCTTGGGAAGATGCAAGACTAGTCAATAATACTTAATTCTACCAAAGTAAAAATGTCACATTAAGGTCTCCACTAGATTGTCCCACCTCCTGATTTTAAGGGATTTCAGTTTGACAACATTTATGGTCTTGTATCGATAAAACTCTATCATGCTCATAAATGTGAAGGAAGTCTAACATATCTGGAGTTTGGATCCCTATATAAAGAAGTTTCATATTATTCTTTATTCTCTCAAATTTTCATTCAGCTAAGTGTTTCAAAAAAAAATTTTTTAAAGATTTTTTATTTATTTATTTGACAGAGAGAAATCACAAGTAGATGGAGAGGCAGGCAGGGAGAGAGAGGGAAGCAGGCTCCCTGCTGAGCAGAGAGCCCGATGCGGGACTCGATCCCAGGACCCTGAGATCATGACCTGAGCCGAAGGCAACAGCTTAACCCACTGAGCCACCCAGGCGCTCCCAGAATTTTCACACCAAACTCTTGCTATGAGAAAAATTCTAGCCCTGGACTGAACATCTAGGGAGCTCTAGGTTCACTCAATACTAAACCCCATTTTTACTGTTGATTACTTACACCTATTGCTCTAAGACTTCTTGTCGGAACCTGAGCCCTTACTGCTAAATTCTTTGGCTGGAGTTTCCGGTTTGTGTTGCTCAGAATTTTATCTTTGGTCTCAATTTTCTAGCATAGTTTCAAGTTTTCCTAGATGCCTGATCTACCTGACTTTTAATCAGGGTCCAAGGTGCTTACCAACTCCATTCTGCCTTTGTTAATTTTCTTAACTTGGATCTTTGCCTACTTAGGTCTTCTTTAGTCACAGCCTTAACATTTACTCTCTTCTAGTTGAATTCGTCATTCTGCCCCTGCAGATGCCATCCTTTCTTGTTTCAACTAAGTTCTGGTGAGATATCCTGGTCAGTCATTCTACAACTTGCACATTATGTGTGAGGGAAGCAATATTGTCTAACTCAATTGCACAACATTTGTAATTCAATAAAATATAACACTGAGTAGTCAATCAGACGTATGTGCCCACATGTCAACGTACTTGCTAAATGAGTTAATACATTAAATTATCTACAATTATGAAATGATAGTGCAACTATTAAAATTTTCATTTGATAAATGAATCATAATGGTTTAAATAGTCTCACTCTACTATTACCTTAGGCTTAACAGCTCTTTGTAAAGCTGATTTATTTCTAGCTATCAATTAAAAAGTGTAAGTTATAATAATTTCCACTATAATGATGAAACAAGTGCTTCTCTTTACATTTAAGAATGTAATGTTCTAGCAGAGAGTTATCTTATTTATGTGTTTGAAGAAATCAACATGGGAAATAATACAAAGAAGAAATTTAATCAATGGTCTTTTTTTTTTTTTAAAGATTTTATTTACTTATTTGACAGGCAGAGATTACAAGTAGGCTGAGAGGCAGGCAGAGAGAGAGGAGGAAGCAGACTCCCCGCTGAGCAGAGAGCACAATTCGGGGCTCGATCCCAGGATCCTGGGATCATGACCCGAGCCGAAGGCAGAGGCCTCAACCCACTGAGCCACTCAGGCGCCCCAATCAATGGTCACTGAATAAATGAATGAATGGCTCAACTATCATACTATTTATTTTTCATGATGTATTTTGGACCTCATTATTTCATTTATTCATATTGATAAAATTCTATCATGGTCATAAATTAGCCCAAGGAAGCCTAACATTTCCAGAGTTTGGATCCATCTATGAAAAACTGCCCTATTATTTTTTATTTTCTCAAGGTATCTGAACTTTCACACCAGGCTCCTGTCTGGTTCCTTTTCTCAAAAGTTATGATGGGGATAAACTATTGGCCAATTGATAGCAAAGAGATTTTAAAAACTTATGCTTGATTAGAATGTCATGTGAAGAGTTTATATTCCCAGAAGAAGTCCAAGGAATTTTTCCAACAAGAATGTTTTCCGCTTTTTCTGTAGCTAGCTGTAGTAAATTCAGGTATGCATTATTTTATCAGACATAAATAGCAATTCATTGCCATTATAAAGCTTGTAAATGGTGTACAAAAATGTTTTTCAATACTTTTTTTTTAAATAGGACATATGTGTTAGAGAAGAATCTTAGTATTTAACACAAAAGTCCAGGGAAATTAGCTGGTGCAATATCATGCTTTAGACATGGTAATATTCAGTTACTGGTAACAGAAATCCAAAATAACAATGGTTCCAATAAGAGAACAATTTATTTACATCTCAAGTAAAATTCCAAAATGGACAGTGCAGTGCTGCAGGGGAGATCTGTTCCACAAAGCTCTCAGAAACTATATTCCTGCTATCTTGTTCTGTAACATACAGATTTCTATTTCCAGGGTCTAGTTGTCATCCAGATTGGCTGCTCCAGCCTCATTCTAAAAGTCAGAAAGGGAAAAATGGACCTAGAAAGGACTAAATGGTGAGAGCCAGCCATTTTGGGGTAGGGGGAGCAACTATTCTTTTTTTTTTTTTTTAAGATTTTATTTATTTATGTGACAGACAAATCACAAGTAGGCAGAGAGGCAGGCAGGCAGAGACAGAGAGAGAGGGAAGCAGGCTCCCCGCTGAGCAGAAAGCCTGATGCGGAACTCCATCCCAGGGCCCCAGGATCATGACCCGATCCGAAGGCAGAGACTTTAACTCACTGAGCCACCAAGGCACCCCGGGGAGCAACTATTCTTAAAGAAAAGTTTTGTTTACATGTTATTAGCTAGAATTCAGTCATATGCCACCTCAAGCTACAAGGGAGACTAGGAAATGTAGTTCATTTTCTGCACATCCATGAGTCTGACTACAATGTCAGAAGGTCCTTAATTATGGAAGAAGGAGAGAACTGTTGAAGAGCAGTAAGGATTCTCTACTACCATAAGTGAGGAATTTTAAGTTCAGGAAGCTCTGAAAACGAAGATTGAAATATTTAATTGCTTTGATTAGTCATTGGAGAATACCAGTCATTATAAATTTTTAATATAAAAATCACAATGTGGGGCACGTGGGTGTCTCAGTCAGTTAAGTGGCAGCCTTTAGCTCAGGTCATGATCCCAGGGTCCTGGGATCGAGTCCCACATCGGGCTACCTGCTGGGTGGGGTGTCTGCTTCTCCCTCTCTCTCTGCCTGCCACTCTGCCTACTCATGCCTCTATCTCTCTGTCGCATAAATAAATATTTTTTAAAAAATCACAATGTGTTTACATATTATAACCTACAATGCATCTCTTCAGCTTTACAATTGAAATATACTTGGAATAAGGCAAGAAACAATAAGTAAATAGTAAGAGTATAAGTAACTTCTAATTGTCTATTAACCAAACCACATCAAAAGTAAAGAAAATGAATTGCTCAAAATTATCTGAAATTAAAATAAAGCTCCTTAGTAAAGGGGAACTTTGCTACTTTTACATTATTGCTTTGAGTGTGGCTAAAATAAAGGAGAGGACATGACACTTGATTGAAACAAACTAGATGAACTAGAAATCCTGATGAACATCATATAACAGATAGTTGGGGCTAGTTGTGCTAGCAACAAAGAGAATAGAAATGCATAAACATGTGGCAGAATAAATCTTCACAATACTTACTGGATGTAACAGTGTTAGATACTGGATTTCTTTCATATGTGCACGTTGTGCATAAATAAATTTAAAATGAGGAAGAAATGTTCAGAAACTTATCTTCTATGTAAGTTTAAAGAGAATCAATTCAAGAATGTTTCAAGTTTGGTGATTTCTCACTTCTTTATTTGTATCACTTGTTTTCTACAGTTCTCTCCCCTTTCTGCACCTGCATTTGCAAGATATGAGAAATATGCTATGCTGTCTTCCCCCATCCAGAAACACTGCTCAGTTTATACTTTATGAAGGGATGCGTAAGGCTTTTTTAGTGCTATTATACTTGAAAATATTGAATTATCTAAGGTGAATTTCAAGCATATGTCATTTAATAAATAGTCGTGCTTCCTCATCAATCTTAGCATTTTTCTCATCAGTCCTGCTTTGAAAATGTAACCAAAATAAAACGTTAGGGACAGTCTGAGGCATCTATTTCCCACTCCTTTCCTTTCTTTGCTTCTGGAAACAGCTGTGTTTAGTACAAGGGAGGCTTTCTTGGTCTCTTCCTCCATAGCCAAGAGTTTATAATGTCGACATGTGTTTGTAGTGCACAAGTACTATCTATTGGTCATTAGCATTCTGTGCAATAAAATTAGCCTTCTTCCCAAACTATTATTTTCTCTTTTCAATTAGAAGTTTAAATGAGGGGCACCTAGGTGGCTCAGTGGGTTAAGCCTCTGCCTTTGGCTCAGGTCATGATCTCAGGGTCCTGGGATCGAGCCCCACATCAGGCTCTCTGTTCAGTGGGGAGCCTGTTCCCCCTCTCTCTCTGCCTGCCTCTCTGCCTACTTGTGATCTCTCTCTCTCAAATAAATAAATAAAATCTTTTAAAAAAAAAGAAGTTTAAATGAGTTGAAATTTATTCATCCTTTTCTTCATCTTTCCTTCGGCTTACCAGGATGACAGGATGCAGATTTCCAAGAGCAATGAGCTGACAAAGACAGGAGAATGCGTTTTCTTTACGTTTCGTGGAAACAATAGCTTCCCCTCCCGCAAAAGGAAGCCATAAAAAGTATATTTAGAAGAGTGAAGATCGGGAGTGGACTGAGGTTTTTGTGGGGCCTGAGGTTTCTCTAATATGGGAGGACTGTTTCTTTAAGAATCAGAGTACAAAATATCTTTACAACCGTGAAACAGATGACAGTGTAATCATGTTGATATGGCCCGTTTTGGGGTTTCAGAGGTGGCCTGTCCATATGAAAGGACCCACAGCTTCGTTAGCCTCTAGTTGGCCTACCATATTGTTTCAGATGTACTTTTTAAGGTTTTGCCATTGATTGTATCGTACTTCACCCGTTCCCCCAATTTGACTTCATGGACTTTCTAGGGCTAAGCATTAGCCCTAGCTTATGGATTAGAAGTTGGGCCAGTATGGCCCTGGCTTCAGACTATTTCTATGGAGCTTGTTTCAGTCCATGTGCTAGAAGTTAGAAGCTGCCCTTTTGTTTTCTAACAAGAGATCAGAAGTTCTCTTTCTGGAAGGGAAATGATTAGTGAAGAACATTCATCTTGTAAAGAAACATGTTAAATGGTGTCCATTCACCTATACATTATTTTTTTTACCCTATACATATTGATTTGTCAATATGAACAAAATATCTCAAGTAGAAATCCAAATGCCATGAAGTCTAATGACTATAAGCCAAATATAACTTCTGTGAACTTCTCATAAGCTCCTCATAAGCTCATAAACAAGTAATTTATTGACACTGGATAGGTTAATAGTATACATAGTTTAATTATAAAGTGTTGAGATTAATTTTTAGCTGAATACACTCATAATTATATTTTAAGTAAATCTTCCCCCCATTTAATGGAGTCATTTTTAGAAGTGATATGTGTATTCCCATATTATTGAAATATGTGTTTTTAGAATTTCCTATAGAATTTATTTTATAAATTCATTATGTTTGTGTATATGTGTGAATACATGTGAATATATACATATATACACACAAACATACATGTGTGTGCACACACACACACACACACACACATAGAATTTTCTCTCTTCTGGCCTCTATGAATAAAATTACAAAGTTCTACTATTGTGCTTAAATATATTTATGTGGGAGGATAAAAAGGTAAAATAAATAAGAAGAAATAGGGTATTTATATATAGGAAGACTCAGTATTATCAGGATGACATTTCTGTCCATACTCATCTATAGTCAAGTACAATTCTAAGCCTTATTTTCAGATAATTGTGCTTTGGAATTTGAAGATAAAAAAGGGATTTTAAAGTGCATTTAGGGAAAAAATCGTGCAAAAATAGGAAAATTTTCAAAAGAAGAATAATGACCAGAGAATTTATCTTGTTTTTTTTTGAATTTATCTTATTTTTTATGTTAATATAGGACTTCAGCAAATAACATGTATTATATTAATGTGTATTGATGTGTATTATGCAATTAAGTGTGTATTATACTGGTGTATACAAGGCAGTGGAAAATAAGCCCAAGTATTTATTATGATTTAGTAGATCAATACAGTGGCACATAATGTCACTGGGCAGGGTCAGGAAATATAAATTATAACATTTAGTAGACACTCACTATGCACAAGGAGCTGCTTCAGTCATTTGACACTATTTAATCCGCACCTCACAATAACCTTATGGGGTTGTATTAGTCCTGTTTTATAGATGTAGAAACTAAGATTTAGAGAGATCAACATGCCAAAGATCGTAAAGGTGATACGAGGTGGGTTTTGGATCCAGGCAATCTGGTTCCCAACCTAGTATCTTAACCATTATGCATTACTGCCCACGGTGCCACTTGCCAGTGACAGATGCTAGTTATTTAGAACATTGTCAGTATTACAGGCAAAACAATTTAAATTTTTTTTCACTTTTTAAATTGCATTCTTTAATTACCAGTGAGAGAACTTATAAAGTATTCCATATGTAGGTATCTTTTTTGGGTAAATTATCTACTCCCCATGATATGTTCAACTTTTACTTACTGATATATAAGAATTCTCCACATATTAAGGATATTAATTTTTATCTATCATATTAACCTTTATCTATCATATATATGGTTATGGCCACACTCACATTAATTTCAGGTATTGAGTTTTTCATCTCTGATTGATTCTTTTTTTATGGTTTCTCTTTGTTGAAACTCTCACTGAGATCCTCCACTCTTTTCTCAAGTCCAGTGGGTATCTTAATGACCATGACTTTGAATTCTTTTTGGTGCATATTGCTTATCTTTATGTTGTTTAGCTCTTTTGCTGTACCTTTATCTTGTTCTTTCATTTGGAACATATGCCTTTGTCTCCTCATTTTGTCTGACTCTTTGTGTTCTGTGTTAGGAAAATTGGCTACATTGACTCCCCTTGAAAGTAGTGGCCTTATGAAGAAGAGGCCCTGTGTGCCCTGTAGCACAGTGTCCTTTGTTCACCAGAACCAGGCACTTCGGTGGGGTCTCCTATGTGTATTGTATGCACTGTTGTGGCTGAGCCTCATTTGCCTTCTGTCTAGTTAGCTGCAGTGGTCCACTTTGCCTGTTGTAGGTTGGGTTTGGTCCTGTGCTGTTCAGAGGCCTGTCTGGGGCTGCCTTGGGCTTGGAGTTGGGCAGTATCAGCAGTCAAACTAGGTGCTACCTTCAGCCCATTTTCTGGGACTGCAGAGCTACCACCCCGCAGGGTTCTCTCTCTCTTTTGTCCCCTGAGAGGCTTTTGTTAGTGGGCAGGGCCAGTAGTCAGGCCAGAAGCCGGCCAGGGTTACCATCACACTGATTGGCAGGAGACTCTCTCTTCCCTACCAAATATAAGGTTCCACTGCTGGGACTGAGAGTGTACTTTTGTGTGTGGTTATCTTCCCCTCTACCCAGAACAGGAGTCACTTTGGAGTGGAGTCAGTCTCTTTCAGTGGCTGCTTATTGGTTGAGACAAAGCAGGAGCTGCTTGGAGGGACTCCTGTTGGGTGGGTTGGATTTGTAGGAGAATTTAGAAGAGGAGGTGGCACCCACTGTTAGCATGGTAGTGGGAGGGAGCTTGTGCTCTTTCCTGCAGGTGTTGGACTATCTAGGCCATGGAGGTGGGGAGAGAAATGGTGTCTTCTAAAGATCCCTGTCCCTCCAGCACATGTTCTGGGATGTAAATAAATCTCCTTTATGTATACTCCAGGCACTTTTCAAAAAGTATATAGTACTGGGGTGCCTGGGTAGTTCAGTTGGTTAAGCAACTGACTCTTGATTTCAGCTTAGATCATGATGTCAGGGCTGTGATATCGAACCCCACATCAGACTCCCTGCTCAGTGGTGAGTCTGCTTGAGATTTTCTCTCTCTTTCTCTCCCTTTTCCTCTGACCTTCCTGCTGCTCATGGTTTTCATGCTCTCTCTCTTTCTCTGTCAAATAAATAAATAAATATTTTTTAAAAAGATTTTGTTTATAAAATAAATCTTTAAGATTATAAAATAAATCTTTCTTTTAAAAGATTTTATTTATTTATTTGACAGAGAGAGAGAGAGATCACAAGTAGGCAGAGAGGCAGGCAGAGAGAGAGAGGGGAAAGCAGTCTCCCTGCTGAGCAGAGAGCCCGATGTGGGGCCTGATCCCAGGACCCCGAGATCATGACCTGAGCCGGAGGCAAAGGCTTAATCCACCGAGCCACCCACGTGCCCCATAAATAAATCTTTTTTCAAAAGTATATAGTAGTATATACTTTTTATTTATTTATTTATTTATTTGACAGACAGAGATCACAAGTAGGCAGAGAGGCAGGCAGAGAGAGAGAGGGGAGGAAGCAGGCTCCCCACCGAGCAGAGAGCCCGATGTGGGGCTCAATCCCAGAACTCTGGGACCATGACCTGAGCCAAAGGCAGAGGCTATAACCCACTGAGCCACCCAGGTGCCTCAGTAATATATACTTTTTAAAATTGAGATAAACTTTATCTTTTTAAAGTATACAATTCAGGGGGTTTAAGTATATTCATGAAGTTACACAATCATTGCCACTGTCAAATTCCAGAATTTTCCCCCAAAGAAACCTGTATCCATTAGCCCTCATTCCCAATTTCTCCCTCACTCCAGCCCCTGGCAATAACTAACCTACTTTCTGTCTCTATGGATTTTCCTTTTCCTGAGTATTTGATATATTGACTTGTCGGCCTGGCTTCTTTGATTTAGCATAATGTTTTTAAGATTTCATGTTTCCATGTTGGGTCATGTTTTAGAACTTTATTTCTTTTTATGGATGGATACTATTTGTATGGATATACCATATTTTTGTTTACCCATTCCTTAGTTGATGGACATTTGGGCATTCTCCTCTTTTCGGTTGTTGTGAATAATGCTGCTGTAATATTCATCTACAAGTGTTTGTGTGGACATATACTTTCAGTTTTCTTGGGTATATACCTAGGAGTGGAATTGCTGGGTTATATGGTAACTCTATATTTAACTTTTTGAGAAACTGCCAAACTATTTTCTAAAGTGGTTGCACCTTTTTAGAGTTCTATCTGCAATATAGGGGGTTCAAATTCTCTTCATCTTTAACAACACCCAGTATAGGATCTTGACAATATTAAGTCTTCCAATCCATGAACAAAAGCTATCTTTTTATGCTTTAGGTCTTTAATTTGTCTCAATGATGTTTTCTAGTTTTTGTTTTTAGTACACAAGTATTCCACTTCTTTAACCAAATTTATTCCTGAGTATTTTATTATATTTTATTTACTGTAACTGGAATAGCTTCTGTTTTATTGGTATGTAAGTATGAGTTAATTGATGAATAGGGGTTCCTGGGTGGCTCAGTTGTTAAACATCTGCCTTCAGCTCAGGTCATGATCCCAGGGTCCTGGGATTGAGTCCCACATCGGGCTCAATACCTCCCGGGAAGCCTGTTCTCCCTCTCCAACAACCACCTGCTTGTGTTCCTGCTCTTGCTATCTTTCTCTCTGTCTAATAAATGAATGAAATCTTAAAAAAAAAAAGGGTTAGAACTTAAAAAAAAATTTGATGAATAGTTTTGATAGGTTTTGTTGGTGTGTTTATAGTCTCTTACATGGTAGTTTAATGGTCATGATTCTACAAAAAATACCCAGGATGTCACAACTTAAGAATTTTATGTGAAAAACCTACCAGACTATTTTGGTGTTTTATATTTATTAAAATATAAATATATCTTTATATTTCCATGTTAAGCTCATACTCTTAGTGTTTCCCAAAGTTCATTTTCTTCCTTTCTAACTTAATGACTGTTCCCATATCTGCATGTTATTTAATACATTTTTAAAAATATAAAATTGCATGTAACACCTATTAATGAATCATTGAACACTGCACCAAAAACCAAAGATGTACTATACAGTGGCTAACTGAACATTTAAAAAAAAAAAAATCCTAGGGCGCCTGGGTGGCTCAGTGGGTTAAGCCGCTGCTTTCAGCTCAGGTCATAATCTCAGGGTCCTGGGATCAAGTCCCGCATCGGGCTCTCTGCTCAGCAGGGAGCCTGCTTCCTCCTCCTTCTCTCTCTGCCTGCCTCTCTGCCTACTTGTGATCTGTCTCTGTCAAATAAATAAATAAAATCTTTTAAAAAAATCTTAAAAAAATTAACTAAATATATCTAAAAGGAAATTTTATATCAAAAATTTTAATGAAAATTTAGAGTGATATATAAATCACTTCTTTTTTTTTTTAAAGATTTTATTTATTTATTTGACAGACAGGGATCACAAGTAGGCAGAGACACAGGCAGAGAGGAGGAAGCAGGCCCCCCGCCGAGCAGAGAGCCTGACGTGGGGCTCGATCCCAGGACCCTGAGATCATGACCTGAGCTGAAGGCAGAGGATTAACCCACTGAGCCACCTAGGCGCCCCATAAATCACTTCTAATATACATTTATAAATACATTACTATTAAAATGTTCTTTCATGTACCACCTAAAATTATTTTTAAGTAATATAAGTTTGCTACTCTTTGGGAATCTCTGCAATAACCAGCTTAGTAACTAACTGGATGAAATGGAAATTTCCCTAGAATTTATTTTATGGTGGCTATATTGTGCCTTAGTGACATGAAGCAGAGATTTAGAGTCATTATCTGAATACATAGGCAAAAGACTAGAGTAAAAATTCCTCTGGTTTTTGCTCTTGCTTTTCTAGTGGTTACCTAAAGGATATCTATCAGTTAGTGATACTCTCATGAATAAAAAGTGCTCTCATTCAATGCTCAATGGATTACTTCATGCTGCTATCTGATAAATATGAATAATTTCCTTCTAGAGGGTAGGGATTGTGTCTGTTTAACTTGCCTCATACAGCATGCAACATAACATTATGTTCATTTGGGCACTTACTAAATGCAAGTTGATGATATAATGCATTTGTTAATCACCAATCATCCTGAAAAATAATGATGTACCCAGAGCTGATGGGTCCACCCCAGAGTTTTATTACTGAGGGTTGGACATTATTGAGAGGCCTCCACTTAAAAGGAAACACAGTAGAAAATTGTTCAGCTTTTCAACAAAAAAGAAGGAGCTTTTGTCTTTGAAAATTAAATTCTTTTAAAAAGCTAAGAATTACCTGAATGACTGTTTTACTTAGATGATAACAATATTTATTTAAATAACAATTTAAAGCATTTCATCTAGAAAAGAAAACACTTCATCTCTGGATTTCTAAACAACCTTTCAGTGAAAACAAGGACACAGGATCCTTGGCATGAAGAATTAGTTAAGGGCTAAGAGATAGGGAAACAGACTCTTGGCTTATCTCTTGACACTAGAGTGTTGAAACCTTTAGAAAATCACCCAAGCTAGATTCATTCTAACACCCTATCTACCTGCAGGCCACTCCTGTACCAAATTCACAGCTCAGACCCACAGTGTGGGTCTAGGGATAATCTTCAAGAAGGGAAGAACTTTTTCACAGTTATTGTCTTGGTCTAGCAATGCAGGGACTACAAGAGTACTTTTACTCTAACTAGGACTGCTAGAGAGACATAATTTATGTAATCTGGTACTGAGCATAAAATTTTCTAGATGTAGTACCTCAGGGGAAAAAAAGAAACAGTGAGGCCAAAGAAAGGTAAGGGGTTATCAATTAATAAACATAGAAGAGTATTTAAGGATCTTTATATCTAATATAAGTTGTGAATTAAATTATAGAAAGGCACCATACTGCTGTAGGTCTGAAAGTTACATTTGAAATGAATTTTAGTGCGGTTTAAAATTTACTTTGTTATTTTGTTGAACAATGAGAACCTTTTTACTGAGAGCAGTTCACACTACTGAGTTGTGACCTGCATTTTTCCACCTATAAAATGTATGTTCCTGTATTTCTTTTGATTTCATTGTAACCGTGATTGAAGAATTGTTAGTTTGATTAAAAAGGTGATAGGTCATCTATCTGACTGGTAATCTAAATAGAAATTCCTGTCCAAATGAAACAGGAAACTCCTTGATCAAATGTCCAGACTAAAGGTAATGTAATTATTTGTCTTCCTGTGGAAAATGCCCTTCATAATTTAAGGTGTTTGGATACTTGAATAAAGAATTTCGGATCAATAGAACAGTTGGTATTCCAAAATCCTTAAATGAAACATCTAAAACGCTATAAATTTGGTTTGCTTGTTCTTTAAAAGGCAGAGAAGTGGTTGTGGTATCAAAATGCAAAGTCAAGAGGCTGAACTGTTTTGCAAGAATAAAACTAAAACTAGAGAGCCACCGGTGTAGGTGGTGTATCCTCACAGATAAGCATGAGCCAGTTTTAGGACTACTAATATGGACTAAATGTGGATAGTTGCTGATCATTTCTTTGTGATTATTCACCTAACCCAAGCCTTAGATTCTGTGTAAGAGACTAAGGACTTGCTGTGATATGGTAGTCCCTAGGCCAAGCTGAGTTAATGGTGGAATGCTAATTCCAAGGTGTTGGAAATAACCAAGAGATCCAAGAGTATTCCAGAGAACTAGATTTTCTTCTAGAGATACCAAAGGCTTTGAAACTGTGTATGAACCAAATTAAAGGGAGTGGCCATTTGCATTAGCGAGAGTCTGTTTTAGAGAAGTATATAATCTTTAAACAAAGATACTATAGTTAATACCCTAATCGAGAAATTTTAGTTCTAAAAGTAGAACTGTGTAATTGCTCCAATTCTTAATTTCTGAGGATGTCTCTCCTTTTCATTTTCCTTGTCCTGATATTTATTGTTGTCCTTTTCCTTTCTTTTAAATTTGAACTATTCAGAAAATAAATAAATTAATAATTGCCCACAACCCATGATCTAGAGCTAATAGTTGTTAACAATGTTCTCCCTGTGTGTACTCTTGAAAAAGGCTATATAGGCAGCAGATAATATTAGTTTCCTGTGGCTGCTATAACAAATTGCTACAAACTGGGTGACTTAAAACAACAAGAATTTATCCCTTCATTGTTCTAGAGGATCTAGGTCAGAAATCAGTTTCATTGGGCCATGACACTTGCAGGGACAGTCTTAGGATGGCTCTGCTTCTTGACTTCTGGTTTCTGGTGCATACTGGCATTCCTTGGCCTGTGGCTCATCACCCCAGTCTTCACAGGCAGCATCTCCAAATCTCTCTGCCCCATCTTCACTTTGCTTTCTCTGTGTGTCTGTGTCCTATCTCCCTCAACCTCTGTTGTAGACAAACTTGTGATTACTTTTGAGACTCCTCCAGATAATCCAGGATGATCTTCTCATCTCAAAATCCTTAATTTAATCATATCTGTAAAGTCTTTGTCTTATAAGGTGGCGTTAATGGGTTCTGATATCTTTGGGGGACATTTCCAGCCTACCACACGTGTGGATATATAGACTGTTTAAATTGGAATGTAAGGTGCTACAGATAAAGTTAAAATCCCATTTGACCTCTCTTGCCAATTCTGGCCCACCTTACATTCCCTAAAGGTCACTACCATGTTTAGTTTGTCATTCTTCTAGTACTTGCAAGAAACTTTTATCTCTGTCTAGATAATATATCTATAGAAAGTGTGTGGCATTTGTTTGTTTGTTTGAGGTGTGTGTGTGTGTGTGTAAGCCACAATATGTTAACAAGCTATTCTGGTCATTTTTCAGTTTGGCTACTTTTTACTCAAAATGTTTTTGGGATAAAATGTATTGATGCAGTTAAAGACATATATATTTTTATTGCAGCATTCATCTTAAATGTGTACCACATTTTATCCATCCCCCTTTCTGTAGAGGTTTAAGTTATTTCTCATTTTTCACTATTATAAACTCTGCCGTGGTACAGGTATCCTTCTGTACAGATGTGTTGCTATTGAAAAAGTATATGAAAGAAGATTTTTCCCCACAACTTATCTGTATACTATTTCAGATTATTAATATATCCGGACTCTGTTAGAGACTATTTGTGTGTATTATCTGAGGTAAAGTATTTTTTTCCATTTTGTTATCCAATTTCAAACATTATTGTCTCTTGCATACTTTCCCCATTTGCTTCATCTGCTTCACATAGCAGGACAGTTTATATGCATACATTTGTTCACTGTGTCTTTATTCTTTACTGTGAAATATTTTTCATATTAAGTCATTCTCTTTACATTTCTCCATAGCACTTGTCTACACTTGACCTGCTCATTTGTTCAGAATCTCTTTCTTGCCACCATTATATAATCTCTACTGATTTGTTCACCTTTGCATCCCAGCACATAGAATAATAGTAAATGCTCAGTAAACATTTACTGAATAAACAGAATAAATCAATGTTTAAATTGGCCAGCTTATATAGTCACAGAAAAATGTTATATTAGCTCTCAAATTTGGATATCAGGGGCGCCTGGGTGGCTCAGTGGGTTAAGCCTCTGCCTTTGGCTCAGGTCATGATCCTGGGATCCTGGGATCCTGGGATCAAGTTCCGCATTGGGCTCTCTGCTCTGCGGGGAGCCTGCTTCCCTTCCTCTCTCTCTGTCTGCCTCTCTGCCTACTTGTCATCTCTCTCTGTCAAATAAATAAATAAAAATCTTTAAAAAAATTTGGATATCAAAATAAATTTAGTGAAGACACTGATTTATTTAAAAAAAAAAAAAGTCCTATACTATCAAACTTTTGCCCCCAGACAACTTTACTCTTATACTTTAGAAGTTATGTATATTATGAGAAATTATATAGGAACTTTAGAAAAAAACTTGGGAAAATAAAGAGACACAAGTTACATATAATGTCATCATTGTGAAATAACTACTATTAAAATATCTTTAGAAATTTCTACATCTGATCTACTTTGCCATATTTTATTGCCAATTTTCTATGTCATCATCACAAAGGAAAGGTTATATCTCAAATATGCTAGATTTTAACAATGTATAATATAATTTCAGTTTGTGCTTCTTCTTTTCTCTTTGGCCTTAAGATGGATTTTTAAATCTGTACCTTATAAGAGGACAATAACTTTACTACAGCCTAACATTCTTTTTATCTGGCTATGTTTCCACTATTATAATATCCTGGAATTTCTTGAATTATACGTGTTTACTGTAGTTGGTATCATGACTCATTTTCTTTGTTCTTAATCCCATTTCTTTAAAAAAATTGTGTCATCAAGTTCATCATGTCCATATCTCACAGATGTTCTACATTTTCGTCCCTTGGGTTAGCTTTATTCTCTCCCTGAAACATCTGCAAATTTATTATGTATTTTCTTTTTTTTTTTTTAAGATTTTATTATTTATTTATTTGTTTGACAGACAGAGATCACAAGTAGGCAGAGAGGCAGGCAGAGAGAGAGGGGGAAGCAGGCTCCCCGCCGAGCAGAGCGCCTGATGTGGGGCTCAATCCCAGGAACCCGGGACCAGAGGCAGAGGCTTTAACCCACTGAGTCACCCCACACCCCTATTATGTATTTTCAAGACCTGAAGAGGTGTATTTTTTACATATGGGAGAAAAAAATCACTATTTTTGGTAAACCATTAATTTATTAGTTTATTATCTTGAACCATTAGTCTAAACTTCTGTGGTTAAAGAACATGACCATTTTCCATAAGTATGACAGTATTCACAGCTCAAAGAACAAAAGTAAAGGCAGAAGAGATCCTTGGGTCTCAGTTAAAAGATCTACCTGAAGTCTGAAATAAAAAGAAAATCACACCAATGATTGTTAACATTGAAGTTGTTGGGGAGAAGAATATCATAAAAATAAAATTTATTTTGTTTAAACAGTGAACTAATTTTTATTTTAAAAGGCTATATAATAAGCTCATTCACACACATATTTTTCATTAATCTTACACTATACCTTATGTCCTTTTAAAGTAGTTGAAATGATCCCTTCTAGTCAAAGCAATGTTGTCAGTGTATTATTCCATTTATAGCATGTTTTCAGAAAGATAATGGGTCACAGATGATGACATGAATCCTCATGAACTATTTTCTTATAAAAAGAGTTCATGACTCTTCAAGATAAGTGATTTTATCATGGAAATAAGGAATAGTACAGGAGATCCTATTTCAAAAATAAATTTTCATCTATTTTGACATTTAAAAGGAACATTTTTCTGATAATAGATTTTTTTTAAAGATAAAAGGCAACGTATAGCATGATTACAGATGTCCAAATTAATGTGAAGAGTGTGTTCCAAAGAAGAGAGATGTTTGAAAGAGACAAAGTTATCTTCATCTCCTTTAGAAACATCAAAAATGATTGTAAGAAATCTGTTTCTTAGATTTTCCTAGGACTGTGTGACCTTCAGCTAACCAGTCATTGTACTTTCTTATTGCCAAAGAAATATAGATTAATATTCAGTGAGGAAAAGATTCTTAGAAGCTTTAGAATAAAATGTATAATTATACTTTGATGGTAAGTATTGCAGTAAAGGTCAACTTGTGACCATCTCTCTTTTCATAATCAATATCTTAGGTCTATATCTTAACCATGGACCACTATTTTCACTACTTAAGAGATTTGATCACAGTTTGTGATTTCCTTCTCACTCATGACTCTCTAACCTTTTCTTTAATGTTAATCTCCTCTTTTGTAATAGCTTTCCTAGAAATTGATGGATCTGTTCCACCTCTTCCTTGTTTCCCACAGCTATGCTTAGTTATACCACTGAGCTTTAATTTCTTTGCTGCCTACTTGGCACACAGACAATGTATTACAGCTCCTGGACTGTCTGTTAATTCAACCATCTTCTCTTCACACAAGCCAAGCCCAGCTTCGGTGATGACAGGTTGGCCACACACCAAGGTCTCACATTTAGTTATTCTTGCCTGGTTATTTATCAAAAAGAATGTACCACATACAGTTCATTGGGAAAAGATTACTGTAATGAGCTAAAGCAGCAATAAATTTTACAATGTAGCAGTGAAGAATCTGATTGTTTATTGATTAAAACTAGAAAAAAATACCATCATGACTGGTAAGTTAAAGTCACACAACGGAATTTCTGGGATTTCTGACAGTACTCTCACATAGCAAAACCAAAGTTTTGATTTTTATGCTTCTCAGGTTTATATAAAAGTCATTCTGATTTGTACCTTAATTCTTTGAGTTAGATATTTTTATAAACTTCATTTACCATTGATGGGCCTAAGGCTTAAAGTTTAATGACTTGTTCTAGGAAGTACACCTAGCAAAATGCAGACAGGGTCCCAAATTCTGGTACTTGACATTTTCAATGACAGCATGCCTACCTTAGGAGTTAACAGATAAGATATAAGTTCTGTTAAAGAGGAGAAAAAGGGAGGCGAAGATTAGATTTCACCTAACCCCCCATTTTTTTCCCCTTTTTTACTTGGCCAGAAAAATATCTTCTACCATTCTAAGATATTGCCAGAATGTATTCTTTTGGGGGGTAGGGTGGAGGGTGGTTTCAGGCTTTTCTATCCATCTCCATTAGAATGGGTTAATTTATTACAGTTGTTCCTTCAGTGTAGCCATTTTGGAAGAACTGGAGATTTTTGGCAGTTAAGAACTAAGAAAGTCCATTTTAATGGGAAACAGAGATTTCCCTTGAAGAGGGTCTGGAGCCTTGACTGGGAAGATGGGGAGGGAGAAAGGTGTGGGAGTTGAAAGAGTTTGAAAAGGAGCCATTAGCCAGCCATTCTCTTCTGTGCTGAGGCCCAGAGAAGAAACCTCAGATGGAAGGAAGGCAAGATGAGGCTTAGTAAGATGATACTCTGATTCCATTTTCTTTCCTGTCTCATTCATCTTACCCTGGTTCTGCTAGGAAAGTCGTTGTCAAAAGATAGGGTTTCATGGCAGAGCACTTCTGTTCGTGTCAGTTAAGAGAAGTCTGTTGCGGTTAAGATTGACAGGGGTGAACGGAGGTGGGTGGGAGGCAGCGGCAGTAGCTGCCACTTGTGCTTTGTTTTGTCATTAATGGGAAACAGACAGTCCAAACACCTCTTGTAAATGTTCAAATTTACCTCAGTCAGACATTGTAGGCACTATTATGGCCTCCTTTATTCTGTCTTGAAACTATGAGTATGCAGACCCTTTCAAAGAAGGTACCAGCATTTTTACAACATGTTTCATTCTATGAAGAGTTATCTGAATAGAGATTAGTGAGCTCCTTCTGAGGATCAGGTTACATGCCAGGGCACATATTTGCCTTTCACAGCCCCTTCAGAGTGACCTAAAGGGCAGCTGGCCATTTTATATAGGAAGACAGAACTTAGAAGAATGGCCACATGTTTGGTGAATGAATTGAAATACAATGAAGGAGTTACAGAGTCTATTTCAATTTAATAACTTTATATCCTTTAAACATGAACATTTATTTAAAATCCCGAACTATTCCTTTCCAGGTAGAATAACCTTTCCACACAGGTTTTTCCCATTCACCAATTATTTTTTCCTATTTAGAAAATTTCATTCCTTAGTGAATCATATTTATTTGATGAGAGGTTTACATAAGCACTAGAGATAAGCTAGAGAATAAAGTATATATTCTGTTGTCAGACAATGTCTTTAAAATATTTTTAGAGGGGCGCCTGGGTGACTCAGTTGGTTAACTGTCTGCCTTTGGCTCAGGGTCCTGGGATGGAGCCCCACATGGGGGGGGGGGTCTTTGCTTAGCAGGGAGTCTGCTTCTCCCTCTCCCTCTGTCCCCCAACCAACTCAGAGAGACAGAGAGAGAGAAAATCTTTAAATAAAAGAAAAGAAAGTATTTTTAGAAAGATTTGGAAGTTTAAAATAAATTTCCTGAATTTTCATGGTTGGTTTTCTCCAATTTTGTGATGCACTAGAATGCACTAGGCACCCCGAAAAGTCATAATTTTTTAAAATCTCAGAACTCTTGTGGTTAATATTCTGTACTTTCTCTGTAATTACTGGCTTGCATATTCGTGTGTAGTCTAATTTAGGACAAAGGGACAACCAGGGAAAGGCCTTGGGCTATTTGGTCGGGATGATAACCACATTTTTACTTCACCTGTTGAAAGGGCTAATTGTGAAGTGCTTCCAGGAAGAACCTATCCCAGGTTCTGTTTTGTGTATGAGGTTGAAGCCTTGGTGATCTTTCCTCTTTTCAATATTGTTATTTTTTTAAGGATAGTAATACAACTCATTGTGCATTTCAGGTCATTTAAAATGTTTCAGTGAGGCGCCTGGATGGCTCAGTGGGTTAAAGCCTCTGTCTTTGGCTCAGGTCATGATCTCGGTCCCGAGCCCCGCGTCAGGCTCTTTGCTCAAGCAGGGAGCCTGCTTCCTTCTCTCTTTCTCTGCCTGCCTCTCTGCTTACTTGTGATCTCTGTCTGTCAAATAAATAAATAAAAATCTTTAATAAAAATAAATAAATAAATAAAGTGTTTCAGAGGAAGGTGCAATAAGAAGCAATTTTAACTAATTCAGATTAAAGCAAATTAATTAAATCAGAATTTCTGATAACATACTAGCATATATTAAATTTTATATTTAGACTAAATTTTTGGTAATAAGCAAATTTGCAGTAAAAGAGTAGATGATATTCAACCAACTTACAAAGTAAAATGTTTCTTCAAAGGTTTAGCACAGCAATTATGGATATGCAAATTATTTTGCTAAATAAAAATACTGCCTATGTGAAAAAGCTGAATAGTGTCTATTTAGAAATATATTCAAGTAGTTCTACCTCATATACATAAGCAGTAAATTTGCATTCCTTTGAATATTTCTGAAACACTGTTTTGAAACTGTATTTCAAATAGTCTGGACACCCCTTGGGTCCATGAAGGAAAGATGTCAATGATCAGAGGAGGGAGGATCCAAAGAGGCAGAAGAATAATGATTGGAAAGCCAGAAGGGATTATTGTTAAGGTTTTCAAGGGACTAGTTTTAGGAAACAGTACATGTGAACAGGTTAATGCAGCAGAAAGTTCTGGTAAAATAAAGACTAGGAAGATTACATTGCATTTGTCAGTTTGGAGCTCGTTGGTCACCTTTCTAAAAGTAGTTTGGGTGGAATGGTATGGTTGACAATCAGATTGTCGAGGCTGATAGACAAAAGGGGAAGTGAAAAGTTAGATCAGGGTTAATTTTTTTAAGTCTGGATGGTTTAAAGAAGGCAGTAGGGTGAGAGAGGAAATTGCATGGTTAAGGGGGAAGTTTTGAGGAAAGGAGGCAATTGAGCATGTTTGTATGTAGTGGGGAGAAGCCCATTGTCAGGAGAGAAGGTAAAAAGAAGGGAGAACAGGGGTAATCAATAAACACTTATTGAATACCTGAATTCCTTTATCTTATTAGTACAAATGAAGTTACACAAACAAGCAGCTTCTTCTTCTTCTTCTTCTTCTTCTTCTTTTTTTTTTTTTTTGAACTCTGTTTAAAGTTTAAAATTAGGACAAGATAAAAAGAATATCTAGGAGTTACAAAGCTGTATTTATATCTGAAGTTTATTGATGATGGAATCAAACTATTTTGAAAACCTACATCTATTATTGTTTTTCCTTACCAGATTTCATCCAGTTGGGAAGTATTTCCTATTTCCTATTCTGAGGATGAGTTTGGATAAGATTAATATTGATTCTTAGTTTTTTGCTAAAATTCACCAATAGCCACTGGTAACTAGATTTTTCTTTTGGGAGGATTTTTATTATCATTCAGTTTATTTAATAGATATAGAAATATGTATTTAATAAACAGGACAATTCAAAGTTTCTGTTTTTTTCTGTGTTGATAAGCTGTGTTTTTCTAAAAATATGTTAATTTTCCTTAACATTTCAAATTAATTGGCACAAATTTTTCAGTAATTTTTATTATCTTCAAATAGTAGTAGGAACTATAAATCATTCCTCATATTAGTAACTTGTATATTTTTTACTTTTTTCTTGGTCAGTCCTTACAGAGATTTATAAATTTTCTTAGTCTTTTCAAAGAACAAACTTTTGGCCTTGTTGATTTTTTTCTATTATAGGGTTGTTTATATTTCATTGGTTTCTGCTCTTTAGTATTTCCGTTCTTCAGTTTTCTTTGGATTTAACTTGGTAGTGTTTTTTCTAACTTCCTAAGATTTACACTTAGATAATTTATTTTAAGTCTTTATTTTTTCTGATATAATCAACATTTAAAGACATAATTTTTTCTTTAAGCATAGTTCTACTTGCAGCCCACAAGTTTTGAAATACCATATTTTCATTATTATCTAACTTAAAATATTTTCAAATTTATGTATTTTTTTTAAACCCATGAGCTATTTTTTTTTTGATAGGGAAGCTCTATTTTTTTTTGAAATTTTTTTCCCCAATTTATTTATTTTCAGAAAAACAGTATTCATTATTTTTTCACCACACCCAGTGCTCCATGCAAGCCGTGCTCTCCACAATACCCACCACCTGGTACCCCAACCTCCCACCCCCCCGCCACTTCAAACCCCTCAGATTGTTTTTCAGAGTCCATAGTCTCTCATGGTTCATCTCCCCTTCCAATTTACCCAAAAGCACATACCCTCCCCAATGTCCATAACCCTACCCCTCTTCTCTCAACCCCCCTCTCCCCAGCAACCCACAGTTTGTTTCGTGAGATTAAGAGTCACTTATGGTTTGTCTCCCTCCCTATCCCATCTTGTTTCATGGATTCTTCTCCTACCCACTTAAGCCCCCATGTTGCGTATCATGCTTAGCGAAATAAGTCAAGCGGAGAAAGAGAACTATCATATGATCTCCCTGATATGAGGAAGTAGTGACCCATGAGCTATTTAAAAAGTGTTTTCCTAAGTTTTAAAATATTTGAGGTTTTTAAAGATGATTTTTTGGTAATGATTTCTAGCTTAATCCTACTGTAGTATAGAACTTCTATGAAATCAGTATTTTAAAATTTGTTTAGATTTGCTTTGTTACTTAGCATATTGTCAATTTTGGTAAATATTTTATGTACACTTAAAAACAATGTGTATTCTGAAGTTTAGGGTACAATGTTCTTCATGCATCATTTAGGTCAATGTTGACAATTGTGTCATTCAAATTATCTACATCCTTACTGCATGTGTGTATTCTAGTTCTGTCAATTGCTGACAGAAGTGTGTTAAAATCTTCCATCCTAATCACATATTTGTATGTTCATCAAATTTTGTTTTTTTTCAAATTTTGCTTTATGCATTTGAAACTGTATTACTATGGGCATACAGATTTGAATTTTACATCTTTCTGGTGGACTGACACTGACACATAATGAGATGTCTCTTTTTATCTTTAGTACCACTTCTGCCTTAAAGTTTATTCTGTATGATATAGCCTAATATATTGTCTTCTTATATATAATGATTGCCTGGTATATTTCTGTCTACTTAAAAAAAACTTTTTGGGCATTTATGCTTTAATGTGTATCTTGTAAACATATAGTTGTTATTTTATCTATTCTAATAATCTTTGAATTTTAATTGAAGTATTTATTTCTTCTATAGTAAGGTAATTATTGTTGTATTTAGCTTAAATCTTTAAAAGATTTTGTGTTTTGTTTTCCCTTTTTCTCTCCTTTTTTCTTTAGGGTTAACCAAGTGATTTGTATCATTCCATTTTTTTGTTTTTAATCTAAGTGTATAAGAAGAAAAAGGATAAGCCATTTTACTCATTTTATACTTTGAGTACTATCATGGAATCACTTTTTCTTGACTTACATTTTTTAATAGATACTGTAAAAAAATAAAGCTATCTATTTTGCTTAGAGTTTCTGAAAAATTACTTGGTCAATTTATCACAGAATTTTCTGTTGCTTTCAGGTGAGATCAGTGAAGTTTGCCATTTGAATCACATTTCAGAAGGGTCATTTCAAAACAAGTAGAGAGTCATGACAAAAGTAAAGTATGCATATTTAACCTTTGATTTATATTGAAGGTGAGAGGAGATTATGATTGAACTTGATATTGTCAATGAATTGCTAAGATCTGAGTTCCTTTTATAAGAATAGGGTAAATCAATAGGATAAAAGATAAAAAGAAAAGTTAAAATAGCTACTGTATTATTTGCAAAGTAAATAATTATGGAATAACATGCATATAACTACCTAAACAATTTAAAGGTCAGTTGCTCCTTTAAATACTACAGAGGTGAATAAGTAATTTTTGTGTATCTTGGTTCTTATTTTCTCTGTTAAATAATTGGTATTAAGGGCAATGTTAGGAATATAGAAGTCTTTCTTTTGTTTCAATGCTTTTTTTCCTACTAGACTCTAGGCAAATTTCTAAAAATATTTGTATCTATCTAAGCAGGGTATCTAAATGCACTGCATTTTAGAATTTTGATTAATTCTGTCCATCTGCTTGGAATACAGAAAGTAATTATGAAGTTAACCAAACTGAATTAATGTTATTTTTGAGTACCTGAAATTTCCAGGTTTTTTTGGTCTTAAATCATCTAATCCAGTAGAGGCAATTTGAATTTGAATTGTAATTGAAGACTTTTCCCACCTAACCCTTAAATTTGGCTTTAATTTCATCACCTATCGGTTAAGAGTCTATAAAATGTTCACTTGTGGCTGCTTCTGTGAAGTGAGGAAAGTCCAGTGTGTTTAGTTTCCTTGGAACCAGACACTCCCCATCCTGAAGAAATTTTCATTTATTGATGGTGAGGAACAGAAATGGTATAAATAGAGATTGTTTTCCCTTCTCTTTAATTCCTTCATCCCATCCCCAAATGAGCCTAAACAACAAACTGATTAAAGTCTTCTAATACAAGAGATATGTTAAAAAGACATACCATTGAGAATAAAAAAAAAAATCTCTAAACACCACAATACTTACTTAATAGACCCTTATCTCACACTTACCATGTATCAGAACCTGTGCCAAACATTTCCAAAATGTTAACTCATTTTGAACTTTCTAACACCCATAGGAGGTAGACACTGTTATTATTATTATTCACGTTTTTCATATGAGGAAACTGAGAGGTTGAAAAACATGACCAAGGTCACAAAGCCTCTAGAATCGAGGTGGAATTTAAACCTTCAAATCTGTTATTAACTGCTTCTTGTGTGGCATCCCAGTAAATGATGCTGCATTTATTACATTATTTTAAGTAAAAAAACGATGACCTGGAGAATCTGTGTTTATAGTGAGTTCTTTGCTTTATGATTAGTGTGTAACTCACTGGTGCATTTTCCTTATTAGATGGTATTAAGGGCAGAAACATTATCGTTTCTTTGGATCCTCTGAGATTCTTGGGCAAACACACCATAAGCATTTAACAAATGTATACTAAATAGAACCTTATTTGCAGATGAATTAATAGTCCCTTGCCACAAACCTTGTCTTGCCCTGAATTAGGCCTTTAACTTCTCAGATTGCCTAATTCCCCATTAGTTAGATTCAGTATAAGACCACCATATTGAACATCTCCAGGAGGTGCCCCTCACATAGCACACATGGCAGATTGCACATGTGGCCAAATACATTGGTCCTGCTGTACAAGCCAAAATTCCTTGGTCTGGGTCATTAATTTTAAATGACTGCCTGACTGCATTGATGAGGACAATATATGCTAGTAACCCCAAGGAAGTGAACAGAACATGTGATGAAGGTAATTGCAGTAACTATTTTCCCATTCACTGAGACACTGTAACATACTGGTTAAGGACTGAGGTCTAGATGTAGAATAACCAACTCAAATCCTGATCATATTCTTTACCTGCTGGTGTCCTCTGGCAAATCTAACATCCAACACTTCAGAGAGTTCTCACTTAAAAATGGAAATTTTGATTCCTCCCTCCTCAGATTTTTGTGGAGACTAAATGAGTTAAAGTAAGAAAAGTGTTTAGAATAGTGCCTCTTAGTATGGATTCAACAAATGTTAACTATATTTAATTTAAAATTATTATAAATATAATAACTATATTATCTAAAGTTAAATATGTTGTATTGACAATGATTTAATCTTCCTGGTCCTATGTTTCCTCATTTTTAAATGGAGACAAGGAAGTAGAAGATGAGGTGGGTGAGGTAGGGTAGAATGGAGAGGGTGTGAAGGTGGGGATGAAGGAGGATGAATGGAGATCAGTGTTTATCAAGCTTTTGAATTTCACGACCTTTGAAATGTGTGTATACACATACATACATACGCATATATGTTGTATTGGGGATTGATTTGCTACAAGGACTCACAGAACTCAAACTAAAATCAGCAGCAGAAAAAGGTGCAGAGGGTGGAGACTGGAAGAGACAAGATTCAAGCTTTCCATTGTGCTCTCCCATTGGGGTTGCACAGACGGCAGGCAGGGCTTAATGCTCCCAGCGATGACATGGGACAACATGTGTGGCCAACCAGGAAGTACACGGAATCCTTGATGTCCAGGCTTGGTACTGGGGTTAGTCAGATTGTCTTGGAGTCAGAAAGTCATGGAGCCTGCCCTTGTGACTGACCTTAGGTACTCAGTCTGCTGTCCATTCCAGAAGTTAAATTCAGACAGCATGGCTGAGGGTCTTAGGCAAATAAAAATAGGCACTTACCATAAATCACATTTTTATCAGAAAGTATCTGGTGTGGTCCAAGGCCCAAGTGTACAAGATCACTTGGTTAGGCAGGATATTTTCAGGGCTTACAGGTTATTTCCCAGGAGCCAAAGGAGGACCCTTTGAATGTAGGGTTTGGACAAACCAGGCCTGAGTTAACCTTTACTGCACATACATAAATATGTATACATATGAAAAAAAATATATATATGTGTATATATATACACACACACACACGTATTTAAAGTTTTGGTGAGGGTGAGTATAGGAAAAAATTATTATCGATTTTTAAATTTTGTAAATTAAGCCATTAGTAACTATATTCTACTACCCTCATCATTTCATAAAAAAATGACCATTTTAACAGCAAAAAAGGGGGGAAGGACTTAATTGTAGAAGAATGTTCTTACCATGAAAAGACATTTATATACATGCATGTACACATAGAGAAGGGAAATGTTATTAAAATGTACACATTTTTAATATAAAGACTTATAGTATCCCTATATATAATTACTTCCACAAATAGTTGTCAGTTTGGGAGTCTGTATTTAATTATGTACCACAAAGTAGATCTTATTTAACCACAGCTTTCCTTTCATAGCTTTTTCCTATACTATTTATTTTTTCACAGATTAATGTAAAAAAAATGCCATTTCATTTAGGAATGTTGAGCAAAATAGAAAAAAATGTATTTTATTTGAAATGTTCTGGGACTGAGAAAGTCTGAGCAGTGATTGCCCCATGGTTTTGCCTATAGTTGGGGTGACTGGTCCATGAGGGCTGCATGAAGGAGGCTCAAGGGTTCTTACGCTGAGAACCATGAGCTTGGCAGTGGGGGAGGAGGTGTGCAGCAACTGCCTCAAAAGGAGCCGTCCAGAATTTCTCTGAGAAAAATGTTTTGGATTGGAACAATACTAGACCACAGAAAAATATTTGGAAACCACTGGGTTAGATGAGCTTTTTGAGTTCTACTGAAAATTACCTGATTTTCAGTAGGGGGAATAAAAATTAAAAAAAAAATAGACATTACCTTTAAGAGGTTTGCTATGTATCTTCAGAAACCAAACTAACAGGAATGAAAGAATACAAAAGAATTAAATGCCAAATGAATGGACTAACTATATAGAGACCAGAAGATTTTAGAATGATGGGAAGTCTGAGGGAAGATGTGAAATTTGATCTGGGCTAAACAACTAGGAGTAGAAGGAGAGATTGGCTTTCCGGGTGGGAGGAAGAGCGTGAGCTGAGGCAGAGACTATCAAAGATGGTTCCAGTGCTGGTGGTGGCTTTACCAGCTTAAGTGGGAAGAGTTTTACGGAATGGAAGAGTGAAAACAGTTTTGATTTCCTAGGGAAGGACCAAATTAGGGAGGTCTAGAAAGTCAGGCAGCAGAGTAGACTGAATTGTGGTGAGCAGCACGTATAGGTTTTTGAGGAGGAGAGCGACTTCATTCTTTAGCCTTGGTCACTGCTATACACCAGACACCATTCATAAGCCCTATAAGGAGTGAGTATGTCAGATATCATCCATGCTGCTAAAGCCTGTACAACTGGCTCTCTGGGGGGGGAAATGAGTCCTGATTCATAGCATTCACTGGGATCTGTAATATAAATACACGCCCCCAGAGCCAATTTGAAGTTCTCAACATTAACATCAGGGGATTCAGAGTTGAGAAGAGATAGGCTCACCGTCTGTTCTTGCTAGCTGGTGCAAGCCAGCTCCTGGCCCCCACCCCCGCGAATAATCCCAGCTCTCTTGAATTTGAAAAGTGGTATTCCTGTAGATTCAGCTCACAGTAGTGCTGAGGATGACGTGGCCCAGGGAGGAGATACCAGCCCCAAGCTGTTTCCTGGATCCAGAGAGCGCAATCAAAGGTGGCAACGGGAATGGGAAGCAGTGAGGAGAAGGGCATCATTTTAGAGGAGGCAGTAGTGGGATTTGGAAACACAAGTGGGAGTGATGAAGGGAAAGCCAAAGATTGATTTCAGAGCCTTGAATTCAATATACTGGGAGGACTATTATTAGAAAAGGAGTGGTGAGCATATTAACTGTCCTAACCCTGGACTCCGGTGCCTTCTCACCCTAGCAGCTGAGGATCCTTCCCTGCTTTTTTTGGCTTAAACCTGTCCTAGGCTCTGGGACAACCCTGGCCTCTGCTGAGTAAGTTCTTAAAACCTTTATGAGTGGCAGCTGTATGAAAAAATGAACGGAATCCTGGGTTCAGGAGCGGAAGATGTGGTTTCCCATCCGGCCCTAGTACTGCTAGCAATGCGACCTTGGACAGTTTGCTTCCGGCAGTGAGCAGTGAGTCTCTGCGTGGAAACACACAGGATCATCATGATTTGCAGAGCACTTTCATATATAGCATCTCATTTAACCTTTGAAACAAACTTGAACAGAAGACTATTTAGGGATTATAAATGCCCCATATTACTCATGAAGAAAATGCAAGTCTGGGACTTTGAAGACGTCCTTAGGACTTAGAGCTCACAATAGAAACAGGAATTCAGGTGTTTTGAATGCAGATATTGGTAATAGTTAAACTTTTTAAAATCTTAACTCTGTACCAGGGATTTTATATGTTTTATTTACATTATCTCGATTAATCTCACTATCGCTCTGTGAGCTACTACCCCTCTTTAAAGGATTTGAGTTTTAGAACTTAGGCAAATTGCCTATATTCACAGAGCTTAGTGAAAAGCCTTATTTTTTTCCATGACGCACTAGTTCTCTTCTTTTTTATTGTAACATATCAGATGTCATAATAAGCTCCAGTTTGGATTGTTTTTGGTTACTGTTTTGGTATTCTCTAACTTTTAAGCTAAAGAAACAAGCCTTTGGTCTCACTTGAAATTAAGCGTTTACTGGGGTGCCTGGATGGCTCAGTCATTTTAGCGGCTGCCTTCAGTTCAGGTCATGATCCCAGGGTCCTGGAATCGAGCTGGGTCCTGGGATCAAGTTCTACTTCTGGGCCCCCTGCTCACTGGGAGTCTGCTTCTCCCTTTCTCTCCATCTCTCCCCCTGATTGTGCTCTCTCTCTCTCTCTCATGAATAAATAAAATCTTAGAAAAATGAAATTAAACATTTGTAAAGATTGAATTTGAGAAATAAGACAGAAGATCATAGGGGAAAAAATGAAACAAGAGAGGGAGAAAAAGATGAAACCAGAGAGGGAGACAAACCATAAGAGACTTAATCTCAGGAAACAAACAGGGTGGGTGGAGTGGGAGCGGGTAGGAGGGATGGGGTGCCTGGGTGACAGACATTGGAGAGGGTATGTTTTATGTTTAGTGCTGTGTATTATGTAGGACTGATGAATTACAGACCTGTGCCCCTCAAACATATAATACATTATATGTTAATAAAAAATTATAAATATTACAAAGGTGTAAGCAGTGTAAGTAGAGTTCAGTCTGTTCATTATATTTTAATAAAACCAAAGTATACGATGATATTTTAAAAACATATCTTAATTAAATTATTTTAATTAGAATAATGAATGCACAATTGGGCATTAAAATTAATATTAAATAGATAATGCAGGGTGCCTGGGTGGCTCAGTCATTAAGCGTCTGCCTTCGGCTCAGGTCATGATCCCAGGGTCCTCGGATCGAACCCCACATTGGGCTCCCTGCTCAGCGGGAGCCTGCTTCTCCCTTTCCCACTCCCTCTGCTTGTGTTCTCTGTCTTGCTGTCTCTCTCTTTGGCAAATAAATAAAATCTTTTAAAAAAAAAAAGTAGAGGGGCGCCTGGGTGGCTCAGTGGGTTAAGCCGCTGCCTTCCGCTCGGGTCGTGATCTCAGGGTCCTGGAATCGAGTCCCGCATCGGGCTCTCTGCTCAGCAGGGAGCCTGCTTCCTCCTCTCGCTCTCTGCCTGCCTCTCTGCCTACTTGTGATCTCTCTCTGTCAAATAAATAAATAAAAATCTTAAAAAAAAAAAAAGTAGATAATGCAGTCATAATTTTAGGGGTTCTTTGCATTTTAAAATGTGTATTAAAGTTAGAATTTCACATTTTATAGGAAAGTATTTGTGTTTCTCTAGGTGCTACAAATGTGACAATCATTTAAACACATTTGGGAAACTGTTTCCAAAAATTGAGAAATAAATGATGCAATTAATAGGTAGATTCAATTCCTTGCAAAGAAAGTATTTCTAGGTGGTGCCTGAAGAAAATGCTATCTGACCAAAGGCCATTCCAACCACCAGGATGTACGAATAAACCTAAACTATTTCAGGAAATTATATTTAAGTTGTTTAATTATCAACTTTTCTTATAATGCCAATTAAACATAAATCCAAGAAATATGTACAATTATAAGTTTATACAACTATGTCTATATGTGAAATTATTAAACATTGGAAGTTAACAGATAAGTGAAGTAAATTTTTTCCTTTTCTTGGGATATTGGACAAAATTGCTCTATGATATAATGGCAAATTTATAATGTATCTTCTGAAAATTCAACTATATATGTTGTTATTCCAATGCCTTTACTTGCAAATATTTGTTTTCATTGTGCCTTGGAATAACTCTATTGCATCTACTTGGCCTGAGTTAATAAAAGTTTACGATGGATAAGTAGAAAGGTGTTTAAATACAACATATTTTACTTCCTACATATCTCCTGCAAAATGTTGCTAGAAAAAGAAATCATTCCAATGTATTTGCCTGTTTTCCTGTGTGTTTGATCGAATGATAGAGAAAGATAGTGACCTTTCAATGGTTTTTTGTAATGGGTCTTGGCCTCCCATAGATCTGCAACTGTTTACTGGGTCTGCTCTTATTTCTGAGCCCGCATTACATGTTCTGATTTTTCCTTCGATAAATAATTCAGCCTGGCAGTGGAGGGCACGTATTGCATGGAGCACTAGGTGTGGTGCATAAACAATGAATCTTGGAACACTGAAAAGAAATAAAATAAAAATAAAATGGGGGAAAAATCCTCTTATTTATTTTATGGAATACATCCATACAATGTCTTCTTTTTAAAAATCACACAGATGATATTTATTTATTTATTTATTTAGATTTTATTTATTTATTTGACAGACATAGATCACAAGTAGCCAGAGATACAGGCCGAGAGAGAGGAGGAAGCAGGTTCCCTGCTGACCAGAGACGCTGATGTGGGGCTCGATCCGAGGACCCTAGGATCATGACCTGAGCTGAAGGCAGAGGCTTAACCCACTGAGCCACCCAGATGTCCCCACACAGATAATATTTAAAAAGCCTAACAGATTATATAAATCATATATAGAATGCTTATCATTAAAAATAATCTAATTGTTCCATTTCCCATAATTGCTTCTGAGATTATTTAAATCTAAACCAAATACTCTTCAGACCCTGAAACTAATGTTTAAAATTGTCATCTTGATTTATATTGTAAAACATTTCCTTAAATAATATATTCTTAAGAACAGAAACAGAATAACATGAAACTTACCAAATTCTATAATTCTGACCTCTACCCATATCTCAGGTTGGATTTGCCATGAATTCAAAAGAAATGAACATGTAGGATACTTATTAGAGAGTATTCTCAGGATCAACACCGAAGAAGGGATGTGACAGAAGCGAGATTTGAATAGGAAGGAATGTTGAGCTCTGATGTGGTCCAAAAGAAGGCCTCAGCCAACCCTGGGGGAGGTTTGGATCTAGGGTGGTCCTGAGTTTGAGCAAGGAGCTTGTACCCCATATAGATTAATCACTGGATAAGGATTGACTTTGAAGGAAAAGTGAGTTTGAGGGAGGCAATTTTCTTAAGCCAAGGCATTCCACCTATAGAATGCTGTTTCAGGCCATACTCCCAGTGGCTTTATTCTTGTTTAGAATAAATTAGAGCTATTTCCCCCCTTGATGTTCATTAAGTGTGAAAATAATACAAGCAAGTGGCCTATTATTTAAACTCATTGCAGGTGTGAATTAGAGCTCTTTGCTGGCTATAACAGATTTGGTACAACTTTTCTCCAGTAATACATATCTATCATCATAGTTGGGTTGGCATTTAGAAAATGAAGGGAAAATAAAGATGGGAATATAAAATATCAATTTATACAGTTTTCTTTGTCACCATAAAATTCTAGACTCCCATACAATGATAAAGAATGGAATATAGGGTGCCTGGGTGGCTCAGTGGTTTGAGGCCTCTGCCTTCGGCTCAGGTCATGATCCCAGGGTCCTGAGATCGAGTCCCACGTCAGGCTCTCTGCTCAGCAGGGAGCCTGCTTCCCTTCCTCTCTCTCTGCCTGCCTCTCTGCCTACTTGTGATCTCTGTCTGTCAAATAAATAAATAAAATCTTAAAAAAAAAAAGAATGGAATATAATAAGATGGAGAGGCACTTTTCACAAGATAAACTCTTCTAACAGGATTTCAAGTGAGATGTTTCCTGTTTCTCCTGATCTTTTGTGAAGGTCGAAAGGTAAGAAGAAAGAACCCTAAAATCCCTATATCCTATATTCAAGGAGCTTCCAGAAGCTGGGGTTAGCCACTCTCCTGCAGGTCTTAACTAAATTAGGAAGCTGACCCTATCACCAGTAACCACTTTCACCTCCTCTTCTAGGAGATCAAGTAAAAATAGTCCAAAGAGAGAACAGGAATCATTAGTCTTTTGGGGAAAGTGGTGTCTATGAAGGGAGGTTGAAAGGAAGGCGCTATTTCCAATCTTCGATATCAAGGAATGTTGTGAGATAACCACTTATAAAAGGTTAAAGATGTAGCAAGAAGGAGAGACTGGAACCTTTCCCTTCAGTTGTAAATGGGAGAATTGAAGAGACCTAGGCCTTCTGGGAGCACAAGACCCTCACTCTGAGTTGTTAATCTGGCAAGTGTACACATATTGCTCACAGAAAAGATCTGGTCTTGGCCTGGGTTGTTGATCTCTCTCCTGGATCAAGAGTCTCAGCTCCAAGAGGCTACACACGGGCTTCCTTTGCTCGGGGTGTGGGGAGTGAAGGAAGAGGACAAATGGAGCTGATTTCCTGCTTCAGGGAACTGTTCAATAGTAAGGAATCTGGAGGAGGCAGCCTTTGGATTCCTGCCACATGGAGATCGTTGACAATCAGTGTCGGTGTTAAAGGCAGTCAGAGAGACACATCTTGAAAGAGAGGACTGCTACAGGGCTGTCGTGGAAGGATTCAGAAAACCAGACCCTTTAGATGTTGTTCCACTTTCCTTGATTCTGCCAGCTGAGCTAGCGTAGGTCCCCGCTCTAGTAATGCAGGTATAATCAGGAGAGTCTACTAGTTCAGGGTGGTCTCCTTTTTTGCTGGTTCCTGTTTTCCCAAGCAAAGCTTAACTGTAGTTGGACGGTTCTCTATGTTTGCAGCTACTGGATTACAGCCGATTGCCTGACTATGTAACACTCTGCCTTACTAATTGTGTGATCTTGGGCAAGTTAGTGAATATTTCTGTGCCCGTTTCCTTATCTGTTATTTGGGGATAATAAAATGCTATGTTATAGGGTTGCTATGAGGTTTAAGAGCACATAGTTCATACAAATCATTCAGCATATTATGTTGCACGTCCTCAGTAAAAGTGTGTTGTTAATGATTGGAGTCATGGCTTGTCATTTCATTGTTCGGTATTGAACTCTGTTGGGAATCTGTAGCCCACATGACTGGGACTCTGTTGACAACCTGCCCAACCTTTTCAAGGAAATTCAGCCTTTTGTCTGGATTCTCAGCTATTGGAGAAGGTCCTGATTTAAATTAGATGCCTGGTGTGGCCATTTTCTTGCTTAGGCTAATAAGTATCAAAAAACAGGGTACTTAACACCATTTGAGGGGGTGCTTCTAAAAATGCATGTCTTTATACTTTACCCTCAGAAATTCTGTTTCAGTAGATCTGGAGTGGAGCTCAGAAGGTCACTTGTGGAAACACTTCAATAAATTCTGGCCTAGAGTACTATTGTAGAATTTTGTCAGGGGACTCACTAGACTAGAATTAACAAATATTTACTGAGTATCTACTATATGCCAGGCACTTCTATAGACATTGGCAATATAATTGTGAATAAGGTACTGTTCCTACTCCCAAGTAGTTTCCAGTGTAATGGGAGAGGCCCACAGGTAAAAATGGAGCTTATTAAGAACACAACACATTGGTTCATCTACTAATAATACTATTTCTTTCCTTTTTGTCCAGTTAACTAATCCCTGACTTCCCTGACTATTATTCTTTAATTCCCTGACTAGTTCATACCCATATTTTATTCTCTCAATGCACAATGTGCTGGTCTTTTGTAGTAGTTATTCTTACTGTAATTTTTTCCTTTTTGTGGTGCTTATTTATTTTTCTTCTACACCAGACTGCTTCTTTGCACAGTATTCATTTGCTTACCTTTATAGAGAAGTTTCATCAGAGAAAGTGCTATCAAACTGCATTCTGACAAATGAACAAAAGTGAGCCTTGTGAGTATGTGTGGGTCAAGGGTGATCTAGTAGGTGGTTTGGTCTATGGGACAGAGGTTCAAATATTTGGCAATATATATAGTAACTGAAGCCCCAGGAGTAAGGAGTATTATTTAGGGAGAGTGCGTAGTGTGCTAGGTAAAAAAGAACCCAAAACACCAAAGACAGACTTCTGAGATGATAAGAAGTATCATTGTACCTCAAGTTAATAGATTTCTTCTTTTTATTTCAATGTAGCCTATTGTAATGGGAAACTCTAAGTGCAGCCAAAATTTTTAATGAGCAGCAGACTTTACAGACATTCTTATTTAATATGGAAATGTGTTTGAAAATTTGATCAGTAGATTTACATACTGCAAGGTGGAGTCCATTTCTAGGGAGCCAGGAAATGAAAGATTTCTAATAATGGTTTGTTTAGGCTGTACTTACTGGAGCCAGGCAAGATCTCTAGGCATTTTCCCTCCTTTCTCTGCCTGACCCTAGGCAAGGTAATCGTTAACAGTTGATATCAGATTTACAAACATGCACTATATGGTTTGCTGGAATAGCTTGTGGAAAAGAATTTTTATTTCAATTTCTAAGTCTACAAAAGCTAAGGGCGGGCTCATCCAGTGCAGTGTCATTGCCCTCCACTCCAACCCCTCCCCTGAGACTCTGTTGTCTGTCTGTTCCACAACCCATCACTTCCCTAACCAGAGAGTGTGAATGAAGATAAGGTAAGAACAGAGATAGGGTGAGAAAGAAACTTTGGCTGGGGCAGCCGACTTGAACCTAGGTCTAAGACTCCAAATGAGCAAAAAAACAAAAACAAAAAACAAAAACCATAGGACCCCGTGGGCTCCAGAAATCAGGAGAGCAGGGGGTTCTTTCTAGCAAAAAACTCTTTTGCAATTTCCCTACAGGTGAACCGTTTAGTGGTGTCCACATATATATGAAAATACTTTTGTGTGGATTGAAACTCCACGTTAAGTACCTGGCATGGTACCGGGCATACTTTTGTACATTAAAGACAAGGTCCTTCTCTCCAGAAGGTCACAATCTAGTTGTGCAGACAGTCCATGTGTAACCAAAATGTGCTAAATTTGCACTAGAGATTGCATGCAAAACACTCTGAGCTGAATCTACTCCTATAGATTTGCTTTCTATGATCTTTGTATTGTTTTTAAAATTCATAAATTCATTGGCTTCATTTACTTATTTATTCATTTATTTTTAAGATTTAATTTTTTATTTATTTGACAGAGATCACGAGTAGGCAGAGAAGCAGGCCGAGAGGGAGGGGGAAGCAGGCTCCCTGAGCAGAGAGCCAGATACGGGGCTCAATCCCAGAATGCTGGGATCATGACCTGAGCTGAAGGCAGAGGCTTTAACCCATTGAGCCACCCAGGTGCCCCTATTTTATTTTTTTAAAAGATTTTATTTATTTATTTAAGAGAGAGTGAGGGAGAGAGAGCATGTATGGGGTGAGGGGCAGAGGGAGAAGCAGACTCCCTGCTGAGCAGGGAGCCTGATGCAGGGCTCGAGCCCAGGATGCCAGGATCATGCCTTGAGCAGAAATCAGATGCCCAACTGTGTAAGCCACAGCTTATGTGTGTGCCCTCATAAGCTCCATTTAAAAACAGAGTTTTCACATTAAAATTTCTGGGTGTTCCTGGAAAAAAAAAAATCAGAAAGCCTGGCAATTCTAGGTGGAAGCACTTCCTCATGGCAAAAATAATCAGCTGCCCCTGTTATATGAGGGAGCCCACAAGAGCCCATTACTCAAGAAAAATACTCGTCTAGCATCTAGAAGCTTCTGCGTTTGTAACTCTTACTCTGCCCTTCATGTGCCATAAATGCTATCCTCCAAGTTATCCGCACGTTGTAGCACTTTATGCAGCAAGTCCAAAGGTCCAATTTGTCCCTCGCCAAGGCTCCAGTTCTTCTCTAGTACAGTTCCAGGGTCCTTTAGTTGTACAGCTATTCTGGGGTGCTTCCTTACAGGTAACTAACTGTTCCACATTTGAGTAGGACAGCTTTAAAAACAAAATCCCTCAAAACCAAAAGACCTTTAATTATATGCTTCAGACAGGACCATGACACTGCTAGGTGAACATTTATATACCTAAAGGAGATATTGTGCACACAATATCTCCACAGAATATTCTCCACAGAAAAAGGAAGATCTGTTCCGTAAGGCTATTTATCTTTTGTCTAGAATAGTGTGGCCCATGGACCCAACACTTTCATCACAATGGGAGACCACTCAAATCAGTCTTCACAAAACAAATTTACCAGCTTTTTGTCTTGTGGGTAATGGCCCTGATAGGATTTCTTGCTACATGTGTAAAAAGGCAATTGCAATGCAGTAAGGAACATATTACAAAGATAAGAGCATAGTAGTCAAAATTTAGTTAACAAAGGTTAATATACTCAATGACTCAATTAATATTAAAATAGTCAGTATTTATTTGATAGTTAAGACATCTAAACATTAAAGCTTAGGAAATCTTATCTGAAAATAATATAGCATTGGAAATTCTCATATAATTTAAAAAATTTGTATTCCAACCATTTGCCATAATCCAGTTTCTCATGGTTAGGCAAGTTATACTTTTTTCCACTATTATAAAGTGCCAGCATCAAGGGAGACATTAAGGGTTCTTTTAGTTCTTGTTTCATAATATAGTATTATACAATAGATCTGAAAGAATCTCTAAAGATCATCTAATACAACCACAGTATTTCATTTTTGCACATTAAACCCTTGACAGATGTTTTTAGACCTAGTTGTATTCAACTAGTTTCCATTATGTTGCTAGGCTTTGATCTAGAAGATTTCTTATCTATGGTCTACATAAAATGAATTAAAAACCACTCCCTTTCATCTCCTGAGAGCAATATGTGTGAATCCTTTGCTTGGCCCTGCTTCTTTGTAGACGATGGTCCTCTCACTGGTTCCTGGTAAGGATTCTTTTTTTTTCCTTGATGAACCAGTTCCTTTATCTGTTTCTACAAAAGAACCCAGCAGATGTCACTTCACATTTGTCAAGCCTAAACCACATAATCTTTTTAGCATGGGATATTTTACAATATCTTCCTGGGGCTTTCTCTTTACCATCTTCAATTAATCCCCCAAATTGCAAAGTAATTGAACTACATGATCAAGAAGCATTGGATAAACATTGGGAAGAGAGCACAGACTCTGTATCTCATTTCCATATACCAGGGACATTCCGTGAATGATTTGTGGAGGTTCACTCAATTGTCTGAATTAACTATATGGTTTCAGACCATAGGGAAGCCATGTTTAAAATTTAACCACAAAATTTATAAGATGGAGATATTTAAGTCACTATCTTAATGTTACTGTAGGATGGTATAAATATGATTGTAAGACAGTTAATATTTCTGTAAGGCAGTATGTAATATCATACTGTAAGACATTCTCTGTCGTGGTGGCATTAAAGGAGAGAAGCTAAAAATAATTTCCCTCGCCTTTGGATATAGTTCCATTCTTTCATTATTCAATATTTAATCTAATCCTTATTAAAGCCAGTTTAAAACATGTAGTTAATACTTCACTCTAATTGTTCCCTGGGAGAATATGTAATTTATTCATATATTCACAGGCAATTAAAAAATCTATTTCCTAGAAAGCCACAACAGTTTGAAAGAATTCTGTCATTTACAGTCTAAAATTGGCTCTGCTTTAAACATTAGAGTAATCTGTTTCAAATATCGTGTTGACTTCTTCAAATGATTGTGTTGTTGTTTTTTCAACAAAAGCTTCAAAGCTAATTTCTTCATCAAATAAACAGTGCATCAGTTGTGACTTTGAAATAAGAAATCGATCATCTGTTTTTCTTTTTTTTTCTTCAGAGATTTTATTTATTTATTTGTCAGAGAGATCACAAGTAGGCAGAGAAGCAGGCAGAGAGGAGGAAGCAGGTTCCCTGCTGAGCAGGGAGCCAGATGTGGGGCTCCATCCCAGGATCCTGAGATCACGACCTGAGCTGAAGGCAGGGGCTTAACCCACTGAGCCACCAGGCCCCCCAATCATCTGTTTTTCCTTATAATCACTGTGTATGTAATACATTTTTACTCTGTGACTAACTTACCACTTCTGTATACAAAATGTTAAAGACAACTTAGAAAAATCTTTATTTCTGAAGTTAGTTTAAACTTCATTTTATAGGAGTAACATATGAGCACGACATGTGTCAGGTACCACCAACCTATAATTATCCAATACAAATCTGAAATGAATGCCATTGAAAAAGGTATAAAAGCTGAATCCCTAGAAAAGTCTGTTTGGCTTTCTGTGTTTTAGTTGAGGTGGTTATTATGAATTTCATAATAAATTATGGTCATTCCCTTATCAAGCCTTAGCTGAAAGTAAAATTTCCTGATCAAGTTATTAATTACTAAATGTAAGGAGTTAAAAGGAAATGCTGACAAACCCGTAATATAATCATTGCAAAACTATTGGTTCTGGTATAATTAGAGGCTAGTTTAATCCAACAATTCTATAAAATTCACTTAGCTTAATTTCAAGAGTGTGTTTATAGTGTGGTTTGTTTGATTAGAAAGGCTCTCTTTGTTTTGCTCTAGTGAACTTTAAATCTCTCTCCCAGGAACATATATTATTACCAATGTAAAAAATGTCAGAATGTGTGGTAAAGTTTGTTAAAACCCCCAGAGTCAGAAAACTTAAGAAATCCACAAGAATTTTGACTACTGAGATTTGCTGAATTGACGATTTTCATATGATCTCTTCTACAGTGGTGCAGACATTACTAAATAAGGCTTTTCTGAAGTTCATGAAATTTTCTATAGATTATCTTATGTCTTCTTGTATAACAATATAATATATAGATTATAGATAGAAGATAATATAGATTATTTTATGTCTTCTTGTATAATAATAACAGTCTGGTCAACTACTATTAATTAGGTCAATTGATTTATCTATTATTTCCATCATGATATTATCCAAGTAATTTTAATGAGTTAATAATACTTACTTAACATGTTTGAGAGAACATGAATGTCCTCACATGCGTGAAATACAAAGTTGTTTGGAACTCTGTTTGTATGGATTGTTTCACCTGATTATTCCTTATGCTTTGCCAACCTTCCAGGACTTTTCTAATTCAGTTAGAATTAGATGAATCATCTAGATCAGCATGTCCACACACTTCTGCATAGTTCAGCTCTCACCTTCCTTCCAAACATCCAGCATTAAGAAGTAACATGTAACAGAAATTTTTGTGAGTATGTGGGATCTAGTCTACCAGGAGAGTGAGTACTTGGACTGATAGAGTTCTGAGTGGAAGTGGTCTGTCTGAGGGCTGGGTTAATTCTAATTCTGAAAGGTTCCAAGTCCCTCATGGACTTTCAGGATCACCATAGATGAATCTCTTCAAGGGAGTTGAGAATCAGTGTCCAGTAGAATGAAGTCCCGAGACAACCTAAACATTGCTCTGAATCTGAACCCTGGAGGCAATGAGAGTTCTGATGAACCTTAGAAAGGCCATTGAAATAATGAATGTATTAGATTTTACTTTCTCAGAGCAATCTCTGATGCTCTTTCCAGGTTTAATAGTTATGTGAGCCCATATTTGACATTAATCATTTTATATTATAAACTCTTTTCAGCCACATCAGATGTGTACAATGATGCATGCATGAAATACTTTTATGTTAATCAGTAAACTATACACATATTCTGTAACAATATTCACTTAGAGACAAAATACTTCTGGATAAAAATGTCCAACTAGCCTAAAAATAAAGTAATTTTTAAAATTGTTATTTTAAAATTATTGTTTAAAATGTATGTGTCATTTTTATTGTGCATGTATGAGGGAGAGAGAACAAAAGGGAAGAGGGAAAGGAGAGAAGATGAGAGAGAACGTGCTGACTGCATTTATACTTACGGATCAGTGTTTTAACTTGAGAGTGTATTTGTGACCTTTTAATCTAATCCCTTCACTTTATAGAGAGACAACAAGCTCCAGAGTAGTGTGTGATCTAGTTAAATCTTTTATCCTCTTGGATTCATCAGGTTGGGGGGAATTTCAACTACTATGAGAGTAGAAATGGGAAAAGGATGAGCAAAGGAAACTGGGGAACCTAAAACAATTACCTGAATGATCTTTGCCATTTCAGTCCTACATCCTTGTATGGTTGTATTAACATTGTCTGTATTTAATATTCTTGTCTCATTTTACTCTCATGACAGCAGGCTTATTTAACACAGAGGTAAGGCCGGTGAGCCTACTCTGTGCAGTACTACGTGACGTTCCCAGCCAAAGGATCCTTCTAGAGTGAGGGAGAAAGACAGACCTGTCAGGACACCCAAACCCAACAGTCTGCCTTTTGTGACTTGTTCTTAAAACACACTTCTGCTTCTAAGAGCCAATTCTTCCTTCACTGACATTCTTCCCACCTTTTTCTTTTCACATTTTCGGTCAAAATTCTGTTTGCTTTTCCATGTGCAGTACAAATACCAGTTCTTGTGCGATATCTGTCCAAACACTCCTAATAGGTTTTAATCTTTCCTTTGTCTATATTCCCAATTTCTGCCTTGTGCTGATGTACTTATTTCCATGTCTTTCTCATCTGTTAAGTCACAGAGCTGCCTCTGGAACTAATGGGCCATTCAAAGACAGGGCCCTGGGCGGCGGAGGAGGTGGAGCTCAGGCCCCTTATTGCTATTTTAACCAGAGTGCTCAGCCTTTGTGTTATATGTTGAGGAGAACCAATACAACTTCTTTGATATGAAGAGAAACTGTTAAACTGCTAAAAATCAAAGTTTAAAGATTACTACCAACATTCTTAATTACTGAAGGGATTATTTTATTAATTTCTATGTCATGGCAAGCTTGTAATGAACAGTTTTCCAGTAAATGAATAATCAGGATGTACCTAATGAAATAAATTGAGAGAACTTTATTGCATTTTATCTTAAAACACAATGAATGCACTCAGTATTACTTCCGGGATATCCATCCTTCTCAAATGTTAAGCAGGAAGAGTGACAGGATCCAAAATGCTGAGGAGTGGCTGGGGAGAAGAAAATTGGGGCCCTGGAATTGATTTATGAGGAAGGGTGGTGAGATTTTATGGAGTGGAAACTAACAGATGGTTCACAGTATTTTTGTTTTTTGTTTTTTTTTTCCTTTCCCACAATAACCCCTCCATCAGCTACTTCTGGAATATGCATTCTGTACCAGCACACAGGCTGAAGCTCTTTGGGAGATCTTCTGGCCTCATATGTAAATAGCACTCGGGTTTTCAACACAATGATGGCTTTCTACATCTCCAATCTCCAGACTCATAGTTGTGGGTATTGTGAGTGATGAGTTGTTGTTGGTTTTTTTTTTTTTTTTTTTTAATTCTTCATACAAAACTCTCTTACCAGACAAAATTTCTCAGAGGCTTGGGAAGACACAGGTGTGGTTTTAAAGCTTCTAGTCTAGACATAAAGTATGAAAACCTTAGTCAACCTCCTCTAAATTCATTTAAATGAATCATAAGTTTGATTCTCCCCCAATCTACTTACCAAACCTCAGTGGCTGATATTTTTCATTCTTTTAGGAGACAGGAATGGTTAAAAACAACAACAACAAGAACATTGTTTTAAAAACCAAGTATTTTTTTTCAAAACGTATTGATATTTCAACCCTCTTAAACATTTCACTAAAATAAAATGGAGTTTATAAAATATGGATTTTACTCCTTAAAGTCCTTGACTTTATTTAATTTTGCTTAAAATGTGAAACAGATTTCTGAACATGCACTACTAATGAGCCTAGAACTTGAGTTTGAAAGGACCTTAGCAGTTATCTAATCCAAACATCTTCCAATGCAGGAATCACGAGCAATAAGGTACTCATATTTTGGCAATTTTGTTAGAAATCCTCTCTTTGGGGCGTGAGCTACTTCAGAAGGCAGCTAACTTGTTATTCAGTGCTACTTGTAAAGAGGTTTTCTTTATATCAAGTCATGATTTGCCTACAGGAATAAGGCTACTGCAAATCAATTCTTTTTTTTTTTTTTAAGATTTTATTTATTTATTTGACAGAGAGAGATCATAAGCAGGCAGAGAGGCAGGCAGAGAGAGAGGAGGAAGCAGGCTCCCTGCTGAGCAGAGAGCCTGATGCGGGGCTCTATCCCAGGACCCTGAGATCATGACCTGAGCCGAAGGCAGCGACTTAACCACTGAGCCACCCAGGCGCCCCTGCAAATCAATTCTTGTTCTACCTTCTGGGAATCTTCAGAATTCTAATTTATCTCCCAGAGAAATTAATATTATGCCCCTTTTAAGATCTTTCTTTTGTATGTTAAACATACATACTTCAAAACCACTTTTTGTATTATATAGATCCCTGGATCTTTTCAACTCTAATCACATTTTCCAGGAACACTTCCCAATTTTTCAATGTCCCTCCTAAATTTATGATAAGTGCTCTTTAAACATTTTTTATTTTTTACTTTAGTCGGGTTGACAGACAGGTTACATTAATTTCCGTGTACAACGTGGCGACTCAACATCTCTCCACATTATTCTGTGCTCACCGCAAGTATAACTGCCATCTGTCTCCATACAGTGCTATTACAGTATCATTGACTATATTCCTAACGCTGAGTCTATTCCCATGACTTATTCCTTCCATAACTGGAGGCCCGTATCTCCCATTTCCCTTCACCCACTTTGTCCAACCCCCTATCTCTTTCCCCTCTTGCAACCATCAGTTCTCTGTATTAATAGGTCTGATTCTATTTTTTCTTATTCTACTTTTTATTTGCACATTCATTTATTTTATTTTAGATTCCACCTATGAGTGAGATCATATGGTATTTGTCTTTCTCAGTATGACTTATTTCACTTAGCATAATACCCTCCAGTTGAGTCCATGTTGTTACAAATGGCTCACGTCTCATCCTTTTTTATTGCTTTGAATATTCCAGTGTGTGTGTGTGCACGCACATGTGTTTGCACCATGTCCTCCTTACACGTTCATCTATAGATGAATGCTTGGGTTGCTTCTGTATCTTGGCTATTATACATAATGCTGCAGTAAATATAGGGGTGCGTATATGTCTTTTTAAATAAATTTTTTTCTTTTTGGGGGGTAAATATCCAGTAGTAGAATTATTGGATCATATGATATTTCTTTTTTTTTTTAAGCTTTTATTTATTTACTTGTCAGAGAGAGAGAGAGAGCGAGCTCCGGCAGGCAGAGGCAGAGAGAGAAGTAGGCTCCCCGGTGAGCAAGGAGCCCGATGTGGGACTCCATCCCAGGAACCTGGCATCATGACCTGAGCCGAAGGCAGTGACTTAACCAACTGAGCCATCCAGGTGTCCCTGATATTTCTATTTTTAAAAGTTTTTTTAAAAAATATTTTATTTATTTATTTGACAGAGAGATCACAAGTAGGCAGAGAGGCAGGCAGAAGAGAGGAAGAGAAGCAGGCCCCCTGCAGAGCAGAGAGCCCGATGTGGGGCTTGATCCCAGGACCCTGAGATCATGACCTGAGCTGAAGGCAGAGGTTTTAACCCACTGAGCCACCCAGGTGCCTCGATATTTCTATTTTTAAAGTTAAATGCTTTTATAACTGATTTTTAAAAATAAGATAAGATATTCTAAGGGATCCAAGTACTTCAGGTTCAAAACATTATAAAATTCAGTAGCTTATAAACAAATATTAATACTTTTAAAAGATTTTATTTATTTATTTATTTATTTTTAAAGATTTTATTTATTTATTTGACAGAGAGAAATCACAAGTAGATGGAGAGGCAGGCAGAGAGAGAGAGAGGGAAGCAGGCTCCCTGCTGAGCAGAGAGCCCGATGTGGGACTCGATCTCAGGACCCTGAGATCATGACCTGAGCCGAAGGCGCGGCTTAACCCACTGAGCCACCCAGGCGCCCAAGATTTTATTTATTTATTTGAGAGAGGAAGAGAGCATGAACAGAGGGAGGGGCAGAAGCACAGAGAGAAGGAGGAGGGAGCAGACTTCCCCACTAAGTGTGGAGCCTGATGTGGGGCTCCATCCCATAAGCCCAAGATCATGACCTGAGCTGAAGTCAGATGCTTAACCAACTGAGCCACCCTGATGCCCCTATAAACAAATATTATTAACCAGTGAATACTTTCTCTGATATTCTGCACCATACTTTTATAGGCACAAAATATTAACCTGTGAATCTTGTTCTGATACAGAATAATGAATTGTTTTCAACTTCTTCTAAGTCAATCTGCCATTGTCCCTCACACAAACCTGCGAGTATTTTACTGTGTGTCTTTGCACATGTTCTTTCCATTGCCTCTCTTCTCACCTCATCAAGGAAACGTAAGCTTTTTATCTCCTTGAGTGAGAAAGTTTTCAAAACTGAATTATTTTCTTTCTATCTAATTCACCAGGTCCAAAAAAGAAAACAGCATTCTCCTTGTCACCATCAATAAATACACTAATTTTATTCAATATAGTGACAGCAAGCAGACAACAAAAATAAATAAAAGTCATCCAAATTGGTAAGGAAGAAGTAAGACTCACTGTTAGCAGATGACATGATACTATCTATAGAAAACTTTAAAGACTCCACCAAGGGGCTCCTGTGTGGCTTAGTCTGTTAAGTGTCTGTCTTTGGCTCAGGTCGTAATTTCAGGCTCCTGGGACTGAGTCCTGCTTTGGGACAGGGGGTGGTCCCTGCTAGCAGGGAGCCTGCTTCTCCCTCTTCCTCTGCTCCTCCCCACTGTTTGTATTCTCTCTCTTTCTTTCAAATAAATAAGTAATAATAAAAATAATTTTTAAAAAAGACTCTACCAAAAAAAAAAAAAAACCCAAACCTACTAGATTGATAAGTGAATTCAGTAAGGTCACAGGGTATGGTTTTTTTTTTTGAGGTTTATGCCATTTCCTTATATTATAGTCTTGTTCTTATCAGCAACACCATCTATTGATTTCTAAGCCATATCTTCCCTTGAATAGTGATTTAAGCATTCAGATCATAATATAGTTCTTTCTTGCAATCTACTCATGTTCACAGATTATGTATAGTCTTTTCTCACATTGAAATCTCACCAACTCCAGTGACTTACATGTTCATTTTTTTCCCATCCAGCTGTAGATAACCTGAATAATTCTAGTTGGGATTAGGCTGGAATTTGCCTCTACTGTAATTTTCTCTGGTTAGCTTCTGAGGCTTCTCCAAATCTTCCTACAGGTCTGTTGCATTTGTACCTTCACTTCTAAATCTTGAACTCTGAAAATAATGTTTCAGACCCCAAGTGCCTTATTTTTCTAATATTGGTACCTACTATACCTGCTTTGATGGAGCCACAAATCCTTGGCTTCTCTTAATTCTCTTATTTCATCATCTTTTTCATTGCTTCTTTCTCTCTTCAACTCCTTCCTATTGCCAGCTGTTTGATAAGACGTTTATGAGCTTTCTAATATCCCTTGCCCATTGGATCAGATGTCAATAATTTGTAGTCAAAACCTAATTCCATATATTGGTACTATTTAACTTTAATTATTCAGTTCTTGCCTCTGGGAAGGTTGCAAATGGTAAGGAAAAGAGCCACAAACTAATAGTTTTCTACCCACGAAATGTACTAGAATGTAGACAGATTCAAAGTTCAATTAGGGTCTAGAGGAGGAAATAAGAAATAAATTTGGATATTAGAGGAGGTTTTCAGAAAAAAAAAAAGAAGAAGAAGAAGTATGTGTTTTCCAGTGTATTGAGTCAAGAAGTGATGAGATTTAGTTTGTTGTGAGCTGGGAGTGGTTGAGGAGGTAGGGAAAAGAGGAAAGTGTATACCAAGCAAGTTGAATGTCATGGACAAGAATGTGAAGTTGCGGAAATGCAGGGCAGGTTACAAGTTAGGGTGATGATGATTAAGGGGCTCAGTTTGTTAAGCGTTTGATTCTCATTCTCAGGGTTGTGAGTTTAAGTCCTGTGCTGGGCTCCACGCTGGGGGTGTGGCCTACTTAAAAACAAAAACAAAAACGTAAACAGGAAGATGTGAAGGTTTCTGTGCTCAGTAGTTTAGAATTTGTTTTGATAACCAGAATTCCCAGGCTTAGTTATATGAGCAGCAGTGTTCCCCTCTGTCAATCAGCGAAAAAAGGTCTTCTCTATTATATAAATTGAGAAAATTCTATAATACTATACCTCTTCTTAAATATTCACAATTCACATTCACATATTAAAAGTTCTGAAATTCCTGTTAAAAATAAGCAGTTTAATTTGTTCAATCAGGTGACTTCTGACTCAAGTAAATGTGCCTTCTCCTTCCTCTAAACCCCTCCTTCCTACTTAAATGGTATCCATTTGTATAGGGTAAGTTCTTGGCATCTGAGGATTTTCAAGAAGACTTAAAACTCCATGGCACATAATATTTGCTGAGATATCATTTTGTGTTGTCAGTGCTTCAAGGCTAGTGTGCGGATGTGAGTCATAGACAGGTAAGAAAGTCTAGACAAAACACAGAAGCCACACACCTTTGTGCAATAGAGCTGCTTTCTGTGATACCTTATTTCATTTAATTGTCAAAAGAACCCTGCAATGCTTGTATTTTATGTTAGCCATTTTAGCTATGAGATGAGATTATATGCTGGTATCTGAGGGTTACAAACATCTTTGGACATATGTGTCATAGTTTCAAGATCTTCTACACTTAATTCATCTCTTATGCTGGATTTCATGCTTCTTGTGGCTCAAGGACTGTATTTGATGTCTTTATACTTTTATTGCCCTCAGCACTTGGAACAAATTTGTTGAATCCTATAGGGTTTCAATCAGTGGTGTGAAAAATGAATGAATTACAAAGTTTGTAAGTCCAGAGAGAAGAAGTTATATAGGGTATATTGATTGATCTAACTCCAGTTAGAGAAGAAATATCTAAGAGGAAGGTAATATATGGTGCAGAGTAGTAGAGCCAGAGAATATGCAAAGTAAGCCTCTGGTGACATAGTTATGAATTTAAATTTAATGAAGTATTTCCAAGATCCGCTGGAAGTTTTATAGAAGTATAACAAGAGTACACAGGTATTTGCATTTTACTGCATTGGAAAGATATTCAGAGATAGATATTTAATATAAAACATTGCAACACCAGGCCCAGTGAAAGTTGTCCAGAGTCCAGGTAAGAGATTTAAGTAAAGATTTAATGAAAATGGCAAATAAAAAACAAGCAAACAAACTTGTATAAAAATTAATTGCTGAACTGCAATGTGTATTAATTTGCTAGGGCTGCCAACACCAAGTACCACAAACAAAATGGCTTCAACAACAGAAATTTATTGTGTCACAGTTCTGAGGAGGCTAGAAGTAAAAAATCTAGACATTTACAGGGTTGGTTCCTTCAGGGGGCTTTGAGGAAAGGGGCTGTTCCAGGCCTCGCACCTTGGCTTGTAGATGGCCATCTTCTCCCTAATCTCTCTAAATCATCTTGCCTCCATTTGTGTCTCTCTGGCCAAATTTTTATGAAGACACCAGTTTTTTGGATTAGGGCCTACCCAAATGACCTCATTTGAACTTGATTGCCCTTGTAAAGACAAAGTCTCCAATGAGGTCACATTCTGAAGTACTAGGCATTAGAACTTCAGTATATGAATTTTAGGGGGAGACAATTCAATATGTAACAAAATATCAATGTCAACCTTGGATAAGAATAGTACAAATTGAAAGGTCAATTAATTTCACACTTATTTACTGAATTCCACTTATACACCAGGCATTCAAACTAAGGAAAGATATATCTTTAAGGTTCTTACAGTCTCTTTCATGAGACAGGTAAATAGTAATTGATTACAACACAATGTGTTCAGGGTTGTAGTCCTAAGTGTGATTTATAAAGTGTTAAGACAAGAAATGAGAGGGAGGTAAAAAGTATGAGGAAAACCATCAGTGAGGAGATAACTTTTAGGTTAAGTCTTGGTTAGTGTAAAGAACATAAAATTGGAAAGCAAATTCTAGCAGAGGGGATAGTAAGGGTTATTTTGAGTAATGTTAAGTGGTTTAGCATAAACTGCATGTTGGAAACCAAAGATGAAAATCTTGAGCTAGGAAGGGAGTCTATCCAGAAGGTCATGCAAATGAGAACCACTGAATCATTTTTAGTAGAAAAGTGACAAACAAGGATCACCTGAAGGCTGTTTCAAGGATGGCTCAGAAAGGAATAAAGCAGGAACCAGAGGGATCCAGGTTAGAAAACATTGCACTAGTCAGATCAAGGCCAGAGGGCATTACTGAAGATTACAGCAGGTAGAAAACAAGGCATGGAGAAAGTTGGTGGAGTTTAACTAATACGGTGAAGTTAACAAGACTTAGCAAGCAATGTGTGGAATTGGGTGATTGTTTTAGGATGACTCCTAGATTTCCAGATTGAGAGAATGGTTGATAGGTTGGTATTAAATAAGATATTGGATATGAAACCAAAGATTTGGAGATAAAGATAAATAATTCTGTTTTGAGCATGTGGAGTTGAGATGCTGTGAGACCTCCAAATGGAGATGTTTAGTAGAGAATAAGAAATGTATGTTAAGTAGATGAGAGAGAGAGATATGGACAAGAGGTAAAGATTTGGCAGTCATCCGTTTATGCATTCATTCACTTACATGAGAGATGTGATATACAGACACATCTAAAGCCTTACAAAATGCTTTAGCTGAGAAGGGAAGGAAAAAAAAAGTCTTAACTAGGAAGGCACAGTGCTGTAAGAGTTAAGGTGGGAATGATTTAATGATGTATTTGGGCTGAGTGAAAAGAGTGAATGTGGTGATGTTTATCTTATAAGGCAATGTGTTAAGGGGATATGAGAAGATGGCAGCCCAGAAGAGGAGAAAAGAATTTTACTTTTGACACTCTCCTGGCCAAGTTCTAAGTTTAGGAGATGGATAAGTATAAAAATATGATAGAAAGGGGACAATGAAAAGTGTAGCCCGAATGATGTCTCCATGGATGGCTGCAGCTGCCTCCTGGGAACACTGGATGTTTAGCACCCAGACTGACGTGGCCATGCAGTCCCCAGTGGTGACAAATGTCTTGAACCTGATCTAACACAGGTATGTTTTTGCACAGACGTAATTTTCAAAAACTCATCCTTGAGAGATGTCCCCAGAAAAGTCAATGATCTCAGACTGCTTGATAGGGAGAGAGATAAAACTATTCAAATTTAGATGCTGCTCTGTTACCTGCTTTTCTTTATGATTTTTTTTTAGATGAGGTTTAAGCCTTTTTTTTTTTTTTTAAATTCTATTCATTTGACAGAGATCACAAGCAGGCAGAGAGGCAGGCAGAGAGAGAGAGGAAGGGAAGCAGGCTCCCCACTCAGCAGAGAGCCCGATGCGGGGGTCGACCCCAGGACCCTGAGATCATGACCCGAGCCGAAGGCAGAGGCTTAACCCACTGAGCCACCCAGGCGCCCCCTTCTCTATGCTTTTGTAGGTTTTCTCTCTCTCCTAAAACTTACCTTTGGTTACTTATCTTACTCATGGTCCAAAATGGCTGTTAGAACAGCCTGACCAAAGATCCACCTGACCTTCCAGCTGCACAGCTCCCCACCAACTGGCATTTTCTGCCATATTCATTATTTTTAGCTTTCCAAGATAAGCTTGATCGGCTTGGCTATCCTCTTTCTGTGTAGAGACTTTATACAAAATAATGATCTAGACTTCTGGTGGACCTAATTATGTGTTATCTTAAAATTACTTGTTGACCCTGTCTAGCCATCTGTGGGGTAAAGAGGGGAGACAGAAGGTCTACTATTCACTCAGCAAAAGCTGTGAGCAGAAAATCCTCCCAGAAGGGAGTCTAAATAGAGTGGACTTTCTAAAGCACTGTTTTGTTTTGTTTTTTTTTTTTTTAAGATTTTATTTATTTACTTGAGAAAGAGAGAGAGAGAGAGCATGAGAGGAGAGAGGTCAATGGGAGAAGTAGACTCCCTGCTGAGCAGGGAGCCCCATCAGGGACTCGATTCTAGGACTCCATGATCATGACCTGAGCCAAAGGCAGTCGCTTAACCAACTGAGCCGCCCAGGTGCCCCTTGTTTTGTTTTTTAAACAGAATTTTAATTCTGGCTTCAGTTCATCCATTTTACTCCATGAGTAGTGTTATTTTTAATTAAGGAAATTTCACTAATACTCATATTAACAAACTTTAATTGAATTTGATATTACATTTTCAGGCTTGGGACTTGAGGTATATAAATTCTAATTCCTCTCATAAAAATATGCTGAACAGATTGAATTAAAATAATCACATTCATAAAATCTCTGTGTAGTCAAAGCCATAAATGTGTAGATTTTATTACTGCAAAATAGTCCCGTGGACAGTGACAACAATTTAAGCAACCTAGCACGTATTTATAGTTGGCATTGCATACTAGGTCTCTTTCTGTCTCACTTAACTCTGGGATTAAGATTTGAACCTGATCTTGCCCTTGAGTTTATCTACCTCATTTCAAGAAAACAAACGGTTTCTGTCTAAAGTTAATTATCATTTACATGCTGTAAATTTACTAAATTGCTTCCAGATCTGTACCTTTTTTTTTAAGAAATAGACTAGAAAGAAATATTTGTTCTTTAAAAGTAATCTTTGTGTTTGTCTAAATATACATTTTTCTCTAGCTACATATGTTTAGTTAATTCTTTCTATGACTGAAAATGATGCCTACAGAAATTTGAAAGAATTACATTGGACATTGCTTTTTCAGTTAGCAATTATCTTTATGGGAATGCAAATTTATTTGTAAAAACTGGCAAAAACACAACTTTCGGAGAATGTTTTTGCCATGACCAATAATAGTGCAATAGAATTCTTGTTTCACTATGGATTGATGGGCAGTTAGCTGCCATAGGGCTGGGTTGAGAAAAATTTTGAAAGTGGAGGAAGTGGGTTACAGGGAGCAATTCAGTTAATGATCTCTTCTCTGTGTTGGAATGGGAAGCTGTGCTGTATATTTCTATCTCAATTTTAGTGCTCTCTCAGAAATAGGTGAGTAGCATTTCTACTCATACTAAGCATATTTACAACAAAATTTAAAATAGGAAAATATATATATATGATTATATTTAATTCCCTGGTCCACTTAGCTATTGGCTATCCAATAGGTTGCTAGAGACATTTGAAGCGAGAAAAACACCCTCACATCTCCTGCCTCTACTTCTGGGGGAGACTTGGACATGAAACAAATTGGGCCTGCTTTACTCCCTTCCCAAGTTTAGGGGTCAAAAATAGGACTCGTGTTATCCTATCAAGACCCCCAATTTGACCTTACCCTAAACACGAAGGAAAAAACCCTTTCTAGCAAAGGGAAGTAGAGTAATACATGGAATGGGTCTTAATGTTGATGTACTATCAGCTCTGAGGTAAGAAGTTGAAAATAAGAAGATGAAGACAGGAAAATCAACACTGTCCTTTATAAGAAATAAATAGGAATGTGATGATGGGGTTGTCAGAAAAGAGAATATGAGATTGTGGAAAGAAAGAGCCCAGGCACCATGTCAGGGACCTGCAGCTTAAAGATAAATGTGGTCAGCAGAAAATTCTTCATTGTGGAGTGGTAGGAGAATTTTTAACAACGGTGATTATAGCTTTCCATTCTATGATGTGATGTAAACTCTCTGCATTTTCATCTTCATGAACAATCTGTATAAAACCACCTGTACATTTTGGACGGGGGAGGTTTTTTATATAAGCTCTGGAAAAAAAAAACACTATAATCACTTTTTTTGTTCGCTCTTAGCTCTAATTTGGCCTCCCATTCATGTTGCTACTGATCACTGCCTAGAAAACATAGATTTCTCTTCCTTAGATTTCTGGTATGGTACAGATATCATCACATGGATGTCAGTGAACTGGTAAATTAGAGGAGGTCACACTTTCACAAGAGTCCCCATAAAATCTGTCCACACAAGACTAGACAGGAATGACAGACCTTTTTCCCCTCTTATTTGTCTAACATGTGATATAGTACCAAATTGCTTATTTTAGTATAATATATACTATTAAATTAAAAATATTTTCCTCCTCCAATCCACATTTTAAAACATATGATGTTTGTATTTTATATTCACTACTATATTTCCCATAATGTAAAACAGTCTTTGATACATAGCAGATGTTCAATAAGTATTTATTAAATTAAAATCAAGTAAAAATGTTATAACATAATTTACTTTTATTATATGTGATTCAATCTGATACAATCTAGTCTAGTCCCTAATACACTTAATTTTTAAAATGTGAGGCAACAATCCACTGAATTGATTTTTTTTTTCTTTTCAAATTTCTACTTAAATTCTAGTTCGTTAACAGGGCCCTGGGTGGCTCAGTCAGTTAAGTGTCTGCCTTTCGCTCAGGTCATCATCACAGGGTCCTGGGATTGGCTTACTGCTCAATGGGGAGCCTGCTTATCCCTCTCCCACTGCTCCCCCACTTGTTCACTCTCTCTCAAATAAATAAAAACTTAAATAAACAAATAAAAAAATCAATCTAATTAGTTAATATATAGTGCATTATTGGCTTCAGTAGAATTTAATGACTCACCCCTTGCCTATAATACTCAGTACTCATCATTACAAGTGCCCTCCTTAAAACCCACCAGCTCTTTAGCTCATCCCACAGTCACTTCTCTCCATCAACCCTCAGCTCATGCTCTATTCTTAAGAGTATTTTGTGGTTTACGTTCCTCTCTCTTTTTTTCCCCTTTCCCACATATTCATCTGTTTTTTCCCCCTAAATTCCACATATAAGTGAAATCATACAGTATTTGTCTTTCTCTGACTGACTTATTTTGCTTTGTAGAATATATTCTAGCTCCACCCATGTTATGCAATTGACAAGATTTCATTCTTTTTGATGGCCAAATAATATTCCATCACATATATACCACATCTTCTTTTTTCCCCCATTTATTTATTTATTTATTTTCAGCGTAACAGTATTCATTGTTTTTGCACCACACCCAGTGCTCCATGCAATCTGTGCCCTCCTTATACCCACCACCTTGTTTCCCCAACCTCCCACCCCCCGCCCCTTCAAAACCCTCAGATTGTTTTTCAGAGTCTATATTCTCTCATTGTTCCTCTCCCCCTTCCAATTTCCCTCAACTCCCTTCTCCTCTCCATCTTTCTATGTCCTCCATGTTATTTGTTATGCTCCACAAATAAGTGAAACCGTATGAGAATTGACTCTCTCTGCTTGACTTACTTCACTCAGCATAATCTCTTCCAGTCCCGTCCATGTTGCTACAAAAGTTGGGTGTTCAGCCTTTTTGATGGAGGCATAATACTCCATAGTGTATATGGACCACATATTTCTTATCCATTCGTCCATTGAAGGGCACCTTGGTTCTTTCCACAGTTTGGGGACCATGGCCATTGCTGCTATAAACATTGGGGTACAGATGGCCCTTCTTTTTTTTTTTTCTTTTTTAATTTTTTATTTTTTATGAACATATATTTTTATCCCCAGGGTTACAGGTCTGTGAATCGCCAGGTTTACACACGTCACAGCACTCACCATAGCATATACCCTCCCCAATGTCCATAACCCCACCCCCCTCTCCCTTACCCCCTCCCCCCAGCTACCCTCAATTTGTTTTGTGAGATTAAGAGTCACTTATGGTTTGTCTCCTTCCCAATCCCATCTTGTTTCATTTATTCTTCTCCTACCCCCTTAACCCCCAATGTTGCATCTCCACTTCCTCATATCAGGGAGATCATATGACAGTTGTCTTTCTCTGATTGACTTACTTCGTTAAGCATGATACCCTCTAGTTCTATCCATGTCAACGCAAATGGCAAGATTTCATTTCTTTTGATGGCTGCATAGTATTCCATCGTGTATATATACCACATCTTCTTTATCCAGTCAACTGTTGGTTGACATCTAGGTTCTTTCCATAGTTTGGCTATTGTGGACATTGCTGCCATAAACATTCGGGTGCACGTGCCCCTTTGGATCACTATGTTTGTATCTTTAGGGTAAATACCAGTAGTGCAATCATAGGGCAGTTCTATTTTCAACATTTTGAGGAACCTCCATGCTGTTTTCCACAATGGTTGCACCAGCTTGCATTCCCGCCAACAGTGTAGGAGGGTTCCCCTTTCTCTGCATCCTCGCCAGCATCTGTCACTTCCTGACTTGTTAATTTTAGCCATTCTGACTGGTGTGAGGTGATATCTTATTGTGGTTTTGATTTGTATTTCCCTGATGCCGAGTGATGTGGAGCACTTTTTCATGTGTCTGTTGGCCATCTGGATGTCTTCTTTGCAGAAATGACTGTTCATGTCTTCTGCCCATTTCTTGATTGGATTATTTGTTCTTTGGGTGTTCAATTTGCTAAGTTCTTTATAGATTTTGGACACTAGCCCTTTATCTGATATATCGTTTGCACATATCTTCTCCCATTCTGTTAGTTGTCTTTTGGTTTTGTTAACTGTTTCCTTTGCTGTGCAAAAGCTTTTGATCTTGATGAAATCCCAATAGTTCATTTTGCCCTTGGTTCCCTTACCTTTGGCGATGTTCCTAGGAAGATGTTTCTGCGGCTGAGGTCGAAGAGGTTGCTGCCTGTGTTCTCCTCAAGGATTTTGATGGATTCCTTTCTCACATTGAGGTCCTTCATCCATTTTGAGTCTATATTCATGTGTGGTGTAAGGAAATGGTCCAGTTTCATTTTTCTGCATGTGGCTGTCCAATTTTCCCAACACCATTTATTGAAGAGGCTGTCTTTTTTCCATTGGACATTCTTTCCTGCTTTGTCGAAGATTAGTTGGCCATAGAGTTGAGGGTCTATTTCTGGGCTCTCTATTCTGTTCCATTGATCTATTAGTCTGTTTTTGTGCCAGTACCATGCTGTCTTGATGATGACCGCTTTGTAATAGAGCTTGAAGTCTGGAATTGTGATGCCACCAACTTTGGCTTTCTTTTTCAATATTCCTTTGGCTATTCAAGGTCTTTTCTGTTCCATATAAATTTTAGGATTATTTGTTCCATTTCTTTGAAAAAAATGATGGGATTTTGATAGGGATTGCATTAAATGTGTAGATTGCTTTAGGTAGCATAGACATTTTCACAATATTTATTCTTCCAATCCAGGAGCATGGAACATTTTTCCATTTCTTTGTGTCTTCCTCAGTTTCTTTCATGAGTACTTTATAGTTTTCTGAGTATAGATTCTTAGCTTCTTTGGTTAGGTTTATTCCTAGTTATCTTATGATTTGGGGTGCAATTGCAAATGGGATTGACTCCTAATTTCTCTTTCTTCTGTCTTGTCGTTGGTGTAGAGAAATGCAGCTGATTTCTGTGCATTGATTTTATATCCTGACACTTTACTGAATTCCTGTACAAGTTCTAACAGTTTTGGAGTGGAGCCTTTTGGGTTTTCCACATATAGTATCACATCATCTCCGAAGAGTGACAGTTTGACTTCTTCTTTGCCGATTTGGATGCCTTTCATTTCCTTTTGTTGTCTGATTGCTGAGGCTAGGACTTCTAGTACTATGTTGAATAGCAGTGGTGATAATGGACATCCCTGCCGTGTTCCTGACCTTAGAGGAAAAGCTTTCAGTTTTTCTCCATTGAGAATGATATTTGCAGTGGGTTTTTCATAGATGGCTTTGATAATAATTAAGGTATGTGACCTCTATCCCTACACTTTGAAGAGTTTTGATCAGGAAGGGATGCTGTACTTTGTCAAATGCTTTTTCAGCATCTATGGAGAGTATCATATGGTTCTTGTTCTTTCTTTTATTAATGTGTTGTATCACATTGATTGATTTGAGGATGTTGAACCAACCTTGCAGCCCAGGAATAAATCCCACTTGGTCGTGGTGAATCATCCTTTTAATGTACTGTTGAATCCTATTGGCTAGTATTTTGGTGAGAATTTTCGCATCTGTGTTCATCAAAGATATTGGTCTGTAGTCCTCTTTTTTGATGGTATCCTTGTCTGGTTTTGGGATCAAGGTGATGCTGGCCTCATAAAATGAGTTTGGAAGTTTTCCTTCCATTTCTGTTTTTTGGAACAGTTTCAGGAGAATAGGAATTAGTTCTTCTTTAAATGCTTGGTAGAATTCCCCCAGGAAGCCATCTGGCCCTGGGCTTTTGTTTGGAGATTTTTGATGACTGTTTCAATCTCCTTACTGGTTATGGGTCTGTTCAGGTTTTCTATTTCTTCCTGGTCCAGTTTTGGTAGTTTATATGTCTCTAGGAATGCATCAATTTCTTCCAGATTGTCAAATTTGTTGGCGTAGAGTTGCTCATAGTATGTTCTTATAATAGTTTGTATTTCTTTGGTGTTAGTTGTGATCTCTCCTCTTTCATTCATGATTTTATTTATTTGGGTCCTTTCTCTTTTCTTTTTGATAAGTCTGGCCAGGGGTTTATCAATCTTATTAATTCTTTCAAAGAACAAGCTCCTAGTTTCATTGATTTTTTTCTATTGTTTTTTTGGTTTCTACTTCATTGATTTCTGCTCTGATCTGTATGATTTCTCTTCTCCTGATGGGTTTAGGGTTTCTTTATTGTTCTTTCTACAGCTCCTTTAGGTGCAGGTTTAGGTTGTGTACTTGAGACCTTTCTTGTTTCTTGAGAAATGCTTGTACCGCTATATATTTTCCTCTTAGGACTGCCTTTGCTGTGTCCCACAGATTTTGAACCGTTGTGTTTTCATTATCATTTGTTTCCATGAATTTTTTTCAATTCTTCTTTAATTTCCTGGTTGACCCATTCATTCTTTTTTTTTTTTAATATTTTATTTATTTATTTGACAGAGATCACAAGTAGGCAGAGAGGCAGGCAGAGAGAGAGAGGAGGAAGCAGGCTCCCCGCTGAGCAGAGAGCCCGATGCGGGACTCGATCCCAGGACCCTGAGATCATGACCTGAGCCGAAGGCAGCGGCTTAACCCACTGAGCCACCCAGGCGCCCCGACCCATTCATTCTTTAGAAGGATGCTGTTTAGTCTCCATGTGTTTGGGCTCTTTCCAAATTTCCTCTTGTGATTGAGTTCTAGCTTCAGAGCATTGTGGCCTGAAAATATGCAGGGAATGATTCCAACCTTTTGATACTGGTTGAGACCTGATTTAGGACCCAGAATGTGATGTATTTGGAGAATGTTCCATGTGCATTAGAGAAGAATGTGTATTCTGTTGCTTTGGGATGAAATGTTCTGAATATATCTGTGATGTCCATCTGGTCCAGTGTGTTATTTAAGGCCTTTATTTCCTTGTTGATCTCTTGCTTGGATGATTTGTCCATTTCAGTGAGGGAGTGTTAAAGTCTCCTACTATTATTGTATTATTGTTGATATGTTTCTTAGATTTTGTTATTAATTGGTTTATATAGTTGGCTGCTCCCATGTTATGGGCATAGATATTTAAAATTGTTAGATCTTCTTATTGGACAGACCCTTTGAGTATGATATAGTGTCCTTCCTCATCTCTTATTATAGTCTTTGGCTTAAAATCTAATTGATCTGATATAAGGATTGCCACCCTTGTTTTCTTCTGATGTCCATTAGCATGGTAAATTGTTTTCCATCCCCTCACTTTAAATCTGGAGGTGTCTTCAGGTCTTAAATGAGTTTTTTGTAGGCAACATATAGATGGGTTTTGTTTTTTTATCCATTCTGATACCCTGTGTCTTTTGATTGGGGCATTTAGCCCATTAACATTTAGGGTAACTATTGAGAGATATGAATTTAGTGCCATTGTATTGCCGGTAAAGTGACTGTTACTGTATATTGTCTCTGTTCCTTTCTGATCTACTACTTTTAGGCTCTCTCTTTGCTTAGAGGACCTCTTTCCATATTTCCTTTAGAGCTGGTTCGGTGTTTGCAAATTCTTTCAGTTTTTGTTTGTCCTGGAAGATTTTTATCTCTCCTTCTATTTTTAATGATAGCCTAGCTGGATATAGTATTCTTGGCTGCATGTTTTTCTTGTTTAGTGCTCTGAATATATCATGCCAGCTCTTTCTGGCCTGCCAGGTCTCTGGGGATAAGCCTGCTGCCAATCTAATATTTTTACCATTGTATGTTATAGACTTCTTTTCCTAGGCTGCTTTCAGGATTTTCTCTTTGTCATTAAGACTTGTAAATTTTACTATTAGGTGACAGGGTGTGGACCTATTCTTGTTGATTTTGAGGGGTGTTCTCTGCACCTCCTGGATTTTGATACTTGTTCCCCTTTGCCATATTGGGGAAATTCTCTCCAATAATTCTCTCCAATATACCTTCTTCTCCCCCATCTCTTTCTTCTTCTTCTGGAATCCCAATCCAGAAGATTTAGAATCCCCCAGTGATTCTAATGTTGTTTCGTCTTATGGTGTCACTTATCTCTCGAATTTTCCCCTCGTGGTCCAGTAGCTGTTTGTCCCTCTTTTGCTCAGCGCCTTTATTCTCTGTCATTTGGTCTTCTATATCGCTAATTATTTCTTCTGCCTCATTTATCCTAGCAGTGAGAGCCTCCATTTTTGATTGAACCTCATTAATAGCTTTTTTGATTTCAACTTGGTTAGATTTTAGTTCTTTTATTTTTCCAGAAAGGGCTTTTATATCTCCCGAGAGGGTTTCTATAATATCTTCCATGTCTTTTTCGAGCCTGGCTAGAACCTTGAGAATCATCATTCTGAACTCTAGATCTGACATATTACTAATGTCTGTATTGATTAGGTCCCTAGCCTTCGGTACTGCCTCTTGTTCTTTTTTTTGTGGTGAATTTTTCCGCCTTGTCATTTTGTCCAGATAAGAGTATATGAAGGAGGAAGTAAAATACTAAAAGGGTGGCAAATACCCCAGGAAAATATGCTTTAACCAAATCAGAAGAGATCCCAAATCATGGAGGGGAGAAAGGGGATTAAAAGAGGTTCAGAAAAAAAAAAAAAGAAACAATTAAAAAAAGAAAATGAATAAAGAAAAAATGTATATATATATATATATATATATATATATTAGATAAACTAGTTGAAAAACATTAAAAAAGAAAAGGGTAAAAGTTAAAAAAAATTTAGTAGAAGAAGAAAAAAAATTGAGAAAAAAATTAAATTAACTGCAAGACTAAAGAATCATAGGGAGAAAGCCATGAGTTCTGTGCTTTGCTTTCTCCTCCTCTGGAATTCCGCTGCTCTTTTTGGTATTGAACCTGTACTCCTTGGTAGGTGAACTTGGTCCTGGCTGGATTTCTTGTTGATCTTCTGGGGGAGGGGCCTGGTGTAGTGATTCTCAAGTGTCTTTGCCCCAGGTGGAATTGCACCGCCCTTACCCAGGGCCGGGCTGAGTAATCAGCTCAGGTCTGCTTTCAGGAGATTTTGTTCCCTGAGCGCTTTCCGTAGAGTTCCGGAGGCCAGGAATGAAAATGGCGGCCTCCTAGTTTCTGGCCCAGAGGAGCCGAGAGCTCGGGCCCCACTTCTCAGTGCGTCCTCAGAGAATAGCGCCCAATTACTCCCGTCTCCCTGGCCTCTGGCCGCATTCCGAGCTCACCGAGCCTGCGATCGGTTCAAGGTAACCCTGAGCTGAGAGCTCACTTCTCAGCTCTGCCTCTGTAGCCGGCTTCCCCGTTCTACTACATGCAAGCTCTGCGACACTCAGACACCCCCGATCCTTCTGTGACCCTGCAGGCCCTAAGGCCACGCTGACCCTGTGTGGGCTTCACCCCGGTTTAACTTCTGGAGCGATGTCCCTCAGCGGAACAGACTTTTAAAAGTCCTGATTTAGTGCTCCGATGCTCCGCCGCTTGCCGGGAGCCGGCCCCTCCCCCTGCGGTCTATCTTCCCCTTGCTTTGGATTCACTTCTCCGCTGGTCCTACCTTTCAGAAAGTGGTTGATTTTCTGTTTCTCGAATTGCTGTTCTTCTTCTCTTCAATCTCCCGTTGGATTTGTAGGTGTTTGCAATCTTTAGATAAGCTATATAGCTGAGACTCCTGATGTAGTCTCAGCCTGCTACTTCTCTGCCATCTTGACTCCTCTCCCACATCTTCTTTATCTATTCATCAGTCAATGAGCACTTGGGCTCTTTTCACAGTTTGGCTATTGTTGATAATGTTTCTAAAAACATTGGGGTGCCAGTACCCTCCAAATCTGTATTTTTGTATCCTTTAGGTAAACACCTAGTAGTGAAATTGCTGTGTCATGGGGTAGTTCTGTTTTGAAGGTTTTGAGGAACCTCCATAGTTTTTCTCCATAGTTTTTTTCCATAGGTTTTGAGGAACCTCCATAGCCCTAGCCCTAGCTGCACCAGTTTGCATTGCACCAACGCCCTTGGCCATCTCCACATCCTTGCCAGCATCTCTTATTTCCTATGTTGTTAATTTAAACCATTCTGACAAGTATGAAGTGATATCTCATCATTGTTTTGATTTGTATTTCCTGATGATGAGTGATGTTGAGCATCTTTTCATGTGTCCGTTAGCCATCTGGAGGTCTTTTGTGGAAAAATGTCTGTTCTATCTTATGCCCATTTCTTAACTAGATTATTTGTTTTTTTGAGTGTTGAGTTTGATCTAGATTATTTGTTTTTTTGAGTGTTGAGTTTGATAAGTTCTGTATATATTTTAGATACTAGCCCTTTATCATATATGTCATTCGCAAATATCTTCTCCCATTCAGTAAGCTGCCTTTTAGTTTTGTTGATTGTTTCCACTGAACTGATTATATGATCCATAAATGGTCAAACCCACAGTTTGAGAAACACTGATTTAAATAATAAGGGTCTAGCATGGTAGTGTAGGCTGACTATAGCCCATATTTCTTGCTAATTTCAAATTATATTTATCTATATATATAAAGATGACCTAAAGACTCTGAAAAGTAAACAAATATTGGAGGAAGGGAATCAAAAGTGAATGCACAGTGTATATTTTCAATTTTTCCTCATACACTTTGCCCCAAGGGTAGGCCCAAGCCACAGAGCAGCATGTTAGCAGTGAATACATGGAAGAGTAAAATGTCAATAGAAAGCCTATCTTTTCTAGCAGAGAAACCAGCAAAGAGGCTCTTGAGGCTAGAGAGTGAGGAGAGATTCTCAGAGCAAGGAGAGCCAGAAAAGAAGATCCCTTAATTTTGTGTATAATCCTATCACAACATCACTTTTTTTTTTTTTTTGGTGTGGATAGGCTGAAACAAGCAGACAATGTATTTTTAGAATTGAACTGAGATTTGAACCACCACCTACAAAAGGCAAGACAGAATTTATAGTCTGAACCTAAACATGTTGATCACCTGTTAAATAAAAATCATTATGCTCCAGAGGATTATAACAGGAACTAGAGTCTACACAACATTCACAATGTCCAGTATACAATTGAAAACTATTCACCATTTAACAAAGAAAATGTGGACAATTGTCAAGGGAAAAAAATTAGCCAATGCTAAGATATTGGAATTATTAGACAAAGACCTTGAGCAGCTATTATAACCATGTTTTATAAGAGAATAAAAACATACTTGAGATGAATAATTTGCCAGTAATCACTTTATTATTTTGTAAAGATTTTTATTTATTTGACAAAGAAGGAGAGACCAAGAGAGTACACAAGCAGGGGGCGGTTCAGAGGAAGAGGGAGAAGGAGACTCCCTGCTGAGCAGGGAGCTAATATGGGGCTTGATCCCAGGACCCTGAGATCATGACTTGAGTTGAAGACAGAGGCTTACCCCACTGAGCCACCCAGGTGCCTCAGCCATTAATCACTTTATTCATCAATTGTTTAAGGATACCAACTAAGAGATCTCTGACAGAGATTGTCAGAGTGGATCAAAAAACACAACCCAACAGTATATTATCTGCAATAAACCCTCTTTAAATACAGATACATATAGATTAAAAGAATGGGGGAAAAAAAGTAAAGAATGAAGAAAGATATGGCATGTTAACATCAGCCAAAGAAAGTGAAAGTCATTATATTAATTTCTGACGGAGCCACCTTAAAAGCAAGAACAGTTATCAGGGATAAAGAGGGAAATTACATAATAATTAGGAAGCCAAGTATCCTAGAAGATTATGACAGTACTTGAAACTTATGTACTTAACAACAGAGCATCAAAATACATTAGACAAAAACTGATAGAACTTCAAGGAAAAATAAAGGAATCCACTATTGTAGTTGGAAACTTTAACACCTCTCTGTCAGACATAGACATGCCCGCCAGGTGGAAAATCAGTAAGGACATAGTTGAACTCAATAATACAATCAATCAACTGAATGTTACCAACATCTATAGACTACTTAATCCAACAACAGCAGAACATACATTCTTTACAAACTCACATGAAACATTCACCAAGACAGACTATATTCTGGGCCATTAAAACATTTAACAAATTTAAAGAATAAAAATCATGCAGTCTCTGCTCTTCGACCTCAATGAGTTTAATAAAGAAATCGAAAACAGAAACATAGGAAAATCCTCAAATACTTGGAGGTAAAACACCATGCTTCTAAATAACATATGGGCCAAAAAGGAAATTTCAAGGGAAATTAAAAAAATATTTTGAACTAAATGAAAATGAAAATACAATCTGTCAAATTTGTGGGGTAAATGAAAGCAGTGCTCAGAGGGAAATTAATAGCATCAAATGTATATGTTAGAGAAAAAGAAAGATCTAAAATCAATAATCTAAGTTTCCACCTTAGAAAACTAGAAAAAGAAGGGCAAAGTAAATCCAGCATAAGCAGAAGAGAAGAAATAATAAGAATTAGAGAAGCAGGGGTGCCTGGGTGGCTCAATGGGTTAAGCCGCTCCCTTCGGCTCAGGTCATGATCTCAGGGTCCGGGGATCGAGTCCCGCATCCGGCTCTCTGCTCAGCGGGGAGCCTGCTTCCTCCTCTCTCTCTCTGCTTGCCTCTCTGCCTACTTGTGATCTCTCTCTGTCAAATAAATTAAAAAAAAAAAAAAGAATTAGAGAAGCAATCAATGAAACTAAAAACAGGAAAAAAGATCAATGAAACCAAAAGCTGGTACTTTTAAAAAGATGATAAGATTAGCAAAACTCTTATTAGACTAAGAAAAAAAAAAGAAGGAACATAATAACTAATATCAGAAGTCAAAGAAGGGACATCACTACAGTGCTCATGGACATTAAAAGGATAAAAATAGCTCTATGCCCACTGATTCAATAACCTACTTGAAACACACCAATTTTTTGAAAGATGCAACTTGCCAAAATTCACACAAGAAGAAATAGACAATCTGAATAGGACCTATATCTATTAAATAAATCAAATAAATAATTAATAACTTTCCAAAAGAGAAAGCACCAGGCCCAGATAGGTTCACTGGTGAATTCTATCAAACATTTAGGGAAGAAATTATCCTAGGTCTCTATAATCTCTTTCAGAGGATGGAAGCAGAAGGAGTACTTCCTAACTCATTCTACGAGGCCAAGCTTACCCTAATACCAAAAGAGTCAAGGACATTACAAGAGAAGAAAACTACAGAACAATATATCTCACAAATGTAGGTGCAAAAATCCTCAACAACATAATAGCAAATTGAATCCAATAATATGTAAAAAGGATTACATACTACAAGCAAGTTGTGATTTATCCCAGGTATGAAAGTCTGGTTCAACGTTTGAAGATACATTAATTGAATCTGTCATATTAACAGATTGAAAAGGTAAAATCACATGATTATATAAATAGAGGTAAAAAAAGAATTTAGTAAAATCCAACAATGGATCATATAAACATTGTTAGCAAAATAGAAATAGAGGGGAACCTCCTCAACTTGAAAAAAATATCTACGTAAAAAAAGGCTCTATAGTTCTGGTGCCTGGGTGGCTCAGTAAGTTAAGCATCCAACTCTTGATTTAGGCTTGGGTTGTGAACCCAGGGTTGTGAGATCAAGCCCTATGTCAGGCTCCACACTCGGCTCAGAATCTGCTTAAGATTTTGTCTCTCTCCCTCTCCCTCTGCTCCTACTCTCTTCCCCCGCACCCATTCACACTCTCTCTAAAAAAAATAAAAATAAAAATAAAAAAAGCAAAAACCCCAAGCCCAAAACAAAACCTATAGCTAACACTGTACTTAATATTAAGTACTTAATATTAATATGGGCGCCTTGGTGGCTCAGTGGTTTAAGCCTCTGCCTTCAGCTCAGGTCATGGTCTCAGGGTTGTAGGATCGAGGCCCACGTCAGGCTCTCTGCTCAGCAGGGAGCTTGCTTCCTCCTCTCTCTCTGCCTGCCTCTTCACCTACTTGTGATCTCTCTCTCTCTGTCAAATAAATAAATAAAATCTTTTAAAAAGAAAGAAAGAAAGAAAAAAAGAAACTCAAATCATTCCTTCTAGGGTCAGGAACAGAGGAAATTCTTGCTTTGTATATCATGTTTCTGTATATACTGGAAGTCCTAACTAATACAATAAGATACAAAAAAGAAATAAATCTATTCAGAATGGGGTGGAATTAATACAGCTCTTTGTTTGCAGATGACATGATCATCGATATTGAAAGTCCAAAAGAATTGATAAACAAACAGATAAAAAAAAACTTTTGGAACTAATGAGTAATTATAACAGAATTGGATACAAGGCTGATGTACAAAAGTCAATCACTTTCCTATATATCAGTGATTAACAAGTGGAATTTGAGATTAAAAATACATTACATTTACATTAACATCCCCCAAATGAAATATTTAAGTATAAATCTAACAAAATATGTACAAGACCTATATTAGAAAAACTACAAAACTCTGATGAAACATATCAGACAACTAAAGAAATGGAGAGATATTCCATGTTCATGGATAGGAAGACCAAACATTGTCAAGATGTCAGTTCTTGCCAATTTGATCTTGACATTCACAATATACCCAATCAAAACACCTGCAAGTTATTTGCAGTGGATATATACTGATTGATTCTAAAATTTATATGGAAAGGCAAAAAAAATCAGAATATACATCTTGAGGACTGATAGTTTCCAACTTCATCACTTACTGTAAAGCTGTAATAATCGAGACAGCATAGTGATGGTGAAAGGATAAACAAATAGATAAATGGAACAGAATAGAGAGCACGTAGATCTACACTAATACAGTCAACTGATATTTGGCCGAGAAGAAAAGGCAGTGGAATGGAGCAGTTGGTCTTTTCAACAAATTGTGCTGGAATAATTGGATATCCACATGGAAAAGTGAATCTAGACACAGACCTTACACCCTTCACAAAAACTGACTCAAATAGATCATAAATCTAAATGTAAAATAGAAAACTATAAATCTTGTAAAACATAACATAGAAGAAAATCTAGATGACCTTAGGTATGATGATGCCTTTTTAGATAAACACCAAAGACATGATTCATGAAAGAAATAACAATAAGTTGGACTTCATTAAAATTAAAAACTTCAGCTCTTCAAAAGGCAGTATCAAGAGAATTGTAAGATAGGCCACAGACTAAGAGAATATATTTGCAAAAGACACATTTGAAATAGAAAGGACTGTTATCCATAATACACAAAGAACTCTTACAACTTAACAATAAGAAAATAACTCAATTTATAAATGGGCAAGAGACCTGAATAGATACTACCAAAGTAGATATATAGATGACAAGTAGGCATATGAAAGGATTTTCAATATCATATGTCATTTGGGAATTGCAAATTAAAAGAAGAATGAGATACCTCTATACATCTGCTAGAATGGTCAACATCCAGCACACTGACACCACCAAATGCTGACAAGAATGTGGAGCAACAGGAGAAACACTCATTTGCTTCTGGTGGGAATGCAAAATTACCCTAGTTTGGAAGACAGTTTTGGCAGTTTCTTGTAATACTCAACTTTCTTACCATAAAATCCAGCACTTGCGCTTTTTGGTATTTACCTAAAGGAGTAGAAACTTATGCACACAAAATATGCCTATGGATGTTTATAACAGCTTTACCCATAATTGCCAAAACTTGGAAGCAATTAATGTGTTTTTGAATAGACAGACAAAAATCCTTTAAATAATGTTAGTAAAGTAAGTCCAACAACACATAAAAAGGATAAGACATCATGATCAAAAAGAAACTTTTCCCAGGAATGCAAGATTGACTAATATTAAAAAGTAAATCAGTAAAATTCACTATATTAATGGGAAAAAGGAAAAAATATCCTTTAATATTGACAATATTCAACATACATTCATGATAGTCTCTCAAACTTGGCATGGTAGAGAGCTTTCTCAAATGAATAAAGGGTATCAACAAAAAAGCCTACATCTAACGTTGTATTTAATGGTGAAAAATTGAATTATTTTTCTTGTCAGAGGGGGCAAACCAATATGTCTTGCCTTTATCATTCTGTTCAATGTTGAACTAAGGAGCTACCCATTGAAAAAAAAGAATAAGAAATGAAATGCATAAAAAGAAGAAAAAAGGTAAAAGTCTCCCTATTTACAGATGCTTTATTTAGGTAGAAAATTACTAGAAGTAACAAATTTTTAGCAGTGTCACAGAATATGAGGTTCATATACAAAAGTTAATTGTATTCTTACACACGTGCAGCAAAAATTGAAAACCAAAATTTTAAAAATCTACAGATCTGTTCTGAGTATCAACCCCCTCCAAAATAAATCCCATAAAATATCTGGGAATAAACATAAAAGAAAATATCCAAGACTACTACAAACATTTCTGAGGGAAATTAAAGAAATGCTACACAAATGAAGAGATATAATGAAGACTCAACATTCTTAATATGACTAATATCCTTAAGATCCCCAAATTGATCAATAGAATCAATGCAATCCCCATAAAAATTGCAGTATGCTGCTTAGTAGAAATTGACATACTTTTCTTAAAGCTTCCATGGACATGCAGATCTAGTATAAACAAAGCAATAATAATAAATTAAACAATAAAGTTGAAAGATTTATTCTACTAAATTTTAAGACTTACTATTACAGTTTGCTCTTGGCGATAAAGTGAAAGATCTATGGAACTAAACAAGATGTCTAGAAACACAGGTATATATACACAATCAGTAGATTTATGACAAAGGTACCAAGGCAATTCAATGGGAGTCTTTTCAACTAATGGTGCTGGATTGTCTGAATGGGAAAAAAATAATCAACCTTACTATACACATCATGCATAAATATTAGTTCAAAAACAATCTAAATACAAAATCTAAAATGATAAAATTTCTAGAAGAAGACATAGGAGAAAATGTGGATGATGCAAATTTTTTAAAAAAGATTTTATTTATTGACAGACTGAGAGAGAAAGAGAGAGCAACACAAGCAGGGGGAGCAGCAAAGGGAAAGAGAGAATCAGGCTCTTTGCTGAGCAGGGAGGGGGCTCAGTCCCAGGACCATGGGATCATGACCTGAGCCAAAGGAAGATGCTTAACCTACTGAGCCACCCACACACACCCAAGACAAATCTTTCTTTATTAAAATACAAGAACATGGGGCGTCTGGGTGGCTCAGTGGGTTGAGCCTCTGCCTTCGTCTCAGGTTATGATCTCAGGGTTCTGGAATTGAGCCCCACATTGGGCTCTTTGCTCAGCAGGGAGCCTGCTCCCACCCCCTCCGCCTGCCTACTTGTGATCTCTCTCTGTCAAATAAATAAATAAAATCTTTAACAACAACAACAAAAAGAACACAAGAACATGAGTCATAAAGGAAAAAACTGATACATTGGTTTAATCACAATTCAAAACTTGCTCTTCAAAACACACAATTAAGAAAATCAAAAAGCAAGCTATAAACTAAATTAGAAATGCTAGGAATTATTGTCACACATATCAGATAAGAACTGTAATCAGCATATACAAAGAAATTTCACAAGTAAGAAGAGAAACAACCTAATTGAAGATGGAAGAATGCGGGACGCCTGGGTGGCTCAGTTGGTTAAGCAGCTGCCTTCGGCTCAGGTCATGATCTCAGCGTCCTGGGATAGAGTCCCACATCGGGGTCCTTGCTCGGCAGGGAGCCTGCTTCTCCCTCTGCCTCTGCCTGCCTCTCTGTCTGCCTGTGCTCGCTCTCTCTCCCTCTATCTCTGACAAATAAATAAAATCTTTAAAACAAAACAAACAAACAAAACTCCTTATTCATTAAACAATTTCTTCCTATAAAAAAAAAGATGGAAGAATGCTCCAAGTTATTATTAATTACAGAAATGCAAATTAAAACCACAATGAGATACCACAGCCCACATATTAGAATGTCTAATATTTAAAAATGGACTACATTAAGTGTTGGTAAGAACTGAAGTTCTCGTCTGCTGCAGCAGAGGGTGTAAAATGGTACAGCCACTGAAACTATTTGGCACTTTCCTTAAATGAACATAAGCATGCCATATGACCTGGTTATGTATTTGTTTGTTTGTATGTATGTATGTTTGTTTGTTTTAAAAGATTTTATTTATTTATTTGACAGACAGAGACACAGCGTGAAAGGAAACACCAGCAGGGGGAGTGGGAGAGGAGAAGAGGGCTCCCTGCTTGGCCCCCCTGACTGACCTGGTCTTCTAATTCCTAAGACTACACTCAATAAAAAAGTAAGAATATGTCCATATAAAAACCTTTCCATAACTGTTCATAGCAACTTTATCTGTAAATACCCCAAACTGGAAACAGCCTAAATGTTCATCAAAAGAATGGGTCATTCTCTCCCTCTTTCTAGCTCGCTCACTCTCTCAAATAAATAAATAAAATCTTTTAGAAAAGGTGGGGTGCCTAGGTGGCTCAGTCAGTTAAGTGTCTGCCTTTGGCTCAGGTCATGATCCCAGGGTCAGACACCACACACACCACTTTTATCTTTGCAATAAACAAAAAAGAACCATTAATCTTTGCATGTCTATCTTCCATTGGCCTTACAGTGGCAGTAATAGGCTCTTAATGCCTTTTGATAAAAACATTTTTTATTAGACTATAAAATTGTTGGGAAGATTACCCGTCTTTTCTGTTTAAGCTCTGTTGAAGGTTGCTTCAAAGAGTGAACATACTTAAAACACATACTAAGATAATGTAGTTTTAAGCATTTAATGAGGAATACCCAGAAACACCAATAAAACAAAAATATATCTCTGCTAAGAAGACCAGGAGTATAGAACATGAACTTATAAAAGCCTTTCAACTGAAACACACAGACACACTCACACAGACACACATAGACACACATACCCCACTTTTATCTTTGCAATAAACGAAAAAGAGAATCATAAATTGGCGACCCCTCACACTGTATTTAAAAGAAGCCTACAATTAGCTTTAGAACAAGTTACTTTATCCAGACTAACTGAAGGGTAAAAGCTTTGAAAAAACTCAGCTGTTCCAGCCAGTACTTTCCTGCATTTAAGTAATGGGACATGCTTCGAGATGCTCTATTTCCTGCCCTAACCCAAGAAAACCTGGTTATGCTGCTCCCTGAAACCATCCCCCTACCCTTAGCGTATTTACTGAATTTGAATTCCAGTTGAGGCTCTCTGTGTCACTTGAAATTTTCCCCTAGATTTTTTGTTGTTATTTTTTGGCTGATGGTTTGCATTTGGAAATACATCTAATCCTGAAGAAACGCTATGGCAGAATAATTTCCTTTTAATGCTGACTCTGGAGAAATTTTCCCTGTTGGTTGTTTTCTAACTCCTCTGAGTGGCAATGGACCGACTGAAGTTACTGCGTTTGTCTCAAAACAGAGGGTATTTGTGTTTAGTTTTTATGGTACACAATACATCAGACACTTCACATTCCAAAGTGTTGTTATAATTTTTAAATAATACATTACTGAAATTTAGTCGTAGTGTAGAACATTCCAGTCCTCCACAAACATTTATGAGCTCCATTTTTTCCCGCTTATTAAACAGCCGTCTTCCTGGCAATACGTAGTACTGTGTATCCTAGCCAAATAAACTACTGTCAGATGAAGCTGGTTAAACTTAGTGCATATTTCTTGCAAGGTTGCAAACAACTTTAATACACACTTTCTGTAAATAAGATCGTTTCATGTTAGCGTGTGAAGCTTTGGTCATCTTGGAATTTTTGAGTAGATTTGTAGATTTGTTAAGGTATTGTGCATTTGGATTGCCATGAGGTCTAGTGATATGATACACAGAGCCTTTTTTTTGCAGCTGTGGAAAGGATTACCAAGAATTTTCCCTGCCAACCGTTACCACTCTGAAAGAGCATGAAATACTGTAGTTCATTGCTCTGTGTGAACACAATCATGTTATACTGAGCTGCCTTGTAAAGAACTGTGATCTTTGAACTTTGGGAGTCGCTCAGGCTCTGCAGAAATGAAAGAGCAGTTAAAAGGGAAAGTTTTAAAATCAGTGTTGTGAAATGATTTTTCTAAAATAATTAATTACACTGAAAGTGAAAAAAGGGAGGAGGGGCATCCTTCCCATTCAATTCTCATTCCTTTGAGACTCCAAGAATGGGATTATACAATTAAAAACTTAATTTTTCCATCAAAGTCTAAGCACCTGGGTTGGAGTTAATAACAGAGCTCTTGCTGATACATTCTATTTTCTTGGCTCCTCTCCTTCATGTAGAAAGGATGAGAAAAGACAAGTAGTTGGCTTGTGGATTTGCTGCCAAGCAGCTTCTGTGAACCAGAACAGAGAACTCTTGCGTCTCTAGCGAGGTCTCCTAGGTGTCTGCATCATCTCCTGAAAATACACACTTGATATTCTGTGGAGTCCCAAGCTCACAGCAGAAATTCAGCTTACTTACTAGAAGACATTCTTTTCTGCCAATGGGAAAATACCACCTCATTTAGAACACTTGGAAGACTACAAGCCTGGCAGAAATTTGTCCCTTAAATCAATCTCATTTGTTTATAAAGAAGTAGCTCTATTTATGCAAATCAAACAGTTCGAAACTATTTCATCCCACTCCTCCCCTCCTTCTCCTTTAGGTTCCTCCTGTTTCTGTTCATTTACTTCATTTAAACCCCACTTTCATTTTTTTCTTTGAAGTCATTTTCATGATGAATTACAGAACAAAGGATGTTCGAGTTGGAAGAGGTATTAAAGATCATCTAATCCAATATTCTCATTTCATAGTTGAAGAAATGAGGGCCCAAGACATGAAGTAACTCATCTATTATTGCTACACCCTCTCGGAAACCAGGACTAGCTTTCAGTCTCCAACTTGTAGTTTAATGCTCTTTCTTTCATATACTACTTGCTCTCAAGACACGTGACCTCCTCCTTTTTTTTTTCTTTTTTCTTTTTTTAATTTGAGCTAGTTCTTTACATAGGCAGTCCTATGTGATATAACTGAAAGTCATCAGTAATCTTGCTTGAAGCAACATTTCTACACTGCTGGCCAGGATGCAGGGAATTTCCACCATTAGGTCATCAAAAGAGAAGGTCTACTGTTACTTATGAATGGACATTGAGTCCAAAGCAAAGATTTGCCCTATTTAAAACTCCTACACTGATTTTGGCCAATGGATATTCCACCACTCGATACTAACCCTTCAGCATTCCTTAATCCCAACTCATCTCATCAGATAGAAGGAAAATTGCAGTCACGCTTTCTGAGGATACTAGTTGCCAATTTTGAAGAATGCACAAGGGAATTTCTTATATTATACTTCCTGAGTATGTAGATTACACAACGGTTCCAACAAAGAGTTATTTATGGGATACTATTATTTATGGCTTAGAAATAATTAGAGGGAAGGAAGAAAGGAAGGAAGGAAGGGAGGGAGGGAGGAAGGAAGGGGGAAGATGAAAAAGGAAGAAAGCACACTGCAGAAGAAGGAAGAACAAGAGAATAAGAAACCAAGTCTGAATATTATAAAATGTTAAAGGCTTGAGTTTTTCCTAACCTATTATATAGCCGAGATGACAAGTTCTATGGGCAGATAGAGCCGTATAAGATTTATCTGAACTAATACTAGAGCTCAGAACTGGAATGAAGATTCATTAGATTATCAAATGTGACTCTCCCGAATTTATAAGGATAAAAGGACTGAAATAGGAGTTTTTCTAAAATAAGAATAATCATACAAGTGAATAGAGAATTTATGAGCCTTAATCATTGCTAGAGGGTATGTTTATTTGGTCCATAGGTGTCTTTTGGTCATAGATGGTTTTATGATCCCTCATTATTCCACCTCTTTAGGACAGTTGAATGACAGGCATAGATTCCTTTTAGGGCAGTATTTGCATAGATGAAGTCCTATGGAAGGATGTCTTTGTTAATGCAAGTACTTTAAGACTGACTTTCTTCCCCCTAAACCATACAGAGATAGACTCTGCTCATTTTCCCTGAGACTTTCCTCTTTCAACAGTGTCATGATTGATCAATCTTCCTTCAGGTTCATACAATTCTTTTGCTTAATGTAATTCAATGTAGTGGTTCTTTGTCTTCAAAATGTGATAGAAACTGAGGGATCTTGTTAAAAAATAAACTGCAATGCATTATGCCTGTGTGGGAGCCCTAGATTCAGCATTTCTAACAAGCTTCCAATTATGTCAGTAGAGCTGGTCCGGAGACCACTCTTGGAGTAACAATGAATGTAATACATTTAATCAGGTTACCCTTATCTCTGGTAGGCTAGGAGCCAGTTTATCTATTTGAAGTATGTATAAACATCACTTTCATTTGGGACTAAATAAAAAGAATGTGAGGTTGATCTAATCCCACCCACTTAATTCTCCCCTGATGCTCCCCCAACACCACCAAAGTTAAAGGTCAAAGACAGTCCAGAAGAAAAGGTTATTGGCTATGAATGGAGATAGGCTCAAGATCTGGGACTAGATTTGCACATATCTATTGTGAACAATGGAAGTTTGATAAAAAAAATACAAAATTATCTCTGCGTGGCAGGGAGCCTGGTTCCTCCTCTCTCTCTCTCTCTTTCTGCCTGCCTCTCTGCCTATTTGTGATCTCTCTCTGTCAAATTAAAAAAAAAATCTTTAAAAAAATACAGGATTAAAAACTCCAGAATTACATCAATGCTAACATGAGATGCACACTACCTACATTTTGAGTGTTGAAGAAGTAGATAACACATGCAGAGTCCACTCTAACAAGGTAAAATTTTGTAGATACACAACGAAGTTTGTTGGGGGAACCTGCATGGCTCAGTCAGTTAAGAGGCTGCCTTCAGGGGCACCTGGGTGGCTCAGTGGGTTAAAGCCTCTGCCTTTGGCTCAGGTCATGATCCCTGGGTCCTGGGATCGAGCCCTGCATCGGGCTCTCTACACATTGGGGAGCCTGCTTCCCCATCTCTCTGTCTCTGCCTGCCTCTCTGCCTACTGTGATCTCTGTCTGTCAAAAAAAAAATGGTTGCCTTCAGTTTAGGTCATGATCCCAGGGTCCTGAGATCAAGCCCCACATCAGGCTCTCTGCTTAGTGGGGAGTCTCCTTCTCCTTCTCCCTCTGTTGCTTCCCCTGCTTGTACTCTCTGTCTGTCTGTCTATCTCTGTCAAATACATAGATAAAATATTAAAAAGTAATTTAAAAAAAGGACTAAGTTTGTTGGTATTAACTTCTTTTTTCTGTTTTGTCTAGATTGTGTACAATCTGGCAGATCTAAAACTCCATTGAATGTAGTAGATAAATCTGACTTTATGATGCTGGAAAAATAGAGTACACATGCCCAAACACTCTCTTCTGTCAATCACCCATTACTTCTTGCACTCTGTAGTAAATTTTTGCTCAGCCAGAGAAACCAGAAGAAGCTGAAATCCACAGCCAAAGGATCCATCTGATAAAATACATCTCTGACTTACAGTAAATAGAGCAAAAGTGTTTAGTGTAGATTAGATCAATGTCATTCTGTGATGCAGCAAGTCTCTTACCAAAACTATGGACTGGTGGGTGTGAAAGTTTGCTAAAGAAATGACATATGAAATGTTAAAAACCCATGCTAGAGCTATTAAGTACATTAATGAATCGGGTGATCAAGCAGTGAAGACATATTTTTGAAAGTGTACTGAGCCTCTACCTAGTACTTCCTGTGATCTAGGGCTCCCCAGTGCATGTATTCAAGGCGATAACTGATGAGATAGTCGTGAGATGGATAGGAAAAGAACCAGATGACCAGAATTGGTGACGTCAGGAGAGGTGAAGAAGAGGAGGAAACCAGGTTCTCCGGTTTTGCTCCTGATAACTGGGTGGGTGGTGATCACATTCACTAGACAGAGTACACTAAAGGAAAAGCATATGGGGAGAAGGATTCATTCAGATTTGGAGATGTTAAGTAGGACAGTTGGGGAGATTTAGCACATATATGGGTGTGGAGCTCAAGTGAGGAGACTGGGTTGAAAATATAGATTTGGAGATCATTCATCTATTGATACATCTGGAGTCATGAAAAAAGAAGCTACTCCCCATGGAGAGTATGAGGTTGAAAATTAATGGGGACTGAAGGCGGAAATCCAGAATAGCAACATTAATGGGCTAGCTGGAGAAAAATGCGCATTATATTTCTATAGCGATTTATTTTACATGTTTCACATGTTGAATAACAAAATGCTGTGATTGTATATGGTACATATACCCCTTGCTCACGCACACTTTGATTCTTTTAAAACCAATGTGCTCTTAAATGAACACCACGTGACTCCTGTTCTGTAAGTATATACAGCAGGAGCTTCACAAACAACAGAATCAAAGTTGGAAGGGTTAGACAGGGTGAACCTGGTTTGTCTCCCATCCCAGACTAGTGACATGTGTGGGCTGCTATCCCATTCGCCTTCACAACATTTCTGTTGTGAAGGTGTCAAAGCAGCAATAAGGCAAGCTGACATTTTTTACTCAAGCACTTGGGGCTTACTCTTCTTTCATTCTCCATTGGTGCTTCTGTGTTTTCAAAAACTTAACAAAAATATTTTAAGGACATAAAACATTTGTAAGAAGTTACCAGTTCATATTTATTGACCAACAGCAACAATCGATGTTAAAAGTAATGAGGATGCCTATGAGTTAAAAGCAACAATGCTGTTTCAGGGAATGTTAATGATGGAGATAAACTGAGCTAGTATTAAATCCTTATGGGCAGTTTGTTTAGAATAATTCAGAAGGTAATGGAGAAATGGGGAAATGATAGGGAAAGTAGTTTAAAAGAGCTAGGAGTAAGAAAAGGTGCACTGTGTCAGCCATCAGTAAATATGTGATTATACCCTGAGAGTTAAAATAAATTTTATTTTTCTCATGTTTTAGAAATACTTTCAGTGTGTGTTTGCTCTATAAATTTAATGCAGTGTTAGAGGGCAAGTCTCTGCTATTGTTCTGGAAGCATGCCCACAAACAGGTTGTGATTTTAGGATTAGAAAGACATCTTGTGGGGCGCCTGGGTGGCTCAGTAGGTTAAAGCCTCTGCCTTCGGCTCAGATCATGATCCCAGGGTCCTGGGATCGAGCCCCGCATCGGGCTCTCTGCTTGGAGGGGAGCCTGCTTCCTCCTCTCTCTCTGCCTGCCTCTCTGCCTACTTGTGATCTCTGTCTGTAAAAATAAATAAATAAAATCTTTAAAAAAAAATAGAAAGACATCTTGTTACCTATTTTACTTCCAAATTGGGAAGAATACGCTGTAGCCTCTTACTTTCACAGACTGAGGATCATTGCCATACATAGAATTATAACCATTCACATCAATGTGGCAGATCTTAGGACAACTAAAGCAAAAGACATTCTTTCAAATTGGAAGCAAAAGTGAATAGTGTCTGCTAAATAAACCCATGCCCCATATTTAATCTAAAAACTGAGTACTAGTTAATTCTGGATCCACTGGGTAAGCAAATCATAGTCGATTTCATAAAATTTCTGTGGCTGGACAGCTCTTCACAATCTTTGGTAACAGCACGGCCAGTTTGTAAGTAATCCAGGCCAATTCCTCTTGTTCATGGCATAACAGCTGCAGCCCGTGTACCTCAAGCAAAGAGCAAAAGACTGAAAGAAAAGAGAACCGACTTCCTCACAAATGTCATGTTTTAAAGCTTGATGGTTAGGACACAGTTGTACCAAACTTGCCATGGGCCCATATGGATAATGGCACACAGAACAATGCTCTATATTCCTTATGACATCGCCAGGGTGATACTTCTGTCTCGGTTTTTTGTTTTGTTTTGTTTTTTTAAGTTGGGATAAATTTTCCTTTTACATCTCAGGATGCCTAGTATGGCCAGAACCTTTTATCTTCAAAGAAATTTTCTTTTCTTTTCAGAGAAAATTGTCAAATAATTGTTTTAAAAATTAATTATAATTGTCAAATAATTGTTTTAAAAATTACTTACCTTGTTTCTTCAGGGTCAAGTGGGTCATTGTTGACTACTTTGAAACACTGAAAAATGTTTACCACTTTGAAAGATTGCAAAATGGGTATTCTCTGGAAATAAAATATTTTCTGCACGAATAAACCAGTCTTATCTAAAATGGTTTCAGTATGTATACTTTAATACTCAACTGTGAAAGAGAAATTGTAGATCTAAATAAATACTGATAGTATCTTTAGTTCTGAACTTGAAGGACCTCCTCAGATAATTTTGTTACTTTTTAGGTTGGGCAGATTTTTTCTGCAGTTACATTGTTACAGTCTGGCTAAGGCCAAGTGATTCTGTCCATTTTACTGCGCTGCCCAGAGCTCCTTGATGAGGAAGCAGCTGTTCTGCCCTAAGCTGGCATTGAGTAGCATTCTGGGGCCAAGCCATTCATGTTTTAAAGGAGATACAATGTGGTCTATTTAAAAAAAAAAAGTTTTTTTATTCAATACGATATCTCTGTAAAGGGAAGATCCTCATTTACTCCTCTCTGAAATTCTGGGAGTATGCCTGTGGCACATTGATCATTATTTTCCAAATCTTCTGTGTGAACAAATGAAGAAGACATCCTCCATCATCCATAATTTGAGCTACTTGTCTATTATTTTAAATTCTACTCCATTTGGCGTAGTATTTTTAGAACTACCTTATTGATGTGTTTGGAAAATATAGGACTTGTTTAGCAAATCAGCTGAAATAAAAATGACTTTAGGGGTATCTTGACTTTATGATTTAAAACAGAGACTGGTTATTTGCTTTAAAAATTGGCACTCTATGGTGACATGCGTGCTTTCAGAATTAATTCTAACAAAGCTCTGCTTGGTTGTTCTTGAATATACAGATTGTTTTAAACACACCTGTAAACTCTGTATGCACATCACAGTACATGGTGTGATGTGATTTGAAGAAATTATTAATTTGTCTTTGTGTCCTTTGTATGAAATACAAAGGCAGAAATGGTTTTACATTTAATGAAAAAAAAAAAAAAGGAAATATAGATGTCCATAATCCAGGAGAAATCATATAAGGAAAGGTGGGATTCCTAGTCATCATATTCTCCTCCTCCCCTCTTCCCCCTTTCTTTTTCTTTTTCTTTCTTTCTTTTTTTTCTTTAACAATCTAATTGCGTTTTTAAGTGATACCTGAATAGGGCAACATCCCATCTAGCAAGTAGAAGGGATCTCAGCAGAGTTGTATAGAATGGAATGTTTTTATAGGGAACAGGGTAGAGTAAGAATTTTATTAGCAAAAGAAAAGAAAGGATTGTTCCAGGCAAGGTCACCTTCCCATAGGCGGAAGGGCAGAGGGTTTTATCAGCTGGATTACCTCGTATTCCTTTGAGGGATGGAGGGGGCCCATATGACAGATTACCTGATTGGTGCTGATCAGAACATTTCTGGCTGACCAGTTAAGACTTAATCTCTGGGGGAGGCTAAAACTGCAACTGAGTTAGGTGTTGAGTTTGGTGGCTTGGGCTAAGCAATGCCATTTTAAACCTTTAGTTTTCTTCTTAACAATTTTGACCAGACTCTCAACTTAACTGAGAGGTGTAATACAAATCTAAGGCATTATTGTCACTCTCAGCTACCCTGTGGTTCTCATAGCTTTTACTGGGTAGTCACGGGCCAAGATGGTTTTTTGTTAATCCCTGTTGATACACATCAGCCATAACTTGACGCCACAATCCTGTCAGTCTTTCCTGTTATTTCTCCTCTGTTCCAGTCTCAGGGAGATCATCAGTTTGGTGGTTAGTGGCTTCAAATCTGTATTTTGAAGCTTTTGAGAGGATACAATGTAAGAGCCTATTAGCCAGAGCGATTCCATCTCGATTAAACAGTGATTTTGTTGTTTATGCAGTAAAACTTAAACTGACCCTGCTCCCCCCCTCCACCGGGAACTTACTTAAAAGCAAGTCTGGGAAACCAGCACAATATGGTCAACCAGGCCCTGATAACAGAGCCCAGAATACAAGGACTAGTCAGGCCAGGTAGAGATATCCAATCAGTAAAGCGCACATACTATCTCCCTAACTACCAAAGAATGTGGGCCCTGCCTTTTGGGTACCAATTCTGACCAAGGTGATAGGCTAGTTCAAATAGCTACTATAGAGTGAATTGTACAATTCAATTGGCCACCCTTGTGTGACCTAGCATGACTATGCAACTTTCTCTGTGTGTTACAATCTCATTGGCCAACTGTGTTTGGCCAGGCTCAAACCACATGGCCTTTGCTCTATAAAAGTTAGTCTATGAGGCTGGGAGGGGTTGCTCTCTCTGTAAGAGGCAGCCCCGACCGGTGGGTTTAATTCTTGATGCTTGGCGAGAAATAAAGCTTTGCTTGACCTTTGCTTTGTATCAGTCTCACTCCTTTGATCACGGACCCTATCAACAACACACCAGAGATATTATTATGATATTATATTATTATGATGATGATAATTATTATGATAACTATAAGCAGGATAATTCCCAAAGTTTTAATGCACTTTAGAGCCATGGTCCCTAAGGCCCAAACCAATCAAAGAAAGGCTCCATTGAAGGAGTCACCCTTTCAAGCCAAATGGCTTGCTTAATGATTTTATGTAACTGAGTTTCAGCTTCTCCAGAAGTGTTAATCCAGATACAACAGATGGTGTTAGCCACAACAGACTCCCCGCTTTTCTGCTAAAAGATAATCAAAGGCTGTTCTATTATCAAGAAACTTGGCCAGAGTCTAAGGAGTTTTATGGGGCAGTTATTGCTTTACCAGTGAGTTCTGCAAATTTCAGGAATTAAGGAGTTTCTGATCTTAGCCTCCCTTATATTTATCCCTTACCAGGGTGGCAGGAACCTGCCGAAAGTCCTTCATCCTGAAGCCTGAAAGCCTCCTTGGTAGGTTTTTTGGGGGTTTTGGGGGGAGGGAGGGGAAGTTTTTTCCTAACTCAACAGAGTAAATTCAAGGGAGTCAACCAATGAGATCTCTTAGTTTGCTTGTGAAAAGTTAGAGGCACAGTTAGATAAGGGTGTTATTTTTCCAGGCCAATTTCAGAATAAAAGAAAGAAAGAAAAAGGGTTTCCCGGTTAGTTAAAGTATGAAGTCTTAATTCATGGTCTTGGGAAGAAGCAGTTTATTGTCTATAGTCTATTTGGCTATTTCTTCTCTTCCTCATCAATTTGTTTTAGAGGTTTCCAGCATCTGTACAGGACCAGGTGTGAGGTGCAGCCTTCTTCAGCTTTGATATGTGTATCCAAGCTTTTTTCATTTAATGAAAGAAAACAACTGAAACATAGATGTCCATAATCCAGGGGAAATCATATACAGAAAACTGGGATTCACAGTCTTCTTGATTCTACCTCTGTGTTGCCATTCTGGACATGGCAAATATTACCCACCTTCTGATCTGTGGTAGTGTCCCAAGAGGGGACAGCTAAATGACCCCTTTCTCATTTCCTTTTCCCTTTAGTATCTTTTTACTTCTATGTTAATATTCTGTTTATATGTTCCAGATTATAATTATATTATAAAAGGTATTTTGCCTAAATTGGGCAGCATAAATCTATAAAGAACAATATGTGAAATGTCTGTAAGTGTCTTAATTTTGCTGTTTGTACTGGTGGGGAATTTAATTGTAAGAAACATCTTTCAAATATGACGAACGATGGGTCCTAGGACATTCTGCATTTTACTTCCATCCGTGCACATGTACAAAAACTAAATCCCTGTTTCTCATCAGATATTCTTAATCATATTACCAGCTTTATAACTATATGAAATTATCTCACCTACTTTTTGGTTTATTCTTTGTCTCCTATCATGACTATATAAATTCCAGGAGAGCAGGGACTATGTTTATATCCCAAGAGGCTGTATCTCTAGCACCGGATACAGACAGAATTAATAGATAGAAATATCATAAAAATAAGTATAAATAATAGCAAAGTTCAGTTGAATGGATACATAACAAGGAAAGAAATGAGTCCAAGAGTGAACATTATCTAGAGATCTAGATGTTCCTTACAACGATTTCATTTTATACTTGGGGAAGTGAAGTCTGAAGGAGGTAAAATAGTTCACAGCAAGCTACTTGGGTTATTAACAGTACAACTGGGACTAAAATACGGTCTCCTAATTCCTGGCCTGATGTACTTTCAGATGTAATTCCATTAGTGATTTTTGATTTGAAGATGGTAGAAATTCCTTTTCACCTCCTTGGTCTGACTAGAGATTCTAATGAGAATACATTAGAGTCATTGGCAATGACTGTGCATGAATATAAGGACATGGAGAAATAGTGAATAAAAATACAAGTTCGAATGTACAGACTAACAATTACATGCAATGTATTTATGACAGTTAGTAGAAGCCAATGGATGTAAATAGTTTTAAGTTGAAATAGATTTGATTTTTTTCTATAAAACTGAAATTAATGAAAGCTTATTCTGATTTTAACTCTCAGATATCCTGACATTGGAATTTGAAAAATTCATGATCTCTTCTGCTCCTTTTCCTCCCTACTTGGTAACATCCTGAAAATCAATATACTTGAGACTTGTATTCCTTCCTTCAGTCCTCTTGCTTCTTTTTTGAGAGTGTTAGTTTCTGGGGTTATTTTAAATATTATTGGGGATTATTTGTTATATATTCAAATATGTTGCATCACAATATAAACCTCCACATACAAATTTTCTTCTGCCATGTTCTAATGAATCAGTCCCTGGCCTCTCTAAAATCGTGAGTCCTTGTTTCTTCCATCTTTTCTGTGCAGATGTGACCCCTCATGCCAAAGAAATATATTGTTCTTATACATTTAAAAATATTTATTTATATTTTTATAGGACTGAATCATTAAAAACATTGTTTTATAGATAGCTTATAATTACTGATGAGGGATAAGCTGGAAGAAGATTCCTGAATCTTTTAGGTGTAAATCTCTCCACAGTGTAATGGCAGAGAAAGAGAATCTTCATCCAGAAGGTGTAATCCATTCTGAGCTTACTCCCAGACTTCTATCAGCTAAAATTTCTTGACTTTGTACCTTTGTTATGTAGTTCATTAGCAGATCTTTTTAATAGGCTACAAATTGTTTGGAAACCTAGTACAATATTGTGGTGCACAGGCTAACATTCAAGAAGAGATATACACAGGAAAACATCCATTCTATACCATTTCATTTGATTTTCACTTTCTGAATTTTTGACCCAAGCCAATATTTTGAAAATAAATCCTTTAAAGGGTTCTGTTCTGATAGGACCAACTCCAAATTCTTCCAAATGCCTTTCCAAATTTACCTGGTGTGTTTGTTTGCTTCTGTTGCTAATGCTTCCACCCCGGGGCATCACTTGTCTTAAAGCAGCAAGTTTCACGGTCTTTCAGCTCTCCCTGATACTGCTTATCGTGTTTTCTCTGCTTAAAATCCTCTTTGACTATTTCTGTCTGAGCCACTCTTTTAATACTCAATGAAAATATCACCTCCACAATATTGTTATTTTCTAATTTCTTTCTTTCCCTTGCATACAGAATATTTATTACTTCCTTTCTTACCATACAGTGTTTTGTGTTTACTTCTGATCACATTGTATGGTGATTGAAAAAATGTATGCCTGCCCCCGCAGTAGATTTAATAAATCTGTTAGAAACTAAGACATGTTTTTCCTCTTTTTCTTTCTTTTAAGATTTTACTTATTTATTTGAGAGAGAGAGAGAGAGAGAACAAGCAGTGGGAAGGGGCAGAGGGAGAGAGAAGCAGATTCCCAGCTGAGCAGGGAGCCCAATGCTGGACTCCATCCAAGGACCCTGAATCATGACCTGAGCCAAAGGTGGATGCTGAACTGACTGACAACCCAGGGCCTCCTAGAGACTTGTTTCTCTTTAGCCAGGGTCTAGAACAATACTTGGCGCACAGTAGGATCTCAGCAATTATTTGGTGAGTAACGGGCACATTAGGGAATTCATTAGCAATATGGGTCAAATGATTTATTATTTGTATTAATTTGCTAAATTAGAAAAACATGGTAAATACAGAGATTCACCCCCTACTGAAATAGCCCTCTTTAGGAAAACAATAAAAAACATTTGGAGCATATGAAATGCCAGGAAAAATTAACATCCTTTCAACTTTGTGTGTTTAAGCATAATAAACACATGTTATGATTTAACAGATTAAAATAAGGTGAAAAATTAGACAATACAAAACCATATGTTCTTCCAAGAACCTCTGGAAAATTGTTAGAACTCATTGTCCTCAAAAGCTTTAGAATTGTTTTTATAGTAGAAAAAAGGTGAAGGGCAGTTGATTTCAGTTTACTTGACGTCATATAGACTTTCTAAAATATCTGTTGGTAGATTCGAAATTGGATTATGGATGAGATTTTGCAAGTTAATTTAATGAGAGTGTCTGTTTTACTTCATGAACTTTTCTTCACCCAATATCTCTCTGCCTCTTTCACTCCATTTCCCATTTCTATATAGATAAGTCTCTTTCTTTTGCATACGTGCTCAATATGGAAAGAGTAATTATTTTCTCCTGATATAAGTAACAGAATGTTTGTACACATACATGTACACATATGTATGATTCAAGTTTTATGAATAATATACAATAATAGCTTCTATTTACTGAGTACTTAATATATGCTAAGTATGTATCACAGGAACATTGTATTAAATGTCATTCATTTTTTGAAATAACCTTTTAAGAAAGGTATTACCCCAGTTTCACAAACTGAGGCTATGGGAGTCTAATGAACCTCTGTGGGGAGGTGCATTGTGTAGGCAATGAAATGTCCGGTTGAACTTTTTAACTTTTTCAATTAGAGAAGGATTCTTTAAAAGTCAAACTTTTCTCTATCCAGAGGTGGGACTGTCAGTTCACTGGTGGAAGAGACTTCGGTTGGTAAGGAGGCTGTGGGAATCACAGAAGTGGAGCTTAAGTTTTGTCAGTGTAGGATAAATACCGACCTACTGTTTTTGGAGAAGACCATGACACAGCCATGAATTTGAAAGCAAATGCTTCAGATGAGATGTTAGAGGTTCTATTTAGTGATAAATATTTGGTAATTTTTAGCAAGATCATCCAACACTGAAGACACAAACTCTCTCTTCCCCAAACCAAGTCTGATTTCAAGCTGCCAAATATCTAAAAGCATTATTCTTGGGAGGTGTGTGTGTGAGAGAGAGAGAGAGGAAAGAGAGAAGAGAGAGAGAATTTTCTTTTTGTCTAAACATTGGTGTTAGACAGTTGTGAGAGTAGACAGCAGCAGAAACAAAGTCAGACCTGATTGCTTCATCTTACTATAGGAAAAGCTAACAAAATAACCGGGCTACACATTGCACAAGACTAACTAACTTGGCATCTCACAAGGGGTGTTATTTAAGACTCATTCAGCTGGTTTTGGAAATGTGTTAGGTTGACCACTGTTATTTATTATGTTGTCTGGACCATGGGGCCCAAACCACACTTGACAGGTGCAGGGGGATGTTTTCTCCCTGAAGGAATGTGTGTTCCCACTGTCATGTTCCCTTGGTGGCTTGGAGGGAGGAGCAGACATAGGCAGATATAGAAGCTGGATGTGGAGCTATGTGGAGGTAAGAATTTGAAATCTTCCTCCTTTCTCTAGACCTATGGGTGGCTGTTCTAGGAACTGAAGGTGACATTGACATCTAGTGTTTCCTGTTGGTGGGTGGAAATAAAAGGAGGTGTGTTGGCCTGGTCACTTCTAGTGCTGTGTCCTACTTCCACCGCTCCCAGGTGTCCACAGTTATCACGGAGACTTAGCTATGCCTACCCTCCAAGTGGAAACAAGATGATGTGAGTACTTTGCCCCCAACCTGGAAACATTCTGCACAGCTTTGCAGCAGGGGGGGGGGGTCCTGAGTGAAGGGCAAACACAAATTTGCAGAGCCTGTAAGCCTTACTTAATATGGTTGTTTATATTGTATCAGCTCAGCTAATCAAAAGCTACTTCTCCAAGATTTCCCTTTTCTGTACAGTTCTAGTTTACAACCAACAAAGGACAGATTTATGGGAGATTTGGGAGACATAAGTAAAGCAGCAGCAACTATGATCCAAAGGTTGAAGAGTTTCAGGCATCTTTGAAGCTTGGTACATTGTAGCCAATCTGCTGGCCCAGTTTGTTGGGGTCTCCAGCTCCCCCATGTCTTCCTGCAGCTTCTTTAGGGTCCTGAACAAGGCAGGTATGCTGCCCTATGGAGAAAAGATGACTCTTTTCTTCAGGTCATCTGCATCTCACATTCAGAGATCGTGAGAGACCGATGCGGGATTGAGTGTATTCATGGCTTTCAGGTACCAGTTTGTCCTCAGACATCCCCTCTTCATGTGCAGATCACCAGAACCTTGACCTATAGTGACTTTGGGCCCACCACCAGAGGCAGAACCAATGGTCTTCTATTCTTTTTCATTAACTCCCAAAATATCATAAGGCCCAATACCTATGCTAGTTTACTTATTACAATTATTCATAGTGTTTCTACTTCCCTGATCAAATTTAACTGATAAACTTGGGGAAACTGGAACACCAGAGAGCGGCAGCTGGGTTGCACATGTCTCCAATAAAAATGTTTGAGGATGCCGTGACTGTAATTAGAAAGAATGATGAATAAATTTATGAATTGTGTTTCTATTATTGTTCCCTTTGAAGGGTAATCATTTATCATCTTAAATAAGACTATGTATTATATGTGTGAGTCATGTCCAATGATAAAGTAGGGACATACTGCAAATTCAAATGACATTATAGCATAATTCTCAAGTTCAAATTCAGATGTTATAATTTAAAGAGTCACTAATCACTCTGAAGATTTTAGTTCAAACCATAGATGAGGGTTCTGGCCTATTCAGTATTTTTAACATGTTCTCTATCTAGTATAGAGAGGCACTGTGTCAGACGCTAAGAACCTAATTGTAGATAAAAAAAAGACAAATCCCCTGCCCTTAGGATGTTCAGTCCCTGGAGGTATTGACTCCTCACAACCCTTTACACTTGCCAGCTTGGCCATCCATCACTGTGACTGGCAGCTGAAAGTCAGAATCAGACTTGACACCTGTTGAGCTCATTTTCCCAGGCCTCTCTCTGGTTCTCAACTTCCAGGATTTCAAATCCTTGCCTCTACTCTCTGGATTTCAAACCTGTTTCTGCGACTTCCATCTCTTTGGGGGAGCTTTGATTCTCAGCTCTTTGGATTTCAACTTTTCATTGAACTTTGCTCCTTCTTTGCCCCAGACACCTTCTGAAGTCTTTCCCAGTTCTGGTCTAAGGAATTCAAGGGGCTAGTCAGCCCTAGCCTCTCTCTCCTTGCTGAGAAGTGAGATTTTAGGTAAGTGAGGAGACGGAGGTGAAATGCAGAATTGTGATGGAATGAGACAAGTGTTCTACCATTCATGTACGAAGTGTTACACATTCATAGATGGTGATGTAAACAGTACTGTGAAGTGTGCCCTCCCTCACCTTCCTGCCCCTATAGCTACATATCTATATCTGCACGCTGTTATTCTTCCATTCATCCTGCAAATATTTGTTATGCAACCCCCCTGAGCCACCCACGCTTGTAGCTTTCCCTCCATATTATAGATACCTCTTCTGCTGTTTCAGGCTACCACCCACGCTTTGGAGAAGCAAGATATAGCAGTGATTAAGCAAGTGGGGGTGATCTTCCTGGGTTCAAATCTTGACTCACACTGCTGAATGCTTTAGTTTCTTCATCCATAAAATGAGGATAATCGCAACACTCAACCACCTAAGAGTGTTGTTAGGGTTAATGCAAATAATGCATCAAAGCCTGACCCCAGTGCGCGGAACAGAGAGGTAAATACTTGCTGTGTATAGCTTCTGATCATTTGTGATCTCATCTTTTCATCTGCTCTCAGACCAATTTTTCATTTTACCATATTTTCAATCCCCCCCTTTTTTACTGGTTTCTTCCACATCATTTTCTGTAAAAATATGCTCATGTCTTTTGTATTGTTAAACATCCTAATTCTCAGTATCTCTTGACTTCTACCCTGATGATTCTTTTCTTTATATTTAGAATTAGTAATGTTGACATTCACTATTTTTTATTTTCTTTCATCCAATTCACTTTCTAGACCTTCTAATCATGCTGCTGCCCCTAAGAGCTGTGTTCATTTCCAAGTCCAAAGATCATTTTGGCCCTCTTTATTAGACTTCAACATTCCTGAGATGTTCCCCCCCTTTGCCTTAGGTATTCTGCTCTTTCTGGTTCTTCTTCCACATATTGAACCATTTCTTCCTAGTCAATTTTGCAGATTCCTCCCATCCATATACAATTGGCTTTAGAGTTTCGTCATTTCTAAGTTCTTAACATACCTTATATCTTTCCCATCCAGTCTTCAGACCACAGTTACTTTAGCTCAGATCTTTATTGTATCTTATCTGAATCATTGCAGGCATCTTTAAGTTGGTTGTGCTGCTTGGTTTAGTGTCCCCACTCTTTATTTTCTCTGCCATAGTGATCTTTCCAAAATATAAATGTAATACATTATACATTTCCCAGGCCAAGGCAGTGAAGAGGTAAAAATGGACATAACTTCAGTATCAAAATAGTACCTTTCCTCCCCCAAACTTACAATGCAGTCTTATCAAATGAAAAACCCCAGAGAGAACCCACTTACTCTATTGGTGGGAATGCAAGCTCGTGCAGCCTCTCTGGAAAATATGGAGGTTCCTCAAAAAGGTTGAGAAAAGCAGCAATGTCTGCAATAACCAAATTATGGGAAGAGCCCATATGTCCATTAACAGATGAATGGATAAATGGAATGAATGGAATACTACTCAGCCATCAAAAATGAAATCTTGCGATTTGCAATGACATGGATAGAACTAGAAGGTATTATGCCAAATGAAATAAGTCAATCAGAGAAAGACAGTCATCATATAATCTCACTGATATGTGGAATTTAAGAAACAAAACAGTGGATCATAGAGGAAGAGAGGAAAAAATAAAACAAGAGGAAACCAAGAAGGAGACAGAGTATAAGAGATTCTTGACTCTAGAAAAGAAACTGAAGGTTGCTGGAGGGATGAAGGTGGAGGAATGGAGCCTCTGGGTGATGGCTATTAAGGAGGGCATATGATGTAATGAGCACTGGGTGTTATATAAGACTGATGAATCACTGACCTCTACCTCTGGAACCAATAATACATAATAAGTTAATTAAATGAATTTCAATTTTAAAAATATTTTATTTTTTTAATTTTATATATTCATTTTTTAAAATATTTTATGTATTTATTTGACACAGAGAGAGAGAGATCACAAGTAGGCAGAGAGGCAGGCAGATAGAGAGGGGGAAGTAGGCTCCCCACCGAGCAGGGAGCCCAATGTGGGGCTTAATCCCAGGACCCTGAGACCATGACCAGAGCCGAAGGCAGAGGCCCAACCCTCTGAGCCACCCAGTCACCCCTAAAAAGTATTTTTAAAAACAAGAAAAAAATTTAAAAAGCAAGTTAAAAAAGAAAAGAAAAGAAAAACCTCAGAGAATTCCAATAGCTGGGAATCCTACAATATACTTGAAACTATCAACGTCATTGAAAATAAGGGAAGTCTGAGGAAATGTCTCTGCCAAGAGACTAAGGACACATGACAACTAAATGTAATGTGGTCTCCTGAATGGAATCTTTTTTTTTTTTTTTTTTCTGAATGGAATCTTAGAGCAGAAAAGGGACACTAGATAAACACTAAGGATATCTGAATAAACTATAGCATTTATCATATCAATATTGTTTCATTAATTATAAACAGATATTCCACAGTAACGTAAGATATCAATTATCTTGTAAACTGCAGGGAGTGGGCATCTGGGAATGTTGTACTAGCTACTCAATTTTTCTATAAGTCTAAACTAGTCTAAAGAATAAAGTTTAATAAAAAGCAGCATTATTCTTTTTTTTAATCTCCTTCCCCCACAATCCTGATCAAAGAAACTCTAGTTTCCTCAAATTCTTCTCCAGATTTGGGCACCTAGGGAGCCAATGATGTTTCATGTGTGCTCTAAAGTAGTTCTGTTTTGTTTCTAGGTTTTTGTTTTGCTGTTGTTGTCGTTGTCCATTATTTTCTTCTCTCTTGTTCTAGCTCCTAAAAAAAAAAAAAAGTAATGCCTACTGGAAGATCTGGAGTCCTTACCAGGGTGCTGTTGCCAATGCTGGTGTTCAGTATTTAAGATGCCAATGTCCTTGCAAAGCAGCCAGTACCTTTCTTTCTGCCAGATCTACTGACTACACTGCTGTTGATTTGATGGTATTGTCTTGGGATCTGAGTCTCATGGGAACCTTGTGAAATAGTCCTTTTGGATTTCCTGCTTATGACTACAGTTCTTTCTTCTTGGGGCTCAAGCATAAATCTGCAGAGGCTGGAATGAAGGCTAATCAGAGTGGAAGATACTGCACTGCTGCGTTTAGAATGACTTCTCTTCTCTCACTGACTCTAAGGGTCCTAGGAATCCTTGCTTCTTGAAGATTGACTCATTTCCCAGGATATTTCTGGACGACTCACGCGAGCCAGTTACTGAGGGCCAGGGCCACTGGCCCTTAAAATCTGCCCAGACATGTCTGAATCTGAGGATGAAAACAGCACAGGCTCAGGTTACAGAAATATGATCATGTTTTTGTACTGTTTAGAATTCTTTAATGACTTCTTTTTGCCCCTTAACATGGCCTTACAAGACACTCTCCTATCCTGCTATAGTACATCTTTCCAGGCCCAGCCAGAGACAAACCCTCTTCCAACTTTCTAGTTCAGCCACATTGAGTTATTTTATTTTATTTTTAAGATTTTATTTATTTATTTGACAGAGATCACAAGCAGGCAGAGAGGCAGGCAGAGAAAGTGAGAAAGCGGGGGCGGGGGGAAGGGGAGACAGACTCCCCACAGAGTAGAAAGCCCGATATGGGGCTCAATCCCAGGACCATGAGATCATGACCTGAACTGAAGGCAGAGGCCTAACCCACTGAGCCACCCAGGTACCCCTCACATTGAGTTATTTTAAATCCCTGCATTTCATGAATTCATCATTCTGAAGTCTCTCTGCTTTACCATGATGTTCAGATTGGGTTAGCCATCCATGCCTCACCAACCCCCGCAAAGTATCACACTATCCGCATATTTTTATCACTGCCATATACTCCATTATATGAGTTATCTATTGATGTTTAACAAGTTACCTTGAAACCCGATGCCTTAAAATGATAAACATTTATTATTAGTTTTTTATTGACATATAATATATTATTTGTTTCAGGGGTACAAGTCTGTCATTCATCAGTTTTATATTTTACCCAGTGCTCATTACAACATATACCCTCCCCAATGTCCATCATCCTGTCATCCTATCCCTCCCACCCCTCTCCACTCCAGAGACCCTCAGTTTGTTTCCCGAGATTAGGAGTCTCTTATGGTTTGTCTCCCTCTCTGATTTCATCTTATTTCGTTTTTCCCTCCCTTCCCCTGTGATCCTATCTCTTGTGTCTCAAGTTCCTCTATCAGTGAGATCATATGATAATTGTCTTTCTCTGATTGACTTATTTTCCTTAACACGATACCTTCTAGTTTCATCCACATCATTGCAAATGGCAAGATTTCATGTTTTTTTGATGGCTGCATGATATATATATATATATATAAAATCACATCTTCTTTATCCATTCATTTGCTGATGGACATCTAGTTTCGTTCCATAGTTTGGCTATTGCCAAATGATAAACATTTATTAAATCACACTTTATGTGGACCAGAAATCCAGGCATAGCTTAACTGGGTCCTTTATTTCAAGTATTTTTTACATGGTTACATCAAGTTACTGTTGAAGCAGTGGTCTCATCTGAAGGATCAACTGTGAGACTGTCCATTTAAGAACTCACTGACATTGCTGTTGGCAGGTTCAGTTTCATATAGTCTGGTGTCCTGAGGGCCAATGGATATTGACTATTGACCACAGGCCTCCCTCAGTTGCTTGATATGTGGACTTCCTAAGGTAACTCAAAACATGGTAGCTGTTTTCCATCAGAGTGAGGAAGACAGCAATATAGCACAAGCAAGGAAGAAACCAGAGTCTTTGTAATCTAAATGCACAGGATTACTTTACTCCTATTACTTAAAAGTGATAGGATACGTCACTTTTGGTATATTCTATTTGTCATGCTCAGCCCACATTCAAATGGAGGGTATTACACAAGAACATAAACACCAGGAGGCTGGGATCCTTGGGGGTATTTTGTAGTTGCCCGTGGAGGGTAATAAACCTCTGCTCGCAACTGGTTCACGTGTTCAGACAGATGACACCACACATGCACCAAGATGGCTTACAAATATTTATTACTCACATAGTAGGTCTTTCTAAAGAAAGTAGGGCAGGCCCAAAGTCAGTCTGGAATGTCTTGGAAGAAGAGAGAAGAAGACAGTGTCTTTGGTTTTTCTTGTGATGGAGAGTGGAACCTTAGTGAGGATTCCCACAGGAATGGATTTAGGATGGTTTGAACTTTTCCATGAGAACTAATGATAGAGCCAAGGCTTCTTACATCCTTGCCCTGTTATGGAACAAAAGGGAAGGGGGGAGGTCAGGGCATGAGAGCTGTCAGGAATCAAACAGTGAATGAAGTTGGAATCATTCTCCTTATCACAGGGGGCTGTTTTAGAGGCTGTCTACGAAATCCTTTGTGATATAGTTGCTTATTCACTTGTTGTCTTTTATAAAATAAAGAGTTATTTTATCTTTATATTTTCAGTACCTAGAGCAGTGCCTGACATATCATGGTCGCAAGAAATGTTGGTTGAATGGGTAACTGGATGAGTGAATAGACTCTTGATCATTGTTTATCCCCTGGATTTAGTGTTCTTTCAAGATTCAGAGCAAATATTATCTCCTCTCCAATGCCTTTCTTGATCCATTTCCCCTCCTCTCTGATAGAACTCACCACTCTCTTCGTGCTCAGTTGCACTGGGTACAGAGTTCTGTCTCAGAACTGACAAAAGTAGCACTTATTCCTTTACAGAATGTATTCTTTACTAGTCTGCTCACTGAAGCTCAGAACTTGCCTCATGATAAATGTTTGTATTCTCAGTATCTAATATGATATCACACACACATATTTAGTTAATGTCTCGCAGAGGATTCAATCAATTCTGTTATGGAAAAAGGAGTAGAGAAAGCTAAATATAGGAGGGGTGTTTAATCTGGATCTTGAAGAATAAATAAAAGCTTGACAGGAGAGGATACAGGGGTGAGGAGGCTTTGAAGACAGAATATTCTAGACACAATAAGTAGCACCACAAAAACACCATGGTGCATTCAAATAATAAGATTCAGCTGGTTGGAGATGAGGCTTAAAAAGTCAGGTTCAGGGAGGAGTCAAGATGGCGGAGAAGTAGCAGGCTGAGACTACCTCAGCTAGCAGGAGATCAGCTAGAGAGCTTATCTAAAGATTGCAAACACCTGCAAATCCATCGGCAGATCGAAGAGAAGAAGAACAGCAATTCTAGAAACAGAAAAACAACCACTTTCTGAAAGGTAGGACTGGCGGAGAAGTGAATCCAAAGCGACGGGAAGATAGACCCCGGGGGGAGGGGCCGGCTCCCGGCAAGCGGCGGAGCAACGGAGCGCAAAATCGGGACTTTTAAAAGTCTGTTCCGCTGAGGGACATCGCTCCGGAGGCTAAACCGGGGCGAAGCCCACGCGGGGTTGGCGTGACCTCAGGTCCCGCGGGGTCACAGAAGGATCAGGGGTGTCTGAGTGTTGCAGAGCTTGCAGATATTGGAACGGGAAAGCCGGCTGCAGAGACAGAGCCGACAGTGAGCTCGCAGCTCAGAGTTGCCTTGAACCGGTCGCAAGCTCGGTGAGCTCGGAGCGCGGCCGGAGGTCAGGCAGACGCGAGTTACTGGGAGCTGTTCTCTGAGGGCGCACTGGGGAGTGGGGCCCCGGGCTCTTGGCTCCTCCGGGCCGGAGACCAGGAGGCCGCCATTTGTATTCCCGTCCTCCGGAACTCTACGGAAAGCGCTCAGGGAACAAAAGCTCCTGAAAGCAAAGCCGAGCAGATCACTCAGCCCGGCCCCTGGTAAGGGCGGTGTAATTCCGCCTGGGGCAAAGACACTTGAGAATCACTACAACAAGCCCCTCCCCCAGAAGATCAACAAGAAATCCTGCCAAGACCAAGTTCACCTACCAAGGAGTGCAGTTTCAATACCAAGGAGAGCAGCAGAATTCCAGAGGAGGAGAAAACAAACCACGGAATTCATGGATTTCTCCCTGTGATTTTTTAGTCTTGCAGTTAAGTTAATTTTTTTTTTCATTTTTTTTTCTCTTCTTCTGCTAAAATTTTTTAAAACTTTTACCCTTTTCTTTTTTAACGTTTTTTAACTAGACTATCTAATATATATATATTTTTCTTTTTTATACTTTTCTTTATTCATTTTCTTTTTTTTAATTCTTTTTTTTCTTTTTTTCTTTATTTTTGAACCTCTTTTTATCCCCAAATCAGAAGAGATCCTAATCTCTTCAATCTTTTTCTTAATTCTTTTTTAAATTCTTGATTGAATTTTTAATTCAATCTCTTTTTTTTAATTCTTTTTTTCTTTTTTTTCTTTCTTTCTTTTTGAACCTCTTTTTATCCCCAAATCAGAAGAGATTGGGAGATCCCAATCAGAAGAGATTGGGAGATCCCAATCAAAGGAGATCCCAATCAGAGGAGATCCCTCACCCAATCGTGAGGGGGGAGAAATCCCCCCTCACGATTTGGGATCTCTTCTGATTTGGTTAAAGCATATTTTCCTGGGATTGTTGCCACCCTTTTAGTATTTTACTTGCTCCTTCATATACTCTTAGCTGGACAAAATGACAAGGCGGAAAAATTCACAACAAAAAAAAGAACAAGAGGCAGTACCGAAGGCTAGGGACTTAATCAATACAGACATTGGTAATATGTCAGATCTAGAGTTCAAAATGACAATTCTCAAGGTTATAGCCTGGCTTGAAAAAGGCATGGAAGACATTAGAGAAACCCTCTCCAGAGATATAAAAGCCCTCTCTGGAGAAATAAAAGAACTAAAATCTAACCAAGTTGAAATCAAAAAAGCTATTAATGAAGTTCAATCAAAAATGGAGGCTCTCACTGCTAGGATAAATGAGGCAGAAGAAAGAATTAGCGATATAGAAGACCAAATGACAGAGAATAAAGAAGCTGAGCAAAAGAGGGACAAACAGCTACTGGACCATGAGGGGAGAATTCGAGAGATAAGTGACACCATAAGACGAAACAACATTAGAATAATTGGGATTCCAGAAGAAGAAGAAAGAGAGAGGGGAGCAGAAGGTATACTGGAGAGAATTATTGGGGAGAATTTCCCCAATATGGCAAAGGGAACGAGCATCAAAATTCAGGAGGTTCAGAGAACGCCCCTCAAAATCAATAAGAATAGGCCCACACCCCGTCACCTAATAGTAAAATTTACAAGCCTTAGTGACAAAGAGAAAATCCTGAAAGCAGCCCGGGAAAAGAAGTCTGTAACATACAATGGTAAAAGTATTAGATTGGCAGCCGACTTATCCACAGAGACCTGGCAGGCCAGAAAGAGCTGGCATGATATTTTCAGAGCACTAAACAAGAAAAACATGCAGCCAAGAATACTATATCCAGCTGGGCTATCATTGAAAATAGAAGGAGAGATTAAAAGCTTCCAGGACAAACAAAAACTGAAAGAATTTGCAAATACCAAACCAGCTCTACAGGAAATACTGAAAGGGGTCCTCTAAGCTAAGAGAGAGCGTACAAATGGTAGATCAGAAAGGAACAGAGACAATATACAGTAACAGTCACCTTACAGGCAATACAATGGCACTAAAATCATATCTCTCAATAGTTACCCTGAATGTTAATGGGCTAAATGCCCCAATCAAAAGACACAGGGTATCAGAATGGATAAAAAAACAAAACCCATCTATATGTTGCCTCCAAGAAACTCATTTTAAACCCGAAGACACCTCCAGACTTAAAGTGAGGGGGTGGAAAAGAATTTACCATGCTAATGGACATCAGAAAAAAGCAGGAGTGGCAATCCTTATATCAGATCAATTAGATTTTAAGCCAAAGACTATAATAAGAGAGGAGGAAGGAAACTATATCATACTCAAAGGGTCTGTCCAACAAGAAGATCTAACAATTTTAAATATCTATGCCCCCAACGTGGGCGCAGCAAACTATATAAACCAATTAATAACAAAATCAAAGAAACACATCAACAATAATACAATAATAGTAGGGGACTTTAACACTCCCCTCACTGAAATGGACAGATCATCCAAGCAAAAGATCAACAGGGAAATAAAGGCCTTAAATGATACACTGGATGAGATGGACATCACAGATATATTCAGAACATTTCATCCCAAAGCAACAGAATACACATTCTTCTCTAGTGCACATGGAACATTCTCCAGAATAGATCACATCCTTGGTCCTAAATCAGGACTCAACCGGTATCAAAAGATTGGGATCATTCCCTGCATATTTTCAGACCACAATGCTCTGAAGCTAGAACTCAACCACAAGAGGAAGTTTGGAAAGAACCCAAATACATGGAGACTAAACAGCATCCTTCTAAAGAATGAATGGGTCAACCGGGAAATTAAAGAAGAATTGAAAAAAATCATGGAAACAAATGATAATGAAAATACAACGGTTCAAAATCTGTGGGACACAACAAAGGCAGTCCTGAGAGGAAAATATATAGCAGTACAAGCTTTTCTCAAGAAACAAGAAAGGTCTCAGGTACACAACCTAACCCTACACCTAAAGGAGCTGGAGAAAGAACAAGAAAGAAACCCTAAGCCCAGCAGGAGAAGAGAAATCATAAAGATCAGAGCAGAAATCAATGAAATAGAAACCAAAAAAACAATAGAACAAATCAACCAAACTAGGAGCTGGTTCTTTGAAAGAATTAATAAAATTGATAAACCCTTGGCCAGACTTATCAAAAAGAAAAGAGAAAGGACCCAAATAAATAAAATCATGAATGAAAGAGGAGAGATCACAACTAACACCAAAGAAATACAAACTATTATAAGAACATACTATGAGCAACTCTACGCCAACAAATTTGACAATCTGGAAGAAATGGATGCATTCCTAGAAACATATAAACTACCAAAATTGAACCAGGAAGAAATAGAAAGCCTGAACAGACCCATAACCAGTAAGGAGATTGAAACAGTCATTAAAAATCTCCAAACAAACAAAAGCCCAGGGCCAGATGGCTTCCCGGGGGAATTCTACCAAACATTTAAAGAAGAACTAATTCCTATTCTCCTGAAACTGTTCCAAAAAATAGAAATGGAAGGAAAACTCCCAAACTCATTTTATGAGGCCAGCATCACCTTGATCCCAAAACCAGACAAGGATCCCATCAAAAAAGAGAGCTATAGACCAATATCCTTGATGAACACAGATGCAAAAATTCTCACCAAAATACTAGCCAATAGGATTCAACAGTACATTAAAAGGATTATTCACCACGACCAAGTGGGATTTATCCCAGGGCTGCAAGGTTGGTTCAACATCCACAAATCAGTCAATGTGATACAACACATCAATAAAAGAAAGAACAAGAACCATATGATACTCTCAATAGATGCTGAAAAGGCATTTGACAAAGTACAGCATCCCTTCCTGATCAAAACCCTTCAAAGTATAGGGATAGAGGGCACATACCTCAATATCATCAAAGCCATCTATGAAAAACCCACTGCAAATATCATTCTCAATGGAGAAAAACTGAAAGCTTTTCCACTAAGGTCAGGAACACGGCAGGGATGTCCATTATCACCACTGCTATTCAACATAGTACTAGAAGTCCTAGCCTCAGCAATCAGACAACAAAAGGAAATTAAAGGCATCCAAATCGGCAAAGAAGAAGTCAAAATATCACTCTTCGCAGATGATATGATACTCTATGTGGAAAACCCAAAAGACTCCACTCCAAAACTGCTAGAACTTATACAGGAATTCAGTAAAGTGTCAGGATATAAGATCAATGCACAGAAATCAGTTGCATTTCTCTACACCAACAACAAGACAGAAGAAAGAGAAATTAAGGAGTCAATCCCATTTACAATTGCACCCCAAACCATAAGATACCTAGGAATAAACCTAACCAAAGAGGCTAAGAATCTATACTCAGAAAACTATAAAGTACTCATGAAAGAAATTGAGGAAGACACAAAGAAATGGAAAAATGTTCCATGCTCCTGGATTGGAAGAATAAATATTGTGAAAATGTCTATGCTACCTAAAGCAATCTACACATTTAATGCAATTCCTATCAAAGTACCATCCATCTTTTTCAAAGAAATGGAACAAATAATTTTAAAATTTATATGGAACCAGAAAAGACCTCGAATAGCCAAAGGGATATTGAAAAACAAAGCCAAAGTTGGTGGCATCACAATTCCAGACTTCAAGCTTTATTACAAAGCTGTCATCATCAAGACAGCATGGTACTGGCACAAAAACAGACACATAGACCAATGGAACAGAATAGAGAGCACAGAAATAGACCCTCAACTCTATGGTCAACTAATCTTCGACAAAGCAGGAAAGAATGTCCAATGGAAAAAAGACAGCCTCTTCAATAAATGGTGTTGGGAAAATTGGACAGCCACGTGCAGAAAAATGAAATTGGACCATTTCCTTACACCACACACAAAAATAGATTCAAAATGGATTAAGGACCTCAATGTGAGAAAGGAATCCATCAAAATCCTTGAGGAGAACACAGGCAGCAACCTCTTCGACCTCAGCCGCAGCAACATCTTCCTAGGAACATCGCCAAAGGCAAGGGAAGCAAGGGCAAAAATGAACTTTTGGGATTTCATCAAAATCAAAAGCTTTTGCACAGCAAAGGAAACAGTTAACAAAACCAAAAGACAACTGACAGAATGGGAGAAGATATTTGCAAATGACATATCAGATAAAGGACTAGTGTCCAAAATCTATAAAGAACTTAACAAACTCAACACCCAAAGAACAAATAATCCAATCAAGAAATGGGCAGAGGACATGAACAGACATTTCTGCAAAGAAGACATCCAGATGGCCAACAGACACATGAAAAAGTGCTCCATATCACTCGGCATCAGGGAAATACAAATCAAAACCACAATGAGATATCACCTCACACCAGTCAGAATGGCTAAAATCAACAAGTCAGGATGACAGATGCTGGCGAGGATGCGGAGAAAGGGGAACCCTCCTACACTGTTGGTGGGAATGCAAGCTGGTGCAACCACTCTGGAAAACAGCATGGAGGTTCCTCAAAATGTTGAAAATAGAACTGCCCTATGACCCAGCAATTGCACTACTGGGTATTTACCCTAAAGATACAAACGTAGTGATCCAAAGGGGCACGTGCACCCGAATGTTTATAGCAGCAATGTCCACAATAGCCAAACTATGGAAAGAACCTAGATGTCCATCAACAGATGAATGGATCAAGAAGATGTGGTATATATACACAATGGAATACTATGCAGCCATCAAAAGAAACGAAATCTTGCCATTGCGACAACATGGATGGAACTAGAGCGTATCATGCTTAGCGAAATAAGTCAAGCGGAGAAAGACAACTATCATATGATCTCCCTAATATGAGGAAGTGGTGATGCAACATGGGGGCTTAAGTGGGTAGGAGAAGAATCCATGAAACAAGATGGGATAGGGAGGGAGACAAACCATAAGTGACTCTTAATCTCACGAAACAAACTGTGGGTTGCTGGGGGGAGGGGGGTTGGGAGAAGGGGGGTAGGGTTATGGACATTGGGGAGGGTATGTGCTTTGGGGTAAATTGGAAGGGGAGATGAACCATGAGAGACTATGGACTCTGAAAAACAATCTGAGGGGTTTGAAATGGTGGGGGGGTGGGAGGTTGGGGTACCAGGTGGTGGGTATTATAGAGGGCACAGCTTGCATGGAGCACTGGGTGTGGTGAAAAAATAATGAATACTGTTTTTCTGAAAATAAATAAATTGGAAAAAAAAAAGAAAAAAAAAGTCAGGTTCATATTCACCTTGTAAAACTTTGTAGGCTGGTAATTGAAGATTAAAAAAAAAACTTGGGTGCTGTTGTTGATGGAAGTAAATCTATTCTAGAGAAACAGTTCTGATGGCAGAATAGAATAGAGTTGAGTAGGGAGTGGATTGGAATCAAGCGGGGATGGGAAAGTGGTGGTTTGGGACCATAGGAACTCTATGTGGAAGAAACCAGAATATAGAGAGTAGGTAAGCATTAGCATTCTGAACACTGCTGAGAGGGGTCCAGAGCTCTGAGATTTGGGAAGCACGGAAACCTGAGAAAAGTCCACCGAGGGGGTGATGAAGATATGTAGACAATAGAGATAAAGACAGCAGATGAATAGACCAAAGAAAGAATTATCAATTACCTTAATAATTAATCAGTTGCTATCACTGATAAGGACTTTAGCCCACTTGGCAATTTCAGAGACATATATTTTAATTTAAGATTAATGAAAGAAAAAAAAAGAAGAGAAAATCCATCATGTCTAAAGCAACACAATAGGTACAGAAAATAGCTTTTCCTATCTTTTGGGGACTAACTTTGTACAAGTATTTCATTTCCCCAATACTACTTTTTTAAAAAATTCTGAAAGAATAGAAATTTTTCATGTGGCCTCTCTAAACTATTTTCTAAAATGGAATTTCACAACTGAAGTTTTGCATTCAAAGAAGAACATTGGGGTTGTTACAGGCTAGACTATCTCCATGGGAAATTCTGGGGAAGGAAAAAAGACATGTTTCAAGGTCTTTGGTGTGCCTAGCTTAAGTTGGAGTCTGAAGGCATTCTGGTTAGAATCCATACTCCTACATAGTAATGGTCACCCTTGGCTAGTGAGGCAGAAAACAGGCCATGGAACAGAGAGGGGCCCACTAGCTCTATTTTAAAATTTCTGTAGCCCTTCTAGAATTTTGCATGGAATTTGTTTTCCAAGGATTTTTAGAATTTTAGAGGTGGCCAAACATTTTACGGGGACTGCTCCCATAATACCAGTTGTGATTTTACTATTGGATGATTAATAAAAATGCAAAGTAACAAAATGGTTTTCTGAATTCAGTAAGCTCTTTACATGAGCTTATATTTTACTCACAGCGATAGTACCTGAACACATTTGAAGATATTATATTACATGTGTTTGTGTGATAGTAGTATAGTATATACTATAGTATATAGATAGTAGTGTATATTCCATTATACATTTGGTTTATCTGGCACCAAAAGGGTTTTTGACCCATAGGCTAGAAACTGATTTGGCCCAGCTTCATTTTACAAATGAGGGAACAAGGGATTTGGAACAGGTCATTTACATGAATTGCTCAAGGTCACACAGATTCTAAGGATAAAGTAGAGCCCAGATCTGGCCTGTAGAACAATTAATACAACCCCTAAATAGCCAAAAGCATTAGACCTGCTACCCCACGATGAAATGATAATCCTCGTGCTAAACGGGATGGTATATCAGTGCTGTGCTCCAGAAGGTACTTTCAGACTTGAAATTTTCTGACATCTTGGCATATCCTAGGAGGTCTTCTATTGCTACTGACAATGAATCATTATTTGATAGTCATTATTTGAAGCAAACAATAGAGTTTCCAGGCCGTGTGTGCTAGATTTTCTTTGCTAGCCCGCACGCCCACGCACTTAGTACTGTGGTTTAGTTTCTTTCATATTAATTTTCTTTCTCTGAAAAGAAAAGATGCAAGTTGGAAAGATGCAAGGAGAATAAAAGCCAGAAAAGTGTGGCATGCAGGAAGAGGAACTAAGGAAGGGTCAGAAGGGTAGACGTTTGGGAGGCTGAACCTATGCGCGGATGACTCTGTTCCACCGATCCAGACCGAAGAGTGTATTTGAAGTGGCATAATAATTAGACTCAAACGTTTACCCTCAGCGTGCCCTTCAAAGAAAAAGTTTGGGTTGAACCTTGGGGCAATTCATTTCAATGAATTTTAGACTTCTGTAGAATACAGCTGCAGATGAGAAATCTCAAGAGAACTAGTTTTTTCCCCCTTTGAGAGCTAATACCACATATTTTCTGATTAATCACAGTGTGCGTGAGAGCAACCTCCTTAAAATTTCCTATCAGTTTTAGTTATTCTTTGTGATTAGAAGAGAACTTTCAAAAACTTCAGGATAAAATGACAATTAGGCCTTTTTCCTGAACTCATATATTTTTTGATATTTTAAGATATACTGCCTGTAGACAGAAATTTTAACTTATCATACATAGATTCTAAATTTAGCATGCTGTTTGTTTCAAACAATGAAAACCAGGAAAAAGACAATCACACTGCAGAATTAAAATATAGACAGCGGTTGCCTTTTTCAAAATACATCAAGTATTTTTCTTTCCTTGATTTGTGGGTGAGTTTTACAGTTAATGTGAGTTTGATTCAGGTGAAATAAAAGTTTGGATACTCTTCTTTGAGAACAAAGTTAACGTATAATCTTATACATAACAGACATTCTGTATTGTCAATCGAAAAGACCTTAAATATTTTTAAGGGAGATGGATTTAAACAAACAGCCATTTGCTGACACTTACGATAAGCACTTTAGAAGTACATGAGAGAGTGTAATGTTATGTTCTGGCACGAAGCCAGAATGTTTTATTTTCTTACCAACATTTTATTTTCCTGAACTCTAAAAGAAGTGACAGGTTATTTTGTCTGTAATGGTGGTTATTTTCAACTTCAAAAACCTTTCTGTGATCTTAAAACCTTATAATTTGTTCACAGTTACAAGTTAATACAGGCACTGAGCAGCATCTGTATGTAATTTTAGCTGAGAGATATAGTGGGCACTTTTAGTCCTTCCAAACTTATTTTATTAGACATGCATTGTCTAGAACAAGTCTGCTGCATGCGTGGTACCTACCAAGTTAACTGAACTCCAATCTGTTGTTGGACATGTGGACATTTATGCATCTTTGCGGGTCTGGGTGGCATCCCACGTCAGTCTTGTTCTCTGTTCCCCGGAGAACCAGCAAGGAAGAGAGGAAGGAAGGAAATACTTGTACAAAACTTGGTGTGCCAGGCTCCGTAGTAGTGCTTTCTCACGTTATATCGCTTGAGTCTGAAGAACATCCCCCCTCTGCTTTGACATTACACCTCTTAGTTATTCCTTTGCTGGGTGTTGCCATGATAGTTCCTTTCCTAGGCAGTGACTGGCCCGCTGCAGCTTTTCTCCTCCTCCTCTCTCTTTCAAGAATTTCCCCGCAGCATGACTGTGGCTTTCTAGAGATGTGGGACTTCATACAAACGAGTTTGAGGAGAAGAAAAATAAGCATGTGGGCAGGGCTTCTCCTCAGAACTCTTCAAATCACGGAGACTAGGACAGTCTTCACGTCAGAAATAAATCCTATTTATGCGTACTATTAAAGTGAGGGGTAGAAAATTAAAAACAAAAACAAAGAAACAAAGGAAGAGTGTCTCTGAAAGAGCATTTAATTTGTTTTTTTGTTGATGTCGCAATTATTTAAAAAAATATATGGACTTATGAGGTATCAAACTTTGAAATGAAGTTTAAGTTGGAGAGTCTATCATTTCTGTGATCTTAGCCTAACTGTGGGCAATGTTGGAGAAAAATGATGGAAATTTTATACATTTTCCAAAACTATCTGCCTTACTATATCCAGTCTTTTTTTTTCCAATTTATTTATTTTCAGAAAAACAGTATTCATTATTTTTTTCACCACACCCAGTGCTCCATGCAAGCCGTGCCCCCCATAATACCCACCACCTGGTACCCCAACCTCCCACCCCCCGCCACTTCAAACCCCTCAGATTGTTTTTCAGAGTCCACAGTCTCCCATGGTTCACCTCCCCCTCCAATTTACCCAAAAGCACATACCCTCCCCAATGTCCATAACCCTACCCGCCTTCTCCCAACCCCCCTCCCCCCAGCAACCCACGGTTTGTTTCGTGAGATTAAGAGTCACTTATGGTTTGTCTCCCTCCCTATCCCATCTTGTTTCATGGATTCTTCCAGTCTTTATATTTGCAATTATACCTAACTGTGTGTGTGTGTGTGTAGGGGGGGATAAAAGCAAGTCTTACCTGGTACATTATTACACAGATGGATTAGCTACAACTTAAATGGAATGTCTTCTTTGTAGAAACCTTAAGGTGTGTCTGTCGCTGAAAAATAAAACCAGGGACTCTGCTTGTTATTTTCCATGCAAGGTTCTTGCCGACTGGCAATGGGGACAGAGACTGGGGTGCTTTGTGGTGGCAGCAGAGGGTTAGAAGTGAAAAATATATAACAGTGCCTCTGTTATCTGTTTCCAATTCTTGCAGCACAGTACTGGAATCCAGAAAATTTGCCGCCTTGAATAATTCAACTTCCAAATCTGTTGGTGTTTCGTGACAATTTTGATTCACTTTTCTTTAACATTTGAGACTTAGCTCCGTTTTCAACCACAGTTTCTCCCCCTCTGCCTTATGTTCTTTGATTTTAAGAATCCGTGTGGTGATCGCCTTTAGAAATACTAAACAAGACCATCTAGTCAGAAACAGGATACACAGGGAAAGATATATGAGAAAAATCAAAAACAACTTCTAAAATAAGGAGAAGTCAGCCTGCATGTTACAAAGCTTTATGATTTTATAATGACTCTCTCACCCCATTCTAATGGGCTAAGGGAGCTTTGAGCTCACTTCTTGCCCAGAATCTCCTTTGTAGATAACAAGCTTGGCATGCTTTAAATATTTATGGGGGACTCCAGAGTGTTACAGAAAACAATGCAGCTCCTAGCACAGAGACTCTGAAGCAAGAGTCTTCATTAGTGTCACACACGGTGACAGAGTTGAAACAAACAATCTCAAATAGGCAAGCCTGGTGAGGCTGAATCAGCTCCTTGTTGATCGACATTCACAGGTGTCTTCCCAGTATGTATTCTATTATGTGTGTTTGTGTTTTCTCTTGATTTGTGAAAATAATTTTTCTCTAAACAGCATGAAACTGCTAATAAAATTTAAACTGAAAAATGTAATTACTACTTTCCTCATGAAACTTTTGTGCTTTTTCTCTCTGCTTCTCTCTGTCTCTCTCTGTCTCTCTCGTGCGTGAACACACACACACGTAACCCTAAGCTGGTCTTTGCTGGCTTCCATTCTCTCCTTCAAATTGACTTTTCCCATGTGACCGTGAACGTGGCTGGTAGCTTCAGCTCTTGGGCTGAAAACATGATAGTTTCATGACTCCAAGGAAAGACAGGCTTCCTCTCTTCTGCTTCTGTATGTAACACTTCTGTGGAATAATGCTGATTAACCAGGTTTGAGTCTTGTGCCAATCCTTTGCACAATCCTTGTTGCTAAAACAATGGGACCCTTTGATTGCTGAGCCTGGTTCATGTGCCTGTGACCGGCAGCCTTGCTGATGTCAAAAAGTTTAAGCAGGGGAGGACCAGTTTCGCAAAAGAAGAGGTTACATTTGCTGAAAGAAAGGAAAAGAGGCATGTTTAGCTGAGGAAGATATAGATGTCTATTATACAAAAGAAGATGGAAAAAACAATCAGGAATATAGTGAGAATTGCTACACATGCAGTTTTGCAAGGACTGGTAATGAGAGACTCTACAGATGCCAGCGTGTTAATTATTTATTCAACAGGCATTTATTAAGTGTCTCTAACCCTCGACATGCAGTTTCTCCTGGGCTGGGATGTAGGAGTGATAAGGAGCCAAAAGGAAAATCCAAACCCCTTTCCCTGATGAAGTGACTTACATATGCTTCTTGTGGCTTTTTAGAGTGTTTTCCGGCAGCCCCAAGAGGTTGTTTCTATAGTTCCTAATTAATTCTGTGATTCATTCAAGGTCACTGCTCAGGCTGACACTTCATAACATCACAGGCGTGTCTGCCTTGTTGATTTCACTTCCTCTGTGCCTGTGCACACACTGATTCCACGCGCTTCCTTGTTGGGCCTCTCACCTCACTTCCTCACTTCTCAACTACAGGTGGACCCCAAGCAGTCATTTTCTTTTCTTTTTTTTTTTTTTAAAGAGGGAGAGAGAGTGATGTGGGGGGTGGGGTAGAAGGAGAGGAAGAGAGAGAATCTTAAGCTGGTTCCATGCTGAGCCTGACACAGGGCTCAATCTCATAACCCCGAGATCATGACCTGAGCCAAAATCAAGACTCGGACACTGAACCCGCTGAGCCACCCTGGCATCCCCCCAAAACAGTTTTTTCCTGCTGCGTCTTCTTTCTCCATCAGACAACTTTCTCAGGCAGGGGTTAGGTAGACGACTCTCCTAGGCTAAAATCTGACTTACTTCAATGACATTTGCTTGGCCCATCAGAACGCTGTGCAACCAACTCTGCAAAGTTTTGGAAATGCAAGCTGGCCGCTTCCACAACTGCTCTCTTTTCTCTACTCACTTAGCAGACAAAGGCAACTGTAGCCATGCACCACCTCCACGCTGCTCCAGGCGAGAGTCAGATTCATAGATTCTGCGCTCTGATCTCCAGGAATTCATTTGATGCCCTCAGGGGCTTTCATACTTCACTCTTGTATTAGCCTAGGATGAGCCAAGGAATTTATGCAGTTGAGGAAGCATCTAGTCGGGGAATGAGATGCCAGTTGACTTTCCCTATGAATATGGTACCCCACAATTCTATCTAAAGATTTCTCCTTGCCTTCTATCACTAGGGAATCGTCCTACAAATTGCCCTAGAAGGAATGTCTCTCTAATAAATCTCTAGCTTTATCTTCAATAGATTGTTCAAGAGGTGACAGTTTCTGGAACAGTTGGAAAACCTATCAATAAGTCCTGTGATGATGGGACGCCTGGGTGGCTCAGTTGGTTAAGCAGCTGTCTTCGGCTCAGGTCATGATCCCAGGTCCTCGGATTGAGCCCCACATCCGGCTCTCTGTTCCACGGGGAGCCTACTTACCCCGCCCCCTCTGCCTGCCTCTCTGCCTACTTGTGATCTCTCTCTCTTTGTCAAATTAAAAATAAATAGATAAATAAAATCTTTAAAAAAATTCATATTCCTGTGAGAACATAACAAATTGAAAGTACATATATGCCTTTCCACATGCAATTTGCCTGTAAGTAGTCTACCCTCTTCTTACTTTATACTTAGACTTTGTACTGATTTCTTTTGGTTCTGAAGACAAGTGGGCAATGCCTTATTTTCATAGTGGATGAAGAAATCCATGTGTTTAGCATTGATTTCAATACATATTTATCAAAATGTATTAAGTTTGCAACATGGGTGGCCCTGTTAGGTCCTTGGAACATAATGTAAAAAGACATGATCACTGCCTTCAGAGGCTGACAATGATATTAGCTAGAAATATGAGAAATCTTGGGTCCCCTTGGAAGTTTCAATATTCATGAATTTAAAATTATCTTAAAGCCTGGCAAAAGCTATGTAGTTTCCATTAAGTGGCATGATCTCAGGAATCCTTAGAAGCACCGTTTTATTTTTCTCAATATCTTTTTTAATGAGGTGATGGGGTTCTGTTGAGGAAAATGGCCTAAACAGCAGTCTAATACCACTTCAAACTTCTCCAACCTTAGGAGACTTCTCCATACTTCCAGGCCACCCTGTAACATTTCCCTCTCTATCTCCATCGGTGGCCTTAGCAGGACCAAAAGACCCTTTAAACCTTCTCAACTCACCCCAAACTTCTTACCCCTGTCATGCCCTTCCTTTTTAGAAGGTAACTTAGTTACTTACATCACAGGGAAACCTGAAGTCTAAGCGTAGAATTCCCTCAATTGCCTGCCTCCACACTGATGTATTTATCGAATTTTAACCCACCCTCTTACCAGCTGGTTATGTCTTCTTTCCCTGGGCCAAACCATCCACCACTTCCCAGAATCCCATCTTTGGTCTCCTTTCTCCTCTCAGTTCTAACTACCTGCTCTCTACCAGCTTCATCCCTCCAGATTTTAAATAGTCTCCTGACACTTAAATTTAAAAAGTTTAGAAAAATGCAAGCCCTTCTTCAACCACATACTTCTCAGAGACCATTCCCTCTTCATAATGCAGTGACTTGAAAGCATGTCTGAGGTCACTGTCTGTGCCTCCTCAGCCTCTATTCCACTTTCATCTACTCCAGTTTCATACCAATGGCCCTAGCAAGGTCATCAATGATTTCCTTTTCATGAACGCCGATAACATATTTATCATTCCTCATTCTATTTGGCCCTCCCTCTTAGTTGACTACTCCCATTCTTCTGGAAATGCTTGGGCTCATAAATCTTAATTTTCTGTCCTGATTCTTTAAAACACTATCTTAAAATGAACCACCCTAAAACTTGTTTCCAATCCCAGTTGTAATAAACTAATCCCTGGAAGAGAGGATTTAAATAAGTTCACATGTGGGGCTTTGTAATAATAATTGAGACTCATGCCTACCAGTTCTCACTGATTGGCCATAGATGTGGTTTCCATGATGATTTCACACATAGCTCAGGGTCCCCACCCTGCTCCTCCTACCTTCATTGTAGCTTACATTAAATGAGACAAAGAGCTAATAAGAATTATTAATAAATATTTCAATGTTATAAATGCTGATACAGATCCTGGAAAACCATTGTCAAAAATAGATAATTGGGGCGCCTGGGTAGCTTGGTCAGTTGTGTCAAATTCTTGATTTCAGTTCAGGTCATGATCTCAGAGTCATGAGATTGAGCTCTGCATCAGGCTTGGCACTAGGCATGGAGGCTGCTCAGGATTCTCTCTCTCTCCTCCTCTGCCCCTCCCTCACTTTCACTCGGGCACGCACTCTCTCTCTGTTTCTGAAAAAAGAAAAAAGAAAATTAGCCTACCATTTCTTATTTTCTATTTCTTCAAGGAAATGAATATCCAGGTATTTTCAAAGTTCCAAGTCCATAGGGCGCAGCTTGGTGCGCTTGCTAGAATTTTTGTTTCCTTCAAGAAGAATGGAGAAATATGATGTTAAGAGATGGTAATATATTATTTGCATTTCAGCAATGTTTCTAATTTGGGTTCCACGATCTTTGTGTATTCTTAGCATCATCTCATAGGGAAAAGAAACTTAGGGTAGGATTTACGTGTATTTCTCTAAAACCATGTGGGTGAAGAAAGATTCCTGAGAGTTTGCTTAATTAGCTACGTCAGACTGAAAATCATTTCATCTTCTAATCATATACGTTGAATAATTTTAGTCAAGCAGATTATGTGATATATAGAGATATAGATAATAGATTATGTTCATAGTTTCAAAAAAGTGTGTAATATTAATTCAACAAAACTACATTTTGTTTTTACTATGTTATGTGAAAGGGACCTGTGTTTTTCCTGAAAACAGATTGAAAATTTCTTATAGAATATTAGCAAAACATTTTAAGATCCTCAACAGAGGCCTTGAGGTATTTTAAGTTTTGAATATATTCACTACTCAGTTGAAATTAAGTATGCAAATTGGGCAATGAGTTAAAAAATATGTGGTAATACAGTGATAATGTGACTTACTGACACTGCTCATAATTGGGCTCTGAAATGTACACGTTTCCAACCAATTTCCTGTACTTTTAAATAGAATTAGGAAAAAGCAAACAATTGGAAAACTCTATAGAATTATACTTTTTTCATAAGGTGTTTTTCTTACTTTAGCTTTCTGTAAAATTACACCCCTTTACATGAAATGTATTATTGGTCTCAGTTTGCTTGTGTGCATATATGAAGTCATGAAGACATTGTGTTTCTATTAAGAGTTCATTTCAGTTTTCATCACCTTAATACTTTAAATTATTCTTTCTATTGGGGCACCTGGGTGGCTCAATGGGTTAAGCCTCTGCCTTCAGTTCAGGTGATGCGCTCAGGGTCCTGGGATGGAGCCCCGCATTGGGCTCTCTGCTCAGCAGGGATCCTGCTTCCCTCTCTCTCTGTCTGCTGCTCTGCTTATTTGTGATCTCTCTCTCTGTCAAATAAATAAATAAAATCTTAAAAAAATTCTTTCTATATTTATATGCAGTGTGAAAGGATGGATCTGAATAAATTTTGTTTCTATAGAACATCTCAAAATAAACTGTGCAATGTATATTTTTCTCTCTACCCTGTTTATGGAACTTGGTTGACTACATGTAATTCCTCTGAGCTTCACTGCTCTCCTTTGGATGCCGGAATATTTGTTTCAGCTTTTGACTCCCAATCATATCTTGTTTCATTAAGGAATAAAAAATTTCTTCAAGTTTCTGTATTATATCCCAAAGTGCAACATCTATTTTTACCACCTTCCCACTGTAATGAAGAGTCAGTATTTACATTGACCTTCTTCCGCCCCACCGTTTCTTCCATTCTCAGGTGCATCTTGGCTATTTTATACTTTATCTTAAATTATAAAATTATAGACAAATAAAATGTTAGGCTTGTAGATAGTTACAGAAGCTATCCAGTACAGTCTTTGCAGTAACTAGGGAAGGAAACACTTTGAGACCTCAAGACTAAAATATTTGACATACTTGTTCTTTGATGTGACAGTGTCCTTGAGAATCACTCTAAGCAGTCTGTAGTTCTAGAAAATACATAATTATATTTTTTTGAGAAATGAGGTAATATATATTGAAATGAAAAAGCCTGGATGAATTTTTGCTTGGTGTCATATTCTCCTGAGTGCAGACATTTACTTGGCTCTTTGCAGACACCACGAGTCTTATATTTAAACCACTCAGTCATCATCATGTTAGTCTGATGGCTTTCCAGGCACCTCCCCAGCTAGAACATTGCTGTATTATTAGCTCCTCCCATTGCTTCCAGAGGTTTGTAATTCAAACTGGACCTTGGAGAGAGCACTCCTTTCTTCTTTAGCCCTGGGAGTGATGCCATCCTTTCCTTCATTGGAATGCTAAAGGCTCCTTGCCTTATTTTCACCTCATATTGGTTATATTCCATTTTTATTTGGCAGTCAATCATGTCAAAGGAGTCAGCTTCAAGACTGGCTCCTGTGTTTTCTGATCTATCATTTATTTTCTTCTGGCAAAAAATTATACTGGTTAAATGCCACAGTGTCTATTTTCAATTTAACACCTTCTTTTTTTTTCCAATTTATTTATTTTCAGAAAAACAGTATTCATTATTTTTTCACCACACCCAGTGCTCCATGCAAGCCGTGCCCTCTATAATACCCACCACCTGGTACCCCAACCTCCCACCCCCCCGCCACTTCAAACCCCTCAGACTGTTTTTCAGAGTCCATAGTCTCTCATGGTTCACCTCCCCTTCCAATTTACCCAAATTCCCTACTCCTCTCTAACACCCCTTGTCCTCCATGCTATTGGTTATGCTCCACAAATAAGTGAAACCATATGATAATTGACTCTCTCTGCTTGACTTATTTCACTCAGCATAATCTCTTCCAGTCCCGTCCATGTTGCTACAAAAGTTGGGTATTCATCCTTTCTGATGGAGGCATAATACTCCATAGTGTATGGACCACATCTTCCTTATCCATTCATCCGTTGAAGGGCATCTTGGTTCTTTCCATAGTTTGACGACTGTGGCCATTGCTGCTATAAACATTGGGGTACAGATGGCCCTTCTTTTCATGACATCTGTATCTTTGGGGTAAATACCCAGGAGTGCAATTGCAGGGTCGTAGGGAAGCTCTATTTTTAATTTCTTGAGGAATCTCCACACTGTTCTCCAAAGAGGCTGCACCAACTTGCATTCCCACCAACAGTGTAAGAGGGATCCCCTTTCTCCACATCCTCTCCAACACATGTTGTTTCCTGTTTTGTTAATTTTGGCCATTCTAACTGGTGTAAGGTGATATCTCAATGTGGTTTTAATTTGAATCTCCCTGAGGGCTAATGATGATGAGCATTTTTTCATGTGTCTGATAGCCATTTGTATTTCTTGATTGGAGAAGTGTCTGTTCATATCTTCTGCCCATTTTTTGATGTGTTTGTCTGTTTCGTGTGGGTTGAGTTTGAGGAGTTCATTATAGATCCTGGATATCAACCTTTTGTCTGTACTGTCATTTGCAAATATCTTCTCCCATTCCGTGGGTTGCCTCTTTGTTTTTTTGACTGTTTCCTTTGCTGTGCAGAAGCTTTTGATTTTGACGAAGTCCCAGAAGTTTATTTTTGCTTTTGTTTCCTTTGCCTTTGGAGACGTATCTTGAAAGAAGTTGCTGTGGCTGATATCGAAGAGATTACTGCCTATGTTCTCCTCTAAGATTCTGATAGATTCCTGTCTCACGTTGAGGTCTTTTATCCATTTTGAGTTGATCTTTGTGTATGGTGTAAGAGAATGGTCGAGTTTCATTCTTCTACATATAGCTGTCCAGTTTTCCCAGCACCATTTATTGAAGAGACTGTCTTTTTTCCACTGTATATTTTTTCCTGTTTTGTCGAAGATTAATTGACCATAGAGTTGAGGGTCCATATCAGGGCTCTCTACTCTGTTCCACTGGTCTATGTGTCTGTTTTTATGCCAGTACCATGCTGTCTTGGTGATCACAGCTTTGTAATAAAGCTTGAAATCAGGTAAGGTGATGCCGCCAGCTTTATTTTTGTTTTTCAACATTTCCTTAGCGATTCGGGGTCTCTTCTGATTCCATACAAATTTTAGGATTATTTGCTCCAGCTCTTTGAAGAATGCCGGTGGAATTTTTATCGGAATGGCATTAAAAGTATAGATTGCTCTAGGGGGTTAAAAGAAAGTTATTTTTGTTTTTCCTAAGTATAACATATCTTTGCTTTAACATAGAATTTTAAAAAATGATAATAATTCTTTTGACCTTTTTTTATCCCTAATAGATTCTAGAATTTTATCTTGTTAACAAAATGAAATGTAAAATATATTCCTTATTGAGTACTTGCCTAGAAGGAAACATTTTATTAATATGGATTTTAGACCATGAACTATCAAGAACTTGTTTTCAAGAGTATTTGGCCAAAAGACCAATTTTCAGGATCAAGACACCTCAGTTTATTCTAATATAAAGACTTTTTAAGCAGATAAAAATTGTGTCCGTGTTTAGAAAAACTTACTTTCTTTTAAAGCAGTTGACTCTTAAAAACTCATTTTCTTTTAGAGCAGTTGACTCTTCCAATTATATTTCATTTTCATGAAATATTAACATCTGAATAGAAAGTCAGTTGGCATATTCAATGAGAATCCACTGTGTCAGAAAAATACTTGTATCAAGGAATCCTATAATATTTGTAACAACCAACAGGTTATGGACCTTAACATGCAGTATAATATAAAAGGTCAAGAAGTTACAAATAAAATGTAAAATGATGATTAAATTCATCAGAATTCTACACTCTCCTGAGTAGACTTAGCACTACATAGTTCAAAAGAAAACCAATGAATTATTCATGAATCCCTTAAAATCAAGAAAAATGTATTGAATTCTATTCCCCTCCCTTCCCTTCTTTTCCTATCCTTCCTTTTCTTCTTTTTCTAACTTGTGAGCTAAATATCTTGTAGTTAGCAATGTATTTTAATTAAATACAAGTATGTTCTTTGGATGAAAATATATACCTCTTTCTTTCTTTTTTATTTTCTATTTCTATCATTTTTTAAAGACTTATTTATTTGAGTGAGAGAGAGAGAAGAGAGAGAGAGAGAGAGAGCGCGCTCCAGAGGGAGAGGGGCAGAGAGTAGGGGAGAGAATCTCAGGCAAACAGTACCCCCCTCCCAAGTACAGAGCCCAAAGTAGGGCTTGAACTTGCCACCCTGAGATCATGACCTGAGCCAAAATCAAGAGTCAGTCACTTATCCATCTGAGCCACCCAGGTACCCCTGCAAATAATTCTTTATTTTTAAAAGAAAAATTCAATATGTGGTTAAGTGACAGAAGATAGCCATGGAAGATACTTATTGTTAGAATTTTCCTGGTATTTTTGGCTCATGAGATTCTAGTTATAGGCTCTGGTTATTGGGTTAATGTGGGTCTGGGGGGGGGAATTAAATATTTACTTCAAAAGATTATTTTAATATTTAATTACTTGAAATACTTTTAAAGTTTTTCTACATAGGTTTTCTCTATAGTAAAATATTTTAATTAAAATGTTTAATATAGTATTATACATATACATATATATCAGATAAATGATACATAGCATTATGATATGAAAATATACATCATAAGAGTGCAGATATATGAACTTTCACAAACCAAATCTACCTGTACAACTAGAACCCAGGTAAAAAAACAGAATTTTACCAGCATCTTAGAAGTCCATTCATGTTTATTTCAATCTCTATTCTCTCAACCCTAAGGGTTAGGCACTATTTTGACTTCTAACGACATTGAATAGTTTTGCCTGCTCTTGTATATTACATAGAGATCGAATCATGCAGTAGGTACTCTTTTTGGGGTGTGGCAGGGGATCTGGGTCTTTCTATAAAAATTATTTTTGAGATTCATTTGTGTTGTTGCCTGTTGTTGTAAGATTGTATATTCTCATTCTGGTTAGAATTCCATCCGTGTACATATACCGCAATTCACTGATCTGTTGTACTATTGATTGGCTTTTGGGTAGTTTCCAGGTTTTGACTATTACGGAGATAGTGCTTATGTGAACATTCTGGTACATCTCTCTCTCCAAACTTATGGATGCATTTCTTGTGGAGATGTGCTCAGGAGTTGTACAGTATTTATATACTTAGCTGCTTCCGGAGTGGTGGTAGCTCTTTGTACCCCCACCTGCAATGTCTGGGAGCTCCAGTTATACCCAGTCCTCGTCACCATCTGATAGTTTCTGTTCATTTTTCCCCCCGTATCTTTAAGTGTATTCATTTTCCCGGTGTGTGGTAGCACTCACTGTGTTTTCTATTTGCATTTCCTTCTCAACCAATAGGAACACATTTTCCTATGTGGGCTATTTTGAAATTTTCCTTTATCAAATATATTTTTAAGTCTTTTGACTCTTTTTCTATTTGGTCATCTGTCTTTTCCTGATTTGATGGAGGATTTCCTAATGTGCCCTGGATACAAATTTTTTTTCAGATAAATGTACTACAAATAATTTTCCTCACACTTCCTACTCTCTTCATTGTGTCTTCAAAAGTTCTTAATTTTACCATCATCAAGATGATTCTTATGTAGAAACTAGTCCTTTGATATATATGTATGACTTCCAAATAATTTTTTCTTGTTTTTTATTTAAAAATTTTAAAATTATGTTCAGTTAGCCACCATATAGTATATCACTAGTTTCTGATGTAATGTTCAGCGATTCATTAGGTGCGTCTAACACCCAGTGCTCATCATCACATGTGCCTCCTTAATACCCATCACCCAGTGACCCCATCTCCCAACCCCTTCCCCTCTGAAACCCTACAAATAATTTCTTCCACATTTTTTATTCTTCTAATAAATAACAAATAATAATAATAATGTCTTTTGATGAACAGAATTTCCTAATCTTACTACAATCCAGTTTATCATTTTTGGTTGACATATATTCTTCTAAAGAAAGTTTTGCCTACTCCAAGGCCATAGATATGTTATCCTGTTTTCTTTAAAAACACAATTGCTTTATCTTTTACATTTTGATTTTCAATCCATCGAGAACTGATTTTTAGGTATGTTGTAAGGTAGGAAATCACATTTTAATTATTCTTACTTAAGGCATATGTGCTAATCGTAGAGAAACATGGAGAATAGACATTAGCTGTGATCTACTATCCAAGGATACCATCACTGTTACTGTGATGCATCTTTTCACACACAGATTTTGTTATTATTTATTAATTTCTTTACTTTTTGGTATTATCATAAAACTTACTTTCAGCTATATATTCCTTTCATGTTTGTATTTCTTTCAGCTATATAAACTGAAAATAAGATGTCTAGTTCTTTTCATTGTAAATTCACTCTTGTCACCCATGACGAAAAACAAAACAAATCACAAAAGTTTGTCCTTAGGATAATGTGAATATCTTTTTTGTTTTTAGCTTCACATATTACAGATTCACTTCTCAAATGGACTTTGAATCTTCCTCCTCCTGTGACAAATTTTTCCACCAAGGTAAGTTAAACATATTATCTTTAGTGTAATTTTAAGGCCTATAGGTTGTTTTCTAACTCTTTCATTTCTGTTAGTATCTTCATTAATTCCTTTATTCCACTATCTTTTACTCTTTTACCAATATTTGAATTATTTGCTGAATTAATTTTTCATTCCTTTTTTTTTAAAGATTTTATTTATTTATTTGACAGACAGAGATCACAGGTAGTCAGAGAGGCAGGCAGAGAGAGAAGGGAAGCAGGCTCCCCACTAAGCAGAGAGCCTGATGTGGGACTCGATCCCAGGACCCTGAGACCATGACCTGAGCCGAAGGCAGCGGCTTTAACCCACTGAGCCACCCAGGTGCCCCAATTTTTCATTCCTTTTTAAAAGTGATCTAAAATTTCTATCTCTATCCCATACGTTCAGATATATAGCTTTTTATTATTGCTGACTTTCTAAACCAATTCTTCAACATGTTTCCATTTTTCTACTTGACCCAAGACTTTTAAAACTTTCTCTATAACAAACTTCGATTTTTCTGCTTTTGTTATTTTTTAGTTTTATTAAACTGTGACCAGAGAATGTTGTCTGACTACTTTTATTTTTTGGAATTTATGAATGTTACACACTTATACAAAAGGTATATTTTCAAGACAGAACTATTTTATTAGTTATATTATATAGGTCTTCTGTATTCTCACTTATTACGTTCTTGCCCTTTTACTTTGTTGTGAACTGATAGATGTGAATTAAAAACTCTTACTACTGAACTGTTCTTTCCTGTCTTCTTAGAATACTCAGTTTGTGCTACACGAGACAGTTGCTGTGATATATAGTTATATATTTATAACTGCCATTTATTTTTCTTTCTTTTTCATTTTACTCTAAATATTTGCATTCCATTCTGTTATTCAACATTTATATCAGTCTTAGTTCTAAGTAAAAAGTATTCACAGCTCATTTTCCATTATTTTGCCATAATTCACCCATTCTTTGGCTGGCTGCATTTTGGTCACCAGAAAAATATTCTCTGAGTTCTCGCATATTTAAAACAGTTTGTTTATAGTATGTACTTAAAGGACAGCTTGGCTGGATACACTCACTCCTTGTCTCAAATTTTCTTTTCTTGAGTATATCTATCAAGAATTTGCTTTCTTTATCGTTTGATGTAAAATGTTGCAGTGGAGAAATGTAAATATAACCTACTTATTTTATGCCAATAAATAACATTTATTTTGCTTCACTGGGAAAAAAACGGAAACAAAAGCTTCATTTTAAAGCACAATAGCTTTACTAGGAAATGTCTTGATGTTGACCATTCTCAGTCAATTCTTTGTACTCATTGTGTCTTTATAATACACAGATTTAAGTCTTTAGTTTCAACAAAGTCACTCTTGAATTATGACTTTAAAACATGTTCTGTTTATTTGTTTGATTCTTTTTCCTTCACAGGCTATTCCAAATATGTGTATGTGGCTCTCTCGTGCATATCTTTTCGACTTTTTTTTCTCCCAAATCCACCCACCCCTCTTTCCTCCCTCCCTCCCTTCCTTCCTTTTTTCCTTCCTTCTCTCTTCCATCCTTCCTCTATCCTTCCTTCCTTCCTTCCCTCTTTCCTCTCTTTATTTCCATTTCAATGTGGTCACTTTTCCCATTTTTTCCATATTCCCTCCCCCTACACACGCACTGTCCATTCTCTCTAATGCTGTTTTCAATTTGGTTAAGATGCTTTTCCTCCTCTATTTCTTTTTCGGATTCTGCTAAATCATACTTCATTTCTTCTCTTGTCTTCCTGTATCTTCCCTGGGTTCCTATACTTCTGATTTAGGTCTGACTTCAGAAGAAATCTTTTCATTTTTTAAAAATAATTTATAACAAAATGGTCACACTTCTTATATGCTCCATTGCAAGATTTTTCTGGTGTGTTTTCTTCACCTGTAGATAAGTTTGATGCTCTTTCCCAATTTCTTTCTTATAATATACTGCATTTATTGTGTATAATCCTTTACAGAAAAAGACAACAACCCATTTCATCCTTGAATTCACTTTATTTTCCTGGACCTGCTATTTGTTGGTCTGAGATGTACAGAGTAGCCTTCTAGCTACTCTCTTCCTCTGCTGTCACAGAGACAGGATGCTTCCTATAGCTCTGGCTCCTCTTTGCTATTATTTGCGTAGCCTACTTCCTCTGCTTCTCTGGACCAAACATGGTCCAGGAGGACTTCTGCTAATGGACCTGCTCATGTACACAACCTTTGATGTTCCACACAAGGACTACAGTTTTTACAAAACAGGGTGACCACTCACCTTCAAAAAGTTAGTTTTTTTCTTTTCCTGTGTTACTTGACATGTATCCCTGCTGAGCTCTCTTGCTCCTTTCTGAATATTTTCTTTACTTCCTTTATGTGGCTTCTACCTTCCTTGATTATCATGATCAGTATATGATCTGGGAATTCTCTTTTCTTAAGAGAAATTTCCAGGAGGAGGTGGTAAACCATCTTGATGTGTGCAGCAATATTCACCTTTTAAGTTGATTTTCTCACTATACTCAAATAATATGAAATAGTTCAGCCTTAAAATTAGTGCACATACATGTGAAAAAAATTCCAAAAGAATAGGGAAAGAATAACCCAATGGAGTTAGAAGGAACTCTGCCTCTGGCTCTTACAGGGATGGGATTCATGCCCATTTCCACTAACCAGACTGGAAAAGCTCTCTAATAATGAGCATTGGGTAAGGTACATAGAGCAGCCTTGCTTTGGTAGTGGGGAATAATTATGCTTAGACTGACATTGCTTCATTCTTGCTTAATACATTTTAAAAGAAAGAAGAGCAAAGATCTATTTCCAAGAAATCTAACTGCATCTCAGCCCAAAACTCAAGAGGATTTGTAGGAACACAGATCTATCCAGCATCCACAAAGGTAAAATTCATCCAATCTAAAATTATTAGGCTTTAAAGCAGTAAAGTATGACCAATACTGAGGGGGAAAAATCAGTTAATCAGAACTGACCAAGAACTGACCTATATTTTATTTTATTTTATTTTTTAAAGATTTTATTTATTTATTTCACAGAGATCACAAGTAGGCAGAGAGATAGGCAGAGAGAGAGAGAGAGAGAGAGAGAGAGAGGAGGAGGAGGAAGCAGGCTCCCTGCAGAGCAGAGCCTGATGTGGGGCTCAATCCCAGGACCCTGGGATCATGACCTGAACTGAAGGCAGTGGCTTTAACCCACTGAGCCACCCAGGTGCCCCTGACCTATATTTTAGAATAGACATCAAAAGAATGATTTTAACTACATTCCATATGTTCAAAAATTAAGTAGAGGCATGTAAGATAAAAAATTCCCAAACTAAAGTTTTAGAGATAAAAATGACAGTGTGTGACATGAAAGATACTGCGAATACAATTAATTACAAATTAGATATTGCAGTAGAAAAGAATAGTGAATTTGACGATGTCAGTAAAAATTATCCATTTGAGACACAGAAAGGAAGAAGAGAATTTAAAGCAATAACAGAGCTTCAGAGAGTTATGGGACAACTGTGTGCTGTCTCATGTATGCATAACTGGAGCCCTGAACAAGAGAGGGAACAAAAACTTACATTTGAAAAATAAAAAAAATACATAATTTTTATAAAAAATAATGCATTATATATTCACTAGCATATTTAATAAAATTTGAAAAAAAGAAAAAATAATGACCCCAAATTTTACAAATTTGATGAGAATAATAAACTCATAGTCTCCCAAAACTCCATGGACTCCAAGCATAAGAAATATTAAAAAAAAACACACATTAAGATATACCATAAATAAATTAAATGAAACTAGTGTAGAAAATCTTAAAAGCAGTTATGACAAAAGATATCTTATATACAGAAGATGAAGACTGATTTCTTGTTATAAAAATGCAAAAGACAGTAGACCAACAGCTTTCAAAATGTAAAAGGAAAATAACCCTTTCAACCTAGAATTCTATACCCAGAAAAAATAGTTTTCAAAAATAAACTTAAAACAGGGAGGTGGGGGGGATGAGTAACTGAGTAATGGACATTAAGGAGGGCATGTGATATAATGAGCACTTGGTATTATGTAAAACTGATGAATCACTAAACTCTACCTCTGAAACTAATAGCATACTATGCTAATTAATTGAATTTAAATTAGAAAAATACAAAAAAATTAAAAAGAAAAGAAGCATGGTCAGGAAAGAAAGAAAGAAAGGCAGACAGACAGACAGAAAAAACTCATCTCCAGTAGAACCTGCACTACAAGAAGTGTTAAAGAAAGCCTTTCAGGCAGAAATAACATCAATGCAAAGTAGGATTTGTAATATATGCAAAAGTTGAATGTATGATGACAACAACAGCACCAAAGTTGGGAGGGATGGAATTGAATTTGCATACTAGAAGGTAGTCAGAGATGAGTTAAAGATGTATTTTATAATTTTATAATTTATAAAATACATCCTAGATTAACCACCAAATAAGGAAAGAGTTATAGCTAACACAGATTAAGTGAGATGATAGAACACATTTAGTTAAACCAAAAGAAGGCAGAAAAAAGAAGAATAGAACAATTAAAAAATAAATAGCAGGATGACAGACTTAAATATAAATATGTTAATTATAATATTAAATTTAAATGGTATAAATATCCTAATTAAAAGCAGACGGTAAGATTGTCTGGTACTTTGCCTATTCTTTAAGTTATATAAATTTTAGTATTAGTACTTATTTATGTAATGAATAATAACTTTTTTTCTATTCTAAGAGGACACATTTAGTGCTGGGAATACTTCTTCAAACAGCTTGTTTGTGGTCTCTCCTCACATGACTTTTACAATCTGGTGCTGAACGCAGGCAAGTACATAAAAAATTAGAACAGAGTATAATAATTGCTTGGGCAGAGGAGCTTGATTCTTCTCTGTATACCTGGAAATAACAATGCTTTAAAAATTGACATAATGAGGGCCCCTGGATCGCTTAGTGGGTTAAGCCTCTGCCTTTGACTCGGGTTGTGGTCTCAGAGGCCTGGGATCGAGCCTAGATTCCGGCTCTCTGCTCAACAGGGAGCCTGCTTACCACCCCACCCCCCCACCCACCTCCTCCGCCTGCCTCTCTTCCTACTTGTGATCTCTCTCTCTGTCAAATAAATAAAATCTTTTAAAAAAATTGACATAATGACCATAGCTTGTACTGTTTTAATTATAATGATGGATAACTTCCCATACCTGCTACAATATATAGCATTTCTACTTAGCAACCAGCCATTTGTAATTAAGAATGGAGCAGCATCTGTGGGATTTCCTGCTAAACCCACTACTGTGCATTTATCATTTTCCAATTCTATCCCCCTATTAGGTCAGTGGTTCTCAAGTGAGGTCAATTTTGCTCCCAGGGGACACATTTGACAATGTCTGGAAATGTTTGGGGTTGTCACAACAGAGGTGGGGGACTATTGGCACTGAGTGAGTAGACACCAGGGATGCTGCTAAACATTCTATATTGAATAGGGCAGCTCCCCTCCCCCCATAACAAAGACCCACCTAGCTCCAAAACTGCTTCTGTTGAAAAAACCTAAACTTCTATGACCAATTCATCCCAGTTTGCCCAGGACTTCCCAAGTTTTAGCACAGAAAGTCTTGCTTCTCAGGAAACTCCCAGTCTCAGGTACACAGTGAAGACTGATTACCTACTTCCAACCTACCAGTATTAGAAAAGCACTTTCTATTCAATTAGCTGTTCCTTTTGGTGTGAACATCAGTCCCAAATTATAAGGTAATAAAAATCATAATCAGCATGAACATGCCAAGTGTGTAACCTGTATTATCTCTTTTAATCACCATAACAGTTGCATGAGATTACTATTTTTACCTCTATTTTACAATTGGTTTATAGAGTTTAGGTAAATTGTTGAACTTTACACAGATGGTTGTGGTAGAATTAGTTATAAAAACAAGATCTATCTTGCTTATAGTGAGAATATTCCTGCTTTGCAAGATTGAAAATATTTTCTCTACACTGTGCCAACCTCACAGCATAGCTTATATTCATAATGATGATTGTCACAATTACAAATCAAACAAAATTACATTTAATGTAACTATGGCTTTCATTTTCTGAGTTGCTGGTTACAATCGCAATACATCAGAATTGAGCTGGTATGAAAAGTATAATTTTCTTATAAAAAGTATGGAATCTGAAACTAGGAGGATTTGAGTCTAACCTGATATATGATCTGGGTAAATTACTTAATTTCTGAGTTCTGTGGAGGGAATGTGTAAATTAAACAAGGCAATCTTTCTAAAATCCTTTGTATAGTACCTACATGTCAAAGAAATTCCGTAAGTGGTAGCTATAATTATCAATGTGAGGAAATTGTGTGATTGAAAAGGCATAGATTAGTTGACTCATGGCATTTTCATTGGCAGAGAAGGGGGAAGGAAGAGAGACAATATGAATATCATAACAGTTAAGCCTAATATACTGAAAAGGCATTGAAACCAGAAAGGATTTGTGGAAACCCAGCTCAATTACTTAGATACTATATGAAAATGTAACATTTATCTTCCACAAAATGAGAGGAATAATACTCTTGACTGAGCATAATAAAGATTATAATACCAGGGCACCTGGGTGGCTCAGTGGGTTAAAGCCTCTGCCTTCAGCTCAGGTCATGATCCCAGGGTCCTAGATTGAGCCCAGAATTGGGCTCTCTGCTCAACAGGGAGCCTGCTTCACCCTCTCTCTCTGCCTACTTGTGCTCTCTCTCTCTCTCTCTCTCTCTCTGTGTCCAAAAAAAAAAAAAAAAAGATTATAATACCATAGAATATGCACCTCATACAGCTTCCCAATTCTTTAATAAAAGGTGAAACAGTCCTATTTTTAAAACAGAATTTCCAAAAAACTAGAACAGGCTGCAAATCAAATATTCCACTGCAAAAACTACTTTGAGTGACAAATAGTAATGGAAATGAAGTATTTATTTTGCCTTCGTTGTGTAGATAGCCAGTTACACAGGTGCAGTTCTATTTTCTGTTATTTTTATGAAGGAAAGCATGGCTCCCGGTGTAAAGATACATTTAGAGCTGCAATGTAATTATAATGACTCTAAATTACAATGTACTCAAGTTAACCACTAAATAGACAGGTGTGGGTAAAGTCCGTTTTCATTTTGTTTAGAGGAACAGTATGGTTAACTAAGGGGGGAAATTAGATACCTATGATTCTATGACGGGAGAAACGACACTTGTGAGGAAGGGGTACAAAGGAAGAGGACGGATTGGGGAAGAATTACCATCACAGAGCTGGGTAATTTCTAAAAGTAAAATTAAACTCTCCTTCCTCGAACAAGATTTGTTCACATCCATGGTGAACAACAATTGAACGAAATGTACGATACAAAAGTAAGGAGGCATGCCTTGAGAGGTCAGTTCAAAGCGAACAGAATTTTTATTGTTTAGAATTCAGAGGAGGAAGGCCAGTCAGGAACTAAATGGAGAGTCTATTCCTTTGTGTTTATGATGATTTACCCGTATATTCCTTTACTTTTTCTTTCACAGTTTTTCTCCCCCTTGGTTGGATTTCAAGACAATCTGATCCCTTCCTCCTCCTTTGTTTTCATACAGATGACAGAGAGGAGCAATATGGAACCTGCAAGTCAAACAGGTGAATTTGAGAAATGAGAAAGTAGTTCTGGAATGACAACTGCTTTATGCTGCTAATGAGGTTTATAGAATTTAACAGATACCAGGTGACATAATGGGTGGGACCCAGCGCTACAATCATTGTTGAGGATGATGTAGAGAATTGTGGATACATGGAGTCATTTGGATATCATAAAGAGAGGACAATCGATACTGCAAAACTGCCAGCAGAAAGTCTCATAAAATGACATGCAGATACAAGTTTTGTGGTGCTTGACGTTTCTATAATTTGGGGGTCCCTTTATATGAAAATAAGTACAAAGATGAATATTGGAAGGGAAAAAATCACAAGTACGGGAACCGTGGAGACTGAGATCCTTTTCACCTCGAATTTCCTTAGACAACTGCCAGAAATTCAGCCCCAGAAGTGCTTGCTTGACTACAACCTCACGTTCCCTTCCGCACCTACAATGCTCCTAAACTCCCAGCAACTCCTAGAACACTCAGGGGCCCTCGCCAATGAGACCTGGTCATTCAGCTTCATTGGAGTCATCCCCTGCCTACAGAAACTTCCCGCTGTAGCTTATTTTACCTTGCTTGATTGAGAAGTCTAAAATTACCGTGAAACATAAATAACAGAAACTTTCCAGCTGATGCTTTTCATTTCATTCTAAGAACTAAAAACCTCACACACCTATCACCTGTCTGGACCTCGACCTCGCACAGCTTGTAGCAGTCTCGGGTTTTCCAGGTCCCGGTATCATGTCCCGCTGGCCCTCGGACTAGACACAGCACGCCGCTCTCCCAGCGCTGGAGCCCGCGGGGACCGCACTCTTCGGAGTTGGGGGCGGGCTGCACGCGGGAGGGCGAGCCGGGGCCGCGCCTCCTGCTGATTGGCCGGGTCCGGCCCCTAGAGGCGGGCTCTCCCCCGCGTTCGCCCGGCCTGGGGTGGCTATATTGGCACCGTTCCTGCTAGGTTGTGTTGCTTCCTCGCGTTGATCCGGACTTAGGGAGAAGGCGTCTGAGGACAGTGCGGGCGCAGGGAGCGGAGCGAGGCTGCCGAGAGCGAGCCGGGAGCTGTGGGGCTGCAGTGCGATGAAGCAGCGGCTCAGGGAGCGGAGGCTGGCGGTGTGGCGAGAGAGTCCGGCCCGGGGCCGGGACTGCTGCTCCGGAGGCTGCTGAGGCGCCGCGGCGGCCGGCGCAGAGCACGGCGGGCGAGAGGGAGGAGAGGCTGCGGAGCGCGGGGAAGCCGGGCTGGGCGGCCGGCGGCTCGTGTTGGCCTCCCCGGTTGGGATCCCCCGGGTGGAACCATGCGGGTGGCCAAGTGGCTGACGGGGCTGCTCTACCAGATCTCGCTCTTCATCACCAGGTCTTGGGAAATTCACTTCCACCCCAGGCAAGGTAGGGTCACTGAGGGACGCCTCCAGCAGCGAGGTGGGGGCGAGGGGCCCGGGTGGGACAGGCGGGCGGAGTGGGGTGGGTGACTCAGCCCGGTTGTGAGGATCCTGGTCCTGCAGGGGCTCGCGGGACTCCGGGATCAGCCAGCCCCATGCATCCCGAGAGGTTGCGGCTGCGCCGGGTTTCGAGGAATCGCGCGCGCCGGGTCGGGTCTAGCTCCCCGGGCCACGCGGTGGGGGCGCGTGGGGGCAGAGAGGCGCGTGCGCCAGGACCGCACCAGTTGGCGGCTGGGAAGCAAAGAGGTTTGGGAGAAGGAGGTGGCTTGTTCTGGGCCGTGCGTGTCAGGGTCTTTGCTTGGGAAGGTTGGAGTCAGTCCGGGATGTGGGAAAGCCGAGCACGTGTGTGTGTATGTGTGTGCGCGCGCTCTCGCCAGCTTGTGTGCATTCGTCTCGCCTCCGGGTATATTGGGACCTGGGGCGTTTGGTTGAAGTTGGGGGTCGTGGAGTTGGAAGCGCGTAGGGGGAGCTCAGTGGCCATGTTTCTTTGGTTGTAGAAGCCCTGGTAAGAACGCTGGTCTCCTACGAAGTGGTGACCCCCGCGCGGGTCAACGAGTTTGGCGAAGTGTTCCCTCAGAGCCACCACTTCAGCCGGAGGAAGCGCAGCTCGGAAGCTCTAGAGCCCGCGCCTTTCAGGACCCACTACCGGATCAGCGCCTACGGGCAGCTCTTCCAGCTGAACCTGAGCGCGGACGCGGCTTTCCTGGCGGCTGGCTACACCGAGGTGCACCTGGGGGCCCCGGCGCGCGGGGCGGAGCGCGGCGTGGTGCCTCCAGATCTCCGTCACTGCTTCTACCGAGGCCAGGTCAATGCTCGGGAGGATCACACAGCGGTCTTCAGCCTCTGTGGAGGACTGGTAAGCGGCCTCGGGCCCCTCGGCATTTTTCCTGGGATCCAGTTACAGGCTGTGTTAACGGAGTTGGTCAGTCGGGTTTTTCCAAGTTGATGGTTGGTGACCCCAGAGATGGGGCTGGGGTGGGGTTATCAGAGGGATTAATACCTCCATCAACCCAAGCTGGAGGCCACTCTTTCTTGCAATGGCGAGAGGGGTTTGGAGGATCCGTAGTCTACCTGCTGCAAAACTGACCCCTCTGTGCAAAGGTAGGGAGACTCCTGAAAATGTCAGATCTTGAGCGAGGGAATCAGGGAGTGGTCCTATGGGGCCTGTGCCACACGTGAAGTGCCTTTTTCAACAGGAGGTCAGTTGACTTCACTGACACACCAACTCCTGACCACTTAAGCAGACTCCCCTGAATTAAATCTGTTCCTTGAATTTAGAGTAAATGAACATACGTAAAACGAAAATCTCAAAAGGAAAAAGTTGGCTTTCTGGATAGTATGGGGATGGCCACAGAGACTGAATCGGCCCCTGTTCAAAAGGCACTATATCTGACAGTATGTGCGAGGACCTGGTGCCAGCAAGTGAGAAATGTTCATTGGAGTGACAGGAGTAAAAAATGGAGATTTTGTGTAGGGGTGGGGGTGGACCTTACTGTGGAGAGAGGAAATGAAATAAAATAGTGGGTTCTTTGTGTTTTGTTCATCTCCCTTGAAGGCAGAGGTTCTAATCTTTTTTTCCCTCCTTAACCATAAACTTCTTCAGTCTGGTGACACTTAAGACATTTCTCAACATACTTTAAATGTGTAAAATGTTAATTTGCTTCCTGTTAAGGACTAACAGTATCAAAATGTTACAAATACTACAACTTAAGGTTTCATTATACCCTTCATTAATGCACTAAGTGATCTGTTGGGGAGGAGTCTATTTACTGTGGTAGTGATAATGAGTATAAACTCTCCAGATAGCTATGTCAACTCTGATACAAAGGTATCTTACTTACTTACTTACACAATGTCTGTGGTTTTTTACCTACAGTAATAATTAAAGGAAATCTTAAGTATCAGAAGTTAGTGAAAATAGGTCTAACACTTTGCCATCCAAGATTATGAAACCCCCGGTTTTAATAGTTTTTTTTTTTTAAGATTTTATTTTATTTATTTGAGAGAGAGAGACAGTGAGAGAGAGAATGAGCGAGGAGAAGGTCAGAGAGCGAAGCAGACTCCCCATGGAGCTGGGAGCCTGATGTGGGACTCGATCCCGGGACTCCAGGATCACGCCCTGAGCCGGAGGCAGTCGTTTAACCAACTGCGCCACCCGGGCGTCCCGTTAATAGTTAAATTAGATACTTCGTTAACTCGTGATTAAGGACCTGTTCAAGAAGAAACAGCTAGGAATTTGGTTACTGGGTTCTAACATTCAAATGAAATGCTTCATCTTAGGTTAACTGATGTAGGAGGTCTTCCTGGGTGTGAGATTTGGGTCGTTACTAAATACATTTTGAAGGTCTCCTTGCTTTTTTTTTTTTTTCATGCTACTTTGAGCTATAGTTACATGGAATGCCTTGAACAATTTCCTTCCTCTCTGCTGTGTTACATGTAGAAAGTGTGCAACACCAGAATGGAAGAAACACTAGTATTTACACAGTCACTTATATCAAAGGAAAGAAAAATATTCTTTTCTAGAACCTTTCAGAATGGTTAGCTCGTCTGGAAAAATCTAGATTTACTACCACAATTTGTCATGGTTAATGTTTTCTTGATTTAGTATTTCATGGCATGGAAAAACACTCCAGATGGAAAGCATTATTAGTGATATTTCTACTCATGTTGATGCATACTGCTGGTGTAGGTCAAATTATTCAGTGTCCCCTTTTTGAAATCAAGAAACAGTTGGAAATGTTTTTAGGTCTTGACTGGAGTTTATCCTCACCTGTTACTGTGACAATTTGGATATAGTTGTCTAAGGTATGCATTATTAATCTGACTCATGTATGTACTTTGCTTTTGAAAGATTTGTTGCCCTTATCAGACTGGACATCTTGAAAATTTATTTTATACCTATGTGTTTTAATTTCTTTGTAAGGCTGCATTGAGGACATCCATCATCGTAGAGATAGAAAATTTCCAGTAATACAGCAATTACCAGGATCTAAGTATCTTTTAGCAGTGTGATCATGGCCAATCAGCAGTCTAAATTACTAATGAGATTAGTGACGTTTCTTTGACTTTCTCACTTTTGATATTTCCACCAGAACTGATATTAGCTATGTGTTTATAACTGTGTATCTTCTAGCTCCTGAATCAATCATTAACTTCCTTTAGAATAATGGTGTCCTCAAATAGCTGAACCTCTGGTAGGTTCTGCAGTCCATTTGTCATTATATGCAATTCTTCTCAGTCTCAGATTAGTCTTTAGATTTGGATAAAATTGTTGTATCAACAACCTGGACCGGCTGGATTGTTTGTAGATCAACTTTGATATAATGCCTGTGAAGTTACTATTGCTAATCTTCTAGCCCTGCTCTTTCTTGCTTCCGGACTGATGTTTGACTTTGTGTATGTGACCGTGATCTAGCTTTGACCTCTGCCAGTCCATTTAACATGAAGATTGACGTTTACTGAAGGACTGTTAGAGCCAAACTTAAAATTTAGAGTAGTTCTTTTTTCCTAGTTTCTTTTTCCTGCTCTGTTTGCTTTTAATTATAAATGTATGTAATTGTACTTACTTTTCCTGAATATATTGAAATGAGGATGTGATTCCTCTTTTTTCCTGTTAATATTTATTGTCCCCTACATTGCTAGATTCAAGCATACGTTGGCTACTGATGAAAACTGATCCCCAGCAAGCCGTGGTGTTTGTCCTGAGGTCACTGTTCGGGAGGAAGGTAGAGTGATGATCCTTCAGTTGCTCTAGTTGAATTCTAGGCTTGAGAACTTGTGGCCCCCTTTGCTCAGTTGAGGCTCCTGGGCATCTGTCCTGGGCTCTCACCGGTGCTGCCTCTCCCTGCGAGGTCTGACTGCACCACTTATGTGATCTGGCTGCTGCTGTGTTGTGCAGCCATTATCAGTTACTTTGCTTCTGCTGCCGTACCTTCACCATGCAAGGTGGTATAGTGATGCTCTTGGTAACCTTCTAGAACCCTCTAAGGATCTGAAACCCTCTGTAGTATTTGAAAGTCAAGGGGGACTTAGTTCTTCCCTTGACCACATTCTGCCACACCTCTAACTTTGTGGGGGTCCCTTGCAGAGGATCCCTTCCCTGAATCCCACTTAGCATGCTGAAGCACTTCTCTTGGCAGTTCCCTTAAACTAGCATGTCTTCTGCCTCTAGCATCTTCATCCTCAATGGAGAAGTTGGCTCATGGACATCTTGGCATCTGTTTCTTATGTCTCCTGTGCCTCTTTTCTTCTGGAAATGCACGAAGTTCCCCTTCCACATCTTGTTTAGTTGATCAGTTCCTCTTCCACCTTGCACTTCAGGTAGCATCTGCCCTCTCTCTGGTGGCTACTGAGGAATGTCTATGTTAGAGGAAGGGAATGAAAACCAAAACGTTTTTGAAATATCTCCATGCACCCATTTTTAAAAAATTGACACTCAACATCAATTGGATTTAGTGGAATGCTAGTGTTGCTTTAACCCTAAGTATGCAAACTTTAATTTCTCTATAGTTATTTTTTTTCCCGTTCTTAGAAGTCTTGGTATTTACATATTTCACTAAATCACTGAACTTTGATTAGTAGCTTTCAGTGTTTTGGGCCCAAGAACCAGAAAGGGCGAAGTGTCTGCCAGAAGTCTTGTTTCATATATGTATAACTTCTGCTTTTCTGTTTAATTTCTCATAAGTATAACATAATTCAAACATGTCTAAACAGATTTATTCATTTTTAAAATCTACAGTAGATGTGAAATTGGAACTGAATCCTAAAGTTACCTGTAAGTCCTAACTTTTTTAGTCCATTGCTTCAACTCTTACAGAATGTATAGTTATCAGACCTTAATACCTCTATATCCAGCTTTAAGCTTTGTTTTCATGGTCGTTTTCTCTATCTTCTCATAATGTTAGCACTATTGCCAGTGTAGAGGTCAGTATTTTTCTGAGCTGAATTTTGGGTGTATACTTGTCAGGATGGCATGTATAAATTAGAGGCTTTTCCCAACAATGCCCACTAACCCTCTTCTCCTATTACCCAGTGGGTTCTCTTCTTCCCTCAGGGACTAACCCCACTGCCTAGACTGTTAACTTCACTATTTCTTGGTGGGATTTGAAGCAATGCAGTCTTTTTGGTTGAACGAAACCGTTTCCAGATGTCATAAAACCAGACATTGCATCTGGCTAATACAGTGTTCTCATGCAGTCACTTGGAATGGTGCTGTGTACTTTTTTTGAAGTTTCTCATAACCATTCTACAGCATGTCAGGCACTGATGCTCTGATTACTGAATTGGTTTAGTGACTTCTTGTTCAGTTGCCCTATGGTTATTTCCTATCTGCGTCTTTACTGGTTTTTGTCTGCTGTAGGAAAATTTTCTAAACTTCCTATTTGCCCACAACTAGCACAACCCTAGGTCATTACATAGGCCATTCTGATTCATAACTTTTTGTGGGAAAAAGTCATAAGGACCTCTTAGTTATTCATCTACTCCGCCAAGTACTCCAATACGAGGAAGAATTTCTTATGTTTCTTAAAATTCTGGTGTTAGTTTAGGTCCTCCAGGAAGCAGATGACAAGAGGGGGTTGTGTGTGCAAGCATTTTATTTAGGAGAAGTGCCCATGCCAGAGAAAATAGAGTGGTGAAATTTGAAACAGGGAGGACGAGAATGTTGGGTAGAGGCATCCAAGGCTGCTGGGGAGTCTAAGCAAGGTTCAGTAACGCTCGCCCCAAGCCAAATTGGGCTGGGAGAAGAGTCTCCCGCTTAAGGATGAGGATACCCTTAGTATTGTCACACTCCACTACTAAGTGGGAGTAGCACTTGAGAGTGAGCTGGCTGGGCTGCAAACCATGATGGATTTCAAACCCTGATAGTTGGGGTCCTTGGCCAGTTATGCTTAGCATTCTTAAGACCACCACATACTGACACCAGGCCCACAGACATTTGAAGTCTACTGGATGCTGTTAAGAAAAATATGGAAAGTGCTGTGTGAACTTTGAGGAAGGAGTAAGGGCATTGAGACCTGTGCTGGAAGTAGGACTCTCAACTGCACTTTTAAGGATGACTCCATGTGGATATGGGAAGTCGGGGATTCCTTAGGGCCCTGTGTAGCTGGAAAAGGGAGGGGATTGAAAGGGGAGGGTAATCAATAGCATGGAGGACAAGGGGCGTTAGAGAGGAGTAGGGAATTTGGGTAAATTGGAAGGGGAGGTGAACCATGAGAGACTATGGACTCTGAAAAACAGTCTGAGGGGTTTGAAGTGGCGGGGGGGTGGGAGGTTGGGGTACCAGGTGGTGGGTATTATAGAGGGCACAGCTTGCATGGAGCACTGGGTGTGGTGAAAAAATAATGAATACTGTTTTTCTGAAAATAAATAAATTGGGAAAAAAAAATAAAATTGTCAAAAAAAAAAAAAAAAAAAAAAAAGAAAGGGGAGGGTAAGGCAGATCTCACATTAAGGCCTGGACTCACTGTGAAAGAGCAAGGCTTGAGCTGGGATGGTGGGTTGGTTTCCTGTGCTGGGAGGGGCCTCCCTTAATGCAGTACCGTGAAGGGAGTAGGGAAGGCTGAGAGTCACCGGAAGGACCACTCTTTTAGTGTACCGTGGGAAGGGAAGAAGAGGCCTTTGAAGTAAAGTGGTTGCAGCAGTGAAGGGGGAGAGTGGGTGCCTATGGAAGCTATGCGGCTGTGGACCAGAGGTTCTCACCTGGTGACAGTATTGTCCCTTGGGATTCTTGGTGGTATTTGGAGACCATTTTGGCGATCATAATTGGGGGTGGGGGTGGTGGATGTTCTTAGCATATACTGGCTAGAGGAAACGGATGTTGCTAAACTTTCCCCAGTGCACAGAACAGCCAGGCCTACACAAATAACTTAACATGTCAGGAGTTGAACAGCCTCATAGAAGCCTTGTAGAAGGCCCATTAGAATTTTGGACCCTAAAAGCAGATCAAAATGATTTTTGACTTACTTAAATGATTGTGTCATCCTGTGACCATTAACCAAGAAAGATAATGACAGAACAGGTGACAAGTAAGAGCTAATTCTAGAAACATGTGTTTGGTTCCAGAATAGGCTTATATATTATAATATTTTGGATTTATATTTACTTTGTCTAGAATGTCCTTTCTCTTAAACTCTTCATTCAGGGCACCTGGGTGGCTCAGTCGGTTAAGTGGGGAGCCTGCTTCCCTCTCCCTCGGCCTGCCTCTCTAACTACTTGTGCTCATTCTCTCTCTGTCAAATAAATAAATAAAATCTTCAAACAAACAAACAAACAGAAACAACAAAAAAACCCTCTTCATCTTTTACATGAATTTTAAGCCTTTCCTTTTTCCCTGATCTTCTCTAAACAGAGCTGACCAGGCCTGCCTTTTGTTCCACTCCAGGACGATTCCTTATACATCATATATTGAATTGTGGCTGCTCATACTTCTATCTTATTTGTAGATTTTAAGTGTGGGGATAATTGTAACACCCCGTACAGAACATAGAAATGCTTGATACATGGATGAATGAGCTGAAGCAGCTTTTAATGTGCTAAGTAATTAGACTAGTTCTTTACATCAGTCATGCAATGCAAGAAAATTATTTTCGCAATTTCAGTTGAAATACTGAAAAGTTGTGCATAGGTTAAGTCTTAGATATCCAAGCAGTGTCATTCATATGGGGTTATATTGCACCTTGTTATCTGAAGCTTTATTGTTTGGCTCCTACTTCCTGTTTTCTATAAAATATACTCAAGCTGGTCAATTCATACTACTCTTCAGGGGAAGAAGGATTATTTTCCAACAAATACTTAGAAAGCATTTATTATATCCTAGTCACTGTTAGATACTGGTGGTACAGTAATGTCATTATAAGGGCATTTGAATATTCACAAGCTACATGAATGCTTTATTACTACAGGAATAGCATGAAGTTATGCTGGCTCTTGATTACCTTAGTCCAAAAGTGACACACTACTTCCATTTACATTATACTGAGGCCTGGTTCTACCCAGATGCAAAAGGCTGGAAAATGAGGCGCAAGTAATAGGAGCAGGAAGAAGAGAGAATAGATAGTGTTGTTCACCACCAGTCTATATGACAGGCTGCCCTTTAATTCATGAATGTCCATTTGTTCTCTTCCCACACACCATAGTCATCTTGTCTCCGAGGAGACAACCTTGCAGAGGCACTGTCTTTGTCCCCAACCCTATATACAACATGATTGCAACCCTAACCTTAAACTTCCTATGAAAAGAGGCATCTCTTAGTAACTGATTTATAGCAACCTTGGACCTCTTCTGCAGAGGGGCTGTGGAGACCTACTGCTATGGCAAGAGCGTTCCTTGATTCCTCTTTCTGGGAAGTCCAGTCACCAAGGCCTCTGGTTCTGCTCTCTGGGAGGGTCTAGCCCATCCTCCTCCATGGCTTCATCTAAGCTTCTGGGAGGATGCTCTCTGGCAGTGGGGTGGGGACAGTTTTCAGGAATGTTGAGGTAACCGAGGATCTATGGATTATGTTACAACTAAAGCAGTCAAGGCTTCTTTAACCCATGGTTTCTTTGACGACTTAATACTTCAAAAAAACTTTGTTGACTTCTGATGGCAGATCGAGTTTTCTTAATTGCTTCAAGTTAGTTTTCTGCAGGAGTTGCCAAAGTCTAAAAGGCATTTATGTTAAATCCGAATGCTAAGACTCTCCTACTGCAAAGCAAAATAGTGGATTCTCACCTCACCGATAAGCTCAGTAGACGTCCGGCTGTACTAAAGTAGAACAAAACCACAGTGTATGCTGAACTTTAGGGAAAAATACAATGGGAGACATGAAAATGAAGAATATTTGCCTAAATAATCAAAGAGTACATATGTTAATTGTAAATTGTAAGAAACTAAAAACCATGCTGTAATTATGACATGGTCTGGCAGGTGTATGTCCTAGGCACATGTCCTTCTAGATGCTACATATTTTAAGTAACCTTGATTTAGAGTATTTCAACAATAGATCATGAAAATATTTCCATTATGCACCTACAAAACAGTTCTGAATGATTTCTTTCAAGTTCTTACTTGTTCTAATGATCTTAGGTTTTATGTCTCCAGATATTTCAGTAAGGAATCGAAGGAATCGGGAGAGGGGTCGCCTGGGCGGCTCAGTGGGTTAAAACCTCTGCCTTTGGCTCAGGTCATGATCCCAGGGTCCTGGGATCAAGCCCCACATTGGGTTCTCTGCTCAGCAGGGAGCTTGCTTCCCCCTCCCCACCCCCTGCTACCTGCCTCTCTGCCTTCTTGTGATCTCTGTCTGTCAAATAAATAAATAAAATCTTTTAAAAAAAAGAAAGAAAGAAAGAAAGAGAAATCCAGAGAGACTGTCCTGAGGACCACTCCCTAGGTCCCCAAGAATGTTGACCATTCTCTCCACTTTTAGTGAGTTCTTATAGCTTCAAAAACACCTCTCTGCCTTCACGGAAGAGAAATATTACAGAATTTATTCCTTGTTATTGATGTTGCTGGGACACTAGTTGCATCAGACTCCCTTGGCTACCTATGGCTTAGGTGGATGACTTCACAGTCCTTTTCCTGATCCTGATGAGCAAAGATTGGTGAGAGTGGTCTCTTCTGGGGGCGGGGAGTGGTGGTGGGGAAGTATAGGCAGTGCGTTTTCTCTTTATTACATCCTCTCACTTTCCTACTGGAGATCTGGAGTTGTCCCATGGATAGGGGAATAAGGAATGCTGCTAGAGGAAAAGACTCCTCTTCTTGAAAACCTTAGAATTTTCTACTTCAGGCTTGTGGAAACAACTAGATTTTCTTCATACTGTTGATCATTCAGTGCGTGCTTATGTGTAATATGCTATTTCCTAGGCTTGATCAGTGGTGTTATAACAAACTGTCTGGGAGAAAAACCTTCTGCATCAAATGGAAAATCCCAAAGAAAAGTGACTCTGCATTCCTCTTCACGATCTTTCATTACATAATAATCACAGTCTACCTAGGGGGAAAAGGGTGGTTTTCACCTCTGTGTTTTTGGGGGAGAATTTTTCATCCCATTTCAAAATCATTGACATTTTAGCATATTGCTTTTCTCAAGAAATTGGGTGGATTTATTTCTATTTTGTTCTACAAGTCATGGAATTGAGAATCCAATGTGAAGTGACTGGCCCAAGTTTCTGTAAGTGCAAATACAGGACTCCTGATCAGGTTCCTATTATAAATAAGATTAAACTGATTCTCAGTATATGACTAATGAATAACTATCACCATGAAGACTGAAATACTTAATTACTGGTGATCCACCCCTGAAATTAAAATCCAATTTTATTAATTGCTGAGAGCAATTTTTTACTAAAATTCTCAGTAGAGGCTCTAATTGCTTCACTCAGCCATTATTTTTTAATGTTGTAGTTGCCAATATTAATGTGATAACTGTAAATGATTTGGGAAAAGCATCCAAACAGTTTATATATTTTACTTATTTTTTCTCTAATGAAATCTGAGTACATTATTGGTTGTGGTTACAGTACATGTGTTTGCCATGTATTTGGAAAAAAGTATATATAAATGCCACAATATGAAGTCACATTTTGGAAGAACAATTACATATATAAAAATACTCGAAACATAAAAATTTTGACTTATGAGAATAAATTGGAACCAGTTGTATGTATAATCACTTACTGCCTTTCAGTACAGCTCGGCAAATAGGTTATTGCTCCAATAACTGGGAAACCCTTTCCCAAGTGAAAACTAGTTTTGCTGCTTTTAATAGTCCTCAAAAGAAAGTGTTTGGAATTTGATTGGCATTTCTCATGAATCAAATTGCAGTGGCCCTCTGCAGATAGGTTTCTAAAAATATGGCATCATCTAAATATAATTCTGTGAACCACCTGTTTTAAGTCCTCAGATTTCTTACCAGGTTCCTTTCCAAGCTAAAAAAAAGAAAAATGCATCCTTAAGAGCCTTTAGGCAAAGCTATAATACTTTTACTTGAACAGAAAGTCCTCTGCAATGGGGTAGATTATAGAAACAATGATGGAAGTAACATACGTTCTTCATTGATAAATACAGAGGAGTCACTTTGAAGACAAATTATTCTTGAATTAAGTATTCTAAAACATAAGGTTCTTGTTGAAGAAAAGTCTTTCAGTTATAAAGGCCATTTTCTTAGCAGGCTACAGTGTTCTAGCACAGTGTAGAAGGAGGTTCTGATAGACTCCAGATAGAGCTATTCTCACTGTCCATGTGGGAATTCAAGTTTGACCCCTGTGTAGTCTTACTGGAGTGTTATGATAAAAACCCCTCATCATTAGATCTTAATCCAAAAAGCATATAAAAATTTCCAAGATCTTCAGCATAGAGTGGGAAAAGTAGTTTTGTATTCAAAGTAGTTTTGTAGATGCATTTAGATAGGTAATAAGTTACCTCGTGTCTATCTTTTACCAAGATACTATCACATTTCCCTTCTTCAGCATGCTTTTTAAAAACTTTGGAAAGCAATTTTTTCCATGGGTTCATTTACTCAGGTTTCAAAAATAGTCTCTTTGTTACTGGTAAGCATAATTGAAATTATTTTTCTGGGAAGCCACAAGGAGGTAGAATTTCATTATATATTGGAAATAAGTGATTTTTAGTTATAGTTGGAAAATGGGAACTGGTAGAATTAGATATGCTAGAGCATAGACCACTGGAAGAGTATCCAAGAAATAATTGGAGGTCTTTTGTACACTACATGGAATGTTTATTCTTTGTAACCACAGGATAGCCTACTGCATGGCTGTACCATAGTTTATGGAAATAGACATGATCAGTGGTCTTGGAATTGGGTCTGTCTGCAGTTTTAACATTTCTGGAGTCATTTTGGTAAATCCTATTTTTACCAGAAAATTATCTCTCATAAATTCTCCCTCACTGTCTCTTTCTGCTTTCCTCAGACATTGGCATCTTGTCATCTGTCACTTCCAACAGATGTCATTTCTGTCACTATAAATCAGGTTCTGTTACTTCTCTTCAAATTTCCAGCCTTTATCTTAGAACTGCTAGTATTTTTTTTTTTTTGGCCACCATCTAGAACACACAATATTACTAAATTAAACTTCCTACCTTTATAGTCTTTTTAAAAATAGTTGATCCTTAGTCTTATTCATTAGTTTAACATTTTACACCAACATCTGGTATGTGGCAGGCATGAGAGGCATTCAAAGAAGAGTATAGGCAAAAGCTCTGCTCTCATGAAGCTTTTATTTTAGTGGAGAGCATCAGACAAATATGAGGTAGTGGTAAGTGCTTTGAAGAAAAATGAAACTGGGTAAAAGGGATAGATCTAGGAGGTGGGGTGACATTTTATATAGGGTGATGAATGTGGAGCAGAAACCTGAAGTAAGTGCTAGAGGAGCCAATGGGGAGAAGTGCTTGAAGCAGAAGTTTAAGTGCAGAGGTCCTGAGGTAGGCATTTCCTTGTCCTATCTGAGAAATATCTGAGGCACCAGGAGCTCTAGAATGAGCTAAGGTGGAAGTGGGAGAAGTCACAGTTGTTGGTCACCTGTGTGTTTGGAGGGACAGTGGAGGAAGGGATGGGCACCTCAGGACATTATAGACTATTGTAAGGACTTTGGCTTTTACTGAGTGACTTAGTCTTGTTTGTTTTTTGAGTGACATGACCTAGACTTGAGAAATTACTGAGAAATTACTTGAGAAATTACTGTGACTCCTCCATAGAGACTAAAGGGTTGTTGGTTCACACAGGAAACAGAATGTGAGGTTAGATCATGGATGTGGTAGTAAAACTTGGCAGAAGTGGTTGGATTTCAGTTTTCTTGAAGGTTCAGACACCAGGATTTGCAGATGAACTGAATGTGGGATGTTAGTGTGGGCACAAGAGCCCATTCTTGATTTCTCTAAGATCTATTGGCCTGAACCATTGGAATAATACTGTTGCCATTTACTGACATAGAGGCCATTGAAGAATGGGGTGGTTTGGACTGAAAATCAAGAGTTTGGCTTTGGATGTATTCAGGTTGAGAATTCTACTAGTTTTGTAAATGGAGATGTTCAAATGCAAGTTATATAGTGGATTCTGGAATTCAGAAGGTAGGTCTTTGTGAAAACTCCTCACTGGCTCCTCATTGCTTCCAAATTCTAAATTGATCACCTTTTAAGATCTCTTATCTGACCCTAGACAACCTTAAGTTTTGTCTCTCACTCGTTGCCTTATATAGATCAAGCCAAACAGACTTTCTTATTACTAGAAGGTGCTAGATTTTTTGCCATTTCAATGTCATTACTTATGCCATTATTTATACCTGGAATGCCAGTCCTCTCTATTAGAACACTGTCTAGGCTTCATGACTCCATACCTAAGAGCGTGAAAAGAATCATGGAAAGGAAATGGTCTAGTCAGTGGATGACATTTAGTGAACAGACTTCTGGAGGTCCTGCTTCTGTGTGCTCACTTTAACCTGTGGCACTGCATGCTTTCCCTTGGTGACCAAGTTAATTATTTTCTTTGTTTTCAGATGGGAACTTTTAAAGCACATGATGGTGAATATTTCTTAGAACCTATAATGAAGGCAGATGGGAGCGAACATGAAGATGATCATAACAAGCCACATCTCATATACAGACAGGAATTAAAGAGCAATTATTTTCTGCAATCTCACAAGCCTTGTGAAGTTTCAGGTAAACTATGAAGTAAAAGTTTCTGGTAAAATTATACTATTTTAGTATTTCCATAAGTTACAATTTGACACATCTTCCTTAAATATTTAAGTATGATATTTTAAACACATTTTCTTGACCCATAAGGACCCATTAGAAGTTAGTGTTTGTAGGCAATTTTGTAAACTAAATTCAGATCCAAAAATGTATGTGGTATGAGATTTGTAGCAAATAATCCTAAACTTTTTACTTCAATTGGTTAGTCACACTAGTGTGCTTTTTCTTAGCAGAATTTTAGATAATTGAACAAGCTAAGTCACAATAACCTGTTGTTCAATTTTGTACCCTTTCATCTTTAAAGAAACCCTTTTATAGTTGTCTCACTCTTGCTTAGCCTTGTGTTTGAGGTTTACGTTGGTGTGTACAGAAGTTCATTCTTTTGCTCTGCAGCATTGAGTACATTACAGTTCATCTACCATTTTCCTATTGATCAACTTTTGGGTTATTTGCAGTTTGTCATTATTATAAACAATGCTTCTGTGAATTTTCTTGTCCCCATCCACTGTGTTTGAGGTTCTCCTAAGTATACACATAGATAGTAGAGAATTCCACGTTGTTTTGTAAAATGGCTTTTATGAGTTTATTACTTCTACCAACATGATGTATAATTTTTATTTTTTTTCCTACAAAATTCAAACTAAAGATTTATAATGGATTAGAAGGTAGGAATTCTAGGTATCTATAGAGTATAAATCTGTTGCTGTTAAAATATTTGTGCATTGAAGTCCCAGTAAGAGTTGTGTCCATGTACGTACATGAGTCTTCATATCCTTGTCCTTCTCTGAAGAATGGAGAAAGGCACCTGCAGTTATCATCAAAGTACAAAATCTAGACAAAGGAGTGGGATTAGAAAGGATTTATTTGAGATTGTAGGTGTCCATAAACTATAGTTCCAAACACTGCAATGCCATCTGTTTTGGGATATAATGATATGTAGGCCTTTGAAGGTTTTCTCTGGGAATGCACTTCTTAACCTTTGCTATTATAAGAGTGCCATTTTGGAGTGGTTCTCACTGTGTCTAAGGCCGTGTTTTAAATCTATTGACATAATAGATGCCTTTCTTATGCTTTTAATATGAGCATAAGGGTTTCATTTTTATGGCTTCAAAGAAAACACAAATGGGTACAGCTTCACAATAGAATTCTACAGAAGGCAGCTTATGCTTGTTCTGATCTACCATTCGGGAGCAGCTTGTTTAATGAATTGTTTAGCTTCTTAAGAAGAAAACCACCAAGTAGACACTCTGAATGCATAAATGTTTCACATAATGATATGCAGGGTTTTGCATTCACACTTGGTGTTCATTATCAGAAGGAGAATGGTACAAGAAAAGCCAGAGTCTTTTTGTTTAAATAATTTTTTATACTAAAGATTTATTATAAAAAACACACAAAAAATAGAAAGCTATAGAATTTTGTTTTTTAATCACAATCTACTTTTCCACAACATTTAATTACTGAAACATTGAAGGCAGTATCCATTCTTTTCAATTCTTAAAGTGCCTTCAATTTTAAGTATAATTAACATACATATCTTTAATCACAAAGCAATCAATTAATGGCCTAAATAATTAGCTGCTAATCATCATTTTGTTAGTAAAAATGGAGAGTTGTGAATGTAATTAGTAAAATGTTATCAAAGGCTTTTTCTTCCCCGATTCACACACTATTCAGAAATACTTGCGGGATCTTATATTCTATAGGTGAACATTCATGAGAACCTCTCCAGATGGGTTGGCTTAAAGATTTAGCATATGGACCAAAAAGGTTAAGTGGAAAAGGAAAAATCATTTTTTCCATACGTCTGTTGATCGTCTTAATTCATTATGACCCTAAAATGTTGCCATTCACAGCAGCTTCAGCCTTGATGAATTAGGTTGTTTTCAACATCAGATTTCACCATGTGCCCCGAGGTCATACAAATTATATTTGGTGACCAAACCTGGCTGCTGTGGATACCAGGCTCCCAGGAGGACCTCAGACATAGTTTAAGTAAAATCGAGTAGAAATTGCAAAGCACAGAGAAAACCCACAAAATGAGCAAACAACCTCCACAGCTCCGCAACACTAACACCATCTACCCTAACAAAACTAAAACCTTAAAATGGGGAACCTCTGAAAATGTTCCCAGGAATGAAGAAATCTTCTGGATATGAAGTATACTTTTAATGCTTATCCTTCAAAATAGAGCAGACCGGGTCTGGGTTTCTCAGACCCAGTAAGCCCTGCTCCCTTTCTTCCACTGCAACTCTGTCCCTCTCGTCTCCGTGTCATGGGGTTAGGAACCTGAAACATGTGTTCTATTAAACGGGACTTGACATGAGTGAAAATGTAATGTCATTCAATGGGTTTTAGATGATGTTGGCCAGCTTTAAAGTTTCTGTGCTTTTCCTAGCTTTTTCTACATTTATTCTTTCTTGGTCTTTGAGTCCCTAACATGTGCAAAGGATTGTACTGGGTAAGACTTGAGTGATTCTCTTCATTCTCAAAGCCCAGTGGGTGTAAAAGCGCACAAGAACAGAAATCACAAAACAACCAAGGCTTCCTTGTGTTAGAAGCAATATTGTATGCAGCTCAAGGGCTGAGAACAACTGCTCTGGGTTTTTACCAAAGAGGTGATATTTTTAAAACCACTTAATCTCCATCCTGAAGGCTGTCTAAGCGTTTTCTAAGCAAAATAAAAAGGGTGATCCTAGAGGGGGACTTGCATTAAAAGGTACCCAGGATTTGTTTTGATCAAGGATGGTAAAGTGACAGACATGGAGATAACTGCCTTTGAAAGCATTTGCTTATAATTTGCCAGCAATGGGGACATGCCCCATGACAAGCCATGGGGGGAAGCATCTGGGTTGGTCAGGAGGCAGAAAGGAGTGTGGGGAAAGGAGTAGGCAAAAGGCTTTTTTACTGCAGGGGTGGGAAGTTGTTGGGGGGCAAGGCCTCTGTTCGGCAGAAACTAAAACCTACTGGGGTTTGAGGTTGGATGATTTTTAATGGTTTTAGTGTGCCTGTGAAGATGAGTGTGCTGGCAGACATAAGCCCTGCGCTGTCTGGTCCTGCAGTTGAAGGTCAAATCAGGAATTATTTAACTCTTAAACGTTAGAACGGGCCTGTAGAGAAGAGGCAGATGGCACGGCTATGCTCAGAGTCCTGACGGCTGTGAAGAGCATGGGAAGTAGGGGAGATAGGGCTCGAAGGCACACAGATGCGGAACGGAAGGGACTGTTGGATTTTGTAGGCTATCCTGCAGGCATGGAGGAGACAGTTTTAAAGCTGAGACATCCTATGATCTTTTAAGGTATCGCTCAGTGGGCAGCTTTATTTTTTTTTTTTAAAGATAATTTTGGATTTGAAGGAGAAGAGACTGAAGGCCAAGGGACTGAGTCACAGCAGCTGAATTGTCAGCAGAGGATTTGAATACCAAGTATAGTGCATGTAAAAGGGTAAATTGAAGATAATTTCCTTAAAAGCTTTTTCCTCAGCTTTGAGATGGTATAGCTTGTTCTGTGTGCAATCCATGTGGATAACATTCCTGTGAACATATGAGAATTCTAATAAATTTCATGTACATGCCGATTAAATCTTTAAATGGGAAATAATCCGTATCCGTTGGGGGGAATATGGTCGTCTTTGGGGGCCGCAATTGACTTGGGAAGCTGGGAGTCAGGGAAAGCGTTCTTCTGGCTTTGAGACCCTACCTTTTGGGTCTTAACCTAGGGTAGGTAGTAAATGGTTAATTTAATGTTTCAGTAAAGGTCAGGTGTCTAGGTTTCTAACTTCAGTAGCTCACAGCTGTAGGGACCAGGCAGTTACAGGACATGAGTAAAGTGAGGTGTCAATAGGATACTGAGGGAGACTCCAGGACACAGAGGCATGCTTCTGGCAAAAGATGCACAGGGAAAAAAAAAAAAAAGATGCACAGGGAATGTGGGACAAGTATTACCAGATCTTTTGTATTTTTATAATTTGAAAATCTAAGATTTTTGTGTGTGGGATGGGGAAGAAACACAAGAGCTGTGTTTGGCTGCTTAGCCACCTGTTTATAAAATCTTACCTTTCCAAGGTCTCTGACCATGGCCAATATTTTGAGCTAATAAACTTGTTAGTGGTGTTTTTAAGAGTCAGCTTAAAATGCTGTTGTTAATGGTGTTTTATTTAAGAGTCAGCTCAAGCTTCTAAATCCATAAATAACTACAGAGAACTCACTCTTCTGCCCATTCTTTACTAAAACTACTCTCAAAGATGACGTATGACCTACTTGGCAAAAGCAATAATCTCACCATTAATGGATTTTTAGGGGCTATTTCTTACTATTGATGGACTTTTTTAGATTTGAGAGAGTACTGAGTGGGGGGAGGGGCAGAGGGAGAGACTCTCAAGCAGGTTTCCCCCTGAGCATGGAGCCTGATGTGGTCTCAGTCTTACAACCCTGAAATCATGATGTGAGCTTAAATCTAGAATCAGACACTCAACTGACTAAGCCACCCAGGCACCCCTATTGATTGACTCTTCATGTATTTGTCCTATACCTTCGGCTTCTCTGACCCAATTTGCTTCTTCCCATGTCTCTTCCTGCTGGTTACTACTCTCCCATCTTCTAAGTTAAGTAATTTTTAGAAGTGTTTTTTGTTGCCACCATCTTAGACCATTTTTAATAGTCTTCATGATTTTTTTTTTCTACTTCCCTAATTAAAGGATACACCCTTTAAATGTTAACTCCAGCTTGTTAAGATTAAATCTCGGGCCTACAGTTGTCCATTCCTCCTGTTTTGTTGGGTGTCTCAGTGGCACTTGGATTCAGTACATCTAAATCTTGAAGCCTCCACTCTCTTCCACCTCCCTCTCCATCTGTACCCATCCCCACCAAAGAAGCCTTTTTTTGGGTGGTGGAGAGGTCCAAATTTATTTAAATTGAAACACCTGCTATAATGGAAACCTAGCAAGTGTTACTTTTTAAAAAAATTTTTTTAAAGATTTATTTATTTGACACAGAGAGAGATCACAAGTAGGCAGAGAGGCAGGCAGAGAGAGAGAGAGAGAGGAAGCAGGTTCCCTGCTGAGCAAAGAGTCCGATTCAGGGCTGATCGCAGGACCGTGAGACCATGACCTGAGCCAAAAGCTGAGGCTTAACCCACTGAGCCACCCAGGTGCCCTGTAAGTGTTCCCCTTTTAAAGTCCTATTATCTAGAGAAGTAGTATATGGGATAACAAATTATCTGCTTCAGCCATTCACATCTACTTTTTGCTTTGTTAACTTTTGTATACCTTAGAATATTTTCTTAAGTAGTTATTCTTTAGTCTTATTAGTAATGTTCTCAAGTTTTGTCCCCAAAGAAAAATCCTGGATTGTGAAATTTGACCCATTAAAGTTTTGATAATTGTTAGTCTTCTGCAATACAACTGCCTAATTCAGATTATGAAAAATGCTTTTCATGGTCCTCTCATTGGAGACTAAGATCTGCCAGTGTCTTGAATATAATTGTGTCAAAGTACTTTAAATCAGTTAGAATTTTATTTCCTTCCATGGTTTGTAAAATAAGAGCTTCTCATTTGTTGCTGGTTTTAGTTCTTTTTTTTTTTATTAAAAAATTTTAGTTTTAATTAATGTATAGTGTATTATTTGTTTCAGGAGTCCAGGTCTCTGAATCATCAGGCTTACACACTTCACAGCACTCACCGTAGCACATTCCCTCCCCAACGTCTATCCCCTGCCACCCCATCCCTCCCATCCTCCTCCCCTCCAGCAACCCTCCGTTTCCTGAGGTTAAGAGTTTCTTTAGTTTGTTTTCGTTTTGTTTTTACTCCTATAACCTATCTGGTTCATCTGATTATCAGATCTGCTGAGGAGGGACTGAGACTATGAACCCTTTGAAATATACTGTGCATTTGTTTGTCTGTTCTACCTCCATGAAGAACTTTTCCATCTTGGCTTTAGGTTAGTGTACTTCCTGTTTTTGAAATTCCTAGGTAAGGTTTCCAGCCAACTTGGTAAAGTGCAACTTGGTAGGTAAAGTTCCTGTGAGTTTTCCCTTGACAGCAATGTAAGCCTCCCCTGTTTGAACTGGATCCATTTCCACTTACCCTCCTGGCAGTGTTTGCCCTTCAGTGATCTACCACCTTGTATGTCCTTTGACTTGTTTCATATCTTGCCAGTTAGTCTTCAGCCGATTTTCCTTAATCTTTTCCTTCCATACCATTTCAAATTTATAAAAACAAAACAAACAAAAAAAACCTGCTTTAGTCTAAATAGTTGATTTAAATACTTAGGATGTTCTTCATTTATACAAATAAAAATGTGATTAAAAATGTGATTGGAGGGGCGCCTGGGTGGCTCAGTGGATTAAGCCGCTGCCTTCGGCTCAGGTCATGATCTCAGTGTCCTGGGATCGAGCCCCGCATCGGGCTCTTTGCTTGGCGGGAGCCTGCTTCTCTCTCTCTCTCTCTGCCTGACTCTCCGCCTGCTTGTGATCTCTATCTCTGTCAAATAAATAAATAAAAGAAAAAAATCTTTAAAAAAAAAATGTGATTGGAGTCATTCCTTTTTAGGTCTTTCACTAATAGTACCTTCTTAGACTCTTGCTTTATTGAAAATTGCTATTAAATTATTTTATAATTAGCATCTTAATTATTTTCTTGTGGTTATATACCAGCTTATAATTTTGTAAGATTAAGAATGCGGTCTCTGGGGGCACCTGGGTGGCTCAGTGGGTTAAGCCGCTGCCTTCGGCTCAGGTCATGATCTCGAGTTCCCGGGATCGAGTCCCGCATTGGGCTCTCTGCTCGGCGGGGAGCCTGCTTCCTCCTCTCTCTCTCTGCCTGCCTCTCTGCCTACTTGTGATCGCTCTCTGTCAAATAAATAAATAAAATCTTTAAAAAAAAAAAAAAAGAATGTGGTCTCTGGAATCTCGAGCTATGGAATGTCTCACAATTTAGGGGCTCTATTGTTCTGCATGTAATTAACACTGTCTTGCATTGTTCTTAAATTTGTTATATACCTCTGCTGTCCCACCTTTTTAAAGATTTTGTTTGTTCTCAAAGTAAAAGATGGCATTTTATTCCACTTTTTTACGTTCTTCACAGAACTAATACATTATATATGTAATAACTGCAGCACAAAAAGATGAGGAATTACTAGTACCTAAATAACCTTTCTGCTGAGTCAGGTGTGTAAGACGAGGTTCATTCAGAAGATGATGTGGGGCCTCATACGAGGATGTAATTCAGATGGGGAAGTCAGAGAAGGCTTACTTGAAAAAATACCTTCTTATCCGAGGCCCAAAAATGAGCAGGAGTTGGTCAAGAGAAAGAGAGAGGGTAAAAAGTATTCCATTGGAAAGAACAGCATGTGCAAATGCCTGGAGAGAAGACCGTGCTTGAACCACTTCGGGAGCTAAAAGTAGTAAAGTGTGGGATATCAGGAGATGGCAAGATGACACCCTGCTGCGAAGGGAAGGAGGAACAAGCTAATGAAGGTATCTGTAAGCCTTGTTAAGGGATTTGGGCTTTAAACACAGCTATCCAGTGAGTACTGGGAGTCCTTTGACCCCAGTATTTAAAACTAAGTTCCTGGTATAGGGTCTGGTGACTTTACTTGACCTGACTTGGCCTGGACCGTTTGCTGTTACTGGTAGCAGAGCTGTAATCAGCCAGACCCACCCTGCTTGTGGGATCTGGATGATGCAACTGGAATCACAGGCTGAGTAAAGGGAAGGGGAGGATTAGGTACCCACATTGAAACTGGGGACTGTTAGAGGAATAGATGCTGGGTAGAGAAAACAAGAATGTGCACCAACAGGTGAATAGTTGTGGTTATTGTTAGGAAAATTGAGCTACGTTGAGCACTACCAAAGGAGATAACTGAAACATGGGAAGTCAGAATGAAGGATATTCTTGACATTAGTAGATCAACAGCTACACTTCATTTGTGCTGAGAAGTGGAATGGATGGAGGACTGAGATATTAGTAACTAACATACAGGCTATGTGAAAGGACCAGTAACAGTGTGAAACTGGTTAGAGTTTTACGTTAACTCACTTTTCTATTGCTGTATCCAGTAATTGTGTGTCTATTCTAGCAAATTGGAATAATTCCCTGGGCTTTCTGGGACACACATTCCTCAGCATTTTATTTGGGGGATGGGGACAACACAAACTGGAAGGCAAAGGGTAATATTCAGGTTATAGTTTTCAAAATCTGATGTTGCAACAGCAGATAGAAATTTCTGAATTCTCATTAGTATATCCTCTACTAGTCCTGGAGCCCCCAGTTCATAGCATTGAGCTGGGAAGAAAATTGATGGTGTAGGGTCAACAGTCTGTCCTTTGTTTCCGACCTCCTGGTGGGCTGGGAGAAGAAGGAAGGCAAGAGGAGTGCAGTGGTAAGACATATGCAGGTCTTCCCTGTTCCACGTGCATACGTGAAGAAAAAAGCGAAGAGGAGATTCTTTTCTTGTTCTGCATTAATAACCCTGGAGGCTGAGACCTCAACCTTGCCCCAACATGGATTTGTTTATTCATTTGTTCCTTCATTTGTAAAATATTTATTGAGTATCTCCTTCATGGAAGCTACAAAGGTGTTGGGGCCTGTTTAACATGTCCCACAACCAGTCTGTACAAGTATGGGAGGGAGGGAGGGAGGTGGTAGGGCATGAAGTCACAGTGGTAGTGGGAGGCTAGACTGAGTACTTAATGGGTGGATCCACGTTGTGGGGCCTGAAGACTAAACAGGTTGGGGGGTGCTTTATGAAAAATTAGGAATGCAAAATCTCTAGGATTCTTTTCAAGGCTTTGGAAAGGGATTTTCTAAAGCAAGAGACCAGAAGTTTAAGCTGGTTTTGGTTCATGGTGAATCCACCCCAACACATAGGACATTATAAATCATAACAAGGATTTTGTTCTAATACTGGAAAGATTTTGAACAGGAGAGGGATTGGATCAGCCTACATTTTAAAGGGATCACACAGATTGGTAAATGGAAACAAGACCAGGAGAACAAGGGAAAGGCAGGGAGGGTTAGGATGCTGCAGTTGTTATGCTGAGCAATGATGAGGTCTTGGATGTAGAGTGTAGCCATAAAGTTAGAAGTAGCCTCATGCAGTGTACATTTTGATGGTCAAGAGGACAACTGGGGTTGGGGGTGAGTGTTGAAAGTAATAGTGGTCAGATTAAGTAGTGTTTTGGCTTTTTCTTTCTTTCTTTCTTTCTTTTTTTTTTAATTTTGCCTGAACAAATGGAAGGTTAGAGTTTTCATTTACTGAGAATGGGGAAGGCTGTGGGAACTACAGGTTTAGGAACGAATATCACGAGTTTTTGTTTGTTTGGTTGGTTGGTTTTTGGATATTTTGGGTTTGAGCAATCAATTAGATGTCCAGAAGGAGACAAGGACAAGGTAAATTAGAAGGTTGGTAAGGGGGTCTGGACTTGAAAAAACAGGAATTAAGAGTGTCCTATATTCTAAGGCTAGATGAAAGCACATAGGGAATAGACTAGAATACAGAGGAGAGAGTCCAAGAACTGAACTGTGGGGCAAGCCGGTGTTCAGCACTTGGGGAGGGGAGTATTAAACTAGGAAAATTTAAGAGGCCAGGAAGATAGTAAGAGGACAGGAATGTGTGCCCCCAAACCATGTGAAGACTTCTCAAAAAGGTAGGACAGATTAATTGGCAAAATGGTAGGAATTTAAAGAATATGAAGATTTCAAACTGATTATTGAATTTTGCAAAGTAGAGATGATTGGTGACCTCAAATGTGCTAATTGAAATGGATTCAAGAATCTTGGCATGAATTAAACTTAAGTATTGTAAAGAGACTTAGATGAATTATTTTTAGGCTGCCTTTGGTGGGAACTACTCCTGTTGTGAAAACCTTCATTTAAAAAGTCCTATGATAAACTTCGGGATATAGCATTAAGTAAAAAGACCTATCTGAAAATAAGAGCTCAATCTGTCAATTTTTGATTTATTACTTTTGTCAAAATCCCAAAATAGTGGACTTAAAAAAATCTTTGAAAAGCAATAATAAATAAAACTTTATTTTGTTAAAGTTAACAGATACTTCATAGGAACTTTAAAAATGTATCAAATTTTTCAGAAAAGTATCCCTATATGCAGACATATCTTGGACTTCTGTTGGTCTATTCATTGTGCTACAATGATAGTATATTTAAAACAAACTCTTAAGTTCTCAAATGTGGTAGAAGCAGCACTTAATGTGGTCAAGACTGTCTTGGTTATTTACCCTTTGTATTTGCATATAAATTTTAGAATCTGGTTGTTGGTTTCTGCAAAAGGAAAAAGAATTTTGGATTTTATTGATTAAGAGATCAGTTTGGTGAAGGGATATCTTTACAGTGTGTCTTCTAACCCATCCAAATGGTATATCCTCTATTTCCCACATAATAGTTTATACATCTCTATAGTGGTGTTGTGTGTCTTTTTTTAAAAAGTTATTTATGTATTTGATAGATCACAAGTAGGCAGAGAGGCACACAGAGAGAGAGGAGGAAGCAGGCTCCCCGCCGAGCAGAGAGCCTGATGCGGGGCTTGATCCCAGGACCCTGGGATCGTGACCTGAGCCGAAGGCAGAGGCTTTGACCCACTGAGCCACACAGGCGCCTCTGTTGTGTCTCTTTTTGTCAGTGAGTATTGGGTGAGATTTTTAATTTTAAAAATTCATTTTTTTCTACATAAAAATGCAGGCAATTTTTGTTCTTAATATTCAGCAGCCTCGATCATATATTCTAATAGCTTATCTGCTGATGATTTGGGTTTGTACATGAACAATCATGTAGACAGCTATTTCTTTCCAGTCTTTCAACCTTTTATTTTATTGTACTGGCTAGAATTTCTTGAACAAAGTTGACTAGATACGGGAGGTTGTTTTTACCATACTGGATTTGGTAATTTCTTTAGAATTTTTGTATGTGTGTTCATGAGTCATTTTGGTTTGTAATTTTTCGCTTGCGCTGAAAGCAAGAAGATGGACTATTGAAGTGAATGATTAAAATGATGGACCATATATGTATAGCTTACATATATGTGAGCTCACATATATGTGAGCTATATAAGGATGTCATCATTTTTGTTTTGTTCACTTAATATTACCGATGTACTGACTAAAGTGAAAATAACTCAGTAGACTTGTGGAGAGCAATAAATGTAAACTTTTCTATCTATAGTTTTAGATTACTAATCAACCATATAGCTTGTTTTACAGTTTTCCTTTGGTCTACCAAAACACAGTTTAATTGCGAATGCTTAGTGAAGTACATTTTAATCTTTGGCTCTCTACTGCTTACCCATGTGATAATTCCTCATGAAAAGGAAGTAAAGACTTTAATTATTTGCAATTAGAATCTGATTCAGTATTGCTGCCCTATTTAAAGACCTGGAGACATGAGATCGGACTGCTCTCACAGTGAGTACAAATGCAGGGGAAACTGCACAAGCATGGTCCATGCTCTTGGCCGGTCCCCGCCTGTGTTCTACTCTTTGTGAAGATCATTACTGCTGGAGTAAGATTTGGGCCCATTGCCAGGTCAGGTGACAGATACACTGTTTCATGTGGAGAATATCCAGACCTTTGGACCTACCCCAAGAAAGCTGCTTTCTTGGACTTTTCTTTCTTGGAAGAGAGCCAGAAAACTGACGGGATAAAACTCTCTCATGGTGACCTGTTAGTCTGCAGTTACAACTTTTTTTGCATATATATAAATGTACCTAGATGTTAGATTAACATCCTGATGTTAAGATTGACAAAAAAACACCTTTTTAAAATGCAGTGATCGATTAAATTCTGAGATGTACCATGAAATAAATACCTATTTGAAAATCAGAATTCAGTTTATCAGTGACTTCAAAGTTTGATGTCCCCTGAACCAATGAAAATTAATAGACTTAGTAAAAGCTGACAAAAGCAATATGAATAAAAGTTAATTCCGTAATACAGATATTAAGTACTATTATGATTTCAGAGTTTTACTTTTTAATACTTTTCAGTGACTGACTCTAATTAGACCTAAGTTTTTTAATGTTAAAATTACTTTGAAAAATACCATTAGTATTTTTTTTTAAAAACGCTTAAGCAAATATCAAAGATTAAAAGACTATTTCACATGAGAATTCTATTTTTAGTCAAAAGCTATTTCAGGAAGGACAGATCTAGGAAGAATAAATTAAAATGGCCAGAGTAGCATTAGACAAGAATGAGTTAAAGTATAAAGTTAGATTGCCTTTTAGATTTTTATGAGTTATAACTTTATTATAAAAAAATTCAAGACAAACTAGTAGGAAATACTCAAATATTTTGAACAAGTTAGTACTAGTGTAGAAAAATAGTATTATACCAACACTTGAATTGTGGTAGAGCAAATAGAGGTTATAATATTTGCAAATGCCCACTTTAACTGCATTTTGGGAGGTATTAGAATAGTACTTAAAATGACCTCAGTGAATTTTTGTAATGATTCCACAGGCACAAGGCCAGCTGTCCAATAATGTGGGAAATCTTGTAGTTCCAGAGTAACTCCTCTAAAGTTTGGACAACAGTTAATAGGGTATGTGTTAAATCATGGTAAGTGGTGGAGTGGTTAGGTGGCTCAGTCAGTTAAGCATCTGACTCTTGATTTCAGCTCAGGTCATGACCTCAGGGTCATGAGGTTGAGCCCCACATTGGGCTCCATGTTGGGTGTGGAGCCTACTTGGGATTCTTTCTCCCTCTTCCTCTTTACCCTCTCTCTCAGAAAAAACAAAACAATACATGGTAAGTGGATATGCATGAAGGTTTATCTGAGTAGGAAGTTAAGATTAATAAGGTAGAATTCTGTACTCTTGTCAGTCTTATTAGTGTTGTGCTATATTCTAACTTCAGCCACACTTGCAAAAAAACACACTAGAGATCAGTATTCAACATGAGTTCTGAATAAGTGATTTTTCTTTAAGGAATGAAACGTTTTATTTTATTTGCATCTTCAGATGCTAGGGTATAAATTTACTTCTATGATTTTCAAATATCCCTTCAAGAAGCCATAGGGTAGGAGTTTGGAATATCATATTGGCATGTGCATAGTTGTCCCTCTGTATTCTTACACTTGTGTCATTTGGCATATTTATCTTAGTCCCACTTGGCTTAGAATTCCTGATAAAGGACAGGATTTGAAGTTGTAGAAAAAGCACTCATAAAACGCAAAGGGTTACACAGTTTTTCTATACCATTTGAGTGTAGAGATTGGGATGCCAAAAACTCGAAAGAGACCACCGGTGCATGTTCCTTTCCAAGAAAAATAATCCTAAAGGTTTGGAATTTATGAATGAATGTGTGCCTGTTTTCAGCTCCTGATTCAGCTTGTTAGGGAAACCTGTCTTCTACATCTTTGGAGTGGACTCATGGGGTGGCTTCTTGAGACTGTAGGTGAAGAAAAGGTATTTACTCTAATGCTTGACCTGTGTGTTCTTTGTCCTGTCAGCCCACATAGCTGAAGGAACTAGAATTTCTTGGTGGGTGTGGGATTAATAGGGAGTAATGTGGGTGTTTCCAGTGTTCTTTTTTTCTTTCAGAGCCTCTAGAGTGAAAGGACAGTACTGGATCTGTCCCAGGTCTATGCACGGTAGAGCTAAATGACTATATTCAAATTTTGACTCAGCTCTGATTCTGTAATTCAAGAAGGACTAGACCCCATATTTTCATGAATATGACTAGCTAGTTCCTCTTTTAGTCCTGTAGGAGACAGCATTTTCCATTATGACCCTGGTTACTAAATTCTTAGCATTCTACACGTATTACCACATATGACCTTTTGAAGAGACATGTGATCTGGAACTCTAATGTAATAATTGATATTGAGGAAATCTGAACTCATTTCTTTGTTATGCCACTTGATTGGTGGCTACTGAAATTGTGTGTAACCTGTGTCACATGTCTGTTTTAAAAATGTGCACTGTAATTGAAACTGATTCAGGGATGCAGTGAGGCCTAGTGATGTAATGATTCTTTTATGTTTCAAGTTTCAGCCAGTCATGGGCAAGTCCATAATCTGCACATTTGTTACTAGTAGGTGGGGTTCTAATTAACTGGGGAACCTCTTTGAAATAAAGCTTTATAAAATACTTTATAAGTTATGTGCTGTAATTCTATAAGGGTGGTGGTGATTTCTACAATTGACAAATCATAGAGACTAGGTTTTCATGAGTCTTTGTATTGAAAACTAATGTTTTAAAAAATGTTTCAGAATTATATTTTATTACCTGTTACCTGGACAGTTGACTTTAACCTTCCTGTGTTCCCCTTTCTTCACATACAAAATGAGGATACTAATAGTACCTACCTTACAGAATTAATAATAAAGGGGATAACTTATGTGAAGTGTACCAGTATCTGGTAAATGGTAAATTACTTCTTATTAGTGCTTATTGGGTTTATTATTCTTCATAGTTGGATTAATAACAAAACTCCATAGCATGGCACAATAGGACATATAATCCAGAAAAGTTTAAATCCTGAGGAAAGAAGTTAGATTTCACAATATCTACTATGATCACTATTTAGGGCACACAGAATTATTTGAGCTGGGAACCCTGTTGGCCATTGAACAAGTGGTTTAAATGCAGATAATCCAGAATAAGCTTCATTGGATTTTTATGCTCATTTTCAAAACAGTTACATGCTATTGGAGAAGTAGAACATTTGTTCATGTGGTCAAATACAGAGCATTAGTATCAGTTCTAAGCTCTGTAGAGACCAGAGTGAATATTTCACTTGCTCTCAGGCAAATCAAAAGCAATCTCTCCATCTTTGAATTGCTGCTGTTGTACATCACAATTAGAGTTAATCATACCCTTGAATTTCTGGTCTCACAAACCTTTTGCCTCTCCGTGTGTTCCTTCCCTTTCTCCCCCAATTTTTTATCCATCCTTTTCCCCAATTTTTTTTTTTTCTCCATGAGCATTTGTTGAGCACTTACACAAGGCATAACCTATTACCCTATAGTGTTCTTAGTGTTTAAAGAGTTTATAGCTTGCCAGTAGTGCTAAACAGTATTGCTTAGTGGCTGGTGGTGAGGAGGGGCTTGGACTTATGGTCAGTGTGGATCAGTGGTAATTTGAGATAAATAGGATGCTCCTGAAAATGAATTTTTTGGATGTGAATGAAGAATAAAGGGGGTGGGACAGAAATTGAAGCTGGTGGGGCCATTTTTTGGAGACTTTATTTTTGCATTTGTGATTCTAATATTTTAAGGTGTGAAGGACCTGGAAGAGTTTAGAGACATGGACCCTGTTGACAGTAGGAACAAAACAAGGAAAATTTTGAAGGAGAAATGGCAAAGCTTGGTGACTGGATACAAAGGGTACAAGGACAGGAAGAACTCAATGGAAGGGCTTGGTTTAGCAAGAGTTGTGCATATTAGGAAGTTATTACTCATATTAATAGAGCAAACCTAGGAGTAGGAAAAGAAAATGAATTATTTTATAGAATTTGAATACAAAGTGCCAGTAAGGTGTTTATGGTAGAATTACGGGTTTCTAGTTACATTTCTAGTTTATATTTAACAGTAAATTTTTTAGTAGTTTCTGTTAGGGATTATTTTGAACAATTTCCTTGTATTCTACAATATACTATACTGTGAAAAAAAAGTGTTATATTTACAGATATAGTTAAATATTTTATGTTCTAGTGGGCAAATAATCCATTGCATGATGTTCCTGATTTGATGGGTATGGTTTGCTTTAAATTATTTTTGGGTCCTAATACACTTGCTATCAATAAAGGATGCACATCAATTTAGCATTTGACTTGGAACATAAATAAAAATAAGCATTTCATAAAGATGATGTAATTGGCAAAGGAGCTTTGAATAATACCCATTTGGATATTTGGAAAGGTCATTTTATCATTTGTTTCACTGCTTGACTATGAATATCAAAATGTAATGAGATGAAGTGTTTTAGCCTGTAAAATTTGTAGATGCTGGTTTTTTTTTTTTTTTGAATGGTAAATATATATATATTTTTTAAATTTCTTTTCAGTGTAACGGTATTCATTGTTTTTGCACCACGCCCAGTGCTCCATGCAATATATGCCCTCCCTAATACATACCACCTGGTTTCCCCAACCTCCCACCCCCCGCCCCTGCAAACCCCTCAGGTTGTTTTTCAGAGTCTATAGTCTCTCATGGTTCACCTCCCCTTCCAATTTCCCTCAACTCCCTTCTCCTCTCCATCTCCCCATGTTCTCCATGTTATTTGTTATGCTCCACAAATAAGTGAAACCATATGATAATTGACTCTCTCTGCTTGACCTATTTCACTCAACATAATCTCTTCCAGTCCCATCCATGTTGCTATAAAAGTTGGGTATTCATCCTTTCTGATGGAGGCATAATACTCCATAGTGTATATGGACCACATCTTCCTTATCCATTTGTCCGTTGAAGGGCATCTTGGTTCTTTCCACAGTTTGGCGACTGTGGCCATCGCTGCTATGAACATTGGGGTACATATGGCCCTTCTTTTCACTACATCTGTATCTTTGGGGTAAATACCCAGTAGTGCAATTGCAGGGTCATAGGGAAGCTCTATTTTTAATTTCTTAAGGAATCTCCACACTGTTCTCTAAAGTGGCTGCACCAACTTGCATTCCCACCAACAGTGGAAGAGGGTTCCCCTTTCTCCACATCCTCTCCAACACATGTTGTTTCCTATCTTGCTAATTTTGGCCACTCTAACTGATATAAGATGGTATCTCATTGTGGTTTTGATTTGAATCTCGCTGATGGCTAGTGATGATGAACATTTTTTCATGTGTCTGATAGCCATTTGTATGTCTTCATTGGAGAAGTGTCTGTTCATATCTTCTGCCCATTTTTGGATGTGATTATCTGTTTTGTGTGTGTTGAGTTTGAGGAGTTCTTTATAGATCCTGGATATCAACCTTTTGTCTGTACTGTCATTTGCAAATATCTTCTCCCATTTCGTGGGTTGCCTCTTTGTTTTGTTGACTATTTCCTTTGCTGTACAGAAGCTTTTGATCTTAATGAAGTCCCAAAAGTTCATTTTCGCTTTTGTTTCCTTCATGTAGATGCTCTTTTTAAAACATGTTTGAAAGTTCCAATAAAACAAGTTTATTGTAATAGTTTAATGGACACAGAGATGTGAAAGAATAAAATAATTCTATCCACCTTCTATGTTGAGGTGTTAGAAATTTGAGGTGTATAGTTAACATACCTTTTTGTCTCATTATGTAAATTTGTATGGCTAAATACTTGAATCCTTGGAAGTTTCTACAAAAATAAGATTATACTGTACATATCACTGACACTTAAATTTTTTACTTAAAAACACATGGACATCCTTCTATATTAGACATGCAGAACTAATTCATTTTTTAACAGCTGAATGATGTCTCATTCAGTTATTCCTGTGTTGAGGTTAGTTTAAGAAGTCTTAAATTGAGTCTCTTGGGATTTTAGTTATAAAAGGCATTTATATACTAAACAAACAGTGAAAACTTTCTTCCTAATATTCATACTGTGTATTTCATTTTATTGTCTTATTGCTTTAGGTAGTATTACCAAAACAATAGTACCTAATAGTCGTGAGAGATGTTTTATTTTAATAGCTATTAGTTTGGGGACAAGATGGCGGGGTACTAGGAAGAGGCGTCTTTTCAGCTGGTACCCCAAAGTGAGCTGATTACCCACCAAAGAACTCTGATCACCCATGAAATCAGCCTGAGATCAGAATTATACACGTCTGGATCTCTACAGGGGCAGAAGACGCCAGTGAGCAGGTAAAGCGGAATGGGAACAGCGGACTGAGATCGGAAGATAAACAAAAGGGGGAGGGAGCCACCAGAGGCGACCGGTGGGAAAGTAATACCCCGATACGAGCGAGAGTGCCCAGCGTCTGGGGACCAGCATTAACTCGGAGACTGGTTGAAAGCACTCCAAAAGAGCAAAGGATCGCGGGGGCAAACTGTGGGAATCGGGGCGGCTAGGGACAGGGGCTTGAGTCCCCGGTCCCAGACGGCCTCCCCGGCGCGGAGGCAGAGAGAGTGCGGCGGAGAAACCGGCTCCTGGTCCCTAAGCCGCCAGCGTGCCCCAGAGCGCGGGGTTCCGGCTCCTGTGAGGGGATGGGAGCCCGTCTGCAGAACGCGCGCTAGCCCTACCACAAAGCTTGAGATGCGCGTGCACGTCGCTCCAGCTCTCCTGGGTTTCTAAGGCCCTGGGGCGCTTCTAGACCCGGGCCATTGTTTCAAAGTCTAAGCCTCGCGCCCGCGAAACTCTTCCCCGGACAGAGGCGCGCAAAAGCCCAGCCTGCGGCTTACGGACCAGCGCCCCGTTCTCAGTGCCCCAGACGCGCGCCCGACCCACAGCCGCCTCTGAAAAGAGGTGCGCGCAAGCCAGGCACTCCCAGCCCCGGCCAGCGGCAAAATCTCAGTGTGCGATCGCTGCTTGGAACCTCTCTGGCAGTCAGGAGCTCCCAGACAGCCGCCACTGCCTTGGCTTTGGGGACGAGCAAAAGATCCTGCGCCCCCAGGGTCTTTAACTTGGAACCTGCACTGCCAGCATCCAAGGGGGAATTTATTCAGCTTCTGCACCCAGACTGAGGCTTCTGAGACGGAGATCAGGAAGTGTTCCAGGGTGCACCTTGACTGCACCAGAGTTGATACATCCAGCTACATCTGTTCAGTCTTCTCCCACCAAAATGACTAGGAGGAGGAATGCCCAACAGAAGAAAAATACAGAGGATGGACCTTCCGCAACAGAGCTAACGGCTATCAACATAGACAATATGTCGGAAAGAGAATTCAGGCTAACAATTATCCAGGCAATAGCTAGGTTGGAGAAAGCCATGGATGACCAAACAGAATTGATTAGAGCCGAACTGAAAGCGACCAGACAGGATGTTCACAATGTTAGGGCGGAGCTTAAAGCTACCAGGGAGGAGGTCCACAATGCTCTCAATGAGTTCCAATCCAATCTAAACTCTCTCAAAGCTAGGGTAACTGAGACAGAAGATAGAATTAGTGATCTGGAAGACAAACAGATAGAGAGAAAGGATCAGGAGGAAGCCTGGAACAAACAGCTTAGATCCCACGAAAGCAGAATTAGGGAAATAAGTGATGCCATGAAGCGTTCCAACGTCAGAATTATTGGAATTCCTGAAGGGGAGGAGAAAGAAAGAAGTCTAGAAGATGTCGTGGAACAAGTCCTTCATGAAAACTTTCCGAATCTCGCGAATGAAACCAGCGTTCATGTACTAGAGGCTGAACGGTCTCCACCCAAGATTATACACTCCAAAAAAACATCACGACACCTGATAGTCAAATTGAGAAATTATAATTGTAGGTATAATCTCTTGAAAGCTGCCAGGGCAAAGAGGCTCCTTACTTACAGAGGGAAGCCCATCAGAATAACGTCAGACCTGTCCACAGAGACCTGGCAAGCCAGAAGAGGCTGGCAAGATATATTCAGGGCACTAAATGAGAAGAACATGCAGCCAAGAATACTTTATCCAGCAAGACTGACATTCAAAATGGATGGAGAGATAAAGAGTTTCCAAGACCGGCAAGACTTAAAAGACTATGCAACCACCAAGCCGATACTGCAGGAAATATTAAGGGGGGTTCTATAAAAGAGGAAAAATCCCAAGAATAGCATTGAACAGAAATATAGAGACAGTCTACAGAAAGAAAGACTTCAAAGGTAACTCGATGTCAATAAAAACGTATCTATCAATAATCACTCTCAATGTGAATGGCCTCAATGCACCCATAAAACGGCACAGGGTTGCAGATTGGATAAAACGACAGGACCCATCCATATGCTGTCTACAAGAGACCCATTTTGAACCTAAAGATACACGCAGACTGAAAGTGAAGGGGTGGAGAAGCATCTTTCATGCCAATGGGACTCAAAAGAAGGCTGGGGTAGCGATTCTCATATCAGATAAATTAGACTTCAAACTAAAGACTGTAGTCAGAGATACAGAAGGACACTACATAATCCTTAAAGGGACTATCCACCAAGATGATCTAACAATTGTAAATATCTATGCTCCCAATATGGGAGCAGCCAATTACTTAAGAAAACTGTTAATCAAGATAAAGAGTCATATTGATATGAATACACTAATCGTAGGTGATCTTAACACGCCTCTTTCAGAATTAGACAGATCATCGAAGCAGAATATCAATAAAGAAACAAGAGCATTGAACGACACATTGGACCAGATGGACCTCATAGATATATACAGAACATTCCACCCTAAAACAGCAGAATACTCATTCTTCTCAAGTGCACACGGAACCTTCTCCAGAATAGACCACATACTGGGTCACAAATCAGGACTCAGCCGATACCAAAAGACTGAGATGATTCCCTGCATATTCTCAGATCACAATGCTTTGAAACTGGAGCTCAATCACAAGGAAAAGTTCCGAAGGAACTCAAACACCTGGAAGCTAAAGACCACCTTGCTTAAGAATGCTTGGATCAACCAGGAGATCAAAGAAGAACTGAAACAATTCATGGAAACCAATGAGAATGAAGACACTTCGGTCCAAAACCTATGGGATACAGCAAAGGCGGTCCTAAGGGGAAACTATATAGCCATCCAAGCCTTGCTCAAAAAAATTGAAAAATCCAGAACACACCAGCTGTCTCTACACCTTAAAGAACTGGAGGATCAACAACAAATCAAACCAACTCCACACATAAGAAGGGAAATCATCAAGATTAGAGCTGAGATCAATGAGGGAGAAACCAGAGATACAGTAGAACGTATCAATGAAACTAGAAGCTGGTTTTTTGAAAGAATCAATAAGATCGATAAGCCACTGGCTACACTAATCCAAAAGAAAAGAGAGAAATCCCAAATTCATAAAATTATGAATGAAAGGGGAGAGATCACAACTAACACCAAGGAAGTAGAAACAATCATCAGAAGTTACTACGAACAGTTATATGCCAATAAGCTTAGCAACCTTGATGAAATGGATGCATTCCTGGAAAAATATAAACTACCAAAATTGAACCAGGAAGAAATCAACAACCTGAATAGACCGATATCTAATAACGAGATTGAAGCAGTGATCAAAAATCTCCCAAAAAACAAGAGCCCAGGACCTGACGGATTCCCTGGGGAATTCTACCAAACCTTCCAAGAAGAAATAACACCTATTCTCCTGAAGCTGTTTCAAAAAATTGAAGCAGAAGGAAAACTTCCAGACTCTTTCTATGAAGCCAGCATTACCCTGATCCCCAAACCAGGCAGGGACCCTACGAAAAAGGAGAATTTCAGACCAATATCACTGATGAATATGGATGCTAAGATTCTCAACAAGATCCTAGCCAACAGGATCCAACAACACATTAAAAAGATTATCCACCATGATCAGGTGGGATTCATCCCTGGGCTACAAGGATGGTTCAACATTCGTAAATCAATCAATGTGATACAACAAATTAATAGGAGAAGAGAGAAGAACCACATGGTCCTCTCAATTGATGCAGAAAAAGCATTTGACAAAATCCAACATCCGTTCCTGATTAAAACGCTTCAAAGTATAGGGATAGAGGGAACATTCCTGAACCTCATCAAATCTATCTATGAAAGACCCACAGCAAATATCATCCTCAATGGGAAAAAGCTTGCAGCCTTCCCGTTGAGATCAGGAACAAGACAAGGATGCCCACTTTCACCACTCTTGTTCAACATAGTATTAGAAGTCCTAGCAACAGCAATCAGACAACAGAGAGAAATAAAAGGTATCCAAATTGGTAATGAAGAAGTCAAACTCTCTCTCTTCGCAGATGACATGATTCTTTATATGGAAAACCCAAAAGACTCCACCCCCAAACTACTAGAACTCATACAGCAATTCAGCAGCGTGGCAGGATACAAAGTCAATGTGCAGAAATCAGTGGCTTTCTTATACACTAACAAGGAAAATACAGAAAGGGAAATTAGAGAATCGATTCCATTTACTATAGCACCAAGAACCATAAGATACCTGGGAATAAACCTAACTAAAGAGGTAAAGGATCTATACTTGAGGAACTATAGAACACTCATGAAAGAAATTGAAGAAGACACAAAAAGATGGAAGACCATTCCATGCTCTTGGATCGGAAGAATAAACATCGTTAAAATGTCTATACTGCCTAGAGCAATCTATACTTTTAATGCCATTCCGATCAAAATTCCACCGGCATTCTTCAAAGAGCTGGAGCAAATAATCCAAAAATTTGTATGGAATCAGAAGAGACCCCGAATCGCTAAGGAAACGTTGAAAAACAAAAATAAAGCTGGCGGCATCACCTTACCTGATTTCAAGCTTTATTACAAAGCTGTGATCACCAAGACAGCATGGTACTGGCATAAAAACAGACACATAGACCAGTGGAACAGAGTAGAGAGCCCTGATATGGACCCTCAACTCTATGGTCAATTAATCTTCGACAAAACAGGAAAAAATATACAGTGGAAAAAAGACAGTCTCTTCAATAAATGGTGCTGGGAAAACTGGACAGCTATATGTAGAAGAATGAAACTCGACCATTCTCTTACACCGTACACAAAGATCAACTCAAAATGGATAAAAGACCTCAACGTGAGACAGGAATCTATCAGAATCTTAGAGGAGAACATAGGCAGTAATCTCTTCGATATCAGCCACAGCAACTTCTTTCAAGATACGTCTCCAAAGGCAAAGGAAACAAAAGCGAAAATAGACTTCTGGGACTTCATCAAAATCAAAAGCTTCTGCACAGCAAAGGAAACAGTCAAAAAAACAAAGAGGCAACCCACGGAATGGGAGAAGATATTTGCAAATGACAGTACAGACAAAAGGTTGATATCCAGGATCTATAATGAACTCCTCAAACTCAACTCACACGAAACAGACAAACACATCAAAAAATGGGCAGAAGATATGAACAGACACTTCTCCAATCAAGAAATACAAATGGCTATCAGACACATGAAAAAATGCTCATCATCATTAGCCCTCAGGGAGATTCAAATTAAAACCACATTGAGATATCACCTTACACCAGTTAGAATGGCCAAAATTAACAAAACAGGAAACAACATGTGTTGGAGAGGATGTGGAGAAAGGGGAACCCTCTTACACTGTTGGTGGGAATGCAAGTTGGTGCAGCCTCTTTGGAGAACAGTGTGGAGATTCCTCAAGAAATTAAAAATAGAGCTTCCCTACGACCCTGCAATTGCACTCCTGGGTATTTACCCCAAAGATACAGATGTCGTGAAAAGAAGGGCCATCTGTACCCCAATGTTTATAGCAGCAATGGCCACAGTCGCCAAACTATGGAAAGAACCAAGATGCCCTTCAACGGATGAATGGATAAGGAAGATGTGGTCCATATACACTATGGAGTATTATGCCTCCATCAGAAAGGACGAATATCCAACTTTTGTAGCAACATGGACGGGACTGGAAGAGATTATGCTGAGTGAAATCAGTCAAGCAGAGAGAGTCAATTATCATATGGTTTCACTCATTTGTGGAGCATAACCAATAGCATGGAGGACAAGGGGCGTTAGAGAGTAGTAGGGAATTTGGGTAAATTGGAAGGGGAGGTGAACCATGAGAGACTATGGACTCTGAAAAACAGTCTGAGGGGTTTGAAGTGGCGGGGGGGTGGGAGGTTGGGGTACCAGGTGGTGGGTATTATAGAGGGCACAGCTTGCATGGAGCACTGGGTGTGGTGAAAAAATAATGAATACTGTTTTTCTGAAAATAAATAAATTGGGAAAAAAAATAGCTATTAGTTTGGTATATTACTATTTAAGAATTTAATTTAAAAATTGGGGCACCTGGGTGGCTCAGTCAATGGGGCATGTGCCTTTGGCTCAGGTCAGGATCCCAGGATCCTGGGATTGAGTCCTGCATTGGGCTCCCTGCTCAGTAGGGTGTCTGCTTCTTCCTCGCCTGTTGCTCCCCCTGCTTTGTGCACATGCAGTCTTTATATTTTTTTAATTAAATTCTTTTTTTTTTAATCTATGAATCAACATGAAATGCAGGACTTGGACAGCAGCCTGTATGCAGCCACATAATTCCACTCCTGCCCACCCTCCCACTTTGTCCACCTGCCTCCCCTCATCTGAGGCACCCAGCATTTTAAATCCCATGTATGTCATCATCTTGCTTTCTGTATATCCATATGTATTTATAAAAGTGTATATTGAGTTTATAAAGCACCAAGAAGTAGGTTCTATTTAATTTTTCTCACTTTTTAAACTTAGTGACAAGATGCATTCATACTGTTGTGTGTCGATGGAGTATGAAATTATATTTCTTCTGAATTCATTTGTTTTGGCAAAGTGTTATATAGAACATTCCCATTTCATTTCTTCTCTTCTCTTTTTAAATTTTTTTAAAGATTTTATTTATTTATTTGACAGACAGAGATTACAAATAGGCAGAGAGAGAGGGGGAAGCAGGCTCCCTGTTGAGCAGAGAGCCCGATGTGGGGCTCAATCCCAGGACTCTGAGATCATGACCTGAGCTGAAGGCAGAGGCTTAACCCACTGAGCCACCCAGGCGCCCTCCATTTCATTTCTGATAGAAATTAGACTTTTGACATCTCTAATGCTGTATTTGCTAAATTCTGATTTTTTCCCCTTTAACCTTCATTGTCAAACAGTATCTTTTAGTGATACTAAAAGTGATACTCCACTGACTCGGTAGCCAGATTCCCAGCATTTGAATCCCAGTTGTGCTAGTTAACATATGACTGGATTTTATTGACCTAATATCTGCGAAACTTTTGTTTTTGATAGGCAAATCTAAACTGTTCCCTGCTATTATGATGAATGTGCTATTATGATAAATGGTCTATTTAGTTTTGTTCCTTTTGTTTTTATTTGCCGTTCCATTGGTGATCAATTGTGGTTGTGAGTTTTTTAATCTCTATGTTGCAGTTCTCTCATCTGTAATTTGGAGTTAACAATACCTATCTCTTATGGTGCTGTTTAAATGAATTAATATAAGTAAACTTACCAGAAGAGCACTTGACTGACAGTAAGCAGAAGGTGTTAGGTGTTGTTTGTATTTCATATTGACATTCTGATTCTTTTTCCATATTTCTTTACTTACAATGGTTTTTTCCCTTTAAAATTGGAAATTCTGGGTATCTGTTTCTCTTTGGTAATACGCTTATATTTAAGTAGTTATATATACACTTATGTCTGGTATTTAAAAGTAAACAATTTTATCTCTTTGACACTGAACTATATGACCTATCCCAGTTCCCTCCTGCCCTAGGAAAATTTTTTCCAAGTTGAATATGCCAATTTTCAGTGTCATCAGCAGGATAGGGATGTGCAGGTGCCCCACATTTTATTACCATGCCATGTCACTGCCAGTATTTTTCATTTTAGCCTTTTTGTTGGGGGGGGGCATATAATGTTTCATTGTGTTTTAATTTATATTTTAATGAGTATCAATTTGGGGGGCATCATTTCATATATTGCCCTTGGATTTTATCTATTGTGAAGTATTTGTCTCCCTTATTTTTGTTTCTTGTTGGTTTAAGATTAACTGTATAATCTGTATATAAGCCCTTTGTTTATATATACTACAAATATCTTCTTCCATAATGGTGTTTTTTAATGAACACAAGTTCAGTCTTATTAAATGAATAGTTTTTATGCTTAGTATTGTGTATGTCCTAAGGAATCCTTTTTAAAATTTTTAACCAAGATTATAAAGATATTTTGTTACAGCATCTGAGAACCTTATGAAGAAAATTTGGAATTGTTTTCTTTTTTTGCAGTTCTTAGATATTGGAAAAAGTAGTGCCTTTTAAAAAATATTTAGTAGTCGGGACGCCTGGGTGGCGCAGTTGGTTGGACGACTGCCTCTGGCTCAGGGCGTGATCCTGGAGTCCCGGGATCGAGTCCCACATCAGGCTCCCAGCTCCATGGGGAGTCTGCTTCGCTCTCTGACCTTCTCCTCGCTCATTCTCGCTCTCACTGTCTCTCTCTCTCTCAAATAAATAAAATAAAATCTTTAAAAAAAAAAATCTGTGTAATTTAAAAAAAATAAAAAATAAAAAATAAATAAAAAATATTTAGTAGTATTTAGTGATAAAGCCATTTGAGGTTGGATTTTTGGAAAAAATTGATTAGGACTCAATTTTTTTTATTTTTTATTTTTCGAAGATTTTGTTTATTTGAGATAGATTGAGAGGAGAACATGATTGGTGGGGAGCGGGGGCAAAGGGAGAGGGAGAAGCAGACTCAATCTGAGGACTCTGAGATCATGACCTGGGTGGAAGACAGATGCTTAATGACTGAGCTCCCCAGGCACCCTAGGACTCAATTTTTTAAAAGTTATGTGGTTCTTTAGGCTTTTTAATTCTTTATGGGTCAGTTTTGATAAGTCGTGTTTTTCCAAGAATTTTCTAGAAAACATTTATAAATTTGTTTCCATCAAGTTGCTTATAATAAATACTTGTTAATGTCTATGGGATCTTGATGTGGGCTATTTTTTCCTTTTTAAAAAAACTCCTCCAGAATTGCATCTTTGGATTGAAAAGCTTGTAATTTTGTTGTAGGGACTCTTTTCCCCTCCCCCATTAACCTATCTTTTTCTTATTTTTGCATTTCCTATTAATAGCTGTATTAGGAGGACAAGGGGTGTTAGAGAGGAGAAGGGAGTTGGGGTAAATTGGATAGGGAGGTGAACCATGAGAGACTATGGACTCTGAAAAACAATCTGAGGGGTTTGAAGTGGCGGGGGTTGGGAGGTTGGGGTACCAGGTGGTGGGTATTATAGAGGGCACGGATTGCATGGAGCACTGGGTGTGGTGAAAAAATAATGAATACTGTTTTTCTAAAAATAAATAAATTGAAAAAAAAAGCTGTATTGTTTCCATTAATGTTTTCCATCTAATTTGGAGTTGTTACTTTAGTCTACACAGAGCCCTCTATGCTTACTCTCCTTGTCAGTCTGACTACTTCAGACCACAGTGCTTCCTTAATTGGATTGTGTTCCCATTTTACCTACTATTGCAAGCCAGTGAAATATTTGGTTTCTTAGGTCCAAGCTTGGGCAGACTTTAGGAGGTTTCTCAGGCAGTGAGATATGGACAGGCCCTTCTAACCACCGATTCAACTTTGTATGATTTTAATTATTTTAGACACCTCATGTAAGTGAAATCATATAGCCTTTTTTTGTGTGTGTCACTGCTCATTTTACTTAGCATAATAACATCTTCAAGATTCATCCCTATTGTAGCATGTAACAGAATTTCCTTTAAGGCTGAATAATCCATAGTATGTCTATGCCACATTTCACTATCCATTTATCTGTTCATGGACATTCGAGTTGCTTCTACCTTTTGGCTATTATGAATAATGCTGCAATGAACATGGGTGTGCATGTATCTCTTCATGACCCTGTTTTTATATTTTTGAATATACTTAGAAGTAGTATTGCTAGATCATATGGTAGTTCTACCTGTAATCTTTTTAGGCACCTTTATATTTTCTGTAGTTGCTGTACCATTTTTATAATTCCAGCAGTAGTATGCAGGGGTTCTAATTTCTCCACATTTTTGCCAACATTTATTTTATTTTATTTTTTTTTTAGCTAGCAGTTCCTTTTTTTTTTTTTTTTTTTTTTCCAATTTATTTATTTTCAGAAAAACAGTATTCATTATTTTGTCACCACACCCAGTGCTCCATGCAAGCTGTGCCCTCTATAATACCCACCACCTGGTACCCCAACCTCCCACCCCCCCGCCACTTCAAACCCCTCAGATTGTTTTTCAGAGTCCATAGTCTCTCATGGTTCATCTCCCCTTCCAATTTACCCAAAAGCACATACCCTCCCCAATGTCCATAACCCTACCCCCCTTCTCCCAACCCCCCTCCCCCCAGCAACCCACAGTTTGTTTCGTGAGATTAAGAGTCACTTATGGTTTCTCTCCCTCCCTATCCCATCTTGTTTCATGGATTCTTCTCCTACCCACTTAAGCCCCCATGTTGCATCACCACTCCCTCATATCAGGGAGATCATATGATAGTTGTCTTTCTCCGCTTGACTTATTTCGCTAAGCATGATACGCTCTAGTTCCATCCATGTTGTCGCAAATGGCAAGATTTCGTTTCTTTTGATGGCTGCATAGTATTCCATTGTGTATATATACCACATCTTCTTGATCCATTCATCTGTTTTGCCAACATTTAAGTTAGAGTAGCTATCCTAATTGGTGTGGAGTGATATTTCACTGTAGTTTTGATTTGAATTTTTCTAATTAGGTTGAATATCCTGTCAACATGCTTATCGGCTATTCATATATTATTTTTGGTGAAATGTTTATTCACTTCTTTGTCCCATGTTTGAATAGGGCTCTTTTTGTGGAGTTGGAGACTTTTGAAACCCCCTCCTGTGTGTATATTTATGCATATATATATTTATATCTCCACTTGTTCAGTTGGATTTATGATACCTACCATTCCTGTATTTCTAATAGAATGTAATTATCTTGCTCAGGGGAAAAAATAAAGAACAGTTGGTTCATGGAGCTTACATTCTTCAGTCCATAAATAGTATTTTTTTAAAAATTTTATTTATTCATTTGACAGACAGAGATCACAAGGCAGATTCTGCTGCCACTAGTTTCCCTAATGAAAAAATGAAGGCTTTCCTGCTGGCCAAATAGCCAAATAGGACTGAAGAAAAAGCCTAATGAGTGCTTTCGCCTTGGGCTTCCCAAAGCATCAGCTAAGCAAATGATCTAGAACCTGGCAAGTCAACATTTATGAGAGTAGAAATATGTCTCATTAGCTATGGAAGGCCATTTGTCTTCAGTAAAAAAAAATAATAATAAACCTCAAAATATAATGCTGGTGCTGTTATAGTTCACATCACCCTAAAACTAAGGCTACACGTTTTATGAGATTTATCTGAAAAATTGTTTAAATTAGGGAATTATGGTACACACAACTCAGCTCTAGGAACTATGAAACACTTGTCAGTTACTCCCCAAAAGTAATGAGAATGAAAAACTTTGTTTTCCATTTGCTGCAGGCTTGGGTAACAATGCACTGTGATCGCTAAACAGAATCACACAGAGCTTCTGCCTCAAGAATTTCAGCCGCATCACAGTACAACCGTATGAATAGGTATTTTTTAACTTTATAAACCTAACAACAAAACAGCCAACCGTTTTTTCTAAACAAAGCAGTTATAGTCAGTTCTTTAGAAGTGAACTTGAAGGACATGTGTCCATCAACAGCACATAATTTTTTAATATAATTAGTAATAACAAAAGTAATAACTACCATTTACTGAGTACTGATCTAGTAGTTTTCATTGGATTATCTAGTTTATTCCTTGGAAACCTTATGGTCTGTGATGGCAGAATATGCCAATCCAAGATCCATACCACTTCGGCAAAGGAGTTACTTGAACTAAAAGCCCTTAAAACAGATGCAAGGAAGGCATTTTTGTTCTCCTCTTCAGGAAAAAAAGACTTGTAGATCTTGTCTTCCATTCATTAGGTTGCCTTTTCACTCTGTTGTGTCCTTTGATACAATTTTAAAAACTTGGGGTCGTCCTGTTTGTCTGTTTTGTTGACTGTGCTTTGGTGTCTTATCCAACCAAAAAATCCTTGTCAAATCCAATGTCATGAAACTTTTCAACCATGTTCTCATTTAGGATTTATGGAGTTTGAGGTCTTTAATCCATTTGTGAGTTTTCATAAGATAAGGCTCCAATTTCATTCTTCTGCATGTGGATTTCCAGTTTTTCCGTCACCTCTTGTTGAGACTGTTCTTTTCTCATAGAGTGGTCTTGGCAACCTTGCTGAAGATCATTTGACCATATATGTGGGTGTTTACTTCTGGGCTCTGTATTCTATTCCATTGATTTATATGCTAGTCTTGCTATGCACAGTCTTATATAAATCTTTTTGTTGATGTATGTTTTCCTTAGGTATGTATCTTGTAAAATTGCTGGGGTGGCATAGACACGTGTCTAACTTGGAAATTGCCAAGTAGTTTTCCAAAGTGGTTGTTCTAACACTTGGTATTATTGGTTTTTCAAATTTAAGCCATTTGGGTAGGTAGAATCACTTTTTTGACTCTAGGTTGAATTGTTAATTCAAAGCACTTAAAATTATTCTGAAATTTATCCTTAAATATGTGTACTTGTGTCTTCTTACTACAGTGTAACCTTTATGATGTTCTGTTGGCTCTTCAGTTTCTAAATGTTTCCTGGTTTAGAGTATGCATCAATGTTTACGTAAAATAGATGAACAAATCCATATATTTACGTTCTTCCTAATAACTCTGAGACTTGTTTATAATTATACTATATATATACTACATAATTATATACACATATATGTATATACATATATGTGTATATATACATATATAGTATAATATATATATTATATTATATATAATCTATAATATATAAATTATGTCTGAGCTCTTTTTCAAGATCTATTAAATGGTCATGGATATTTTAGTGGTGGAGTCACCCCAGGAGAAAGATTTTAGGACAAAATTTTAAGGCCATACATTCAGTTTGCCAAATTCAGAATTTCCCACTGAGGTGAATTTTAAAACCTAAGCACACAGTAATATTAAAAGGTAGGAGGGTTTGGGAATCTGTGGAAACAATGCTCTTGTTTCTTACAAGCATAAGGTTGCTGCTTATTTAAAAGGAAATTATTTTGTAATAGTTTTGTATTTGTCTAATCTTTATAGTACAACTAAGTCTGAGTAGTTTCCAGGGCCTTTGATTTTTTTCTTAACTGATTCTTTGGTGTACTTTTCCGTTGAAAATACTTCCACAAAACAGTTGTCTGAAAAAAAGAGAAAAAGGAGAGAAAAAAATGGAGCAGGACATAGGACGAGCATCTATGCTGCTTATAATTTTTTTTCCAATAGCACAAATAATTAGTTTCTATAAATGCATAGGACTTAAATATCGCCTCTGTAATAATCTCTAATGTTGAATAATTTGAATGCTGTATTTAAACATAAGCATGTTTTTGGATATTTTATATAATCAAGTATTATAAAGTTTATATCTACATTTAACTTTCTGGATTCAAAAAGCCACCATTGTTCTATGGTTTGATTTTTCTGTCTATGGTGATATTCACTTAAGTCTAACAAAAGCTTCTCCATATTGTCTTCAATATGTGATTACTTTGAAATAGCATTGCTTGAGGGCCTAATTTACCTACTTAAAAAAAATGGGAACTCCTTGATTTTCTTTTTTTTTTTAATGAACACAGTGGTTAATAAATGAACTTGAACCGCCATAGCTGTTTAAAAAAAAAAAAAAAAAAGACTTAGGGCACCTGGATGGCTCAGTGGGTTAAGCCTCTGCCTTCAGCTCAGGTCATGATGTTGGGGTCCTGGGGTCGAGCCCCGCATCGGGCTCTCTGCTTAGCAGGGCGCCTGCTTCCCCCCCTCTCTCTGCCTGCCTTTCTGTGATCTCTGTCTGTCAAATAAATAAATAAATAAAACTTAAAAAAAAAAAAGACTTAAAGTTTGGTTTTTCTTAAGGCAATCTATGAAAATGAACATTTTATTACTAGGCATAGTAATCCTCATAATACTGCTGCATAACACTGTTCAACTTCTTTTTATCTTTGTGTCTCACATTGGAAGCAGATGTGTATGTATTAAATTTTTGTGCAATATTTTTAGTCCCATCTAATTTAATGATTCTGCATTATATTCTCTTTTCCCCCTAGAAAGTCAAATAAAGCAGACCACTTTACCCCTTCACCACAACAGCAATATGACGGAAGATCTTAATGTAAAGAAGGAAATGGCTCTAGGGTACCCTTCAAAAAATAAATCCTTGGAAGATGAAAGAAGCCCATTACATTCCAGGAAAAAACGTTTCTTATCCTATCCAAGATATGTAGAAGTCATGGTTACAGCCGATGCCAAAATGGTTCATCATCATGGACAGAATCTGCAGCACTATGTACTAACTCTAATGTCAATTGTAAGTAAACCTGTCATTTAAACTTTCTAAGATATTTAATGTTTTCTTCACATTAATTGAAAATCTCTGAAAACACTTACTGAAAATACTTGAATTATTCTTCATCGCATGAATACTTTCTATCCCTTGGTAAAGGGAAGATCTTGGTAGCACTGATCTTTTGCCTCTTGAATCTGATTTTTAAACCCTCTTATTTCTGCATAGAAGGAAGGGGATGCTATTTTGCTCCTGTTACACTTACCACATCAGAAATTGGGGCAAATGATACTTTATTTTTTAAGTTTTAATTCTAGCATAGTTAATATAATGTTATATTAGTTTCAGGTGAGTAAGTATAGCGATTCAACCATTTTATACATTGTTCAGTGTTCATCATGATAAATGTACTCTTTGATCCCCATCACCTGCTTCCTCCACCTCCCCCTCTGGTAACTGTCAGTTTTCTACTATTAAGGGTCTGTTTCTTGGTTTTTCTTTTTTTTTCCCTTTGCTTGCTTGTTTTGTTAAATTCAACATGTGAGTGAGATCATATGATACCTGTCTTTCTCTGACTTATTTTGCTTAGCATTATACTCTCTAGCTCCATCCATGTTGTTGCAAATGGCAGGTTTTCATTTTTTATGGCTGAATAATATTCCATTTGCATATGTATCTATACTGCCTCTTCTTTATCCATTTGTTTATCTGTGGATTCTTGGGCTGCTTCTATAATCTGGCTATTGTAAATAATGCTTCAGTAAGCAGGGGTGCATGTATCCCTTTAAATTACTCTATTTTCTATTTTTGGATAAATACCCAGTAGTGTGATTACTGCATTGTAGGGCTATTAACTTTTTAAGGAGCCTCCACACTATTTTTTACAGTGGCTACACCAGTGTGCCTTCCCATGAACAGTGCAGGAGGGTTCCTTTTTCTCCACATCCTCACCAACGCTTGTTTCTTATGTTTTTGAGTTTAGCCATTCCGACAGGTATGAGGTGATATCGCCTTGTTTTGATTTGCATTTCCCTAATGATGAGTGATGTTGAGCATCTTTTCATGTGTTGGCCATCTGGATGTCTTTTGAGAAATACTTTTCATATATTCTGCCAATTTTTAAATTGGATTATTTGTTTTTAGGGTATTGAGTTGTATCAGTTCTTTATACTGGATATGCCATTTGCAGATTATCTTCTCGCATTCCATAGGTTGCTTTTTAATTTTGTTGTTTCCTTTGCTATGCAGAAGCTTTGTAAGTTTTTTTAGAAGCTTTGTATTTTTTTTTTTTGTGTGTGTGTGTGTGTGTGTAGTATATTTTTGCTTTTATTTTCCTTGCTTTAGGAGACAGCTCTAAAAAAAAAAACAAAAAAAAAACCAAAAAACCTGTTGCTATGGCTGATGCCAGAGAAATGCTGTCTGTTTTCTCTTCTAGGGTTTTTATGGTTTCAGGTCTCACGTTGAGGTCTTTAATCCATTATTTATTTTTGTGCATGGTGTGAGAAAGTGATCCAGTTTCATTCTTTTTCATGTAGTCATCCAGTTTTCCCAACACCATTTTTTGTAGAGACTGTTTTTTTTCCCCATTGGGAAAAATGGGAGAAATTCCCATTGGATATTCTTTCCTGCTTTGTTGAAGATTAATTGACCATATAGTTGTGGATGTATTTCTGGGTTTTCTGTTTAGTTGATCTACGTGTCTATTTTTATGCTTTAATTACTACAAGTTTGTAATATAACCTGAAGTCTGATATTATGATGTCTTTAACTTTGCTTTTCTTTTTAAGATGCTTGGGTTATTCTTTTGTGTTTCCATACAATTATTTATTTATTTATTTATTTATTTATTTATTTATTTTTGTGTTTCCATACAATTTTAGGATGCTTGTTCTAGCTCTATGAAAAGTGCCATTGGCATTTTGATAGGGATTGCATTAAATGTGTAGATTGCTTTGAGTAGTATTGACATTTTAACAGTGTTCTTCCAACCCATGAGCATGGAATGCCTTGCATTTCTTTGGGTATTCTTGAAACATTTTCATCAATGTTTTATAGTTTTTAGAGTATAAGCTTTTCACCTCTTTGGTTAAGCTTCCTAGGTATTTTGTTTTTAGAACACTTATAAATGGGATTCTTTTCTTTCTCTTTCTGCTGCTCCATTCCTGGTATATAAAAATGGAACAAATTTCTGTACATTGATTTTTGTATCCTGTGACTTTACTGAATTCGTTTTTCAGTTCTAGTAGTATTTTGGAGTCTTAGCGTTTTCTGTGTATAGTATCACCACATCTGCAAGTGGTGAAAGTTTTACTTCTTAACAATTTGGATGCCTCTTATTTTGTTTGTTGTCTAATCGCTGTGGCTAGGATATCCAGTACTACGTTGAATAAAGGTAATGAAAGTGTGATACCCTTGTCAAGTCCTGCTCTTAGAGGAAAAGTTCGTTTTTCCCATTGAGTATGATTTTGGCTTTGGGTTTTCTTTTTCTTTTTCTTTCTTTCTTCTTCTTTTTTTTTTTTTTTTTAATTTATTTGAGAGAGAGCACACAAGCATGGGGAGGGGCAGAAAGAGAGAGATAAGTAGACTTCCCACTGAGTGGGGAGTCCAACATCGGGCTTGATCCCAGGACCCTGAGATCATGACCTGAGCTGAAGTGAGATGCTTAACCAACTGAACCACCCAGGTGTCCCAGCTGTGGGTTTTTCATATAAGGCCTTTATTTATGTTGAGGTATGTTTTCTCTAAACCTACTTTATTAAGGTTTTTTGTGTTTTTTTTGTTGTTGTTGTTATCATGAATGGATGTTTTACTTTGTCAAATGCTTTTTCTGGATGTATTCCAGTGATCATATAGTTTTTATCCTTATTAATATGGTGTATCACATTGATTGATTTGCGAATATTGAACCACCCTTGTATCCAGGGAGTAAATCCTGTTTGATTGTGGTGAATGATTTTTTTTGTTGTCGTTGGATTCCGTTTACTAGTATTTTGTTGAGGATTTTTGCGTCTATGTTCATCAGAGACACTGGTCTGTAGTTCTCTTTTTGTGTGGTATCTTTATCTGGTTTTGATATCAGGATGAAAACCTCATAGAGTGAATTTGTAAGTTTTCCTTCCTCTTTGATTTTCGGAATAGTTTGAGGAGAATAGGTATAAACTCTAAATATTTGGAATTCACCCATGAAGACTTCTAATCCTGTACTTTTGCTTATTGGGAGGTTTTTGGTTTTTTTTTTTAAGATTTTTAAATTTATTTATTTGACAGAGATCACAAGTAGGCAGAGAGGCAGGCAGAGAGAGAGGGGGATACAGGTTCTCAACTGAGCAGAGAGCCCAATCCCAGGACCCTGGGATCATGACCTGAGCTGAAGACAGAGGCTTTAACCCACTGAGCCACCCAGGCACCCCTATTGGGAATTTTTTGATTACTGATTCGGTTTCATTGCTGGGAATCATTCTGTTTAAAGTTTCTATTCCTGCTTCGGTTTTGGTAGGTTGTTTTAGGAATATGTTTTTAGGAATTCATTTAAGTTGTTTTTAGGAATACGTTTTTAGGAATTCATTTAAGTTATCCAATTTGTTGGTATATAATTTTTTATAATCTCACAACTGTTAGTATTTCTGTGGTGTTGGTATTTCATTCATTTGTAAGATTTGGGACTTTGAGTCCTCTTTGTGATGAGTCTGGCTAGAGGATTATCAATTTTGTGGATCCTTCAAAGAACTAACTCCTGGCTTTATTGATCTTTTCTGCTTTTTTAAAAAAAATTCTATATTTATGCTCTAATCTTTATTATTTCCTTCTTTCTGTTGGTTTTGGGTTTTGTTTCTTTTTCTGGCTCCTTTAGGTTTAAGGTTAGATTGTTCATTTGACATTTTTCTTGCCTCTTGAGGTAGGCATATATTGCTATAAACTTCCTTCTTAGAACCATTTTTGCTGTATCACAAAAGACTTTGGACCATTGTTTTCATTTTCATTGGGAGAAATTATATATATATATATATATATATATATATATATATTTTAAGATTTTATTTATTTATTTGATAGACAGAGATCACAAGTAGGCAGAGAGGCAAGCGAGGTGTGGGGGGGGGAGCAGGCTCCCTGTTGAGCAGAGAGCCCGTTGTGGGGCTCGATCCCGGGATCCTGGGATCATGACCTGAACTGAAGGCAGAGGCTTTAACCCACTGAGCCACCCAGGTGCCCCTGGGAGAAATGATATTTCAAATTATAAATGTATTTATGGGGATAAAAAGATAGGCTATTACCGAGAGAGAGCTGCTTTAGCAAATTTGGAATGTAAGATCACAGTAGCTGTGAGAGTTACTGATCTGACATTAACATCTCTTTTGAGCAGGGGTGGTGGCAGTATCCATGGAACAGAATTCTAGACCAAGTGAAGGATCTATACAAATATATCCTATACAAACACCTACTTAAACTGTTGTCTGGGACATTTCTGGATTTAGGCCTGTTTTGGAGTAATTACTAAAAGCACCCACCTTTCATGCTCAGGAGTCTCCTGATTTAGTTAATGAATTATATAGTGACTTATTTATACAGATTTAGGGTATTGGAATACACACAATGGCTGGAAGTACCTGTAATCACATGTAGGGAATTCAGGCCCGCTTGATTGAACAGCTTGGCCAGCATACATCTATTGGCCATTGTAAAGTTTTCTTAGCTAGAAATGCCCACTTAAGTACATTTTGACTTGAAGACACTGAGACCCTATTGTTTTCCTTATATATAATATCTCACCTTAAATTCTTATGATTATATATGCTAAGAATAAATAGCCTATGTTGTCTAAGTACAGTATTTGGTACAAAGTGGGCATTTATAGTTAATGAAAGATAGAATGAATAAGTGATTAATACTTTTTTCAGAATGCATGACATTGTAAAGTAGACCAAAAAAACAGATGATTCAAAATGATTTCTGAAATTGTACAAAATGGACACTTGTTGACTTGAAATTTTTAAAATGAAAACAGAGCTATACATAGAAATTTATCCTGATAACATGCTTTTACCTCTGAATCTGAAGTAATTAGATGTGTAATTTTCTAGATGTATAATTATCTACATGTGGGTGTGGCATGCTCATTATGAGGAGATTCTAATGACAGCACGGACACAGAGGATGTTCGTTGATAATGTAGGAAATTGAATCAATTATATGGAGCAGTAGAGGGTAAACTTTGTAATTTTAAATGGTTAAAGGAGATATTCATTAAGAAAATTGTGGGGAGGAGGGTAGAGATACTGAGGGGAAAATACTAGATTTTGTAAATGCAACAGATTATGAAAACTGCTTAATGATGGGCAACTTTGATACCTGTGCTGTGCAAATATGGACTAGAAGGAGGAGAGGAAAATAAGAAGAATATTTATTGGAAAAATTTTGGAATAGCTACACGCAGTTTTGGTGATAATGGCATTCTCAGAAGAGTTTTGTTACCTGTATTTCACATAAAAATCAATATAATTACTGTTTGGAAGATACTGTGACACAACTTGGAGATTACTGAAGTTGCCATGGGAGTTTTAAAGCCACAGTTCATCAAGGGCAAAACAGACCTTTTGACTTCATAGAAAGTAAATCAGCTTCTCAGATTGCTTGAAACAGTAGCCCAATGTGTGCGCTTTCTAGGTTCTTAGTTCCACTAGGAGAGCCAATTTCAGTTGAAGATGAGATGTTAATAGTCATCTAGTCAACTGGTTGTGTTGCGCTCTCATTCATAAGGAGACAGACCGCAGCAGGGTCAGGAAAAAGGGAGGCGTTCCCAATGTAGATGGATAGGAGGAAAAATTTACCCTCTTGAGGTGGTTAGGGTTTTGTATATGCTTTCTTTCCTCTTCGGAGGTCAGATTTCAGATGAGTTATAAATTACCCAGGTTAATGCTTTCTCCATTCTTTTTCATTAAAAGAATGTGTGGAATTTAAGAAACAAAAATAAGGATACGGGTAAAGAGCCAAACCAAGGAACACTCCTGAGTGTAGACAACAAACTGCTGATTACTAGAGAGAAAGTGGGTGGAAGGATGGGTGAACCGGGTGATGGGTGTTAAGGAGGGCCCTTGTGATGAGCATTGCGTGTTGTATGGAAGTGTTGAATCACTGTAGTGTACACCTGAAACTAATATTACTATGATTACACCGTATGTGTAACTAATATCACACTGTATGATAACTCCTGGAATTTAAATAAAAAGTTAAAGACTGTTCACAGGAAAAACCATGATCACAACGATATTTGCAGATATAAACCATGCGAAAGGAAATTGTGACCTAGAGTGACAAACTCTCCTGTGTCCCCTGGGACTTTCCTAGTTTTAGTGTTAAGACTCCTGTCCCTGGAAACCCCATAGTCCTAGGCAAACCGGGGCAGTTAAGCACACCTTGTAGAGATTGTCAAATCTAGTTCAACTTGTTTTATCTCCACTCATGAGTTCCATTTCCAAAATTGCTCTGAAGAGGTAAGAGGAATGCTGTCTCCATGTAAGTATCCGCAGGTGTTTCTGGTTGAGGAAGGAGTCCTTGAGATCTTGCACATTCTGTCCTGTTTTTTAAGAAAGCCTTAACTGCATTTATTCAAACAAAAACACAGGATATTGGTAATGTTCTTGGTAATAGTAATTTAGGAAAAAGACAGGAAAATGTGATTTAGACTTGAAGTATAATTGTGAACCACTTAAAGAAAAGTTCAAAGTCACCAAAAAGTTTTTGTGTGTTGGCTCCAGATAAAATAGGGAGAATAGCTGAATGCTTCAACACTGAGCCAAATGGATTATATAACACCATTTACAGAATTATCTACTCTTAACCATCCTGCACAAAGTACACATTTGTACTGTCTTAAACTGTTTCTTTTCTCAACAATTTAACAAAATGTGTACAGTGATACAGAAATGTTGTGTGATTTAATTCACTAGAGTTGCTATACGAATAGCATAATGATCTTATTCAAAATGATTTCAGCATGAAAACTGGAAAGAATTGTGTATAGTGTATCTAATGAAATGAGTTTATGTTAAATGCTCAGAGATGTTGAGGTATTTAATAAAAAATTATTATCTAAAGATAATATAAAAGTATCTTTAGAGAATTTGGGTGACAATATTTGACTAAAATGGCATTTACATATAGTTAAACTACCAACATATTTGTCAACTAGAGGAGTTACTTTCTTCAACAGACTTTCTTTGATATTCAGTGACTTATTTAATAAACCTTGAAGTTATTTACTAGTTCAGAGGTTCACAAAGGCTTGCCTTTGTAATATTCACCTTCTTAGAGATTTAATCATGTAAATTTAAGGAGCACCATATGATCATCAGGAATAAGCCCTGTTTATTAAAATATAGTTGCTCTTAGAGGCATCTATCAACAAAAACCCTCACTTGCATTATACTGACTTAACATCCTTGCTTTCATTGATGTAATTCAGGGTAGACAATTTTCAACCATACTAAATAAAAACTTAATAATGTACTTTTTATATTTCAGATATGACCATTAATGTTTGCTTTTCCTTTCTTGAACTCTGTTCTAATTATTTAATTTTAATTTTTTTTTAATTGAAGTATAGTTGACCCATTATGTTTCAGTTTAACTCTCTGCACATACATACTTTGCATGTAGTGGGATGTAATTTTCTAACTTTGAGCGAAAAGATGTGACAAGAGTAGAGATCCTTATAAACAAAATCTCTTCACTTTGTTAAAATCAGTTTTATATAGGTGATTTTGAAGGTGAAAGTGGTCAAAAGCTACAAACTTCAGTTACAAGTCCTAGGGGTGTAACACACAGCATGGTGAATGGTTGACATGGTGATTATTTTACATTTGAAAGTTGTTTAGAGTAGATCTGAAAAGCTCTCATCACAAGAAAAAATATTATACTGTGTATGGTAGATGTTAACTTATTGTGGTGATCATTTCACAATATATACATTTATCAAATCATTGTTGAATATCTAAAACTAATATATCTGTTATCTCAAAAATGGCTAAAATGATAAAAATGAAGATAGCCTGCAAGCATATCATATGTACATTTGCTGAAGCTCTATATACAGATTACTTCAAAATAGTTGGTCAGTTAATGGTGACAGTAACTTCATGATTTGCATGAAGTGTATTTTGCCTAGAATTTGCTTTGAACATTTAAACAATAGGATTTATACCATTTCTTCTCTACTTTATTTTAAAAACAAATTGACAGACAGAGATATAAGTAGGCGGAGAGGCAGGCAGAGAGGGAAGGAGACCGGGAGGGGGGCAGACTCCCTGCTGAGCAGAGAGCCCCATGTGGGAGTCGATCCCAGGACCCTGGGATCATGACCTGAGCTGAAGACAGAGGCTTTAACCTACTGAGCCACCCAGGTGCCCCTCTTCTCTACCTTTTTTGATAAATGTCTGTGAATTACTGTTTTGTGAGATCTATCTGTAAAAGAAACATAAACTTGATATGCTAGGGGAACAAATGCTTAAAGAATAAAAGATTCAATACATTTTAACTAGATCAATAAAAATTCTAAAATGCAGCCCTCTAACATGTGGTGATTATAGTTACATATATCAGTATTGCATGGCTCTGTAGAACAAGAGGTTACCTTAGATATCTGGTCTAATGTTTTCTAAGGTGTAGTCTGTGGAATGGAGTACTAGAACTGTAATATGCTCCATAGCAAGAAGGGGAAAAAATGTTCAAGCATGTGTGTGAAATAATATTTCTCAAGATGCTGAAGATACCTACTTAACTTTTTTACTAAACGTTTCTCAAACTGTGGAATGATTTTGTTCCTTAAAACAAATGCTCTCCACACTTCTCCCCAAATAGCATGTGGTAAATACTAATTAAATGCACTAGGGCATTGTGACCAAGGGTGTTCTGTGCCTCAACATGGTTGCAGGTATTGAGACAAAAAGTAGATAGACCAAATTCCTGAATTGAGAAGCTTCCTTGTAACTAGCAATAGAGCTAGAACTAAAACCAAGGTCTCCTGACAACCTAAGAGTTCTTTGAGGCCACGGTCATGTGACTATAGCAGAGCAATGTCATGAAACACATCAGGGTTCTGAAAGCAATTTTTGTACCAAGAGTTAATTAAAAGGACTTAGGATGGAATGCTGAAATTTCCTGAGATAGTTTCAATGGTTAGAGCTAAAGCCAATAAACTTATGAATGTATTCATGAAGAAATAGCAAGCATGGTATCCTACCATCATGACAATCTAATACAGGGTGGTAGTTTGGGGATGATAGAAACACATTGTACATGCCAATTAGAAAAGCCTTTGAGTAATGAAACAGGCCCCTTGGTCATTCATCTGCCTGTTTCTGTTTAATTGAATTGTTACATCATTGCATCTTAATAAATATCCAAATATAGTAAAAGAGATATATATATATTGAATATGAGCACATAGATGATGGTCAGCACATACAAGAAGAAATTCATACCATTAAATAAGATAACCTTAATTACTTCAGGATACTATTTTAGTATAAAAGCAAAATATTAATCTGAGGGTTTTGGGGGGAGAGGTGTGTGTGAAGAATTAAGTTGAGCCCTCTGTATCTTCTACCTCTGGAAGAATGAGCTTTGTTTTTTTTTTTAAGTTTTTATTTAAATTCCAGTTAATGTACAATGTAATATTAGTTTCAGGTGTACAATATAGTGATTCAAAATTTCCATATAGCACCCGGTGCTCATTATAGCAAGTGTGCTCGTTAATCCCCCCCACCTACCTCCCCTCTGGATGTAGCATCAGTTTATTCTCTATGGTGAAAAGTCTGTTTCTTGGTGCCCCCACTTTGTTCCTTAAATTTCACATTTGAGTGAAATCATATGGTATTTATATCTGATTGTTCTATTTCACTTAGCATAATACTCTGTAGCTTCATCCATGTCATTATAAATGGCAAATTTTCATTCTTTTGTATGGTTGAGTAATATTCCATTATAGATATATTTACTACATATTCCTTATAGATCTGTTACTTTTCAGGTGCAGTATCTGTTTCCTTCTGAAACTCTATTTTCAAGACTATATATTTTGTAGCTGATACTAAAATATCTGGGTAGTCATTTTTAGTCAACATGCAGTTGGGACAATGAGTAGAGAAATTAGCTGTGTAGATACTTCATAATACTTAAGCTTTTTTCTATGTGGAGTAACTGGGAATACATGGCTTCCTGTGACATAAAAGTCTTTACAACCATTCGTTTTTAAGGGGGGAAAGAGCCTTTGTGCATACATTTGAGATGTATTATTTACTTTGTTATTTGACTTAGAAAAGCATCCACTTTTAAACTCACTGCATCAGAGGATAACTGTAGTTACGAGTATGTGTATACTTTGTTTTCTATGGGAGAAAAGTATTTTTTTTAAGTAACATGGAAAATATCAGCTCAACAACTTTCCACAGCTCTCATTTTCAAGTGAGCAATACTGCAGTGTTAACAGACTTGAATGCTTGAAATTGCCAACCATTTGATTGTCCCTGTCTTAACTTACTCTCAACCCCTCTCCCAAGACCAACACTTGCCAAAAAATGCTATTGCCAGAGCTGAAGACAACACGGTTGGTAGACAAACCTGTAAATATTTGTGGCTGTGCAGCTAAAACCACGGAAAAGGTGCTAGAATGTGTGTTGAAATCCATGCTGACCCCACAGTGTCAGCATTTCCGGAGATGCTTTTGGTTCTGGTTCTGGTTGTACTCCATGTAGCAAAAGAAGCAGCAGCAGCAGCCGTGTATGTCACTCATTATATTGAAACCACTTGGGCTGATGGAATGAAGCCTCCACTACTAGTACTTCCAGCAAATTTTAAGCTCCAGAAGGTCAGGGCCCATGTCTTCCTTATCTTTCAGTTGCTAGCCAACAAAGCAGGGCATAGATGCTGAATATTTATCCAAAAGATGAGACAAGTAGGATCTCAAGCAATGGCTTATCTTGGTTTGGGTAGTGGTCCAGAAGATGGTAGTCCAGGTTTCAGAAACTTGAAATTGAGGTATTGTTGACAAAGCATATAACAGTGATTTGAGTGATTCGACAGCTCTGTGTTATGCTATGCTCTCTACCAGTTAAGCAACCTTTTGTCACCGTCCAATGCTATTACAACGCCATAGACTGTATTCCCTATGCAGTACCTTTCATCCCCATGACTTCTTCTGTAACTGGAAACTTGTACCTTCTACTCTCTTTCACCCATTTTGCCCATCCCCCATCCCCTCTCCTTCAGCAACCACCAGTTTGTTCTTTGTATTGAGTCTGTTAATGCTTTGTTTTGCTTTTTAGATTCCGTGTATAGTGAAATCATATTTGTCTCTTTTTTTGGTCTGACTTATTTCACTTAGCTTTGTCTCTCTAGGTTTCCTCCGTGTTGTCACAAATGGCAAGATCTCATTCTTATGGCTGAGTGATACTTTGTTACAAAGACACTGTGTCTTAACTGTTCATGTATCAGTGGACACTTAGATTGCTTCCGTATCTTGGCTAGTGTAAATAATGCTGTGTAATAAATATAGGGGTGCATATAACTTTTTGAATTAGGGCTTTCTTTGGGTAAATACCCAGGAGTGGAATTACTGGATCATATGATATTCCCATTTTTATTGTTCGAGGAGCCTTCCTACTATTTTCCATAGTGGGTGCAACCTCTTTACATTCCTATCCATGGTGCACAGGGGTTCCTTTTTCTCCACTTCCTCACCAACACTTATTTCTTGTTTTGTTTTGTTTTTTTGTTTGTTTGTTTTTGGTTTTTTTGTTTTGTTTTGTTTTGGTTTGGTTTTTTTGATACTAACCATTCCTGATAGGTATAAAGTATTATCTTGTTGTTTTGGTTTGCATTTCACTGGCCAGTGATGTTGAGCAACTTTTTATATGTCTGTTGGCAAAGTGTGTGTCATCTTTGGAAAGAGGTCTCTTCACGTCCTCTGCTCTATTTTAATTGGATTGTTTTTAAGATATATATATATATATATATATATATATATATATATAACTTCATTTATTTTAAGTTCTTTATATATTTTTGATACTAATCCCCATTGGTTATATCATTTGCAAATGTCTTATTTTGTACATTGCCTTTTATTTATTTATTTATTTATTTTTAAAGATTTTATTTATTTATTTGACAGAGAGAAATCACAAGTAGACGGAGAGGCAGGCAGAGAGAGAGAGAGGGAAGCAGGCTCTCCGCCAAGCAGAGAGCCTGATGCGGGACTCGATCCCAGGACCCTGAGATCATGACCTGAGCCGAAGGCAGCGGCTTAACCCACTGAGCCACCCAGGCGCCCAAACTTTTATTTATTTTTTTAAAGATTTTATTTATTTATTTGACAGAGAGGGATCACAAGTAGACAGAGAGAGAGAGGCAGAGGAGGAAGCAGGCTCCCTGACGAGCAGAGAGCCCGATGCAGGACTCGATCCCAGGATTCTGGGATCATGACCTGAGCCAAAGGCAGAGGCTTAGCCCACTGAGCCACCCAGGCGCCCTGTAGGTTGCCTTTTATTATCCTTGGTTGTGCAAAAACTTTTTATTTTGGTGTAGTCCTTGTAGTTTAGCTTTGCTTTTTTCCCCTTGCCTGAGGAGACCTATCAAGAAAGATGTTACTAAGGCCAGGTCCTGAGGGGATTATGTCTCTGAAGGAGTGCAAACAGAGGCATTGAATGTGGAAGAAACCACTACTGCAGTGAAAACCTTTAGGATGGCTACAAGTAGAAGAGATGAATGTAGTGAATTAGCACCTTAACCAGGAATCACAAACTGAGCCTATGTAGAGGGGTTCATAGAATTGCATTTTTCAGTCTTGAATAATTATAGAGCAGGTTATGACCTGTGACCTCTTTTAGGGTTCCTTTTTTTTTTTTTTCAATTTATTTATTTTCAGAAAAACATTCTTCATTGTTTTTTCACCACACCCAGTGCTCCATGCAAGCCGTGCCCTCTATAATACCCACCACCTGGTACCCCAACCTCCCACCCCCCCGCCACTTCAAACCCCTCAGATTGTTTTTCAGAGTCCATAGTCTCTCATGGTTCACCTCCCCTTCCAATTTACCCAAATTCCCTACTCCTCTCTAACGCCCCTTGTCCTCCATGCTATTGGTTATGCTCCACAAATAAGTGAAACCATATGATAATTGACTCTCTCTGCTTGACTTATTTCACTCAGCATAATCTCTTCCAGTCCCGTCCATGTTGCTACAAAAGTTGGGTATTCATCCTTTCTGATGGAGGCATAATACTCCATAGTGTATATGGACCACATCTTTTAGGGTTCCTTATGTGATTTTGGATGAATCTGTTTCCATGGATTCCAGTAGTACTAATCATTAAAATTATAAGCACACTCAGAATTGGAAATATGCAGCCATTGTGGAAAATAGTAGGTAAAACTACCAGAAAAATAGGTAAAACTTATATATTTTTATGGAGAATAATGGTTATGTAAATTATGGACTGTGACACAGAATGAAGTGAAATTCCTGCTGAATCATCTAAAATATTTTCCAAGCCGTTAGTGTTTAGGTTACATGAGGACTTTGTTAAAATGCAAACTGATTGATTCACTAGTACAGGGCGGGGTCTGTAATTCTGCAGGTCTTTTTTTTTTTTAGATTTTTAAATTTTAAATTTTTATTTTTATTATGTTCAGTTAGCCAACATATAACAAATTATTAGTTTTTGATGTAGTTGCAACTCTGCATTTCAGTCAGCTCTAGGGAATACATGCACGGCTGATCCACAGGCTGATCTCAGTAGGTTTAAAGATACTGGTTCTCAAAGTCAGGTTCACATTGGAATCATTAAAAAATACTGGGGAAATTTAAAAGATAATTGATGCCGAGGTCTCAACCCCAGAGATTCTGTTTAATTTATAAGAGATGTGGCCTGGGTGTCTGAGTTTGTGGAAGGTCCATAGGAGATTCTGATGCACAGCTAAATCAGAATAGATGTTCTAGGACTGGTTTCAGTTTATATTTGAGAAGAAGCAACTCATTTAGGCACCTAATCCTATACTTCTTAATTAAAGTGTATATAATTAACAGTTACAAAAAAGTGACATAATTAGCAGTTACTACATCAAAATTTACATTTACAACATCTAAAGGACTGTCTTAGAAAATCCTAGAACATATGTAAAAAGACCTTAACACTAATATAGAACATATTCTCTCATAACAGAACATTATATATTAATAATTAAGTTCAATTCTATTAAGAACTAGAAATGAACTCCAATGCTGCTCAACATTCTACAATGCAGATAATCCTACATTTTTTTCCTTGCAGGTTGCAGCAATCTACAAGGACTCAAGTATTGGAAATCTTATCAACATAGTAATTGTAAAATTAGTTGTAATTCATAATGAACAGGTAAGAACCAGGCCTGAAGTTAGTATTTTAATTGTAGTTAGCTCCTAGTAACATATACAGATCACAAAATTGTTATTAGAAATGAGATACTTCTGAAATTTACATTTAAAAACTTGATTTGAAAAGGAGTGAGATTAACTTTTTATATTGTGATGGAAGTAAAAAGAAAGGCAATAATAAAAACATTAAATACCTAAGGTTTAAAAACAATGAGGTTATTCCCTTTTATAATCCTGTCATTGAAGAAATTAAAATACAGTTTTTTAGAAGTTTTTTGATCTTCAGTATTGGATGGTTACATTGAAAATGTCTCACTAGATCTCCTTTCAATTATGTTTTAAGTATTGCTAAAATGTTTTTGAATAAATATGAGGGAGAAATGCCACTTCACTTGCTTCTGAAAATACTGTTTGATAAATTGCAAGGAAGCTGCCAAGCCTGGAGAAAAAGAAAGACTGTCGATATTTTAATGTAATATTGAATTGCTCTTTTTTTTTTTTTTTTTTTTTTTTTTTTGGGTATAGGAAGGACCAGTCATCAGTTACAATGCAGCTACCACATTGCGTAACTTCTGTTTGTGGCAACAAAGTCAGAATGTTCTTGACGATGCTCACCCTTCTCACCATGACACTGCTGTTCTTATCACTAGGTACAATTTTAGAAATAACCCTTCCCACTGCAGTTGTTTACCCTTTCTCTTCTGCATGATCACTACTTCTTGTTAACTTAATTCTTTATTGATAATACACTGTGGTGTTCTATGAGAACTTGTACTGGAAAAGATACTATTGTATGAAAACATTTTTCTTTTAGACCAGAATGCTAGTTGATTCCTTAGGAAATTAGCAATGTTAGGTTGCTGAGTAATGGATCGACCCAAACAAAATAATTTCCTTATTTAGTGACAGAATTATGAAAAATAAGTGCAAAGGAACACAATTATAGAACTGAATATACGTTATGTTCATTCCCCACTTGATATTTCAATCACCTGGAAAGAAGAGCTTTGAATGTAATTGGTTGTCCACTTTTGACTTCTTGTACCTTGAAAAAAATCTATGTTTTGATGTTCAATCCATGTCTTAATTACTAAACTGCATTTACAAGGGTCTTTCTCAACCTGCTTAAGGAAAACAACTCCTGCTATTATAAAATGATTGTCCATTTTACAAGCACCACTATATATTGTTAATTCATCCCTTCGCTTCAGCAACACTGATGGCTACCAGGATATTTAGATCTTAGGATTGGTTGATTGGCAAAAGGAAATAATTCTTCCACTTAGGGGTCAGACTCTGAATTCTCTGCTTTCTAGAACTCTGAAGTGAAACAGTCCATGTAAAATAGCTGCAAAATTTCAGAACTGAAGCAGAATTGACATAATTTTATACACCATATTATATCATCAGTCCATGGTTCTTCTCTGGATTGTAAGTAGAGGCCAAGCAACAAAGATTGAAGATAATGAATTAAAGATGGGAGGTAGACAAAGGAGACTGGAAGAGGGATACCGTAAAGAAAGACAAGAGAACTGTCAAATTGAATGCTTAGGGACAAAGTAATGCAGAAGAAAAAAAGAAATAAGTAATTTGGTAGTATATGAGAATATTATCTGTGGTGGAGAATAAGAGCTGAAGCTTATAATGATGTTGAAACATCTAGAAAAGCATAAACTATTTTACACATACAGCATAAGTAAAGGCAGAGGTGAAAAAGAGTTGAAGCTTTAACCACATTCAACAATGTTTCTAAACACTTAGAAAGTTTATTGTTGAACATGGTTAAAGCTTCAACTCTTTTCAGCAGTCATCTTTATAAAACACTTATTGCTTATTGGTATATACAAATGGTGTGTTATCCTAGGTTTAAAATTATTGAGAACTTAATAAGGTCTGGATTCAGAAATGAGTTTGTGGTAATAATCACATCACAGATCAAGCTTCTTTATCTCTGTTTTGACTTGTAAAAATATTTTTCTGAAAATGCTTCAAAATTTTTTGTTTTAAGGGAAGACATTTGTGGAGCTAGAGAGAAATGTGACACATTAGGTAAGTTACTTTGCAAATTAAATATAACTTATAGAGGTGCCTGGGTGGCACAGTTGCTTAAACATCTGACTCTTGGTTTTGGCTCAGGTTGTGATCTCAGGGTCGTAAGATAGAGCCTTCCAGCCAGCTCTGTGCTCAGCACAGATGGAGTCTGCTTAAAACTTTATCTGCCCCTCCCCCCAGCTTGTGTGTTCTTTCTCTCTCAAAGAAATCTTTAATATATAATTTACTGAATTGTTTAAAATGTTTATTTTCCTTTTACATTGTAATTATTTTGATTGTCTTGATTAATGATTGTCATTATTAGCTTTTGCTTCAATACATTTTAAAGAATAAGAGCTGTGTCAATTACTAGATAAACATAAACTATATGCAGATTTAAGGCAAAATGATAAAATGAATAGCCATAAATCTACTACCACAGTTAAGAACCAAAACTTAATATAGTCATATGACCTTTGCTAAGTCCTTATTCTCTCCCTTTGCATGTCTCCAAGAGGTAGCCAATAACATGAATTTTATATGTTCTAGTTCCTTTCATCCATATTGAAAAATAGTTCTATATATCTATGTGTTCATAAAAGAAACTGATGTTGCTTCTTTTTGAGCGTTGTAGTTATAGTTCATGGAATTTCACTCCTATATATATATTCATCTTCAGTTTACATATCTATATGCTATTAGTGGATATTTAGGCCAATTCTAGGTTTTCATAATGAACATCTCTTTAAAATCTAGGTTACAGGGGCGCCTGGGTGGCTCAGTGGTTTAAAGCCTCTGCCTTCAGCTCAGGTCATGGTCCCAGGGTCCTGGGATCGAGTCCTGCATCGGGCTCTCGGCTCTTCGGGGAGCCTGCTTCCCCCTCTCTCTCTGCCTGCTTCTCTGCCTACTTGTGATCTCCATCTGTCAAAAAAAAAAAAAGAAAAAAAAATCTAGAGTACATTCCTGCAATTGAAATTGTTATGTCATTAAAGGATGAATACCCAACTTTTGTAGCAACATGGATGGGACTGGAAGAGATTATGCTGAGTGAAATAAGTCAAGCAGAGAGTCAAGTATCATATGGTTTCACTTATTTGTGGAGCATAACAAATAGCATGGAGGACATGGGGAGATAGAGAGGAGAAGGGAGTTGGGGAAAATTGGAAGGGGAGGCGAACCATGAGAGACTATGGACTCTGAAAAACAGTCTGAGGGTTTTGAAGGGGCAGGGGGGTGGGAGGTCGGGGTACCAGGTGGTGGGTATTATAGAGGGCACGGATTGCATGGGGCACTGGGTGTGGTGAAAAAATAATGAATACTGTTATGCTGAAAATAAATAAAAAATAAATTTAAAAAATTTTGCTGATGCTCAACTTTGGTATATCTTAAAGTGCTTGTACCAGTTTATATCTTTATCAGTAATGTATAAATATTCCTTTTGATTTTGTTCTTCTCCACACAAGGTATCTTCAGATTTATCATTTTTGCCAATCTAAATGTAATGTGTTTCATCACAGTAGTAATTTTCAGTTCCATGATTATTAATGGGTTCGAACATCTTTTCATCTCTGCTGGCTGTTTATATTTCCTTTATTCTGAAGAATGAAAGAGATAGGACTTATTTTTCCACTATGGTATTTGTCATTTTCTTACTGCTTTTAATTTTTTTTAATTTTTAATTTTTTTTGTCCAAGTTTTCATTTAAATTACAGTTAACACATGGTATAATATTAGTTGCAGGTATAGAATTTAGTGATACAATAATTTCGTACATCATCCAGTGCTCATCACAGCAAGTGAGCAAGTGCCCTCCTTAATCCCTATCAGCTGTTTAAACCAGCCCAGCCCACCGTCCACCTCCTCTCTGCTAACCATCAGTTTGCTTTCTATAGTTAAAAATCTGTTTCTTGGTTTTCCTTCGCCCTGCCCCATGATTATTTGTTTTGTTTCTTAAATTCCACATGTGAGTGAGATAATATGGTATTTGTCTTGCTCTGATTTATTTTGTCTAGCACAATACCCTCTACCTCCATCCATGTCATTGCAAATGGCAAGATTTCATTGTTTTTTATTCCATTACCTGTATACACACACACACACATCACAACTTTTTTATCCACTCATTATTCAAAGGACATTTGGGCTCTTTCCATAATTTGGCTATTGTAGATAATGCTCCTATAGACATCGGGGTACATGTATCCCTTTGAATTTGTATTTTCATATTCTTTGGGTAAATACTTAGTAGGGCAATTGTTGGATCCTAGGATAGTTCTATTTTTAACTTTTTGAGGAACTTCCATATTGTTCTTTAGCATGGCTATACCAGATGCATTCCCACCAGCAGTGCTAACATGTTCCCCTTTATTTGTGTTCTTGCCAATACCTGTTGTTTCCTGTATTGTTTAATTTTAGCCATTCTGACAGGTGTGAGGTAATATCTCATTGTTTCTGATTAGAATAATCTTAAATAAATCTAACCTTACACCTAAAGGAGCTAGAAAAGCAATGAACCATAGAGTTAATAGAAGAAAGTAAGTACTTAGAACAGAATAAATGATACAGAAACAAAAAAAAACAATAAAACAGATCAGTGAAACCAGGAGCTGTTTCTTTGAAAAAATTAGTAAAATTGATAAACTCCTAGCAAGACTTATCAAAAAAGACACAAATAAATCACAAATGGGAGAGGAGAAATAACACCACTACAGAAATACAGTAAGAAGATATTATGAAAAGCCATATACCAATAAATTGGACTATCTTACTGCTTTTTAGATATTATTTATAACTTCATGATACTAAACCCATTTTGGTTTCTACGTATTTGGTTTTCTACGTATTGCAAATACCTTTCAATAATTAGTTTCATTCTGTGTGAAATTGTATAAAAGAACTGAATTTATAATTATAGGCTAGCAATTTCATATTTTAAGAATACCTTCTGTAACTCAAAGTCTAAACATATCCTGTTTTCTTTAACATTTAAAAACTTGTCCTTTCACCTTTAAATTCCTAAACCATTTTGGATAAAAGAAATCTATTTTGATAACCAGTTTCCTCGGACCACACATTGAAAGTTCACCTCCTTAACTTAGAATCTGCAGTGTCATAAAAAATTTATATTTGTAGGAGAGTCTGCAAATTATTCCTCCATTCCATTAGACAGTTACTTTCCTAGTTAGCCCATATACTAAGTCTACACTACCAGTTGACCTTGAACAACACACTTACAGCTGCATAAGTCAAATTATACATAGATTATACATAGATTAATACATAGATTTTTCCCTCCTTAGTACAGTATTATAAATTATTTATGATTTTTAACATTTTTTTAGCTTTATTGTATGAATACTATATATAATATATACATAAAATGTGTTAGTAACTCTTTCATCATTCTGGTCAGCAGTAGGCCATTAGTAGTTAAAGTTTTAGGAGGCAAAAGTTATATGCAGATTTTCTACTGCACAGGGTTGGTGTCCCTAATTCCCATGTTCAAGAGTTCATTGTATTTTAATATTTATAGCCCTATAATAAATCCTACTAATTGGTAGAGTATATAAATTCTTATTTTTCTCAAGAGTATTTTGGCTATTCTTAGACCTTTGTTCTTTTAGATCAGCATTTCAATTCCTTATAAAACAATTCTCTGTCCACTTATGTAGGTCTTTTTCAATGTCTTTCAGTAACACATGTTTTCTTTTAGGTCAGTTATACACAAATTTTGTTACTTTTTTATTGTAAATGGCATAGAATATTGATTGATAGAAATGCAATAGACTGTTTTGTTTATTGATTTTAATACCAGGCACCTGATTCATCACTCAAAACCTCATAATTTATCTATTTTTTCAATGTGGGCAATTATTATCATTTGAATTATGGCAGTTATCCTTCCTTTCAATCCTTTTTTTTCTTACAGCAAGTCAAAAACCTCTGTAAAATATTGAAGAGATGATAGTAGTCTTTCCCTTTGGATTTTAAAGGGAATACTTATAAAGTTACACCATTAAGAATGTCTGTCATGATACTTTATATGGAAAACCCAAAAGACTTCACCCCCAACTACTAGAACTCATACAGCAATTCAGTAATGTGGCAGGATACAAAGTCAGTGTACAGAAATCAGTTGCTTTATTATACATTAACAATGAAAACACAGAAAGGGAAATTAGAGAATTGATTCCATTTACTATAGCACCAAGAACCATAAGATACCAGAGAATAAACCTAACCAAAGAGGTAAAGGATCTGTACTTGAGGAAGTATAGAACACTCATGAAAGAAATTGAAGAAGACACAAAAAGGTGGAAGACCATTCCATGCTCATGGATCAGAAGAATAAACATTGTGTGGAGGTGAACCATGAGAGACTATGGACTCTGAAAAATAATCTGAGGGGTTTGAAGTGGCGGGGGGGTGGGAGGTTGGGGTACCAGGTGGTGGGTATTATAGAGGGCACGGCTTGCATGGAGCACTGGGTGTGGTGAAAAAATAATGAATAATGTTTTTCTGAAAATAAATAAATTGGATAAAAAAAGGTCTATAATACCTAGAGCAATCTATACTTTTAATGCCATTCCAATCAAAATTCCACCGGTATTTTTAAAGAGCTGGAACAAACAATCCTAAAATTCGTATGGAATCAGAAGAGACCCTGAATTGATAAGAAAATGTTGAAAAAGAAAACAACTGGTGGCATCACATTGCCTGATTTCGAACTTTACTACAAAGCTGTGATCACCAAGACAGGATAGTACTGGCATAAAAACAGACACATAGACCAGTGGAACAGAGTAGAGAGCTCGGATTTGGACCCTCAACTCTGTGGCCAAATAATCTTCGACAAAGCAGGAAAAAATACACAGTGGAAAAAAGACAGTCTCTTCAATAAATGGTGCTGGGAAAATTGGACAGCTATATGTAGAAGAATGAAACTCGACCATTCTCTTACACCATACACAAAGATAAAGTCGAAATGCATAAAAGACCTCAGCGTGAGACAGGAATCCGTCAGAATCCTAGAGGAGAACATAGGCAGTAATCTCTTCGATATCAGCCACAGTAACTTCTTTCAAGATAAGTCTCCAAAAGCAAAAGAAACAAAAGCAAAAATGAATTTTTGGGACTTTATCAAGATCAAAAGCTTCTGCACAGCAAAAGAATCAGTCAACAAAACAAAGAAGCAACCTATGGAATGGGAGAAGATATTTGCAAATAACAGTACAGACAAAAGGTTGATATCCAGGATCTATAAAGAACTTCTCAAACTCAACACACACAAAACATAATCATGTCAAAAAATGGGCAGAAGACATGAACAAACAGTTCTCCAATGAAGACATACAAATGGCTATCAGACACATGAAAAAATGTTCTTCATCACTAGCCATCAGGGAGATTCAAATCAAAACCACATTGAGATACCACCTTATACCAGTTAGAATGGCCAAAATTAACAAGACAGGAAACAATGTGTGTTGGAGAGGATGTGGAGAAAGGGGAACCCTCTTACACTGTTGGTGGGAATGCAAGTTGGTGCAGCCACTTTGGAGAACAGTGTGGAGATTCCTTAAGAAATATAAATAGAGCTTCCCTATGACCCTGCAATTGCACTACTGGATATTTACCCCAAAGACACAGATGTAGTGAAAAGAAGGGCCATCTGTACACCAATGTTCATAGCAGCATTGGCCATGGTCGCCAAACTGTGGAAAGAACCAAGATGCCCTTCAACGGATGAATGGATAAGGAAGATGTGGTCCATATACACTATGGAGTATTATGCCTCCATCAGAAAGGATGAATACCCAACTTTTGTAGCAACGTGGACGGGACTGGAAGAGATTATGCTGAGTGAAATAAGTCAAGCAGAGAGAGTCAATTATCATATGGCTTCACTTATTTGTGGAGCATAAGAAATAACACGGAGGACATGGGGAGATGGAGAGGAGAAGGGAGTTGGGGTAAATTGGAAGGGGAGGTGAACCACGAGAGACTATGGACTCTGAAAAACAATCTGAGGGGTTTGAAGTGGCGGGGGTGGGAGGGAGGTTGGGGTACCAGGTGGTGGGTATTATAGAGGGCACGGATTGCATGGAGAACTGGGTGTGGTGCATAAACTGAATTCTGGTACACTGAAAAGAAATTTAAAAAATAAAAAAAATAAGCAAAAAAAAGGTAAATTTGCTATTCTACATCTTAATCCTTGTGTAGAATTTTGGTAAACTATTTTTTTCACCACATGTTCTTTTCATAGTGAAAGCCTATTATTTTTCTTTTTTGTATGTCTAAGCAGAATTTTAAAAGAATATCAAATACAATACTTATGACAAGAAAAAAAAATATCTGCCATAGGTTCTTGGCAGAAAATTTAATACTAGTTTTTTGAGCCCTAAAAAAATGCTTCTTTTTTTAAATTGAGGTATAAATGTCATACATTATTAGTTTTAGTTGTACACTATAGAGATTCAATATTTGTTATGAAATGCTCAGTATATAGTTACTATACATCACCATAGTTATTACAGTTTTATTGAGTTTATTCCATATGCTGTACTTCACATTTCTGTGACTTATTTTATACATGGAAGCTTGTCCCTTTTAATGCCTTTCACCTATTTCACCCATCCCCTACCCCCAACCTTCATGGGCAACTACCAGGTTGTTCACTATATTTATCAGATTGGTTGGTTGATTTGTTTTATAGGTTCCACATATAGGTAAAACCAAATGGTATTTGTATTTCTCTGATTTAGTTAACATAAATATACTCTAGATTCATCTGTGTTGTCACAAATGGCAAGATTTCATTCTTCGTGGTCAAGTAATGTTCCATTGTATACTTACATACCATATCTTTATCCATTCATCTATTAATGGTCTTAGCAATCAGATTGTTTCCACATCTTGGTTATTGTGAACATAGGAATGCATATATCTTTTCAAATTAGTGTTTCTGTTTTCAGGTAAATACCCCAAAGTGGAATTGCTGGATCACATGATATTTCTATTTTTAGTTTTTTGAGGGAACCCTTCCATACTGTCTTCCATAGTGTCTGCACCAATTTACATGATCACTGACAGTGTATGAGTGTTCTATTTTCTCTACATCTTTGCCAATACTTGTTTCTTGTCTTTTTGATATTAGCCATTTTTGACTAGTGTGAGGTAATATCTCATTATGGTTTTGATTTACATTTCCCTAATGATTAGTGATGCTGAGCATCTTTTCATGTGTCTGGACATTTGTATGTTTTCTTTGGAAAAATGTCTATTCAGGTCCTCTGCCCATTCTTAATTAGACTGTTGTTTTGTTTGTAGGAGTTTATTTATTTATTTATTTAGGGAGTTTTAAAAAAATATTTTGGATATTAACCCCTTATTGATTCCATGTACTATTTGCAAATATCTTCTCCCATTCAGTAGGTTGCCTTTTCATTTTATTCATGGTGCTTTCACTATGCAAAAGCTTTGTAGTTTTGATGTAGCCCCAGTTGTTTTTGCTTTTCTTGTCCTTGCCTAAGGAGACAGATCCAAAAAAATAATGGACTGATTGATATTGCAGAATTTACTGCTTTTAAGAGTTTTATAGCTTCAGGTCTTAAACTTTGTTCTTTGTTCCATTTTGAGATTGTATATATGGTGTGTGAAAGTGGTTTGGTTTCATTCTTTTGCATGTAGCTGACCAGTTTTCCCAAGAGCATTTATAGAAGAGACTGTCTTTCCCTGTTATGTATTCTTGCCTTATTTTGTTAACGATTTGCCATAAAAGTGTGGGTTTACTTCAGAGTTCTACTGTTCCATTGATCTATGTGTTTGTTTTTGTGCCAGTACCATACTGTTTTGAATACTGTAATTTTGGAGTAGAGTTTGAAATCTGTGAGTGTGATACCTTCAGCTTGCTTCCCCCCCCCCCAAGATTGCTTTGGCTATTTGGGGTCTTTTGTGGTTTCATACAAATCTTAGGATTATTCTAGTTCTATGAAAAGTATTGATGTTTTGATAGGCATTGCATCGAATCTGTAGATTGTTTTCGGTAGTATGGATATCTTAATATTAATTTTGTCGAATCATGAGCATAGTATATGTTTTCATTTGTGGCATCTTCAGTTTGTTTCATTGGTGCTTTATAGTTTTCAGAACACAGGTTTACTTGTTAAATTTCACCTCTTGGTTAAATGTATTTCTAGGTATTTTATTTTTCTTACAATTATAGATGGGATCATTTTCTCAATTTCTCTGCTACTCTGTTAGTGTATAGAAACACAGTAGATTTCTAGATGTTAATTTTGTATCTACAACATTATCAAATTCAGTTAGTCTAATACTTTTTGGTGGAGTCTTTAGGGTTTTCTGTGTATAACACCATGCCATCTTCAAATAGTGGCACTTTTATTTTTTTCCTTACAATTTGGATGCCTTTTATTTCTTGAAATGACTGAGTGCCGTGGCTAGGAATTCTAGTACTATGTTGAATAAAAGTGGACATCCTTGTCTTCTTCCTGATCTTACAGGAAAACCTTTCAGTTTTTCACTGTCGGCACACAGTGGATGGGTTGGCCCCTGATATGGTTGGCTGATAGGAACCCGTTGCTGTTTTGTGTGAGTCAGTATGGTTAGACCCCAGTGCGGCTGGTTCCAACTGTTGTAGGTGTGCTGTTCGAAAGGGCTGGCATCCTGCATTGGCATGGGGGTCTCTTTGGAAGATCACTGGACCCTCAAGGCTGCCCACTGGGTGGGAGCCACTTTGGGAGAGTACTTGTCAGGGTGAGTGGATTAGGCCCACAGTGAAATGTGGGGGAGGGTGTGTGTATGTGGTATGGATGTTGCCAGCAAGATAGATGGAGAGTGTCAGAGCTGGTGCCTCTCAGGTTCAGGCTAGCTAGACTGAAGGAGGGCTATGAAATGTTGCCCACCAAAGCTTTTGTTCCTGGAGAAAGTTCCTACAGATTCCTGCCCATTTGGCACATGCTCTAAAGTTGGTAGACAAAATTTCCTTTATTTATGGCTCAGGTGCTTTTCAAACTGCTGCTTCTGTGTTGGGTCTAAGAGTGAGTAATTGAGTTTGCGTGTGGGTCCTTTCAGAGCAGAGTCTCCATTTTCTATCACCCTATATCTCTCCTGGAGTTAAGTCCTGCTGATTTTCAAAGCCAGACAAGGAGGCTCATCTTTCTGGTGCACATCTTCAAGGTGGGAGGGAGTGGCTGATGCAGTCTTGAAACCCTCACTCCTCAGGGAGGAGTCCTATATCTGTGTGTGATATGCCTCCTGCTTATGGGTTGCCTTCCTAGGAATTTCATTCCCAGTAAGCCTGTATTGGTACCCATCCTACTCTTTTTTTTTTCAATTTATTTATTTTCAGAAAAACATTATTCATTATTTTTTCACCACACCCAGTGCTCCATGCAAGCCGTGCCCTCTATAATACCCACCACCTGGTACCCCAACCTCCCACCCCCCAGCCACTTCAAACCCCTCAGATTGTTTTTCAGAATCCATAGTCTCTCATGGTTCACCTCCCCTTCCAATTTACCCAAATTCCCTACTCCTCTCTAACACCCCTTGTCCTCCATGCTATTTGTTATGCTCCACAAATAAGTGAAACCATATGATAATTGACTCTCTCTGCTTGACTTATTTCACTCAGAATAATCTCTTCCAGTCCCGTCCATGTTGCTACAAAAATTGGGTATTCATCCTTTCTGATGGAGGCATAATACTCCATAGTGTATATGGACCACATCTTCCTTATCCATTCATCCGTTGAAGGGCATCTTGGTTCGTTCCACAGTTTGGCGACTGTGGCCATTGCTGCTATAAACATTGGGGTACAGATGGCCCTTCTTTTCACAACATCTGTATCTTTGGGGTAAATACCCAGGAGTGCAATTGCAGAGTCATAGGGAAGCTCTATTTTTAATTTCTTGAGGAATCTCCACACTGTACTCCAAAGAGGCTGCACCCACTTGCATTCCCACCAACAGTGTAAGAGGGTTCCCCTTTCTCCACATCCTCTCCAACACATGTTGTTTCCTGTTTTGTTAAATTTGGCCATTCTAACTGGTGTAAGGTGATATCTCAATGTGGTTTTAATTTGAATCTCCCTGAGGGCTAATGATGATGAGCATTTTTTCATGTGTCTGATAGCCATTTGTATGTCTTGATTGGAGAAGTGTCTGTTCATATCTTCTGCCCATTTTTTGATGTGTTTGCCTGTTTTGTGTGTGTTGAGTTTGAGGAGTTCATTATAGATCCTGGATATCAACCTTTTGTCTCTACTGTCATTTGCAAATATCCTCTCCCATTCCGTGGGTTGCCTCTTTGTTTTTTTGACTGTTTCCTTTGCTGTGCAGAAGCTTTTGATTTTGATGAAGTCCCAGAAGTTTATTTTTGCTTTTGTTTCCTTTGCCTTTGGAGACATATCTTGAAAGAAGTTGCTGTGGCTGATATCAAAGAGATTACTGCCTATGTTCTCCTCTAGGATTCTGATGGATTCCTGTCTCACGTTGAGGTCTTTTATCCATTTTGAGTTTATCTTTGTGTACGGTGTAAGAGAATAGTCGAGTTTCATTCTTCTACGTATAGCTGTCCAGTTTTCCCAGCACCATTTATTGAAGAGACTGTCTTTTTTCCACTGTATATTTTTTCTTGTTTTGTCAAAAATTAATTGACCATAGAGTTGAGGGTCCATATCTGGGCTCTCTACTCTGTTCCACTAGTCTATGTGTCTGTTTTTATGCCAGTACCATGCTGCCTTGGTGATCACAGCTTTGTAATAAAGCTTGAAATCAGGTAAGGTGATGCCGCCAGCTTTATTTTTGTTTTTCAACATTTCCTTAGCGATTCGGGGTCTTTTCTGATTCCATACAAATTTTAGGATTATTTGCTCCAGCTCTTTGAAGAATGCCGGTGGAATTTTGATCGGAATGGCATTAAAAGTATAGATTGCTCTAGGCAGTATAGACATTTTAACAATGTTTATTCTTCTGATCCAAGAGCATGGAATGGTCTTCCATCTATTTGTGTCTTCTTCAATTTCTTTCATGAGTGTTCTGTAGTTCCTCAAGTACAGATCCTTTACCTCTTTGGTTAGGTTTATTCCCAGGTATCTTATGGTTCTTGGTGCTATAGTAAATGGAATCGATTCTCTAATTTCCCTTTCTGTATTTTCATTGTTAGTGTATAAGAAAGCCACTGATTTCTGCACATTGACTTTGTATCCTGCCACGTTGCTGAATTGCTGTATGATTTCTAGTAGTTTGGGGGTGGAGTCTTTTGGGTTTTCCATATAAAGAATCATGTCATCTGCGAAGAGAGAGAGTTTGACTTCTTCATTACCAATTTGGATACCTTTTATTTCTCTCTGTTGTCTGATTGCTGTTGCTAGGACTTCTAATACTATGTTGAACAAGAATGGTGAAAGTGGGCATCCTTGTCGTGTTCCTGATCTCAATGGGAAGGCTGCAAGCTTTTTCTCATTGAGGATGATATTTGCTGTGGGTCTTTCATAGATAGATTTGATGAGGTTCAGGTATGTTCCCTCTATCCCTATATTTTGAAGCGTTTTAATCAGGAACGGATGCTGGATTTTGTCAAATGCTTTTTCTGCATCAATTGAGAGGACCATGTGGTTCTTCTCTCTTCTCATATTAATTTGTTGTATCACATTGATTGATTTGCGAATGTTGAACCATCCTTGTAGCCCAGGGATGAATCCCACCTGATCATGGTGAATAATCTTTTTAATGTGGTGTTGGATCCTGTTGGCTAGGATCTTGTTGAGAATCTTAGCATCCATATTCATCAGTGATATTGGTTTGAAATTCTCCTTTTTGGTAGGGTCCTTGCCTGGTTTGGGGATCAGGGTAATGCTGGCTTCATAGAAAGAGTCTGGAAGTTTTCCTTCTTCTTCAATTTTTTGAAACAGCTTCAGGAGAATAGGTGTTATTTCTTCTTTGAAGGTTTGGTAGAATTCCCCAGGGAATCCGTCAGGTCCTGGGCTCTTGTTTTTTGGGAGGTTTTTGATCACTGATTCAATCTCGTTATTAGATATCGGTCTATTCAGGTTGTCAATTTCTTCCTGGTTCAATTTTGGTAGTTTATTTTTTCCAGGAATGCATCCATTTCATTTAGGTTGCTAAGCTTATTGGCATATAACTGTTCGTAATAACTTCTGATGATTGTTTCTACTTCCTTGGTGTTAGTTGTGATCTCTCCCTTTTCATTCATAATTTTATGAATTTGGGCTTTCTCTCTTTTCTTTTGGATTAGTGTAGCCAGTGGCTTATCGATCTTATTGATTCTTTCAAAAAACCAGCTTCTAGTTTCATTGATACGTTCTACTGTATCTCTGGTTTCTACCTCATTGATCTCAGCTCTAATCTTGATGATTTCCCTTCTTATGTGTGGAGTTGGTTTGATTTGTTGTTGATCCTCCAGTTCTTTAAGGTGTAGAGACAGCTGGTGTGTTCTGGATTTTTCAATTTTTTTGAGCGAGGCTTGGATGGCTATGTATTTTCCCCTTAGGACCGCCTTTGCTGTATCCCATATGTTTTGGACCGAAGTGTCTTCATTCTCATTGGTTTCCATGAATTGTTTCAGTTCTTTGATCTCCTGGTTGATCCAAGCATTCTTAAGCAAGGTGGTCTTTAGCTTCCAGGTGTTTGAGTTCCTTCGGAACTTTTCCTTGTAATTGAGCTCCAGTTTCAAAGCATTGTGATCTGAGAATATGCAAGGAATAATCTCAGTTTTTTGGTGTCGGTTGAGTCTGGATTTGTGACCCAGTATGTGATCTATTCTGGAGAAGGTTCCATGTGCACTTGAGAAGAATGAGTATTCTGTTGTTTTAGGGTGGAATGTTCTGTATATATCTATGAGGTCCATCTGGTCCAATGTGTCATTCAATGCTCTTGTTTCTTTATTGATTTTCTGCTTCGATGATCTAATTCTGAAAGAGGCGTGTTAAGATCTCCTACGACTAGTGTATTCATATCAATATGACTCTTTATCTTGATTAACAGTTTTCTTAAGTAATTGGCTGCTCCCATATTGGGAGCATAGATATTTACAATTATTAGAGCATCTTGGTGGATAGTCCCTTTAAGGATTATGTAGTGTCCTTCTGTATCTCTGACTACAGTCTTTAGTTTGAAGTCTAATTTACCTGATATAAGAATCGCTACCCCAGCGTTCTTTTCTTTTTTTTAAATTTATTTTTTATTTTCAGCATAACAGTATTCATTGTTTTTTCACCACACCCAGTGCTCCATGCAAGCCGTGCCCTCTATAATACCCACCACCTGGTACCCCGACCTTCCACCCCCCAGCCCTTCAAAACCCTCAGATTGTTTTTCAGAGTCCATAGTCTCTCATGGTTCAACTCCCCTTCCAATTTCCCCCAACTCCCTTCTCTCTATCTCCCCATGTCCTCCATGCTGTTTGTTATGCTCCACAAATAAGTGAAACCATATGATACTTGACTCTCTCTGCTTGACTTATTTCACTCAGCATAATCTCTTCCAGCCCCGTCCATGTTGCTACAAAAGTTGGGTATTCATCCTTTCTGATGGAGGCATAATACTCCATAGTGTATATGGACCACATCTTCCTTATCCATTTGTCCGTTGAAGGGCATCTTGGTTCTTTCCACAGTTTGGCGACCGTGGCCATTGCTGCCATAAACATTGGGGTATAGATGGCCCTTCTTTTCACTACATCTGTATCTTTGGGGTAAATACCCAGAAGTGCAATGGCAGGGTCATAAGGAAGTTCTGTTTTTAATTTCTTGAGGAATCTCCACACTGTTCTCCAAAGAGGCTGCACCAACTTGCATTCCCACCAACAGTGTAAGAGGGTTCCCCTTTCTCCACATCCTCTCCAACACATGTTGTTTCCTGTCTTGCTAATTTTGGCCATTCTAACTGGTGTAAGGTGGTATATCAATGTGTTTTTTTTTTTTCCTCCAATTCATTTATTTTCAGAAAAACAGTATTCATTATTTTTTCACCACACCCAGTGCTCCATGCAAGCCGTGCCCTCTATAATACCCACCACCTGGTACCCCAACCTCCCACCCCCCGCCACTTCAAACCCCTCAGATTGTTTTTCAGAGTCCATAGTCTCTCATGGTTCACCTCCCCTTCCAATTTACCCAAAAGCACATACCCTCCCCTACCCCAGCCTTCTTTTGAGTCCCATTGGCATGAAAGATGCTTCTCCATCCCTTCACTTTCTTTTTTATTTTTATTTTTTTAAAGATTTTATTTATTTGACAGAGAGAAATCACAAGTAGGCAGAGAGGCAGGCAGAGAGAGAGGGGGGAGAAAGCAGGTTCCCTGCGGAGCAGAGAGCCTGACGCGGGGCTCGATCCCAGAACCCTGGGATCATGACCTGAGCCGAAGGCAGAGGCTTTAACCCACTGAGCCACCCAGGCGCCCCTCCATCCCTTCACTTTCAATCTGCGTGTATCTTTAGGTTCAAAATGGGTCTCTTGTAGACAACATATGGATGGGTCCTGTCGTTTTATCCAATCTGCAACCCTGTGCCATTTTATGGGTGCATTTAGGCCATTCACATTGAGAGTGATTATTGATAGATACGTTTTTATTGACATCGAGTTACCTTTGAAGTCTTTCTTTCTGTAGACTGTCTCTATATTTCTGTTCAATGCTATTCTTGGGATTTTTCCTCTTTTATAGAACCCCCCCCTTAATATTTCCTGCAGTGTCAGCTTGGTGGTTGCATAGTCTTTTAAGCCTTGCTGGTCTTGAAAACTCTTTATCTCTCCATCCATTTTGAATGTCAGTCTTGCTGGATAAAGTATTCTTGGCTGCATGTTCTTCTCATTTAGTGCCCTGAATATATCTTGCTAGACTCTTCTGGCTTGCCAGGTCTCTGTGGACAGGTCTGACGTTATTCTGATGGGCTTCCCTCTGTAAGTAAGGAGCCTCTTTGCCCTGGCGGCTTTCAAGAGATTATACCTACAATTATAATTCCTCAATTTGACTATCAGGTGTCGTGATGTTTTTTTGGAATGTATAATCTTGGGTGGAGATGGTTCAGCCTCTAGTACATGAACGCTGGTTTCATTCGCGAGATTCGGAAAATTTTCATGAAGGACTTGTTCCACTATATCTTCTAGACTTCTTTCTTTCTCCTCCCCTTCAGGGATTCCAATAATTCTGACGTTGGAACGCTTCATGGCATCATTTATTTCCCTGATTCTGTTTTCATGGTTTCTAAGCTGTTTGTTCCAGGCTTCCTCCTGATCCTTTCTATCTGTTTGTCCTCCAGATCACTAATTCTATCTGCTGTCTCAGTTACCCTAGCTTTGAGAGAGTTTAGATTAGATTGGAACTCACTGAGAACATTGTGAACCTCCTCCCTGGTAGCTTTAAGCTCCGCCCTAACATTGTGAACATCCTGTCTGGTTGCTTTCAGTTCGGCCCTAATCAATTCTGTTTGGTCATCCATGGCTTTCTCCAACTGCCAACTGCCAACTGCCAACCACGCTCATGGGCACTGCGGGGACACACGCCGCACCTCCCACATGTCCCCTCCACCGCCGGGTCGAGCAACGCTGTGCGGACCCTCATCCATCCTACTCTTCTTAATATGGCTTTTTCTTAGTATCTTTGGCTTTGGAATTGCTGTTCCAATAGTCTTCGTTTGTTAGGGAGATCCTCTGCATGTAGCTGCAGCCTTGATGTGTCTGTGGGAGAAAATGAGCTCAGGATCTTCCTACTCCCCCTAGCCCAGGCATGTGCTTTCTTTTCTTAAGTGGTTTTATTTTTGCAGACATTGATATGAATATTTACTTAAACTAGGAAGCTCCTTTTATAGATTTTTGAATGCTACACTGATCTTGATGAGGATTTTTTTTTTTTAACACAGTCAGATTCCATTCCATGGGTGTATTTTCAAAAGTGAAATGACCTTTTCTCATATTTGTCTAATTTTGATACCAGGCTTTATTCGTCTTATAGAACTGGTCAGAACTAGTCTATTTTTTTTTTATTCTCCGGAAAATTTATGTAATATTTTAATGATCAGTATCTTGAAAGCTTAAGTGATCCCACCATCTGTTTCATGGTTTTTTTGTTTTGTTTTGTGGGGTTTTTTGGAAAATTTTTTAACTATCTGATTTTTCCAATGATAATCAGACTATATTTTTTATCTTCTTAAATGTATTTTTTTTTTTAAGATTTTGTTCATTTGGCAGAGAACAAGTAGGGAGAGAGGCAGGCAGAGGGAGAAGCAGGCTCCCTGCTGAGCAGTGAGCCCGATGTAGGAGTCGGTCCCAGGACCCTGGGATCAGACCTGAGCTGAAAGCAGACACTTAACTGACTGAGCCACCCAGGCACCCCTTTTTGAATGTATTTTTAAAAAGTACTACTTGCTAGGAATTTCACTGTTAGAAGTAAAATTTATTAGCTTGAATTTTAATACCATCAGTCCTTTATTTTTTATTGAAATATAATTGACAATGTTAGTTTCAGTTGTATAGCATACTGACTTGACAATTCAATAGTACTCAGTGCTCATCACAATAAGTGTAGTCACTGTCACCTTAAGTTATTATTACAGTATTATTGACTATATTCCCTATACTGTGTACTTACCATCTCTATGACTTATTTTATAACTAGAAGTATGTACCTCTTAATCCTTCATCTGTTTCACACATTCCCTCATCTATCTCCCTTCTGGCAATTTCCAGTTTATTCTCTGTACTGAAGAGTATTTTGTTTTTCAGATTCCACATATTAGTGAAATCCTTTCATATTTCTCTTTCTCTGAGTTACTTACTTAGCATAATACATTCTAGGTTCATCCATGTGTTTGCAAATGGCAAGATTTTATTACTTATGACTGAGTAATATTCCATTGTATATATATACCACTGCTTATTTATCCATTCACCACCTCAACAGATATGAATTGTTCCATATCTTGGCTATTGTAAATAATGCTGCAATAAACATAGGGGTATGCATATCTTTTTGGATTAGTGTTTTTGTTTTCTTTGGGTAAATACCCAGTAATGCAATTACTAAGTCATATGGTATTTCTGTTAATTTTTGGAGGACCCTCCATATTGTTTTCCACAGTCCACAGTGGTTGTACTGGTTTATCTTTCCACCAGCAGTGCATGAGTGTTCCCTTTTCTTCACATTCTCGCCAACTCCTATCATTACTTGTATTTTTGATACCAGCCATTTTGACTGAGGTGTGAGGTGATACTACATTATGACTTTCAATTGCATTTCCCTGATGATTAGTGATGGTGAGCATATTATCATGTATCTGTTGGTCATCTTTATGTCTTCTTTGGAAAAATGTCTATTCAGGTCATCTGCCCACTTTTTTATTGTATTGTTTTTTGAGTTAAGTTCTTTATATATTTTTGCAATTAATTCCTGTTGGATATATCATTTGCAAATATCTTATTCAGGAGGTTGCCTTTTCATTTTACTAACGGTGAGTCCCTTGCTGAGCAAAAGCTTTATTTTGGTGTAGCCACAATAGTTTACTTTCGCTTTTGTTTCTCTTGCCTCAGGAGACATGTCCATAAAGATGTTGCTAAAGCCAATATTTAAGAGATTATTGCCTGTGTTTTCACTTAGGAGTTTTATGGTTTTCAAATCTCATATTTAGGTCTTTAATCCTTTTTGAATTTTTGTGTATAGTGTAAGGACGTGGTCCAGTTTCATTCTTTTGCATGTAGCTTTCTGGTTTTCTTAGCACCATTTACTGAAGAGACTATCTTTTCCCCATTTCATATTCTTGCCTCCTTATACATTGCCCATAAGAGTGTGGGTTTATTTCTGGGCTCTGTCCTGTTTACATGTCTTGTGTGTGTGTGCACGTGTGTGTGTGTACTTGCACATGCACACCAATGCCATAGTTTTTGGATTACTGTGGTTTTGTAGTATAGTTTGAAATCTGGGATTATGAAACCTCCAGCTTTGTTCTTCCTGAAAGCATATCCCCCACTTTGGGGAGGGAGAGTGAGGGAGGAGCAAAGGGAGAGAGAGAATCTTAAACAGGCTCCATGCCCAGAGCAGAGTCCAACATGGGGCTTGATCTCATAACCCTGAGATCATGACCTGAGCCAAAATCAAAGTCAGGCGCTTAACCGACTGAACCACCTAGGGGCCCCATATCTCTGTTTTTTTTTTTTTGTTTGTTTTTAAGATTTTATTTATTTATTTGATAGAGATCACAAGTAGACGGAGAGGCAGGCAGAGAGAGAGAGAGAGGGAAGCAGGCTCCCTGCCGAGCAGAGAGCCCGATGCGGGACTCGATCCCAGGACCCCGAGATCATGACCTGAGCCGAAGGCAGTGGCTTAACCCACTGAGCCACCCAGGTGCCCCATCTCTGTTCTTTTTGAGGACAGTGATTCTAACAGGTGTGGAGTGTGGCATTGATGTACATTTCCCTGATGATTAGTGATATAGAGCATTTTTTCCCTATATTTGTTGACCGTTTGTATGTCTTCTTTTGAGATTTGTATCTTTAATAATATTGATGTGCCTAATAATATGTAATGCTAATGAATAATTTAACTTTTTGAAGTTAGTCAGGCGCTTAACAGAGTGAGATACCCAGGCACCCCGTAATCATTCATTAGGGTAATGATAATTAATAATAGCTGATCTACCTGAGTGCTTACTGTGTATCTTACACTATGGCAAGGTTTTATGTGATTTAACTCATTTAATCTTCACAAAAAACCTATAAAGTAAGAGCAACTTTAAGTTTCATAGATGAGAATAAATAATTTATCCAAGGCTACACAACTTACATTACCGCAAGTATTAGTATTTTATTTTTCCTTTGAAAATCTGTGGTGAAATTACTGGGTATCTTGCTATGCATTACCTCTTGTAGATATCATTGCCCAGTCTGTGAACCCTTTTTGCAAAGTATGTTGAAAAATGGTTTTCATTCCTTAAAATGGCTAGATTGGGTGACTCTCTGAAGTTTCTTGAACTTCCAAACATAGGGAACCTGTATCAGATTTGGGCCCATACTGCTAAATTCTTCTCTGACCGACCACTTGTATAGAACCCAATATCAGCTGGAGTGAATTTAGGCACAAACCATCAGTTAGCTGCCTGGTGCCATAAAGTTACATATTCACTCAATTTGTTGTTCTTGCCTGTTTATGGGCGTTTTTGAGTTGGGTCTCTAATCATATATAATACATATTTCCATGGATCTGTTATGTGATTAAAACATTTAGCTTGGAATATATTCATCTGTAAGCATGAAACATAAAGTTTGTGTGATAATAGTCAATATTTTGTTTGAAGTATCTATGTGGTCCTGAAAATATATATTTGAGAATTGAGCCATTTAATAGATTAAAAATATTAAAGAAGGCATGGGAATAGCAAGATATTTAAGAAAAATGTGTTTAGTTTAAGTTCTACTAACAGAGAAATAAAAAATTGACCAAAATTGACTAAAAAATTGCACATATAAGTAGGAAGTCATACTTTAGGAAAATAATAATTCTTTCATACTTGGGACAGCATACTGTTTAATGATCTTATTTTTTTCCTTGCTCAATTTTGGCCTTGACTCTAACTAAGAAAATGTTTTTTGGGGGGACCGTTGTCCAAGCCATCCCTTTGACTGTGGGTTCAGAAAGAGAGCAGACTTTTTTTTTTTTTTTTTTTTGGTTTAAGTTTTTGATGGTGATTGAACTTGTTAGTCTGAACTTTTCCAGCATTTTTAGATTCCTCAGTTCAACATTTTTTTAAAGCGCAACATTGTTAGGAAATTTACCTTAATGCTAGGAAATTGTCCAGGCTTTTTAAGTTATACAAATGAAAGGATACAGGGGAGTATAGAGCTAAAGCACAGTAGTTAATACAGGTCTACTCCATATTAAGAAATTTCTAAATGCAAAAACTTTCCAGTAATCAACTGGTTATATATGAAAAGTTCTGCTTTTTTATGAAAGGAATTGTCCTAGGAGAGCAGATAATTTGTAAGAAAATACTGAAGGATAATACTAACAAAAACTATGCTATCAAGGTAAATGAATGCCAGCTGAGTTGATGGACAGTGGATTGTTGTAAAGAACATTTATTTTCAAAGTCTTTTTCTGGATTGTTTTTAAGAACTCTATCAGCTGTAATTTTTGTCTTTGCTGTGTGGTCAGTTCATACTATATCTTTCAGCAGCACAATGACATTACATGACATTCTTTATATTAAAAAGTGAATAAATCTTAATAGGATACATTTTCTAAAATATTTACAAAATTATTGGGTGTCTTTATCATATGATCTCCCTGATATGAGGAGGTGGAGATGCAACGTGGGGGCGGGGTTTGGGGGAGGAAAAGAATAAATGAAACAAGATGGATCAGGAGGGAGACAAACCATAAGACTCTTAATGTCACAAAACAAACTGAGGGTGGCAGTGGGGAGAGGGGTAGGGTGAGGGGGGTGGGGTTATGGACATCGGGGAGGGTATGTGCTATGGTGAGTGCTGTGAAGTGTGTAAACCTGGCAATTCACAGACCTATACCCCCGGAGCTAATAATACATTATATGTTTATAAAAAAAATTATAACAAAATTTAAATTCTAGTTAAAAACAATTATTGGGTGCCTTTAAATGTCAATCATTTTATTTAACATATATTAGATGCCAGGTGCTATTCTATGCACTTAGCATATAATCACTCAATTATAGGTGCGTAATTGTATACTGCCTCAAACTTTACTAAAGTAAATTCATTAATTTATAGTTTTCTTCTATATTCTGTTACCAATTTAAACATTTATTTCCTTTTCTAGTATCCACACTAATGTTGCCTAAAATTGCATCCTTCCTATAACAAATACTTTTCTTCTCTTCCTTTTTTTAAACAATTATTCACCCCATATTTAGGGTTTCATTCTGTTCTTTTTCTTCCACCTTAGAAGATATTTGTGATACTAACAACCAACTCTGCCTCTCTTTCTAAGTAGTAACACCAGTAGTAAATGCTTTAAAATTTAGTTCTTTATAGATGTGGTCCATACATACAATGGACTATTACTCAGCCATCAGAAAGGATGAACACCCACCACTTGCACTGACATGGATGGAACTGGAGGGGATTATGCTAAGTGAAATAAGTCAAGCAGAGAAAGATAATTATCATATGGTTTCACTCATATGTGGAACATAAGGAATAAAATGGAGGACCATAGGGAAACAAAGGGAAAACTGAAGGGGAGAAATCAGAGAGCGAGACAAACCATGAGAGACTCTGGACTCTGTCAAACAATTGAGGGTTAAGAAGGGTGGTGGGTAGGGGGAGGGGGTAAGGAGGTGATGGGCATTAAGGAGGGCCCGTGTGATGAGCACTGGGTGTCATACACAACTAATGAATCATTGAACATGATATCAGAAACTAATATGCTGGCTAACGCAACATAAAAGAAATCTTAAAAATTTGGTTCTTTATGATTTGATGTTTCCCATTTTGAAATAAAAACATGAAATTTTTCAGGTTTAGCAGAATTAGGTACCCTGTGTGATCCTTTACGGAGCTGTTCTATTAGTGAAGAAAATGGACTCAGTGCTGCCTTTACCATAGCCCATGAGCTTGGGCATGTGTAAGTACCTTCTGCTGCCTCAGTAATGTGCTTTCTCTTAGTCATTGCCCAGAATGCCAAAATTCCATCTTCAATTGAGTAATTAGCAGCTTTATGTCTTTAAAAATACTGTTAGTGTAATTCTCATCCCTGAAATGCTAACTCTGGCTCTTTTGTGATCTATGTTAGGTCAGACAGGCTGCACAGATGAACAGACTAAGCAAAGAACTAGAACTTGGGAATTCTTTTATTTCATTTACTGTATTGGATTACATGAAAAGCTCTTCTGGCCTCTGTCCCTTGTTATCCCATACATGACCAGGTACTGTCCTCTTCCATCTTATGGGAGGGCCTGCAGGGCCTTCTGGTTCTGGGGAACTCCCAGTAATATTTGTAATACCAGCTCACCTCTTGCTCTTACAGCTCAGAGCCCCAGCAGAGAATGTGGCATGTGGGAATTTCTGAATCATTAAAAGATATTTTTAAAGTTATTTCTCCAGCTTCATAGTTGTTGTTGTTTGGTTTGGGTTTTTTATATTTTTGGGGTTTTTTTTGTTTTTTGTAAAAATGAGGGGTTCTATCTGTTCCTGCATTATTAAAAATTCTACTGGGGTTCTATGCTCTAAGAATGGAGACCATGATTCCCTGTGATAGCCTCAGAGCTCTCATGGAAAGTTAGAAACCCCTACAAACTCATCCTCTGACAGGGATTCCATATAGTACCCCCCAGCACCTCTGGGATTTCTTGTTTATATGCTAATAAGGAATTGAAGCTAGAGTTCCTCTGTTAGTTGGACTACATTTTCTTTCCTGGTCATGCCCTACTTCATTAAGAGCATTCAGCAGGCATAACTTCAAGTGGAAATCATTTTTATGAAACTAGTGCATCTTCAGTTCCCTTTGAGCACGGTTATGTTTCATGATTGTCAGCAAGGGGCACACTCAAATTGTTGACATGGGAATAGAATAGAATCAGGAGCTTACCTGAGGGCTCTAGATACCTAGCACAACATCTGGAAAGCACTGGTTTCCAAGGCTACTGACTAATGGAAAACTGTTCTTGCAAAGACTGCCATCTTAGCCATCTATTTTCTTCCTGAAAAACTCTTTAGGTGTCTTTAGAATATGGGTAAGTAGTTTAATTAAAAGACTGATCTTTAAGTACACATCTCAGCAGACAAAGAGCTGAGCTAGGTGGTTTCGGCGTCCCTTCTAAATACAAGTTCATACTTAGGTCCTCAAAAGAATGCATAGGCTGTGCTGCTGGCCAGCTGATTATTTAATAGCATGGCTCTTAGGAAGATTTGGTTGCCCTTTAGGAACGTTTTTGTTATTCCAGTTCGATCAATAATCACTTACTGAGTATAGACCAGAAACAGTCCTGAGGCTGTTTCATGTAAAACAGATGGATACTATAGAATGATAAGGAAGTAGGGATTAAAGAAGTTTTGATACTGTAGTAAATAGTCTGTGATCCACAAACTAGTGTGGTATCACTTTTATGTAATCTACCTACACACATCTCTTAGGATACGCATGCTGAAACCTGCAAGTGTTTATGTGAACGCTGTATCTGTATCGTGATGAGGTGAGCCAGACTCCACATATTTTGGTTGTTTGGACTCACATACCAAATCAGCAGACTGTGATACTGATCAACATTATAATCGACTGTTTCTCAGATCATGTGCTTCTAAACATGAAGATAATCTCTGTTTTATAATGCTTTATGGGAAGGATCAAGAGTATACATTTTGATGTGATTGGATTTATCTGTATTTTACTTTATAAGGATAAGAGATGTTACTAATATATTCATATTTTCATATTCTTTATTTTAAGTGTTTATTTTTATTTTTAGATTTAACGTTCCACATGATGATAGTTTTAAATGTAAGGAAACTGGAATTAAACATCAATATCATGTAATGGCTCCAACTTTAAATTACCACACAAGTCCTTGGACCTGGTCAAAATGTAGTCAGAAATATATCACTGAATTCCTAGAGTAAGTCTGAAATTATATTACTGTAGTTAAACAATGGGACATTTATTAGACTATAGAATTTGAATTTATATGTTCTTTTAAAGTGGTTCCATTTCTGTTTAGTTTTTCTGTTTAAATTTAAGTGTACTTGGTACAAATGCATTTTTAAAAACAAAGAGTTCTATATACATGTTTACATGTTTCACTCGTGAAGTATTTTAGGAGTGGGGCAGGTCAGAGCTAGCTGTCTTTTTTCTTTTTCTCTTTCTTTCTTCCTTCCTTCCTTCCTTTCTTTTTTTCTGCCCCCCCCCCCCCAGTTTAGGCACTCTGTTAGGATCACTCCTTTCTGAGGGGCGCCCTACTGAGATTCACAGCTTCCTTGTGTATGTTTGCATTTTTTCAGAAGATACTGGATAATATATCAAGAGGAGTTTGAGTAGCTCATGATTGAGGTGTCTTTAAAGGACAGACAATAGCTGAAGTCAAACTATGCACATTCCAAAAAGCTCTGTACAGCCGGTGAGATGTGGAGTCTATATGTTTACATAGTCTTTTGGAGGATTTTCTTAGGTCTTAAGAAGGAAGGTAGATCAGATTTTTCTTGCCTCATCTCTCCATCTCGTACCAGGTTTCTTTACTTCTCACTTTTACTTAAAGGGAATTTCTGTCCTCATTACTGAAAGTTGCCAAAAGGCAAGGCCAAGCTCTTTCTGGGGAATTTTTTTTTTTTTTTGGTATTAATGTAATACTTATTTCTTTTGCATCTTATAATCTCCAATCTAGGCAGTTTCTAGTTACCTCTCCTTATGAGAACTGTGGGAATGAATGAAACCACGGTTTGGAATATAGATTCATAAATACAGCCCCAAATGATCAGTGATTACTTATCCTTGTATGGGGCATTGATTTAAAAGCATAATACATAGTTGCTGATCTATACATGACTGCATATAGCTTTGTTCAGTGGCTAACTGTGATACTGATTAACAGTATCAGTGGATGTGCTTATATTTGAAAGGGGTTAATGGGACTCTTTCCAATGGGAATTTTAAAAAATACATGTTAGGGTTCTTTTAAGTGTATATGTTAATTTTTGGTCAAAACTTAATATCTGTGTAGCTAGTAAAAATTTCTAAATTTTAAAATTATGACAGTGCAACAAATTGTTCCTACTTTTTTGGAACAGTTTTTTCTTTTTTTAAACCAATTGGAATGGTTGAACATTTTCAGTTTCTATACACTAGCTACTGCATTACAAACTAGGAGTAATACACATTTCCCCTGCTATTTACCACTTTTCTATGTCCTTTATACAAATACTCTAATAGAAACGTGCAAGGTGAATAGTATCACTGTTAATATAGATAAGGAGACTCAGGCTCAGGGAAGTTAAGTTTAATATGCATCCTGGGAAGCAGAAGAACCAAAATGTAAACTCTACCTCTACCTCTTTAAAGTGGAGACAACATAACTCTTACTGAAATTCCTTTGTTTAGTTGTTTAGAACTCATAGGGTACTTTCTCAAATGAAAACCTTTTTTTTTTTTTTAGCATCTTGACAATTTGGGCATTAAATAGAAGGCATTACTATTGGGCAACAAAATAGATCAAAAGTGTAGAGTGATTCATAAATTATATTATGATGAATTTGTCATTGTTCTTTTTAAGAATTGTATCATCAAAATAGTCGTGGGGCTCAAATGAGAACAAACACTTAAAAGTCCTTTGTGAATTGTGAGGTTTTTCTTCCTGACTTTGATAAGAACTGGTTACTAAATTATGAAAAAAACAGGGATACTCCTTTGAAAGTGTAGGACACTGTAAATGTGATAAAGAACCTTACATTCACATATATTCACAATACTTTTCGGTCCTTGGTACAGTACTGGTCATGGGGAATGCCTTCTTGACAAACCAAATGGAAGAATATATGATCTGTCTTCACAACTTCCTGGATTAATATATGATGTAAACAAGCAATGTGAACTTATGTTTGGTCCTGGATCACAAGTATGTCCCTACTTGGTAAGAAAAATTGTCCCTTTTTTTTTTGAAAACTCTGAAGTTCCAGTTAGAATATATTTCAAAAATGTACATTTATTCTCTTGAACAGAAGGTGAGCTAAATGTATCTTGGGAATTTTTAAGTCTTAGAGAAATTTGCTCTTTGCCAGAAAGGGGTTAAAAAAGGGGAAACTAAAATTTACCTAGTCTTATTATATGCCATGTACTGTGTTAGATACTTAAAAATTATCTTTATTTAACCCTCACAAAATCCTGGGTGAAGTATTCTCATTTAAAAAATAGACACCAAGAGTTTATTGAAAATTAAAGGCATTCAATTATTTATATTCAAATATATTCAAATAACTATTTTTGGGGTGGGGAGAGAAAATTTAAGTGTCTTGATAATGAGTTATATTAAAGGCCCCAGAAACCTAATAGAGTATGCTACATTTTAATTTACATAGATTTGAATCTGTAGAAATGAAAGTTAGGGCCTGTTATCACTAAGCTCTTATTACTTTATAACTTTGAGGATTTTTTATAAGTTAGAGACACTCCTAGGTCATGAGGTCATTGGACCAGGAGTGCAGCCTCATTCGCTCATTGAAATATGTATCCCCAGGGTTTAATTCAGGATCTGCCACAAACTAGGTGTCACAAACTAAATGCTCACTGAATGAATGAATGAATGAATGAATGAAAGTAACAAAAAAGTGAGTGCAGAGATAGGCAAAGCACATTCCACATAGTAATAGTGTTTTTAAAATCTTAAACTTACAATAAAAAATGTTACTAGGCTCTTAAATATCCAGTATGGAGGAGGGAAGATTTAACTTAATATTTTTGTTAAAGATACATTTCTTTTTTTACCTGACTTACACACTAAATAAACTTTGAATTTAAATTCAGAAAGAAGAAGAGAATTATCTTGGGTATAGCTCCTGTGAACCTCTGTGGATTTTGCTTCTTGTGAAAACTTGAGAACCCTTTGTTCAAAAGTTGAAAGTATGCATTATATTCACAAAGTAGGAAACCAGTGTACATTATACAGTATTTCTATGCACATTATTCATACATTCTATCATCGTATCAAAAGAGGCTTTTGGAACCTCCTTGTGAATAACATTTAACAACAAAAAGTCCTTTACAAAAATGTCTTGCAAAGAGAAAAAATGTCTCCCATAACTGTGAATATTTCCACTCTAGTTTCTCTCTCCCATTGTTCAATGTTATAATGAAAATCTAAAAAGTCTTAAAAATGAAACATTGCCATTTTATGTGTTTATGTTCTAGTCGTCAGTTTACCTCTAAAGATTTTTTTTTTTTGCCGATTATTTCTAGCTCTGACAGGAAACCATGAAATATGTAAGGTGAATGTATAAACCAGTGCATTGCACTAAATCAGTTTCATGGTCGTAGTGTTCTTTTACTCTTGTCTGCTTTCTGTTACTGTGCAGAAGCAATGCAGACGTCTCTGGTGCACGAGTGCAGAAGGAGTTCACAAGGGCTGTCGCACTCAGCACATGCCACTGGCAGATGGGACAAACTGTGGTCCTGGGATGGTAGGTTTTCCCCAAGGGTGAGTCTTGTATTAGGAGATTACCCAAGGATAAGAATTGCTCTGCATTTCAACGCTCTTCACTTTTCATCAGCTTTTGCTCTGCTAGTGAATCAATGTTGCTGTGTTGGTTTGATGTAGTACACAGTCAAGTGAATTAAATTTTTGATTTTACCTTTTTTTTTCCCCATGATCTAGCAGGTGAATGTTTAAGATATATAGGTAACTATGTGGATAGTTATCTAAATATATTATAGACTTGTTAACAAGAAGGATAGACATAAAAGTCCTAACATTTCAGCAATTTCCCCAAATTCAAGGATGTTACCATTGTATACATTTTTGTCCATAAAATTCAATTAAGTATAATTAATAATTTTAAGTGGCTTCTTCAGATATTTATTGGTTGTCAGTGTCTTTAAATGTACCCCTAAAATTGCCTGAACATCCTACATTTTCACCATTGTAGCCTCAGCATGAATTAATCTAAATCTGCTTAGTGATAGGGTTCGCCACAATAAACGTGTAAGGATGAAGTCAGCTTGTACTTGGTGCTTCAGGATGAAGGCCAAGGATCCCTTGGCCTTGGTAGCCAGTGTTGTCTGCACTGAATATATTTCTGTTTGCACCTTCTCAGCTGGCCGAGCCCCTGGCTTGGGAATGGGGTGGCTAGTGCTGCCTCCTTCATTAGCTTCACAGGTAGAAACTTGAGTTGGGTTCCCTAGCTGACCTTGTGCTTCACCAGCTGTTAATTGAAACATTTGTACTAGCTACTGCCCTTGTCTCTCATGCGTTCCATCGAAGTGCGTGTGTTTTCTGTGAATATAGCTTACATGACAAATTAATTGAATAGTGAAGTTGTATTTGGAACTTCAGCAATTTTTGCTGTAGCTGAAGTACTCTGAAATGGTTGAGCACCCAATTATGTTAGGGCCAGAATTCTAGCAGACTTCTGTTCATTGTTGGAAGCTACAACTGAATTTTAGAGTTTGATCTTTAATATGTGTATCAATTTATACATCTCACAGTCAATGTATGAAAGTTCCAGTTGCTCTGCATTTCTTGACAATTTTTGATATTGTTGATCTTTTAACATAGTAATAGCCTTTAGGTGCAAAATGGAATATCGTTGTGGTTTTAGTTTGCATTATCCTGATTATTGTCAATCTTGAGCATCTTTTCATTGGCTCACTAGCCATTTGAATAATTCCCCAGTGAGGTGGTTTGAAGAGCTTGGATTTGTTGGAATTCAAGGTAAATGTGTTGAGATACTGGGACCTTCTTTAAAGCTTGTGTAGGTTAAAAGCAGAAATGGCATTTGGGGTAAAAACATGTGGGGATCAAGATAGATATAAATTCATTTTTCTTAATTGAAAATAGTGAGCTCCTGAATTTTGAAGACTTAGCACTCCCAGAAAAGAACGTAAAATATTTCATTAGCTTTTTGTATTAGTTGCATGTTGAAATAATAGATGTACTGAGTTAAGTAAAACATATTACAATTGAAAATAGTGAGCTCCTATGCATTAGCCATTTTCAGTATTCAGTGGGTCTTTTATTCAAGAGAAATTTTAAATACATTCCTATTTCTTTTTTGCCTTAACACTCTCTTTTAGTCCCTTTATTTTGTGACTGTGTTACATGTAAGACTATCTTCTAAATACTTGAAAGTGGTAGTAAATCTGTTTGCATGAAAATACGATGAAATTTACCTGACACAGACTTAATTTAGTACATGGTAAACAATATAACATTATATCCTTTTCATTTGTGTATTTATCAGAAATAGTGCTCAGGGATTATTTGAAATGTTTCTGGAGGTGCCCCCAGAGCTTACATGCACATAGTACATTCTATTCTGAGATTTTTCTTTTCACTTTTAATATGACTTTCTCATTTTGAATGATTTGTTCTAATGGAAGGCACAAAGAATTTTTTCTGCTAATAAACTGGGTTTTAGGATTTATTCAACAAACACTTATCAAGGGCCCACTATATGTCAGACACTATTCTAAGTGATGAGGATATATCAGTAAACAAAAGAGAAAAAAATCCTGCCTTCATGGAGCTTACATTTTAGGGGGAGACTACAGTATTACAAACAATATAATACTACTGATAAGTGCTGTGAACAAGAAAAATAGAGCCAGAAAAGGACTGGAAGTTTTGTGGTAGGAGAGGACAGATTACAATTTAAAACATAGTGGTCAAAGTAGGTCTTACTGGAAGTTGCCTAATGAGCTGTCTTAAAGAAAATGAGGGAGTAGCTAAGGAGGATATTATGGAGTGAGCTCCAGGCAAAAGCACCAGGTAAGCTCCTAAATCCTGGGTATTGGTGGAGTGTTCAAGGAGGAGCAAGGAAAGGCGTTGTGGCTGGGGTGAAAAGAGATGTGTAGGAAGTAAGTGAAGGAGTATCATGTAGGGCGTTGTGAGCCATTGTGAGAACTCTGCATTTATTCGAAGTGAAGTAATTGAAGGATTTGAGCAGATGAGTCACCTAATGAGTTAATTTTTGAAATAAAAGTTGAAATATTGGGGAGGGTATGTGCTTTGGGGTAAATTGGAAGGGGAGATGAACCATGAGAGACTATGGACTCTGAAAAACAGTCTGAGGGGTTTGAAGTGGTGGGGGGGTGGGAGGTTGGGGTACCAGGTGGTGGGTATTATAGAGGGCACAGCTTGCATGGAGCACTGGGTGTGGTGAAAAAATAATGAATACTGTTTTTCTGAAAATAAATAAATTGGAAAAAAAAAGTTGAAATAAAAGTTCTGATAACTATTGAGATTAAACTATAGGGGGTGAGTTGGAAGCAGATCTACTTAGAGAGGTATGGCAGTGATAGAGACGAGAGAAGATGATGGCTTACACTAGAGTTGGGATCACTGGGGTAATGACTGAAAGTCAGTCGGTTTGTTTTTGAATGAACTAGATCACTTACTAACATATTAAATGTGAACCGTTAGAGGTAGGACGACTGTTTTTAGCTTAATCAAATCAACTCAGCAGAATTTTGAGGGGTCAGCAGTTTGGGTTTTGGTGTGAGTGTCCACAATGTTTGTTAGACCATGTTTGTTAGACATATGAAGATGCATAAGCAGCTTATGTATGAGTCAAGATCTAAGCCCAGGACGTTCTAGCATTAAGTGGAGCCCTAGAAACCAAGGGGTGGGGGGAAGAATGATACTGCTAAATCAAGGAAGAAGATTGAGAACTGGCCATTGGTGATGTACGCAAGATCAGATAGACGGTGGGTGTGACCATGAGAGCACAGGCACTGAGCCTTAGACAATGGGTGCAGACAGCTCTTTCAAGGAGAAACAGGACAGTAGCTAGTGAGAAAAGTGAGATCTAAGAGTTTCGTTTTTAAAGAACAGAGATGGGGCACTTAAGTGGCTCAGTCAGTTGAGCATCCTACTCTTGATTTCAAATCAGGTCATGGTCTCATGGTCCTGGGATAGAACCCACACTACTTCTGTGCTTACTGGAGAGTCTGCTTGAGGATTTCTCTCCCTCTGCCCCTCCCCGTGTTTGTGCACATGCTCTCTCTCTAAATAAATGTTTAGAAAATAAAGAGGGGAAATAAGTATGTTTGTATATTGAGAATGATCTAGTGGAGTACTTCTCAAATTATCTCTAGTAAAGGACCAGTCTTTTTTTCAAATTTCTAATAATTTAAACTGATACCTTTATAAAATGTCAACAATGACTAGAAAAGCAGAAAGAAAAAAAGACATTCAAAATGTAAGCCAAATTTTTCTATGGAAAACAGTGTGGCAGATCTTGAAATTAAAAATAGAATTATCTGATCCAGCAGTATACCACATTTGGCTGTATATCCCAAAGAACAGAAAACAGAGTCTTGAAGAGAGTGCTGCACACTCCTGTTCATATCTGCATTATTCACAATAGCCAGGAGGTGGGAGACACCCAAGTGGCCATCCGTGGATGGATGAATAAACAAAACGTGATCTACACATACAATGGAATATTATTCAGCCTTAAAAAGAAGGGAATTCTGACACATGCTACAGCATGGATGAACTTTGAGGACATTATGCTGTATGCTAAGGGAAATAAGCCCCCAAAAGACAAATGATGCATGATTTTATTTTTTTTAAAGATTTTATATATTTATTTGACAGAGAGAGACACAGCAAAAAAGGGAACAAGAAGGTGTGGCAGAGGGAGAAGCAGGCTCCCCGCTGAGCAGAGAGTCCCATGTCTGGCTTGTTCCCAGGACACTGGGATCATGACCTGAGCCAAAGGCAGACGCTTAACAACTGAGCCACCCAGGCGCCCCATATAATGCATGATTTTAATTAGATATTTAGAGTAGTCCAGTACTTACAAACAGAAAGTAGAATGGTGGTTGCCAGGGGCTGGGGGCCAAGGGAGGGGAGAGCGGGGAGTTAATTGTTTCAGGGGTATAGCGTTTCAGTTGGAGAAGATGAAAAGTTATGCAGCTGGATAGTGGTGATGGTTGGACAACAATGTGTGAATGCATTTTAATGCCACTGAACTGTACACTTAGAAACGGTTAAGATGGTACATTTTATGTTGTGTATTTTGCCACCATGAGAACAAATATAAGCCAATTTTTAAATTAATTTTGATAGGGGCGCGTGGGTGGCTCAGTGGGTTGGGCCTCTGGCTTCGGCTCAGGTCGAGATCTCAGGAGCCTGGGATCGAGCCCCTCATTAGGCTCTCTGCTGGGCGGGGAGCCTGCCTCCCCCTGTCTCTCTGCCTGCCTCTCTGTGACCTCTCTTTCTTTCTCTCTCTCTCTCTCTCTCTGTCAAATAAATAAATAAAATCTTTAAAAAAACACATTAATTTTGATAAACATGGAATTACTATCAAATCCTATGAACATTTCTAAGTGCTAACTTTCAGCTTCTGTACTCCTTGCAATGACGGGCAATAGTGCATGGACCACTTCTCGTTAGTTTTGATCTAGCGGAGGCTGAAACAGTGATGATGTAGGAAAGATCGGAGAATTGTTGTAGTGCTGTGTTGAGCAGAGAGGGGTTGGGATTATGTGCACAGGTAGAAGATTGACTTTCCCTAGGATCCTTGACTTTTCATGAATCCTCACAGGTGGGATGGCTGAGTACTGAGCACAGGTGCTGTTAGGTGGGGGACTAGCAGGAGTACTAGGAGATAGTGAGCAAATTCTTTTGTACATTTCCATTTTCTTGATGAATATATGAAAGTGATCATTGAGACTTTGGATGAGATGAAGTAAGAAGTTAGCTTAAAGAGTGGGAGAGTGATCTATATCTTTGTATAGCAAACCGGAATCACAGATGTATATTGCATTATTCACTTAAATTTTCATTTTACTACACTTTCCCCATATATCAGGTCTTCCCTCTGCCAATGGGACTCAAAATCTCAAAGGCAAGGAAATTTCCTGTTCTTTCTTGATTCCACAAATCTTTTTATAGTTACTTAGCAAATATTCAGAAAATATTTATAAGAGGGTCAAAAGGAATCACATTTCTGGGTTAATATTGTACTTTCAGTTGTGTACATTTTCTTTATGGATATTTATGCTATTCTAATTACCGATATTCTAACTGGGTACGTACGAATCACTTTATGTTTTTGTTTTTGTTTTTAAAGCATTGCCACCATGGGCTGTGCGTAAACAAAGAAATGGAAGCTCGTCCTGTAGACGGTGAATGGGGACCATGGGGACCATACAGCTCTTGTTCAAGAACATGTGGAGGTGGAATCAAGAGCACAGCCAGGCTCTGTAATCGCCCTGAGTATGTCTTTTTTATGTCACTGTAAATTAAGATTATCTCAAGGCACCAGAAAGTAAACATCAGTTTCATTCACTTCTAAACTGGAGGTCAGTCTGTAAGTTTCTGAGACTTAGAACTAACTTCTGGAATATGTTAAACCATATTACCTTATCTCAGTAGATTCAATCCTTGAAAAAAAAATTAGCTAGCTTAATCTTTAGAATCTGAATTAAGATAGGATCACTTTCTTTTTTTAAAAATCTGATTTAGTGTAAATTTGAGAAAGAGTTGTAAAGATGACAGTATTGTCATGGCATTTTTGTATTTACTGTGTTTCCGTTGGAATTCCTGGCTCCATTAAATGTGTCTTGGCCCTTCTGCATAAAAAACATATTTTCATTACCCATTTTTTACTGTTTTATGTAATTTGACATGTCATTGTTTCTTTCTCTGCCTCTCATGTTATAGATGCATCAGTGTGTTTAACTTGACTAAGTACTGAAGCACAAAGATGTAGGATTCCATAAGCTTTTGACTTGTCTATTTGACTTTTGTCCATTGTTATGATATATAAATTGGTAGGCCATAAAGAATTTTTTTTAAATTTTTTATAAACATATATTTTTATCCCCCGGGGTACAGGTCTGTGAATCAACAGGTTTACACACTTCACAGCACTCACCATAGCACATACCCTCCCCATAACCCCACTCCCCTTCCCCCAACCCCCCTACCCCCAGCAACCTAATGCCTAGACAGGACACACTCTGAAATGACACAGTTCATTTGAATTTCAGATCATCTGAATTATGCTTGAAGTCTTTATATTTAAAAAATACCAATAATAAGAGTTTTTATTTTCCAGCATAAGTTGAAATAAAGAGATGGGTGGATAGAAATTAATACCATGAAAGTCTTTGAAGTGAGTGTAAGTGGTATATACACAACAAAGATGCCTTTATATTTCTTTAACATGGTAAAGTCTTCATCATCTGTGGTTCACTAGGTTTTTTTTTTTTTTAACTTCCCCAAATGAACAAACCCTAATTTGACATTTTGAAACAAAATCCCATCATTAGTTCCCTGTGAGTTAACCAAGTCATGAGTAAGTTATCATTGCTGCCCTCTGGGCCACAGTGTCCACCCAAAAATGAGTATTTTTACAGTGTATTAGCCATTGAATTGCTTAAGAACCATGTAACGTACTTCTGCTAAACAAAAAAAGTATCATTGGGACATAGGTGGTTTTCCGGATCCTGGGACAGAATGGAACAGTTTTAGAAGCAAACGGCAGAAAGAACATTGTACTGATGTGCTTTAAAATGTAATGAATTTGACTAGGCCAAGAAACGGAGGAAAGTACTGTGTGGGCCGCAGGATGAAATTTCGATCATGTAACACTGATTCATGTCCAAAAGGCAAGCAAGACTTTCGAGAGAAGCAGTGCTCTGATTTTGATGGTAAACATTTCAACATCAATGGTCTTTCCCCTAATGTGAGGTGGCTTCCAAAATACAGTGGGAGTAAGTAGTTAGAATATTTTTTGATGGAAACATTTCTTGAGACCTAGGAACACACAGCTGTCTTACTGTACACCCCAAATTGAACCTTTTCTTACAGTTGCCATAAAAGATCGCTGTAAACTTTATTGTCGGGTTGCTGGAACCACTAACTTCTACCAGTTGAAGGATAGGGTTGCTGATGGTACTCCTTGTGGGACTGAAACTAATGACATCTGTGTTCAAGGACTCTGTAGGGTAAGTAAACTTGTGTTTAACGTGCCTGTCAGGATATTCTTTCTCTAACCACATATTACTTCTGTTACCTCAGAATCCGTGCCTGTGAATCCCAGTGCGGTACCCTTGGGGGCTGTCACCCTTTTGGTAGGAATATGGTCAGGAGACCTTGTTACTAGGCAGCTCTCTGTCATCAAGAGTGATTCATGAAACATTAAAATAAATTTCTTGATTTTGTTTTGCATACAGAGAATCAGCTTCTTAAAAAGAAAATATTAGGACACATAGTTGTAAAGTCCTTTGGCTACTTCAAATGTGACCTTTCCTGGTGACCTCTCCCTGTTGGTTAGTGATGATATTACCCCTTCCCTCTTTTCTTTCTTTCTCCCTCTCTCTTTTTAAAAATAACATCTATTTATTTGAGAGGGGGTAGGGAGAGGAAGAGAGAAACCTAAGCAAATGCCATGTGAATTCTGATGTTGGGCTCCATCTCATGACCTGAGATCATGACCTGAGCTGAAACCAAGAGTCAGGTGCTTAACTGACTGTGCCACCCAGGCACCCCTCCTTCCTCCCTCTTTTCATCCTTGTCTTTAACTTCCTGAGCATATTCAGACCTTCACTGAGCACGTACTAAAATGTTGGATCCTGGTCTAGTCTCCTGGATGAAAGACTGTAGCAGAGGGAAAAACAGAGGTGGTCACAGATTTGTAGGGGAGATAGACACATGAACAATTCAAATGCAGGGCTATGGGGTCATCAGCAAGGTGGCATAGGGATAGTGAGGAAGGAGTGTTCTGTGGAGAAGTGTGTAAATTGTTCAGAGAATGCTCATGGACTGGTTGGACATAGGGACTAGTTGTTACATGCACCTTTTTTCTGAAGTCCTGGAGGTCTCTAGAAGGATTTGGAGTTGAGTGAGAGATGTGATTTGATCTGCATGTTAGAATCTTCAGAATATACTGGGTTAGGAGAGAATCAGATATAGGTCAGCTACTTCAGATTCTAGGTGAGAAGCGGATGAGACCTGGAATTAAAGCACACACATTGCAGAAGGTGTTCTTAACAATGGTGAGTTTGAGAACTAGGATAATGAATTCTGTATAAAGAATATGAATGTAATATTATGAACTCATTCCTTGGGTTAAGGTACCAATTTTCTCTTAGCCAAGCATCTATCTGGTGAGGAAATGCTTTGCATTCAAAGGTCAATGAGGTGTTCAAAGGGAACCAGAGACTAGAAAAAGGGGACTCAGTGGCCTGAAAAATTAAAGTTTTGTGTAAATTAACAGCACAGAATCCTACACAATGAAAAACAGTGGTTTTCTGAACTTAAAGATGCCTATTACTTTCGGAAAACATCTGCTTAAAATTCATTTTGGAAATATTTGCCTTGTGTATAAAAGACTGAAGCTTATGAAAGTTTCTCACATGATCATGAAACTTTAGAGAAGTATTCTTTTTTTTTTTCTTCAATTTTTTTTAGAGAAGTATTTTAAAGAACTAAGAGTTACTGCAGTATATCTGCGTGGAGAACTGCACTTGTTCTTTTTTTTTTTTTTTTTTTTTTTTTTAAGATTTTATTTATTTATTTTTGAGAGAGAGAGACAGTGAGAGAGAGCATGAGCGAGGAGAAGGTCAGAGAGCGAAGCAGACTCCCCATGGAGCTGGGAGCCCGATGTGGGACTCGATCCCGGGACTCCAGGATCACGCCCTGAGCCGAAGGCAGTCGTCCAACCAACTGAGCCACCCAGGCGTCCCTGCACTTGTTCTTTTAAACCCCTGAACCAAACAGTTCCCTGTCAACCTTTATCCAATTATTCATTCTTAACATAAACACAACTTACTAGGCTGTTTATTAGTATTAGAGAAATAAATTTTCAAATGGACTCCGTTTATTCCCAGAGTTCTAAAATCACGAGTTACAAAATCATGAAAGATATCTTTTGGAAGTTATTTTAAATGTGTTACTTACCTAATTGTACTTTTTGTCTCTTTGGATTAACAGTTCTTTAAAGAATGGCTTAAATAGACAGTGGACATAGGAATTGTGGTCATGTTTGTTACAATGCAGATTCCTAGCTTTTTGGTTTTTTGGGTTTTTGTTTGTTTGTTTGTTTTTTGAAAGATTTTCTTTGAGAAAGAACATAAGTGAGAGAGCAGGGGAGGAGAGGGAGAAGCAGACTCCCCCCGAGCCCGGAGCCAAACTGGGGCTCGATCCCAGGACCTTGGGATCATGACCTGAGCTGAAGGCAGATGCTTAACTGCCTGAGCCTCCAGGTGTCCCAGATTCCTAGTTTTTCCTCCAAGGATTTTTAATTCAGAAAATCTGGGAATCTGCCTTTTTAAATGCCATCCCATGTGGTTTTGATACAGGAGGGTATGTGGATAACCCTTCGCAGAACACTTTTTTCAGCCGTGTGATGCAAAGGTGTGTGACAATGTTCATGTACAACAAAATCAGTAGATATTCTGAAAAATCCTGTTGTACCAAAGCTCCCATTAATCGAAAGAATATTTGTGAAAAGTTTGTCAAAGCATCATACTTATAATTAGTCACGTTTATAATACTGATTATCATCTTTGTTATTTTGAAGCAAGCTGGCTGTGATCATGTGTTAAACTCTAAGGCAAAGAGAGACAAATGTGGAGTGTGTGGTGGGGATAATTCTTCATGCAGGACAATGGCAGGTGTCTTCAATAGTGCTCATTATGGTAAGCTGTGTATTTGTTTTCAATTTCCCCTTCTTTCTGATATCATAATGGAGTATATAATGAAGGCATAATAATGGTTTATTGTTTAGCCTTCTCTGTACCCTTAGTTCAAAATGATTAGTAAAACTTTCTTACATATAAAAATCATAAATATAAAAAACAAAATATTTTGTATTCCTAAATATAAAAAGATTATATAAGATTATATATATCCTTGAATTAATGAGTTCATCTGCTCAAGGCAAATCTGATTCTTGAAAATACAGTAGGTACGTTTATTAGAGTAAATCCAGTGCTTTTTTTTTTTTTTTAAAGATTTTATTTATTTGACAGAGAGAAATCACAAGTAGACAGAGAGGCAGGCAGAGAGAGAGAGAGAGAGAGAGAGAAGCAGGCTCCCTGCTGAGCAGAGAGCCCGATGCGGCACTCAATCCCAGGACCCCGAGATCATGACCTGAACCGAAGGCAGCGGCTTAACCCACTGAGCCACCCAGGCGCCCAATCCAGTGCTATTTAATAATGATGTTTGAATAGCCCCCCAATTAATAGTGTCTTTATTGATGTTCCTGTAATCTGAAATGTAATACTCATAATTTTTTCAGGAAACTTGCTTTCAATTACTTTTCATCACTTAAACCACTTTTTTCTATAAGCTGTCTTATCTGCTGGGTTTCTTATTGATTTATTAAACATGATTAAAGGTGAAGAAACCATTAATTTAAGTGTTGATTTGGGATTATTATGTTTGGTTTTTCAGGAAGTATCTGGATTATATATATAACTGATATTTGGCCATGATTTCATTTTTCTTTAAAAATTTTATGAGAATATAGTGGATGTTTTCTGAGACTTTTCTAGGAAAACCTTATGCTTTGTATGGTAACAAATGTAGTCCTTTAGAAGCTTTCTTGCAAAATGAAAAATGTATTTTTTAGTTTGAGCAGAGTTAAGTTAGTGTGAATTGCTTCAATTAAAGCAGTATAATTTAAAACACAAAATTTATATTTTAATCTGTATCAAAAGTATGGTACATCTATACTCTGGTGATGCTTATGAATCTTAGTTGCTAGCTATGACATGATTTTTGTAGTTAGGATTCATTAGTTCATGAGAGCCACACACATTTGATCCCTTATTAAAACCAGTGGCATATGTATCAAAGTTTGGGCTCTAGTCACTGAAAAACATTTTTTTCTATTTGAAGCCACATGTGCCAAATTAGGATCAAATATATAACCTTGCCAAAATTGTATTAGGAATTAATCAGTTTGCAAATGGAAAAAGATACTGAACTCATTTGTTTGTAGCATTTGTCACATTTCTGCCCCCTGGTGGTAGCCTTTGTCTTTCACATTTGTAATGTCTAGGAATTGCTTTCTTAAAAAACCTTAACTGAGATGACATAAATAGGACATAGTAGGAATATTTTATTGTGAAAAAAAATAAAATTCTTGTAGACTGATGACTTAAAACCAATATGCATATAGTGTAGTCAGAATCAGCAGACCATGTATCACTTTATATTCAAAATGTTGATGCCTTAAATGGATATAAAGCACTCTAAAAACATATAAGGTAATCTCACATCAAAGCTACAAATTTAATCTTTTTTATAACTTCCTTTTAATTTCATTCCATATTTATCAAAGTTAGTGTACAAGAAAAACCCATGCAATCCTTTTACTCATGTATTAAATAGAAGGAAAAACTAATAAGGAAAGGGAACTTAGAATACTCACTAGACCAAAATTGCGGACTTGAAAAATCAGAGTATTTGGAAAACTATGTAATGAGTGTAGTGTAGGGAAAACATTCTTTTTTTTTTTTTAATATGAAGTATTTCCTCATCTTCTGAGCACCGCCAGTGTTGTTGAATTTGGTCTCATAAAATAGAAATATTGTTTTCATTTCCTTCCCATAAATGCTTAACTTATCTCATGACAATTTGTTAGTAGACTTTTGAAAGTAATGTAAAATTTTGGGATAGCTATAGGAATTCTGCTTTCCCTGGAAACTAAAAGCTTAAAAAAAGTTACTTTCATTATTTTCCTGTTCACGGACTCTCTGTGTAAACATGTCACAATGAGCAACTATTTCGGTATCTTCAGGATTGATGAATAGTATTTGAAATCCTCTCTTTTTTTCCCCCAGTGGGAAGTATACAATCTAAAAGTATTAGTGTAAAATTTAAAAAATGAATGTGTTCTAAATATCTTGGGAACTATAATATTCACTCTGTCTCAATTCTATTCTAGAATTTTAGAAGAAAAAATGGTTGTACCTTAAGGATCCCAAACTGTGTATTTCTTTTTTTTTTTTTTAAGATTTCATTTTTTATTTATTTGACAGAAGGAGATCACAAGTAGGCAGAGAGACAGGCAGAGAGGGGGGGTGGGGAAGCAGGCTCCCAGCCAAGCAGAAAGCCCGATGCAGGGGCTCAATCCCAGGACCCTGGGATCATGACCTGAGCCGAAGGCAGAGGCTTCAACCCGCTGAGCCACCCAGCTGCCCCCAAACTGTGTATTTTAAGACAACTATTTTTCCTTCAATCCTTAGTAATTGTGTAATGCATTGATGCAAAAAGAGTGAACACTATCACTTTTCAAAGATAAAATGAAATTAAGTCTGCGCTATTCGGTGTTTATAGTCATTCAGCCATAACAGCCTTTGGGCCATCAGCTTATGAAAGTTAACGTGTATAAAATTATATTGCAGGTTATAATGTTGTTGTCAAGATTCCCCCAGGAGCAACAAACATTGATATTCTTCAGCACAGCTATTCTGGAAAACCAGAAGATGACAATTACCTTGGTAAACATTTCTAGTAAATGACCAACATGTGATTCGTGCAATTTCATGGAGGTCTGTGGTTGATGTAAATTCTTAGAAGGCAAGAAGAGCCCCTTGAACAAACATGCAGTTCAGTTCATTCTGAGCTTAAGTCCTCTGACTTCCTGTACATGATTCCTCTTGAGTTATATGCTGGATCTTCTTTTAAAAACACTAAACAAAATTCTGAAAATTTGGTTTTTCCCCGTAAGAGTGTTTTAAATAACCAAAGGTTATGTTCAGTTAAAGTTGCATGCATATTTAGAATAAAATTCTTTTCTTTTTATCTAAAATTAATTATAGACTTCTAAGGTATAGGCTTCATTATGTTTATTTTCAGAAATTAGCTTTTAGCCTTAAAGAACTTCACTTAGGCCCAAAGATGAAAAGAATGCTTTACAAACCTTTCCTTCTGTCGGGAAAATTCTGGAAAGCAGTCATTCAGGGTGTGTCAATAATGACAGAGTGTCTCTCCATGAAAAAGATCCAGACGTTTATATGAAAGAATAGAATGGTCATTGCATGGCTCCTTAGAATATGGACCCCTAGAGTTTTATAGCTTTGTATATTTTTTCCAAGAGAAGCAAAAATGGGATATTGCAGCCGTCTGGCTGGTATTCATTTCCTCACCATCAACGACCAGGACTGCTTTAGCTGATATGTCTTCTGGGTCTGTGACTTGTGTTTTTTCTCTTCCTATCTGTTTCTCCTGAATCTGTAGGCCTCTTGAAAGATGACATTCTCAGAAAAGTATAGGGTAAATTTAATATCTTTAGGTGACATGCTGTAGTTTCCCTTCATATGGATTAGATCACACATTATAGTAAAATACAATTTATTTCCTCAAAAATAATTTACATTTACTTTAATTTCAGAAAAGACTTGCATTTTAAAAGTTAAAGTACTTTTCATATTATTGATTGTACTATTTTATTATTTCACGAGTCCTGTTCTTTTACAGCATTATCTGATACTCAAGGGAATTTTCTTTTGAATGGAAATTTTGTTGTAAGTATGTCAAAAAAAGAAATCCACATACAAGGAGCTATTTTTGAATACAGTGGTTCAAACAGCTCAGTTGAAAGAATTAATAGTACTGATCGGCTGGAAGAAGAAGTTGTTTTGCAGGTAAATTCTCAGGAGTCATTAATAAGACCTAGTTTTAAGCCTATTCGTAAACTGATGGTTCAGGGCTTTGCATTTGTTAATCATAAAAATGATGTCTTTCAAGAATATCTTTCTATGAATTAATTGTATGCTCCTGTGTATTTCTATTGAGGTTTTATGTGTGGGTAATTTATACAACCCTGATGTGCGATATTCCTTCAGTATCCCTGTGGAGGAGAAGAGCGACCTATTCACATGGGATGCATATGGTCCATGGCAAGATTGTACCAAGATGTGTCAAGGTACACTGGTATTAAGTAAGAGAGACTGAAGTTGTCTGTGGGTGCTGGTATAACTTGGAGTACTTTTGGGGGTATCTGCCTGTGGAGTCCCCCAACTGTCTACACACGCACACACACACACACACACACACACACATCACCACACCAACATAAAAAGATCTCCTACCCCTTTCTTCTACTTTTCCCCCCTTTCATTGCTTCTGATACTTAACAATCTCATTATTCTCTCCCCTTTCCAACATTCTCAGTTACTGCTTTTTTTTTTTTTTCTCATTCTTTCTTGCAGTTGGAAGAAGTTTCTCTTACTTATAATCTGTACACCCCATCCCCCGGCTTATTGGCAGGGGATACATTCCAAGACCCCCAGTAGTTGTCTGAAGCTGTGGATGCTTTTGAAGCCCATATGTACTGTGTTTTTTCCTATACATGTGTATTGTGATTATAAATTAGGCACAGGAAGAGATTAACAATAACTGATAATAAAATCAAACAATTATAACCATATGCAGCTGATTCTTGAACAATATAGGAGTTAGGAGTACCAACCCCCACCCGTGCAGCTAAAAAATTTTACATATGGGGATGCCTGAGTTGCTCAGTCGGTTAAGTGTCTGTGTTTGGCTCAGGTCATGATCCCGGAGTCCCAGGATGGAGCCCCATGTCAGGCTCCCTGCTCAGTGGGGAGTCTGTTTCTCTCTCCTTCTCAATCTTTCTCTGCACCTCCCCTTGCTCATGCACTCTCACTTGCTCACTCACTCAAATAAATAGATAAACCTTTTTAAAAAAATTGCATAAACTTTAAATTCCCCAAGAACTTAACTACTAATAGCCTACTGTTCACTAGAAGCCTTACTGATAATAAGCAGTTAATACATATTTTCTACATTATATGGATTCAATGCTGTAGTTTTACAATAAAGCAAGCTCAAGGACAAAAATACTAAAATCAGAAGACAAAATACACCTATGGTACTGTAGTTTATTTATCAGGAAACCATGTGTGAGTGGACCTGCACAGTTCATACCCATGTTGTTGAAGGGTCACCTGTACTTAATAAAAGGTCTGTGAGTGTGGTCTCTCTCAGTTTGTTGTCCTGTCCTCACCGTTCGAGTGAGGATGTGAGCTGATAAGATGCCCACAGGGTGAGATGAAGTGTGGTGAATTCAGTAGGCTTTGTGACAGAGATAGGCTGTAGGCTCTATTGACCTTCAGATGGTACATTAGGGAGTGGATCATTTTCTGGACCTTGGCTGATGCAGGTAACTGAGACCACAGAAGAGGGGGTACTAAGATATACTGTTTCCCAGTGAAATAAGTGTTCTCTCACCCACTCCCTTCCATACACCTTTCCAGTAACATATCTCTTCCTTTCAGTGTTGGGGTATCTGACTCCTTTCATTCTTGTATTTTCCTTCTGTGACCACAAGAAAGTACATTTGTCCTGTCAGCCTGAATAATTGCAAGGAGCATAGTGGGAAGTGGAAAAGCAGGGAAATTTACAGCAGAGAAAGAAAATGAAGAGACCAGAGTCTTTGGAAGAACTGTGATTATGGATATTTAATTGTGTAAGATTTTTCAGATCAGTAAGTTTGAGGGACTACTTTGTCTTGAATTAAGACCCCAATTTTGCATTCAGGTTTTAAGTTCTATTGGATAAAACGAGCAGGAATAGATTTTCTTGGTATAAGGTAGTAAGTGCAATGCTCCAGGCCTGCACAGAGAGAACCACAGAAAAGTTGGAGCAGTTTGTGAGAGATTGAATCTGAAGCTACGGAAGTTTGGTGCAATCGAAAGTAGTTCTCAGGGAGACTGGAGAAAAGTTTTGGGAATTAAGGGAGCAGTGGTCCAGAGGAGAGGGGGCTCAGGACCAAATGGAAATGAGCTGAGATAAGGTGGATAGCCAGAGGCAGTGACCATGCATGATGGGAATATGAGGGACAGACTAATTAACTGACCCCCAGGTCACAAAGAAGTTGTGGTGCCCCATTCAGAAAACAACACGGGCTTGGCCCTGCGATGTTGGGGTAGTGGTGCTCAGAATGATTGCGTGGCAATAGAAGTTTTCATTGGGGTGGTGGCTCTGGAGGGAGGCCGCCCTTGGTGGTGCAAGACTGACCCATAAACGCCGGAAGAAGGAGGAACAAAGCTTTGGTAATAGAGGAGAAATTCACTTGGCAGAAGGACCCTGGAGATTTTGGGAGCAGGGAACAGTGTTCCAGCCTTGAGTGGGTACACTGGTCTGTGGCATTGGATGTGGGGAGCTGAGAACAAATCCAAACATCAGGTGAGTGAAGGAACATGTGAAAATGTGGGGAACATGCCAAGTAAAGAATAGCAAGATCCAAATAGAAGGTTGGCTAAGACCTAATGAAATGGTTTGGGAGTCTGAACCAGGAAGAGATGTCTTAAACAATTCTAGGCTGGAAGGGGAAAAAACTATTAGTTCAGTTGTCACATAGTATACTAGAATTATACTCCCTCTTTGTGTGTAACTTTTTAGTTGCTGTTGAAGGAAATTCCCTCAGGAGCACCTGGGTGGCTCAGTTGGTTAAGGGTCCCAATCTTGATTTCAGCACAGGTCATGATCTCATGGGTCATGAGATCGAGCCCCAGATTAGGCTCTGCTCTGGGCATGAAGCCAGCTAAAAATTCTTTCCCTCTACCCTTCCCCATCCTGTGTGCATACACATGTTCTCTCTCTCTCTCTCTCAAAAAAATTAAATAAAAAATTAAAATCTCTCAGTTTCGTTGTTTTGCGTACTGAATGTAATGAGTTCCCAAACTGTGTTGTTGTTGTTGTTGTTTAAGATTTTATTTATTTGAGAGAGGGAGAGACAGCAATAGCAACAGAAAGCACAAGCAGAGAGAGAGAGGGAGGGACAGGCTCCCTGCACCCTGGGATCACGACCTAAGCCAAAGGCAGATGCTTAATAGATTGAGCTACCTAGGTGCCCCATGAGTTCCCCAACTTTGTGAGAGCTATAAATTTTATCATAATATTTTCAAGCGCATTATCTATTGGTTTCAATTTTCCTTTACTTTTTAATCAGTCTACTGTTAATATGACCCTCTTTTCTCTTGCTCTAGTTTGGTTTTGTTGCTTTTAGTTCTTGTACATGACTGTCATCCTGAACTTTCCCTTCACTGTTGTTCTGGGGATTCTCTTCTGTGTTGGATTCCCTGTGTTGGATTTCCCTGAATTCCCTGAATTCCTTTTTTTATTTACCCCACTGGTGGAATATATCCCTCAGGATATTCCTGAGAAAGAAAAGTAGTCTTTTTGAGACCTATCTTATCTGAAAATGGCATTATTCTATTCTCACATTTGATCAGTAGTTTGTAATAAATTCCAAGATTATTGTGCTTTAGAGGGTTGAAAGTCTTGTTTTCTGGTTTCCTGTGTTTCCACATGACACTTTCCATTGTGGAAGTTTTGTAGCTCCTGCTTTAATTCTAGTGGTATGAAATTTCAGGACAATTTGCCTTGATATTGGATATCTATTTTCCTAGGTCATTAGGATGCCATTCACATTTGGAAACAAATTCTTTGACTTGAGAAATTTTACCTATGATTTCTTTAGTAATTTCCTCACATTGAACTTTTTCTTACATCTTTCTGAAATTTGTATGTTTTAGACATTCAGCCTCCTGGACTGATCACTATTTGCTAATTTCTGACTTCACATTAACATTTTTACTCCTGGCACCTTGCTTTTGTTTCATAGATGTGTAATATCTGTGTCTATGACAGTATTAATCATAGTCTTTAAATTTTCTTCTGATATAATCTGCTTCATTTTAGTTCTGTTTTGTTTTTATTTTGGTCTCGTGTTGTGTTAGTGAAGTTCCTGAAATGTCTGCTGATCCTTGGCTGTTTGTTTATATTTAAGCCTAAAATGCTGATTGAAGGTTCTGTGTTGGTCAGACAAGTCAGGTAGAACCCCATTAAAGAGTAGTTGGGGGTGCCTGGGTGGCTCAGTGGGTTAAAGCCTCTGCCTTCGTCTCAGGTCATGATCCCAGGGTCCTGGGATTGAGCCCCACATCGGGCTCTCTGCACATGGGACTCTCTGCTCTGCAGGGAGCCTGCTTCCTCTTCTCTCTCTGCCTGCCTCTCTGCCTACTTGTGATCTCTGTCTGTCAAATAAGTAAATAAAATCTTAAAAAAAAAAGTAATTGGATCATTCAGTAGCTCTTTCATGTATCATTGGAGGAGAAGCCCCACATGTCATTGTCAGTTGATCTTTTGGGGGCTAAAGTGCCTCTCAAGAGAGGAATCTAATCATCTTCTAATGGTCATCAGGGAGACTTGGGAACCATAAAAACCAGGAGCCAGAGGGAAATGGAAAGAGAGTCCAGTAGGCCTGGTTCTCATCATTCAGTATGGAGAATTTTTCTTAATTCTCCTATTTTTGGAACCATGCTTCCCTGAGCTGTGTCTGTGCCTTCAAGTTCAGTTTCTCTAGAGCTTTGCTGCCCAATATGGTAGCTGCTAGCAAATATAGCTAGCCCATTGAGATGTAGTATAAATGTGAAATGTACAATGGATTTTGAGAACTTGGTATGAAAAAAATATCAATTTTTATATTGATAGGTTAAAATGATACTTGAGGCTAAACATATTAAATGAAATACTTCACTTATGTTTATTAACATGACTACTAGAAAATGTGAAATTATGTACATGGCTCACATTCTGTTGGATAGTGCTATTCTCAACTAGAAAGGTAAACGTCTAATTATTCTTAAATATTTTTCAATCGATTATCCATTTTTTCAGGCCTACTTTTACACATTCATCTCTTCATCGAACCTGGTGTTTTCAACCCTGGGATTTTCTTGGATTCTTTGGCATGAATGGTTTATTATTCACTTGTTTCCTCCGCAGGCTTATGTTTCAGCTTCCTTGGCTCTGTTATTTCCATCCACTTTTCATATTCAGAATTTCCTTTTCTTGCCTACTGCATTTCCTTTTTATTCTTTTTGTTCTTTTAGGTTTATTCCTTTTCAAAATCCCTTATGGTTTTTTCAGATGATATTTAGGAAGGAGCAAAGGTAAACATGCACGTTCATGTTTAGCTAACTGAAAAGTATCCAGTTGAACTTTGATGAAACAGAAACTTGATCATGTCACTGACTGCTTAAACTTTTTTCCTGTCTCCTCATTGCAGAAAGTGGAAAGTTCTGTCTGCTCTGGCCCATTATAATCACTTCTTAGTTTTACTTTCCCTGTGGTTATGCTGCATACAGCCAACCAGGAAATCTCAATGGCTTTGAAAGACAAAGGTTTATTTCCTGGTCCTACTATGTTTTAGCTGCTAATTGGCTATGACTGTTCTCAGCTTGGTATCTGCATCCATGTCATTTTAAAAAAAATAAGTATTTTTTAGAGTAGTTTTGGGTTTATAGAAAAACTGAGCAGAAGGTAGAGAAAATTCACACATTCTCTCCTTCACCCTCCCCTCCTGTTTCCCTTTTAACATCTTGAATGAGTGAGGCACATTTGTTACATTTGTTGCACTATTAACTAGAGTCTTTAGTTTACCTTAGGATTCACCATTTGTGTTATACATCCTGTGGGTTTTGACAAATATGTAATTGTGCATATCTACTATTACAGTATCATGCAGAATCCTTCCACTGCTCTAAAAAAATCCCTTCCCCGCCCTGCCCCCTCAAACCTGAACACCAATTATCTTTTTACTCTGGGTCTTTTCCATTCATGATAACAGGCTAAAAGATCAACCTCTTCTGGGAAAGGCTGTTTTAGAGAGGAGGGAAAGGGAAGGTGAGGAGGACAGAAGTTTATAGTGGCTTTTAGGGCTTCTGCTTAGATATGGAAAGAGGCACACCCTTTTGCAGTTGGTTGGCATAAGCCCATAGTCAAAGAACAGGGAAGTATATTCCCTTCAGGGGAAGTTATAGTAATATTGTAGCAAGTGGAGAGATGCACTCCTATTATGGGGAAAAGGGAAGCAAATAACAAGGAACTAATAATGTACTACACAGCATCAGTGCCAACCCTGACCACTCAGTTCTCCACTAAAGACTCCAGGTAGCTCTCATGAATTTCTTTCTATTCACTATCTGGCCTGCCCTCGCTAAGTCTCTTTACTAAGCAGACTCCTCAGTCTTTCAGGATGCCTCTTGCTTATTCCAGACAGTCATTCCTGACTAAATGAATATGCTAGTAGTATCCCGTATCCTGTGTTGGAATGTTTTTACTTTCTTAGCTGAATCCTTTAGGCTATTAGCAGAATTAAATAATTCTAGAACATCTACTTAAAGAACCTTCCTTTTAACTTTCATTTGACTTTGGCCAAGGTCTTCACAGAAGAAAAATTACCTGCATTCGGAAGAGTGATCACATGGTAGTGTCTGATCAAAGATGTGACCACCTACCACTTCCATTGTTTGTAACTGAAAAGTGCAATACAGACTGTGAACTAAGGTAAAAGAAAAGTGTATCGTGTAACCAGTGTAAGTATAATGTAACCAGGTCAAAATCAGTAAGTGAGATAAGATGTAAAGTATCTAGTCCAATCCCTGCTCAGATTGGACATGTAATTAGTCTGTCCTGTGTCCCTGCCAGTATAAAATTTCAGGCTCACTAATTTATTGTGAAACTTGGCAACTGACTTGAAATTTTTTATAGTATTTAATGAATACCAGTATATAGGCCTCAAAATTTTGTGTAAGAAATGGAAACAAATCTGTAAAATATATGGGTAAACTCTAATCTTAAAATCCATAGTTTAAAATTCTGAAACAGTAAATTTTGTAGAATAATTGTGTAATTCCCTTTGAACTTATAAACCAATAAATTTTTGAAGTTTGAGGATTAACGAATCAGTAAATTGGTTTCTCAGTCTTATCCATATTTTGTCCATGTGCTTTTGGGTAAATTGGAAGGGGAGGTGAACCATGAGAGACTATGGACTCTGAAAAACAATCTGAGGGGTTTGAAGTGGCGGGGGGGTGGGAGTTTGGGGTACCAGGTGGTGGGTATTATAGAGGGCACGGCTTGCATGGAGCACTGGGTGTGGTGAAAAAATAATGAATACGGTTTTTCTGAAAATAAATAAATTGGAAAAAAAAAAGAAACATCCTAGATTCTGAAGCAGGGAACTATCACTTTTAAATTTCCTGTCTTTTGGTGGGGGTCGTGTGGGGGGGCGGGAATTGGTCATAGAGCAAAGCTAAGAACAACCCTCTCTAGCGAGTGATCATTAACATTCAGGGATGGCCAGAACCTCTCATTCAGCAGGGAAGATCATTTTTATATTTTTATGTTGTTGTTTGAAGGCATAGCGAAAGAGCTGCTTGAAAAAGTCACATCCATTTATTGCTGTGGAGTGAAGCACAGTAAAACCCTCCAGATGCTGTTGGGAATTGAAATTGAAACGAACTTTGAATATGCTCTGTTAAACTGTTGCACTCGTGTTGTCTGTTAGATTGCTACACTACAATCGGGATAATTTGGCTAAAACTAGCAGATTTTTACTTGCAGAAAAAAAAGTTTTCGCTGAAAAAATGTCTAAAAATAGATTACAAGAGAAAATGTGATATGCTTTACAAAAACCTAGTTTGCCAACTTTTAAAACTTGGTCATATTGATACAGTCAGATTCCCAGATATTTCCTGATCATGAAATACTTTAGTGTGGTTGTATAGAGAGAGACATTACCTGATTGTGATTCAGATAAATCCAGTTTTAAATCTGCCGCTGAGTACTTAGGTAATCTTGATCTAAACCAGCTGTTTTTAAAGGCTTTTGGGAAAGCTTGGGGTTCCTTGGATACCTCCAAAAGCACCACCAGATGCCAGAGTGAAGTCGTGAGGTATAGTGCTGGCTTCCCATCTCTGGCTTAAACCAGACCACCTCCATTTTTATATATTTGGAGAATAAGTTAAATTTCATTTTGGGGGGAAAATGACTTCTAACAGAAGTCAAACATTTATATCATGTGGACACAGAGCTCTGGGCATCATTTTCTCATCTATAAAAATGAAAGTTTGGGCTTCTGTCAGAATTTTTTTATCTGATGATACATAAGTATTTTCAAGTGGCTTGTCAATGAATTCTAACAGAATTTTCAAAATTGAATCATATGTATGAATTTCTCTGAATCCTTTTTTTTTTTAATCGCATGAGTTGGTATCCCTAAGTGTAATAACATCTTTTTTTCTAGGTGGCACATCATTGGCAAAAGTGAATGTTCATCCCATTGTGGTCAAGGATATAGGTCCTTGGATGTCCACTGCATGCGGTATTCCATTCATAAAGGACAGACTGTTCCAGTAGATGATCGCTATTGTGGTGACCAACTTAAACCTGCCACACGAGAGTCCTGCCACGGTGACTGTGTCATAACAAGGTGGCATTATTCAGAATGGTCCCAGGTACAGATAACCAGTATTGCTTAAGGAAAGTTGCCCCCCCCACCCGCCCGCACCTGGGTGGCTCAGTGGGTTAAAGCCTCTGCCTTTGGCTCAGGTCATGATCCCAGGGTCCTGGGATTGAGCCCCCGCATTGGGCTCTCTGCTCAGCAGGGAGCCTGCTTCCTCCTCTCTCTGACTGCCTCTCTGCCTACTTGTAATCTCTGTCTGTCAAATAAATAAATAAAATCTTAAAAAAAAAAAAAGAAAAGTTGCCCCCCCTTTTTGTTAAATAATTGTTACTCTAAAGTATATTCTTGTTAAAATCTTATTTTTTTTTTCATTTGTCACCACTGGTTTTTGTTTTCATCATTTCAGTGTTCCAGGAGTTGTGGAGGAGGGGAACGGTCTCGAGAATCTTACTGTATAAATAACTTTGGCCACCGTCTTGCTAACAGAGAATGCCAAGAGCTTCCACGGGTGACAACTGAGAATTGCAATGAATTTTCCTGTCCCAGTTGGGCTACTAGTGAGTGGAGTGAGGTAACATTGAACACATGAGGCTAAGAACTGTTACAATATTTCATAGGAAAGCTTTGCAACTTAAGGCTTTAAAGAAGTCTAAAGTAATTTGTTCTTGCTTTGTAAAATAACTGTATTATCAAGGCAATAACAGATTAACGGTTTGTTCTTCAATTGTTTATGCTGTCTGGCTAACAATAACATGGATTGGTGTTTAATCACTAACAATTTTCATAAAGTCCCCATGTCCACAGTAGCCTGTGATACATACTTAAGGTTAGTTTTGTACCTTTGTTTCTAGGACAAATGGATGCTGCACTGGGATTTGGGCAGCAAATTGGGGGTGGCTGATTTTACCTGGTGAATATCTCTGAAGGACTGAAGGGAAAATGCTGTTAGGAATGGTCTTCCATTTCATGGGCATTTTAATGTGTGACTTGGTCACTGTGTCTTTTTTTTAGGCATTTATATTGACTAATATTGAAAATAATGATCAGCTGTGTTCTTTCAGTGTCTTGTTACATGTGGAAAAGGAACAAAACAGAGGCAAGTGTGGTGTCAGCTGAACGAAGACCACTTGAGTCATGGTCTCTGTAATCCCAGTACCAAACCTGAGTCTCTGAGACCGTGTGAGCTTCATGCATGTGCTTCCTGGCAAGTAGGACCATGGGGTTCTGTGAGTATATGAGAATGGTTTTCCTGATTTAATTCATCTCTATCGAGTAGCACCAGAATTACAGTGTGTTTGCTTTCTTAATGGAGCCAGCTAAATTTGGGTTGGTTTTTTGCGGGGCGGGGGGGGGCAGTTCTTGAAATGTAAACTCTGATCTGTGAAATTTTACCAGTGCAGCTAATTTTGCTGTGGTAAATAGTTCAACTTTGCTTTTGAACTCACATGTTAACCAAAATGCTGCATATTTATTTTTCAGCTTCGTTTAAGCTATAAATGTTTTCATGGTCTTTGTCTAAATAAGCTTTATTGCATTTAGAGTAGGCATTGTTTAGAAGTTTCACCAACCAGGCAGCTAGGAATTTGTAGGATGAGCAGTGATCAGGCTGGAGGAAGATGGACAGCATGTTAACCCATGGATGTTGCCGCTGTGGATGGGAAACCTTGTCCCATCTTCCATTTAACTTTATGCTCTTCCTTCTTCCTCTCTTTGAAATGTACTTAGCATGTTAAAAGACCTACATACACCAGGTAGATTTTGAAAAGTATTTAGTCCCTCTAAATGATGTTAGCTCCCTAAATATGAAGACTCTAGTCACATTTTTACATAACTTCTTAAAGTTATGACAACTCTTATCCATTTTAATTTAGGTATTATCTGTCTACATTGGAACAAATGTATATTGATTCCATTTGCTAATTTTGTATGGAATCCAATGTAAAGAACTAATAAAAAGGTCTGAAAGTATATTAACTGTATTAAGAAAATTAGGCTGATACAATTTTTGAATAACAGTGTTCGATACATGCCTATACCCTTGCAGTGCACGGCCACGTGTGGACGTGGGTATCAGATGCGTGCTGTTAAATGTGTCAGTGAGCTCCTCAGTGCTGTGTTAGATGACAGAGTGTGCCGTGGGGCCAGCCGCCCAAGTGACAGACAGGTAAGGGACTCTTCCTCATGGATTAGGAACAAAAAAATTTGTTATGGGAGGATCAGTGTGTTGAACTTATTTCATACATATTTCTCCATGTTTGTGCACGTGTATGTTGGAGAATTTACCTCTTTTAAAATGTTGCCAGCTTCACAGCTCTGTTAATTTGTTTAGTCCTGCCACTGAATCACTCATTGAACTTTGTGGTTTTCATTCTTTGCACTGCAGAAAGATCGTATCTATTGTGACTATGGTGTGATGAACTTTCTGAGGGTAGTGTTCTAGGGGACCTCTAGGATTTTTCAGCTTAGTGGTTTTTTAAAGGACTATGGCACTGTTTCTTTTCAACCATCAGATAGAATAATCCAGACCTTAGGATTCAGATCTGTACTCTCCATCTGTAGCCCTTGACAGTACCTTATACTTCTGAAAAATTAAAATGCTTACATGACTAATTTGTAATTATGCAGTTCTTCTTGAATTAGCCATGTGGAAGAAATGAAGTATAGAATTTAATATAAATCAGTGTGATGAATTCATTGATGTTTTGAGATGCATTTTTCTTTTGAACAGGACTGTATGGTCATACCCTGCCCTGTAATCCCTAAAATTGGGGCTACCTCATTGCCAGCTGTTCCCATAGGAAAGATTGCCCAGTGGCGACATGGTTCCTGGACCCCAGTAAGTGAATTCCTTTAAGAAGTACAGTGTTTGGGGGTGCCTGGGTGGCTCAGTTGGTTAGGTGTCTGACTTCAGCTCAGGTCATGATCTCGGGGTACTGGGATTGAGCCCCGCATCAGGCTCCCAACTCAATGAGGAGTGTGCTTGGCCCTCGTCATCTCCCTCTGCCCATATCCACCCTAGTGCCCTCTCACCCCCAAAAAGATAAATAAAATCTTTAAAAAACAAAACAAAACAAAACAAAGTACAGTGTTTGTATTATGGAGGTTTTTACATATCAACAAAATGATTGCTTCAGGTTAGCTAAATTAATGTTATGCATTCATCCCCATGTAGCTTAATGGAGAAGTGGTATAAGGTTCAGAAATAGGCAATTTAATGGCTAAATGCTGCTCTATCCTGCTCTTACCTAGAGCTTTTTGTCTCTGGGCAAGAAATTGATGTTTTCTAGGTCTGTTTTCTCATCTACAAAATGGGGGTAATAATATTTATCTCACAAGTGGTTATACAGAGTAGATGTGAAGTTGGGCTTTTATCAGCTTTTAATTTGGGGTATATGCTTTGCTTTGATCTTATATAGAAGCTTTATTAGTAAGCTTCAGATATTCTCTGAATATTTTAATTATGGGATCATATTGACTCTATTAGATGTTTACAGTTATTTAAAATAAGATTGTCTCACAAAGTGTTTCCTGAATCTTTTTAGCAAATAATAATTAGTATTCCATGAAGTTGAGTAGTATCTTATTCTCATTGCATATATACGATCTGAACTGAGCGGGGCATTCGTTGCCCTGTCTTTTTTTTTTTTTTTTTTTAAAGATTTTATTTTATTTATTTGACAGAGAGAGATCACAAGCAGGCAAAGAGAGAGAGAGGAGGAAGCAGGCTCCCTGCGGAGCAGAGAGCCCGATGCGGGACTCGATCCCAGGACTCTGAGATCATGACCTGAGCCGAAGGCAGCGGCTCAACCCACTGAGCCACCCAGGCGCCCTGCCCTGTCTTTTTGACTCAGAAGTGAAACCAAGTGATAGGATTTATTTATTTATTTATTTTTAAAGAAACTTCATGTTTTAGAAGAGAGAAGTCCCATATAAGACTTTGGTAAACTTTCTTTTTTTTCTTTTTTTAAAGTGCTCTGTGTCTTGTGGACAAGGCAACCAAGCACGCTACGTAAGCTGTCGCGATGCTTATGATGCAATAGCAGATGAATCTCATTGTGCCCATTTACCCCGACCTGCTGAAGTATCTGTTTGTTTTAACCCTTGTGGGGAGTGGCAAACTGGGAATTGGTCACCTGTAAGTATTTTTATGAGAAAAAAAAATGAAGAAGTTGAAATGTCATTGATATTTAGTATCATAATGTAACTTATTACATTATAAATGTTGGCTAAATTTGTGATCAGTGTTCAGCTTCCTGTGGCCATGGGAAAACAACGCGACAAGTTTTATGCATCAGCTACCATCAGCCAATTAATGAGAATTACTGTGACCCTGCAGTTCGCCCTTTGATAGAACAAGAATGTAACCTGGCAGCCTGCCCACCCATGTACAGTCACTTCCCAAGCTCTTCAGAGCAGCCGAGCCACTTTCCAGGCAGAAATTTTCCATTAACTCACAAACCAGAAGATCATCAAAATCAGGGGGTCCATCCGTCAATCAGAGGAAACCAGTGGAGAACAGGACCATGGGGATCAGTAAGTTGTCTTTATTGAGTTATATTAATTCCGTGATTTTGTTCGATCATAGCCTTTTAACAGATACCAAATACTTTTAATGCTAAATTTATCTGAAGATTGGTAGTTTCAGTCTTAAAAGGATTAAGTGATTTTTGATGCAGATGACAAGGCCCCAGAGTTCTTATTGAAGTATACACTAATGTGATATTATGATTACAGAGGAATGCATTTTAAAACAATCTGATTAGAGCCCATTATAATCAAAACAGAAGAATTTTTTAAGAGGTTAAGACTGCAAATGTTTATTAAAAAACAAACCTAGAAATTACTATAAGAGTGCAGTAAGTGGGTGTAAAACCATGAAACTACAAAAGGTACAAGTGTAGCTCTTACTTTATATAAAAGTTGAGACAAAGAAAAACAATATCAAAGTTAAGACTTCATTTTTTTTTTTTTTTAATTCTTTTCTGCTTAACCCTTAGGACAGGGCTGCATTGGCCCTTGCAGACTTTACTGTTCCACCATTCCCCAGCAAATTCTAATACACTAATGTTTTGGGAAGATTCTTCTCAATTCAGATTATTCCAGTGAGGGGAGTGTTAAAAGGGGGAGTTTGAATCTGAGTCCAGATCCTGATGTTCTTCTCAATGTAATTTCATGATGCGGCACCCAGAGTCTGTGTTTTATCCTTGGCAGTGCTCCAGCAGCTGTGGTGGAGGTCTTCAGCACCGGGTTGTGGTCTGTCAGGATGAAAATGGACAGAGCGCCCATTACTGTGATACGGCTTCCAGGCCCCCAGAGACCCGGCACTGCGACTCTGGTCCTTGTCCACGGTGGAACTACGGAAGCTGGGGAGAAGTAAGTCATCATGCTTTCTAAACTTGGGGCAATGGTGAATTTCTGAAGACAAAGTTAAGTACTTCACACTGTTCCTGTGGGATAACCTTACTTCACGATACTACACAGAAAGGTTTTATTTTCAGGAAAATCTTGTTCTTTTAATAGAGCGTCATGGTATAAATCACTCCTACATAATAGGAAATACTCCAGATTTTTTTTTAATTTTTTTTTCCAATTTATTTATTTTCAGAAAAACAGTATTCATTATTTTTTCACCACACCCAGTGCTCCATGCAAGCTGTGCCCTCTATAATACCCACCACCTGGTACCCCAACCTCCCACCCCCCCCCCCGCCACTTCAAACCCCTCAGATTGTTTTTCAGAGTCCATAGTCTCTCATGGTTCCCCTCCCCTTCCAATTTACCCAAAAGCACATACCCTCCCCAATGTCCATAACCCTACCCCCCTTCTCCCAACCCCCCTCCCCCCAGCAACCCACAGTTTGTTTCGTGAGATTAAGAGTCACTTACGGTTTGTCTCCCTCCCTATCCCATCTTGTTTCATGGATTCTTCTCCTACCCACTTAAGCCCCCATGTTACATCACCACTTCCTCATATCAGGGAGATCATATGATAGTTGTCTTTCTCCAGATTTTTTAACAGAATCTAATATGCTAGCCAGTATGTCTATGGACCGCTAATGCCTCTCTTAAAATTAGTCTATTCTTTCCTTAGAAGATTTGGTGGATATAAAGATAGAAAATTAGATTAATATATAACCATCCTCATATCCTATTACAGAGCCACTCATGTGGTAAATTTTCTAAGCAGAGAGTTCTCAATTGGCATTCTTCTAGACTCTGGGGATTTGAAGATCATTTTTAAAGTAGTTCTCATTAATATTAATTCCACCTGTATTATGTGTGAGAAAGAATAAGAGATTTATATTGGCTTTACAGGGACAAAATAAACCAACTACTTTAGTCAAATATTTTTGTTTAATGATTTTTAGAATATATTTTCTCACAGAGCATTTGGAAATCATTGTGTAAAGATACACTTCTGACCAGGTACTAATGAATACCAAGTACATTTAAAAAGTGTTCTTTGACGGTTTCTAAAATGAAAATGACATTTTTACTCCTGAGTTTATTAGGCATGCTCATTGTAAAAATTGAAATGATAGGAAAAATTATGATAAGATAAGAACTTTCAACCTTTGATACATTTCCTTCCAGACTTCGGTCTTGTATGGATTCCACAAATAGATTCATATTACAAAGGCTGCTTTGCCACTTGCTGCTTTCATGTAATACACACTGAACATCTTTCCCTGTTTATAAATTTAGTTTTAAATTTAGGTTTAACTTACTAGCTTTCGTGGTTACCCAGTAATCTATTGATAGGCTATCATAAATTATGTAGTTAATACTTATTACTTAAGCGAATCTGTTTTATTTGACTTGTCTATTTTGCAGATCCTTGATATCTTACTGAAACATACTAATCCTCAAATATGTGTCTAGGTTTTTTGTTTTTGTTTTTTTGTTTGTTTGTTTTTTATAATAGAACTAAAGCTTTTTTTACCAGGAAGAAAATTCTAGCATTAATACATTATGTATTGAACATTGAATAAAGCAATATAATACTTTCTTTAAAACAACATAATTTTGGATTTTCTTATTTTTAGTGTACACAAACGTGTGGAGGAGGAATAAAGTCAAGATTCGTAATATGTCAATTTCCCAATGGCCAAATGTCGCAAGAGCAAAACTGTGAAATCTTAAACAAGCCACCTAGTGTGGTACAATGTCATGTGCATGCTTGCCCTGATGAGGTGACATGGCATCGGGGACCATGGAAATCGGTACGATAGTATTATTATATTTTGTCTGATTTGTTTTGTTTTACTGTGCCTCCTTTAACTGCTTGTTTATAAATTGTGGTACATGCTGTCTTCTAATGTTTAAGCAGATTACTGGCCACCATGTCTTGTGGTATTAAAGTTGATAGTTTGGAAGAAGAATGCATTCAATTTCAAGTACTGTAATATAAATAATAGTTTTATATGTATTTATTTTTTATAAGGAATATTGAACCATAGCACTATTCTAATGGAAATATTTTCCTCCAGTACATCTTTGGCTTGTCCTCTAACTGTAAATGTTTGACTGTATGCATATGTATATAATGTTAACACTGTGCTTGTTACAATGGCAAATTAAGGCTGTGTCTTGTTTAAGTGTATAACTATATGTGGCTTTTGTCTGTCAACGTCTAGTAACTGATCCTATAGCAAATAACATTCTTTAAAACTTTTTTTTTTTACCATTGTTAAACTTAGTATTTGTTTGGAAATGTGAAAATATTAAAGATAGAGAAATTTAAAGTGAATTGTTTACAGTTTGTTATATACATCATGGAAAATATTTATATAGTAATTTATATGAATATTTCTTCACTGTGTGGAGTTACTTTGTTTTGGGGATGTTTTAATTTATTGTTTGGAGCCATAGACAAAATTCATAAGTATTGTTCATGACTGATTTATTTAGTATATTTCAAATATCCAGGCCTTGAAGAATAGTTAATATATAAATATGTTGAAGTTAGCATTTTGGTCACTTTTGATATTTTAAATCCTAAACAACCAAGTACACTTTATCCAGGTGAAAAATGGATGTCTAGTTATAATTTTCAAGGTTAAACAGTTCTTTATTTGGAAAATAGTTATAAGTCTGGCTTTATAACCAACCCTGATGCCCGCATTTGGTTTGCTTTCCCAAGTCAAAGCTTTATATTGTGTTGTAAACCTAAGTTTCAAACTCGTGCTATTTGGTGAGTAAGTCAAGTTCTAGTTCAGGCTGAAATGATCTCTGTAGTCAGTGTGACTAATATTAAAACAAAAGGAAATTATAACTTTATAGGAAGATCTTAAATTGTTGCATGGCTTTGTTGGAACTAACAAAAACATACTTTACCATAAAGCATTCACATATTTACTTAATAAAATATTGATCATGTATATCCTAGGCAGTGTGATACAGAAATTAAAAAAAAAAGAATTGCTTCTTACTCCCATGGAGTTTACAGTCATTGGAGAGATTTGAGAGATTTGAGTAGGAACTCAACTATAAAACGATACCCTTTTTTGTTAGCCATCTTACACTGAAAATTCACTTTCTCTTTACTAGCTGTTACATTGACTTGAATTTTTCTGGCTCTAGTTTGCAAGCCTAGTTCTTAATAAGGCTATGGATTGCTTTTTTGGAGTTTTGTCCCAATTAAGAAAGAAACATCCTGACCAGTTAATTAGAGGATTAAATTGTAATGACATTTGTTTCTGAGCACAGCCAAGTTTTATTTTTCTACTCATTCGTCACTTCATTAATTCACAAAGCATTAAGCATTTGTGCTAGGTACTGACATACCTAAAATTATTTCAATCATATTTTCTATTTCAGGGGTGAGCAGACTATGGCCCATGAACCCAAATCTGGCCGATTGTCTATTTTTGTAAATAAGTTTCATTGGAACACAGTGATCACATATTTTAAAGTATTTTCTATGGCTGCCTTTGGGTACAACAATTATTGCAATAGAGACTAGCCCTTAAAGCCTGAAATATTTACTATTTGGCCCTTTCGGGAAAAGTTTGCTGACCCCTGTTCTATTTAATAAACATCATGATGCTTTTTAAATCTAGGATAAGATGTACTTAAAGTTATAGACTCTTAGCATTACAAATATTCATTTGGGGTCAATTTTAGGTGTTTTTAATTAATATTTTAAAACACCTTACAATGTCTATTAACCTTCTCCAAATACTCACTAGGGTGTTTAGACAGGTTTTTTTTTTTCCAGTTTTGAGATATACTTGGCATGTAACAATGTGTAAGTTTAAGGTGTACAGTGTCACACAGTGTTTATATATGGTGTTGGAACATATCTAGTACTATATTTCGATATATTTGTGTCATGCTCTTTGTATGTAAATGGTATTGTAAGTGAAAAAAAACCTGAGTGTTAAGTAAAGTTCTGTGCATAGATAACTTTTTCAACCTCACAAAAACCAATAACCAAGAAAATGACCACAGTTACAAAATAGTACATAGCAGTACACAATTCTTCATTGTTTACCCGTGCCTGTTCCAAAAGGAGTTTATTGAATAATTCAGTCTTTGCACTAGTGAGGAACTATAATGTCTTTTTTTTTTTTTTGTAAATTGAAGGTGAAATTTTAAAAATCACAATGTTTATATCAGAGTTTTTGCAAACTTATTTATTCACTTTTTATAGGTATAAAGTACATATGTATTAAAGTGCCTGGATTTCTGTTACTATATGAAGAATTTTATTCCTTAAATTAGCCTTTTATATTAAAAGGGTTTAAGGGATCTGAAGTTTTTTTTGTTTTTGTTAAAACTAGGTATAACTTTTTACCTCTTTGTGTTGGTATATATTAGCCAAACTTCAGAATACCTCTTATTAACATATCAGATTAATGTTCTTTCAAGGATAAGTTTAATTTCAGCAGATCCTACTTACTAGGTTAGAAAATTACAAATGTGTATATATATATATGTATACATATACATATATGAACAACATGACATCTCAAACATTTCATTTTAAAGCAGAATTATAAAGTGTTCAATCATTAAAATGTAGCTAGGAAGAAAGTTGTAAGTATACATTTAAATTTTCTCCATCTTGTGGAAAATCTTGTAATAATTTATAAACATGATTAAGGAAATAAAACTTAACCTATGTCTGTTAATTTAATGACTGTATTTTTGTGATTAGTCAATGTGAAATGACTGTATTTTAACCCTTGTTTATTAATGACATGTGTTGTGACTTTGTGCTTTGCATAATTCATATGTATGTTGTATTTTTACTACTTGGATCAATACCTAAAATGTTTTAAGTCTCTGGAAAGATCCTGTATTGTAATGAATGCCTCTTTTCTCTTGGTGCTATTTTTCTTAAATTAACTAACTATTAATTTCTTATTAAACATTTAATTGCTGAATAGTGTATGTTTTCATAATTTGAGTGTTTAAGCTATTGTATTTTAAATCCATTAGGAACATTGGTGATTAAAAACACAAGATCTATCATTCAGCTATCAATTTTAAATACTAGAAAAATTTGTATTTTATAAACAATAAAAATCTATGATGTAAACTTATTTATTGGTAAGGTAAAACCTCATGACCAAGATAGTCTTTAAAAGGTGAGTAAAAGTTTTGTTTTTCTCTTGTCTCATATATACTATGGAACATTACGTATGTAATCAAACTGTTCTAGCAAATACTCTTTAAGTAAACTTATAATAATTTCTCTATTTTCCCATTAAGTCTCATTTAGCTGATTCGTTTTCCTACTTTTATGGTCTACCTAGAATGCAGTCATTTGTGGTCTGGATTAATGATGATCCCAGAGAACTAAAGAGCATATTTTTTCTATTAAGGATTTTTTTTCCTCCATAAATGAGAAGATTCATTTTAAAAAATGAAAGTTTGATACTTGAATCTTCTAGATTCTAGTGCTTTCCCTCAAGTGTTTCTTTTAAAAATGTATTTATGTAGGCACTATACTAAATCTCTCATATGATGCAATGGACTGCAACAAACAGAAGCTCTTTTAGCAAAGAGCACGTGGTAGCAACATATACCCAGTAAATGCGTAGTTTGTCACCTTCACAGTTTTGTGTAACAAAAGAACACTGAAGGGCTGAACTCTGGGGTGGGAGCCTCCTTCCACTGTAGCTCTCACTGAGGATGAAATGCACTCAGGAAGAAACTTGATCCTGACTCTGTTGCTCCGACGACCAGGAGCAGCCCAGGGGAAAGGTCATGTGTAGGGAAATGTTTTCAAGAAACTGTCAGATCTTTGTGGAGTGTAGAACTCAATGAAACTACTTATAGTCATAAATTTTCTTCAGTTTGGAAAAGTTATACATAACCATAGTAAAAAGCTGGAAACCTATTCCTAGTTTATCATAGTTTCACATACCTTATTAGTAAGTATCAAACTCATGTTTCCATTGATTTGTTACTCTGTCTTTCTACAGTACAGTCATTGACTCTCCCAAAGGTGAGCCTTTCCTACATGTTAGGAATTATGCCCTGGGACCTTAATAGGTTGTAATTATCCAAGAATTAGTGATGAGGATGGTACTTGACAACACAATAATTCTGCTGGTAGATTTTTCTAGAAGGGCCAAACTAGTAGAGTCTATTCCATTATAACCTAGCAAGAGATGAGTGGTGTTCTCAGTCCCTGTGCTAGAATAGTTTTGTGCATAATTGCAGCATCTTCCTCCTTTGTGTAGGTGGATTTCATGTCTCACCGAAAAGAATGTGGACCAAGATATATGATGGAATGAAAATAATTTTGGAGATACAAATGGGCCTTGCAGGTTTGAAATGTAAAACCTAGGAAAAATTAAATAGATAATATACAGATGATATCCTAAAAGAGACTTGTGAGTGTGTTATATTGAATGAAGTTAGAATGTTAAATCTAAAAAACTCAACATGAAATGGTGCTATGCCATGTTTTTCTTTATACATCTATATTAAAATGGGCATGTTTCTATGGTAATTCTCTTTTCCCAGACGTAATGCTTGAGAATGTTTAAGAATTTCAGGAAATAGATTTTTAGATGTTTTATAACCACATATTCTCAAGTGTTCTACAGCATCTCTGTACTTGATGGTGATCCTATTTATGTAGGATATATAGGTATTATTATTAGCTCATCTAGATACCCTAATTTTTCTGTTACCTTTCAGTAGTCTGAGAAGACCATTTTAGTTCCTATATAACCACAGGAACAACAAAGACTTTGGCATTACTCTTGTTCAAGAGTCTCTCTGACACTTTCTAGATAGTTGATTTCTAATCCCTTGATCATAGATAACATTTCTCAGTAACATGTTTTGAGCATGTCCCCTTTTTTATATTTAGACATTACAAGCTAATATATGATTTATGAAACATACAAATGTGAATTAGAAAAATATTTTTAATGAATAATTTCTTACTGAACTGTGATAGTAATCTCATTTTTAAAAAGTGGTAGGATGATGGGGACCAAGGAGGGCACTTGCTGTGATGAACACTAGGTGAGGTGTGGAAGTGTTGAATCACTACAGTGTACACCTGAAACTAATAGTACACTTTAAATTACACTAGAATTGAATTTTTTTAAACAAATGGGATGGTGTTTCATTTGTTTTGAAAATCTTGGTTCAACACTGCCCCAGCAGTTTACATATCTGGTTTATTCCAATTTGTCATTTCAGTAGCTTCCATAGCTGAAAAAATTACCACATGAAAATACATACCTCCATATAGAAAAGTTTATCATGGGATGTTCCTGTTGTAGGTTAGTAACTGATTTTTAAATCCAGTTACCAATTACGCAAAAACAAAAACAAAAAAAACACTGAAACTTGTGTGACAAATTTCCATTTTCCCATGATGTTCATTTCCTAAAAGTTACTAGAATGAATTCTGTGTTTTCCTTTAGTGCTGTATAGTTACCACACAATATTACATTAGTTTACGGTATACAACATAGTGATTCTAAAGCTCTCTACACTATGCTATGCTCTCCAGGAGTATAGCTACCATCTGTCACCATACAGTGCTATTTCAGTACTACTGACTGTTACCTACTCTGTACTTATCATTCCTGTGACTTACTCCTTCCATAACTGGAAGCCTCTATCCACGTCCCTTCACCCATTTTGCCTCTCCCCCAAACAGGTCACCACCAGTTTGTCCTCCATATTTATAAGTCTGTTTCTGTTAGTTCACTTTTAGGATTCCACGTATAAGTGAAACCATTATTTGTCCTTGACTTATTTTACTTAGCATGCTACCCATCTGGTCCCTCCATGTTGTCACAAATGGCAAGATCTCATCCTTTTTATGACTGAGTAGTATTCCATTGTGTATATATACCACCTCTTCTATATCCATCTATCAGTGGACACTTAGGTTGCTTCTATATATGGGTTATTGTAAATAATTCTGCAACAAAGATATAGGTACAAAAGGCCTTTCAAATTAGTGTTTTCATTTTGGGAGGAATAAATATCAGTAGTGGAATAACCAGGTCCCATGGTAGTTCTCTTTTTAGTTTCTTGAGGCCCCCCAAACTGTTTTCCACAGTGGCTGCATCAGTTTTGCTGCATCCCACCAGCAGTAGACGAGAGTTCCTTTTTCTCCATACACTTGCCAATACTTACTTCTTGTCTTTTTGATAAATTTAAGGTGGTCTTTTTATTTTTTTGAAAAATGATTACTATGACTAGTGCTAGTGAACATCTTTTCATATGCCTGTTGGTCTTCTGTGTGTCATCCTTGGAAAAATGTCTATTCTGGTCCTCGTCCATTTTTAATCAAATTATTTAGGTTTTTTTGGTGTTGTATAACTTTGTATATCTCCGAGAAAGACTTTTGAAAGAGTGACTTAGATCCTTATAATTTCCTATGAGGCATAAAAGTTTAGTGACCTCTCTAAAATGTCAAACAACAGTGGAGATTGGAATTACCTCATTGATTCTCATAGATACCATCTGCTTTCTGGTTATCAAGAGAACAAAGTTGAGAAAAGAGTGTTCTTAAAAGATGGTTCTTAAATTCCTGCACCAATTTATCTCAATCCTAAATCTAGTAGAATATGTTTAGGAAGGTATTTTATCACAGCAGAGTGTAATATGACCATCGTAATAAGTCTCCTGTATTATGATATACATATATTTGTGAGAATTAAATGAAATATTGCAAAGTTTTTGGTAAATCACATAAATTCTTTACACAGCTGAATTCTAAAGTGATCCTCTAAGACCATTCTGAACTTTTGATTTTCCTGGATTTTTGATATTTTGCAATTGGGAAAACTCAGACTTTGGAAATAACTATGAAGGCAATGGTAGCCACTGAACTTCAAAAAAAAAATCATTGATCCATTCGAGATCATTAAGAGCCTATCTATATCAGGCACTGGGCTAGGAATGGTAGAAAACTAAAGATAAGAATGACATATTGTCCTCCAAGGATTCATGGTTCAGGGGAAATTAAATATACACACAAGTAACGAGGCAGAAACATGTCATGGAAAGTCCGAGAAAGTATACTTCAGTTGCCTGAACTTGAAAGGATTTATGGAGGAGGCTGCATTGGCCTTGGTGGATAGAACTTGAGATGGGGTGGAAGACCATTCTGTAGCAAAACCAGAGGCTGGAAAAAGTGGTTCATTTTGATTAATAGATTGGTTTGTGAGAGACACCAGGTGGGCATAAGGTTAGAAATAAAACTTGGGCAGTCAGAGAAAGACAAATACCATATGATTTCACTCACCTGTGGAATTTAAGAAAACGAATGAACATGGGGGAAGTGGGGAGAAAGAGGAAAATCAAGACACACTCTTAACTATAGGAAACAAACAGATGGTTACCAGAAGGGAGGTGGGTAGGGGATGGGTTAAATAGATGATGGGGATTAAGTAGGGCACTTTTGATGAGCACTGGGTGTTGTGTTGAATCACTAAATTCTACACCTGAAATTAAAATTGCACTATATGTTAACTGAAATTTAAATAACTTGAAAAAGTTATGACAGGGTCATATCAAGGAGGATTAATAAGAATCATGCTTAAGAGTTTTTTAAAATTTTAAAAGTTCTGAATATACATATTAACTATTAAATTTTTGAAGTGGGTGTTAAAGCTGAGTTTTAGGAAAATGATTAGGCAATTTGCATAAAGTATGAGCACACTGAAAATGACAGACTAGAGTTGGGGGGGTCCAAAGGGGGCTCTTCTTAAAGTTAAGGGTAATGTTTTAGAGACCATTCAGTTATTCACATATTTCTAGTTACAACACAAATTATTGAGTAGAAGCAGCCAGGAGGGGTATTGATGGGACTGTTTTTGGTCAAGAGGTAAAATGGCATTTGGAGATGGAAGGAAAAGATATATAAGAGAACATCCTATCAAGAGATTTATAGTCAAGAGAATAAAGTTGAGAAAAGTCGTCATGGAAGCTTTTGAGATCAATTACGTTTGCACAATGAGTCCAAAAGTTAATCTGGAGTACTAGGATTACAAACTGCAGTTTGATGGTGAATAAACTGATTTTACGCTAACTAGTCTCACATAAGGGAGCATAATCTTTATTTTACCAAGAGAAATCTAAATGTAAGCTTTCACTTACCAGAAGAATTTGGAGAAAGATCATAATTCTTAAGCCTGTGCAATATACATATTAAGTTTATCCTGGATCTTGTGGTTAAGAGTAAATATTGAAGTAGAATGTCTAGGTTTAAGTTCATGGAAGGAACTTTGGCAAATTAATATTTCTAAGAATTTGTTTTCTTGAAATAAAAACAGTGACTACCTAAAGAGGACTTTTTTTTTAGGGTTAAATGGAACAGTAGGTAAGGTGGTTAGCATTAGGGCCCATTATCTAGAAGCTCGACGTATTTTGCTTACTATCACTTATCCAATAATTCTCTTTCTTCAAGGAGCTAAAAACCCAAATAGTATATAAGGCTGATAACACACTGAACAATCGGAAACAAGATCTACTGAAACAAGTTATACTCTAGTATAAGAAAAATTAATTTGAACTGGACTTTTTTAAGTAAAATTTTTTGGAAATATGATATCCAGCAAAATAAGGTACAGTTCAGTGAATTTTCCAAAGTGAACACATCTGTGTAGTCAGCACCCAAACCAAGGCTATCAACACCCTAGAAATTCCCCCATGTACCCCATTATAGTCCTTATCCCCCTCCAAGGGCAACACCTATTCAGACATAAATATAGATGTTTGCCAGACTTTGAACTTTATATACATAGAACTTAGATAATTTGAGAGTTATAATATCACGTCTGTGAGATTCATGTTGTAACTGTAGTTTGTCACTGCAATCTGGTGGGAACATACAATTGATTGACTTATGAGTATGCAAATATGTTTTATATGATTCTCCGCTTGACAAACATTTGGGATTGTTCTAAATTTGAGACTTGAAAATAATGCTGGTAAGAATATTTCTCACGTGTTTTTTGCATGGAGATCTTGTGGATATGTAGAGAGAAGTTGAATCTTAGTGTATGCACAGGCTTGGGTTTCATATCTGTTTTGTGAGGGTGGTTGAATGAGACTTCCAATTGTTTTACATCCTTGTCCATACTTGACATTATCAGGCTTTTGAATTTATAATCTTTGTGCATTTGTTAAACTTCGTAGATAATTACCTAGTAACTACTATGTGTTACTGATATTTACAAAGCACTTTGTGGGACACCTGGGTGGCTCCGTTAAACATCTATCTGCTCAGGTCATGATCCCAGAATCCTGGGATTGAGTCCTGAGTCCCACATCAGGCTCCCTGCTCAGCGGGGAGTCTGCCTCTCCTTCTGCCTGCTGTTCCCACTGCTTATGCACTCTTGTGTGCTCTCTTTCTCTCTCTGACAAATAAATAAATGAAGTCTTAAAGCACTTGGTATGGAGGAGAGCAATAGGAATGGGTCAGGAGATAAGAAATATTACATATTTTCAAAAAAGATTTTATATATTGCAACTAGTAGATATGAAGGAGGAAACTTACATGCATATTACATATGAAGCAATAGCCCCAAGAGCCAATAACCTTCCCTTGAATATTCCACCAAGCCTCTTTGTACTTCCACTGTAGTAGCTGGACTTGCCTAGCATCCTGCCAGATCTGATTTGTTAATACTAGGCATGGTTATTTTTGTCTAATCCTTTTTACACTTCTCCTTCCTTATCTCTTCCCACAGTTGTGTAATGACTAATTCATGTAACACAACTCGTATTTCATAATATCCATAGTGGTTTTCCTTTCTAGTTTGAAACCTTACAGATACAACATAATTTTAAAATTAGAAAAGGAAGGATATAATTAATAAAAATGTAAGGGTTGCAGTAGTCCCTGAAGAAGGGGGAGAAGGATGCTATTGTGAGAGGGACATGGAAGGTATTGGACATAATATCCTGTGTCCTGACTTGAAAGGAGGAGATTTTGTTTTATTATTTTTAAAGCATACATTTTATATATCTTACAGCTTGCTGTTCAATATACTGATAGATGGACTGCTATTGCTTGCTATCTGGAAAAGATTTTAATGACTGAGTATGAAAGAACCAAGTATAAGCAAAAGCAATGAAAAAGCAAACAAACTAAACAATACTGAAGCAAATTGAAATTATTATTTTAGGATAAATATTGATTTTAATTGGCTCTTAATATGAAGATTTGAAATATACATACATTTATTAACAATAATTAGTGATTACATAAGCTATATATGAAAAAAGCCTTTGAGAATTAATTTTTTTTAAGATTTTATTTATTTATTTGACAGACAGAGATCACAAGTAGGCAGAGGGGCAGGCAGAGAGAGAGGAGGGAAGTAGGTTCCCCACTGAGCAGAGAGCCCGATGTGGGGCTTGATCCCAGGACCCTAAGACCATGACCTGAGCCAAAGGCAGAGGCTTAACCACTGAGCCACCCAGGTACCCACCTTTGAAAATTTAAATTAAAAATATCAGATAAAAATCTTTGAGTCCCTCTGAAAATAAATAAATTGGAAATAAATAAATAAAATCTTTGAGTCCCATGTAAGAACTATACAGAAGTCTAAACAATTAGCCATATATAAATGCCTTTTGTTTTTTCAGATATAAATGTTTTTATTTTTTCCTTTTCAAATTTTTATTTAAATTCCAGTTAATATACAATGTAATATTCGTTTCAGTTGTAGAATTCAGTGATTCATCACTTATAACACCCAGTACTCATATCGCAAGAAATGAAGATGATTGTCATAATTTATTTTTCAGACAAATTCATTTTAATGGGATCTTATTTAATAGCAAATACTATAAATTAGTTCTAAAATATAATTAATTGAAATATTGTATCAAACAGTTAGATTTCTGTGGAATGTAACTTTGGTGTAGTCATTAAAATTGTCAGAAGAAGGCTTGTCCAAAGCAGAATCATTTCTGTTTCTAGCTTGTAATTTTTTTCAGGGTATAAATATATATTTATGGAAGTTTTTTCATTATAATTAATTTTATCTATCATAAACCCAAATATAATATTTGATAGAACCAGAAAGCATTTTCTATGATTAACGACATTCTATTTGGGATACCATTAAAAATAGTGTAAGAATTAAAATGTAGATTATGCTCTGTAAATGTTAATGTACTATATTTTTAGAAGAATGGAAGAATAAAAAGTCAATTTATAGGGGCGCCTGGGTGGCTCAGTTAAGCCTCTGCCTTCAGCTCAGGTCATGATCTCAGGGTCCCGGGATGGAGTCCCGCATCGGGCTCTTTGCTCGGCAGGGAGCCTGCTTCCTCCTTTCTTTCTCTGCTTGCCTCTCTGCCTAATTGTGATCACTCTCTGCCAAATGAATAAATAAAATCTTTTTTAAAAAAAAGTCAATTTATACTGCCACATTAATTAAAAAAAAAAAAAAGACGCCCTATTCTGCCACCAGAGAGAATCCCCATTCTTCCAACTGAGGGAAAGTTCTCTAGTGTGGATTCCTGGACTTTTGGAGGACTTTCACACCTAGTGGTATGGAAATTAATCAGGCATGGTTCCTTCCTCACTCCCAAGCATTTCTTTAGTGTTAGGGACCAGGCTCAAAAACAGTAGCTCATATGGAATCCTGTCTCCATGCCAGCATTACTTTGCTGAAATTGGCAAGATCTCAATTTTAGATGAATTCAGGAGGATACCCTTATCTCTGTTGATCCACTGGGCACCCCATAGTATCAGAACAACAACAACAATTTTGAAGAAAGATCTCTATTACATGAAGCTTTACTTTCTGTGTTATTTTTGTAAAACAAAATTCACTATCTCATTCATATGAAACATTGCATATTTAAAAGATCTTTGTATATATTTTCTCATGTTTCATTCTCCATGGCATATACTTACTTGTTCAGTAAACATAGATGTGGTTTCTGTTCTTAAGTTTAGAATTCTCATAATTCTTCAACATCTTTAATGTGTGGGTATATTTTGGTAGAAAGTCTAGCTGCTTTTCCTGCCACATAATTCATACAGGAAAATCATCCTAATATTCAATTTTGTTATGTTAAGCTATTCTCTTTATTTAGATATGGTAGAGTAAGTCATTTAAGATTATGGTTTATATTGAGAGCTTTGGAGATTTTTTTGCATTTTATGAAATTCAATATTGTCTTCAAATTTGGCACTCAAGCTATGAGAATATTTTATAGTTTGTAAGTCAAAACATGGAGAAAACTTGGGAGTAAATCTCACTTATACATTGGGAATTTTTTTATATACTTTTTAATGCTTAGGAAAGCTCTAGAGAACTTTTTAAAAGAGAAATTGGTTGGAAAAATTTTAGCTGTGATTAAGATAATAAAAAGCAGATTCCTTTGGGGAGCCTATTTTCTTAGAAACTAAAATTTTGAAGTCCTGGTATTATTAACTTCAGGATTTCATTCAGGTAACTGATGTCATAATAAGAGAGGGACAATATATAAAACTGAGGTGTATTCTATAATTCTAAAGAACTAAGAAATGACCTATTTGCCTTCTACCAAAGATGCCCCCATAATACAGGTATGCAGAAATTTGCATTTTCTCAGGGTACTGGGTGACTCAGTTGAGCATCTGACTCTTGATTTAGACTCAGGTCATGATCTCACATGGAGCTTGGAACCTGCTGAAGATTCTCTCTCGCTCTCTCTCACACTCTCTTCCTCTCTCTCCCTCTCCTTCTCCCTTTCCCTCTGCCCCTCTCCCCACACCCAAGCTTTCTCTCTCTTTAAAGGAAAAAAAAAAAAGATTGCATTTTCTCATTTGAGGAAACAAATAGAATTTTTTAAAGTGAACCTTTTAAATACATATCTAAAGAGTTAAATTGTGATTCTTAAAATACTTGAAAAACACTGTGGTCTTTCCCTTCTTTCCTTCCTTCCTCCCTCTCTCTCTCTTTCTTTCTTTTCTGTATCCCATCTTTAAAATTGGGAGAGAATTTCAATTTTCATATCCTACACAAAGCATAAATTCAATTTTCTTCACTGAAGTATACAGTTTCCATGCCTAGCAAATCTTTCTGAAATTGGAGACCATACCACAGCACAATGTAGCCTACTTCTTTTCAGGAAAACTATATAATTGTTCTTTATTTTGAGCTGAAACAAGTATGTATGAAAGATTCACCTGCAATTCTCATTCTGTACCCTGAAGTAAGAATGTATTAAATTCCTCCTTCACAGGACAACTATTTAAGGATAGCTGTTCTTCTGTGTTCCTGGTTAAATATATCTATTTTAATTCTTTAGCCATTCCAATCTCCTTTGTTGTTGTTCTCAAAATATGACATGTAGAATTTCATTTGTTAGCAAAATGGTCTAGTTGTAAAGAATATTGCAATCCTTGGTGCGAACACTGCATCCAGTATATTCTATATTGCATCAAATTTGTTTTTAGTAGTCACTCAGTTTTTCTTATACTGATCTTACATCAGTATAAACCTAGAAGTGATACTGTCATTAATCATTTTATTTATCCTTAGCAGTAGATAATATTTTTAAGCCAGCATGTAGAACTTTGATTTCTAGTCTATTTCTTTTTATTCTAGCCTCAACTCACTTACTTTTTATTCTCATGCCTGACTTTTTTTTTAGTTTCAGGTTTTTATTTAGATCCCAGATGTGACTTTTAAATAAGTTCTCTCAACTTTATGTCACAAGTAAATCAGGAAGCATACGTTACTTGTCTTCATAAAGTAGCTAATAACATCTCCATGACAAGGTGGACCTAGGGTGGACTTAGTTGTCTCAAGACAACTTTTTGTTTGACCTTAATCTTCATTAATGAATGAAATATAATTGATTATAGTTTTTGAATAGTCTTATTGATGGGACATATGTACATAGTTAAGAGATGGTGCTAAAATATTGATAAAGAAAAAGTTATCTCCTGTTGCAGTCTTTCCTACCTCAGAAATAATCCTTAAATCCTTCCGTTTTCTGCTATTTGCCTCCATATTTCCAATTAATAGGCTTTTCCTGCTATTTCTTGTTGCATCAAATAATGTTACCTATTGGCTTCATTTAATAGAGGTTGAGATTTTAATTCTCTTATATAAGGCCACTAACCCTATTTCCAAATAAATTTTAGTTATAATAGTGCTCCTTATGCCAGTGTCTATACTGTCGTGCACTGTTCCTTTCTTACACAACTCTTTAATTTTCCTGGAGTTAATAATAGCTTTGTTTAGGGGCACCTGGGTGGCTCAGTGGGTTAAGCATCTGCCTTCAGCTCAGGTCATGATCCCAGGGTTCTGGGATCGAGTCCCACATCGGAATCCTTACTCAGCAGAGAGCCTGCTTCTCCCTCTGCCTCTGCCTGCCACTCCCTCTGCTCGTGTCCTCTCTTTCTCACTATATCTCTCTCTGTCAAATAAATAAATATTTTTTAAAGCTTCATTTAAAATATTGCTTAGTTTTTTAAGTGTCCAACCACTAGTGTTTCTCTCAGGTGCCTAAACAGGTATGTAAAATCTCCTTGAACATTTTTTCTTAAATGTCCAGATATTTCCTCTTTCCCAGACACCTTGCAGACAGATACCCTCCTCCAAAATAAAATCTTCCTTCTCTGATCTGGCTTGGATGAATTTAACCTTGTTGTCCCCTTCTCTCATCCTATTGAAGTCTTTTTACTCATCTTCAATGTTGGTGACATTTTCTTGCATCAGGTAATTCTTTTCAAAATTTTCTCTCAAAACACTTTTATGCATCTTCCTAAAAAAAAAAAGAAAAGAAAAGCAGGTGAAAACATTTTTCCATCTTGCAAACATGGAAAGGTCTTTAATCAATTCTCGTATCTGACTAATAATTTCAATGGTTATAGAATTCTAGTTTGAGAATAATTTCCCTCAACTTTTTCCTACAATTTTTTATTGAAGTATAATTAGCATATAGTGTTGTGTTAGTTTCCGGTGTGCAATATACTTCAGTAATTCCATACATTACTCAGTGCTCCTAACAGTAAGTGTTCTTTTAATCCTTTTTATCTATTTCACACATCTCCCCACCCACTGCCCTTCTGGTAACCACCAATTCTCTGTATTTGAGTGGGTTTTTTTGAGGGGGTCTGCTTTTTCTTTCTTCATAAATTCCACATATGAGTGTAATCATATGGTATTTGTCTTTCTGTCTGACTTAATGCACTTAGCATTATACCCTCTAGGTTCATCCATGTTGCTGCAAATGCAAGATCTCATTCATTTTTATAGCTGAGTAACATTCCATTGTATACATACACAACATCTTTATCCATTCATCTATGGATGGACACTTGGGTTGCTTCCATATCTTGGCTTGTAAATAATGCTGCAATAAACATACGGATGCATACGTCTTTTCAAATTAGTGTGCTATACTTCTCTGTGACTTATTTTGTAATTGGAAGTTTGTACCTCTTAACCCCCTTTGTCTCTTTCACCCGCCTCCCACTCACTTCCCCTCCAGCAACCACCATTTTGTTCTGTGTATTTAAAAGTCTGGTGTGGGGGGTTTTTCTTTGCATTTTTCTTTTATCTTTTTTCTTTGTTTTGTTTCTTAAATCCCACATAAATGAAATAAAAAATTTCCCTGCAATGTTTTAGACATTATCTTCCAGCATTTGACCTATTTATTGAGAAGTCTGGTAATTCTGAATTCCGATCTATGCTATGTGCCCTTATCTTTCTCTCTATGCTGCTGAAGCTTTTGGTATCCTTATCCCTATCATTCTAATATTTCATGATGAGGCAACTTTGTGTGTTGAAAATTCAGTTTGTTAGTCATTTTTTAGGCCCTTTCATTAAGGAGACTTGTGTTTAGAATTTTTTTTTATAATTTCTATGGAATGGTTTTCTTTACTGAACTCATTCTAGTTGGATATTGGGATTTTTGGATTGATCCTTTAATTCTCTTCATATTCTCCTATCTTTGTCATTTGGTTTTACTCAGTGGGAAACTGTCAATATCTAAACTATCTCCGGAGTTATTTCAGTTATGTTTTTAATTATCAGAAGCTTTTTCTTGCGTTCTGATTGTTTTGAGGTCATAGTAACCTATTCTCATTTCATCAGACAATATTTACTCCCTTACATTAATTACAGTTTTTGGAGGAGTGATTCTTGATTATCTCTTTAACTTTCATACACTTTCTCTAAGGTGATGGTGGGAATGGTTTTCTGTTTTTCCTGCCAAAGATTTTCTTCAAAAGTTGATGATTTTCTGCAGCTCATTATTATTTAAAAATAAGGTACTAGAGAATTAATTGAAAACTCTGCATTTGCATAGAGTTTAGTAACTGGTTTTCCCTGTAAGCCAATAATTGAAGGTCTGTTCTTTTGGAGACCCAGTTTCTCAGAGAAGGACCCTCTAATGCCTTGTCTGTAAGCAAGAATAATATGGGCAGAGAGACTAAATAAGGGTCAAGAGTTCAATGTGTGGAATTCCACAACTTTTCCTTCAGCATTCCCAATTCAAAAGCTCCCCCATGCACACATTTAATTTCTGCAGAGAATAAGCTGTAGATCTTGCTAATGTGTAGAAGAGGAGCTGTGACCCCCACCCCCCAACCTTGCATCTGTTGCCGAGCCTCTTGGCTCTGCCGGTGCAAGTTTGTCTTCCTTCTCATTGGTCTTCTTCATTCCTTTTATCCTCTTTAGATCTTCCAAAGTCATTGAAATGTATTTGATTCACTCTGACTTTGTAGGATGAAAAAAGATGATGAAGAGGAAATGAATACACGTGGTCACTCCACCACTTTTAACTAAAACTGGTTAATTTTTTTTTTTTTTTTTTTAAGATTTGGAGTGAGAGCAAGTACAGGCAGAAACAGTGGCAGGCAGAGGCAGAGGGAGAAGCAGGCTCCCTGCCAAGCAAGGATCCTGATGTGGGACTCGATCCCAGGACGCTGGGATCATGACCTGAGCTGAAGGCAGCTGCTTAACCAACTGAGCCACCCAGGCGTCCCAAAACTGGTTAATTTTTAAAATCAGATGTCTATTTGCCTTCCCTTCCAATTTCTCTTCCTTATGCCCACTGTGACTATAATTTAAGGTGTACCTGATGTGTTTTTCAGTATCTAGGTAAGCAGATTTTTTTTTTCCCCAGGGAGAACAAGATAGGCTTTTACTGGAATTCCACTGGGGTGATTACCGTTCTATCTCACCTTGAATGAAATCTGAATGTATGAGCCTTGAACAATCCCTATGTTCCATTCACGCATTTCATAGAGAAAGCCATGTCATTGACTGTATTTTCACCATTTTATATTTCCTCAGGATTAGGAGAGGAAGAAAAAAGAAAGGAGAATGGAAGATTAATATGCATTTAGAGAATTGTGTCAAGCACTGTTTTAGGTTATTCATATGTTATCCTTTAATCTCACAACTACCTGAGATAGGTCTTATTATTGCCAGTCTCGGACGAGATAACTGAAGATCAGCAAGGTTAAGCACCTAGGCCAAGGTTGCTCAACCAATGACAGCGGAGATTAAAATGTGGGTGCCCGGTTCCAAATCCTGTGCTCTTTTATTCTGTCCTCTACTTCCAAAAGTAAAAACCGTGAAACCCCACCTGAAACTTGACCCAAAGAATTTATTTTTAATCTAATTAAGATAATTCTGAAATTAGCTTAAATTCATAGAAATTAATCCCTAAAATATTCTTGCACCACAGCTATTATTACATATGATAAGTAGACATAAATATGTTCAATGGCTACTGTTCTTTTGATTTCAACTCTGACTTTGTCTTGTGAAAGCATTCACAGATCTCTTTTTTTACTTCTCATCTGAGAATTCTCTTTGTATATTCCTTTCCAGACCTTTATAACCCTACTTGAAAGCAAGCTTCTTGGCTTTATTTCTGTTCACTCACAAAGCCAGCACAAAAACACTTGGAGAAATCTGAAATGGTAAATCCTGCTATTCCGCTGGCACTTGATTTTAAGAATTTTGTAAATGCTACTATAGCAATGCCTTAAAAGTCAATATTTTTTTTAAAGGCATGCTTTTTTAGTCATTATTATGATCTTTTTACCTTTTTATCGTCTACTCGCACTGAACCGTTTTCTACTTTGTTCCATCCGGGGAGGCAGAGGCTCATGATTCTGGATGTAGGCTCCCAGGGGACAAGGGTGGTTTTCATCATGGAATGTGTCGTGTGGTCTTATGAAAGGAACATTCCAGTTGTTGTGAGTTGTATAAAGACATTAAGAAAAAGTAAACTTACAATAATGGCCCCTAAAGAATTACCAAAATTAGTCAAGATTTATATTCCTCATATTGACAATAACATTTATCCTGTTACGTTATGATTGAGAAGATTTATGTTACTCAATGAGTCAATAAAAACTCTAAACAGGAACTCTTTAGATGAGTTCCACTTGCTAAACAGATTTTATAGAAAAGTCTGAAATTTTCATTACCCCCAAACTATACTATTCTATTATATACTACACTTGATGTTAGCCAAAAGGCCGAGAAGCGATTATACTATACCATGAGAAAGCTAAAATAATAAATTACAAGACAAACTAATGATAAATCTTCCTATTTCTTTTACTATGGGTAGTGCTTACATTTTGAATTAGAATTACATTTACTATTTCACACAGCAAAATAAATTTTAGCATGTTTGTAGTGATTGTTCATAAAATCTTATTATTGAAGAAAACTAATCCAATAATTGAGTATTTTAGTTAACTTTCACTGAGGTGATTTTTCATTCTGATTTTCTAGTATTTTGTGTGTAGAAAATAATATTATATGGTAAATGAAAATTTCTGTGAAGTACTTGCATTAATTATTGCAACTTTACTTCAGGTTTTATATTTGAAAGTGAAAATAATCACAAAAATTTTCCAAAGTCATAATTTAGAAAATATTAACAATTATCTTATAATAAATTATCTTTAAATAGTACTTCCAATTGAATTAACCAAATTAATTACCCATGAGATACTCCTATTAGCTTTGAACCATAAATTCATTATGTACATAAATATATAAATATATACAATTTATGTAAATATTTAGAAATAGTATTTTAGAACATGAAATAGAAATTAAAATGTTATTATTAACCAATGATGTGAATGTAAAGAAAGCTTGCTAGATATGTTTGTTAATAATGTATTTCTTTATCCTTTAAGTTGAGACTCAAAACATTTTTGCAAATGAATCTGACTTTAAAAAATGTTATATATCTAAAGTTGCAAATTTTAAATTAGAGGCAAATAGAGTATGAACTATTTCAGTAGTGATTATTTTGGGGACCAAATGCTGTCTTGGTTTATTAAAGCTGCATAGTCAAAGAAGGTCTGTAACAGGTTAAAAGAATTTTCAAACTCCATTTAACTTTAAAACTCTAGGTATAATCTTTCAGGAAATAGTATGAATAGGGTCCCTGTTGATAGATTTAGTATCTTACTTTTTAGTGCACATATGCATTGCATTAAAGGAACAGTAGCAGTACTATTTTGCAGAGTTGACATCCTACTCTTAATATGCATATTTTGTTAAATTTTTTTTAAACACAGGAATACCCTATTCTAGTATATTCTGGCTATTTATTCTAACTATGTTAATGTTTTACTTCTTTTTTTCCATTCTTTTTTCTTTTTTCTTTTTTATAAACATATAATATATTTTTATCCCCAGGGGTACAGGTCTGTGAATCGCCAGGTTTACACACTTCACAGCACTCACCATAGCACATACCCTCCCCAATGTCCATAACCCCACCCCCCTTCCCCCCTCCCCCCCCCCCCAGCAACCCTCAGTTTGTTTTGTGAGATTAAGAGTAATGTTTTACTTCTTTAATAACTGAGGAGAACTGCATTTAAAAGAGGTTTCTACCAATGTGGGACATGCTCCCAATTACTGAGTAATTGAATAAAACTCATATCTAAGATTTTACTGTAATTAGGCTCTTCTCTTAGCTATGTAGGTGTTACTGGCTTGATGAAGATTTCAAAAACCATGCTGTTCCTGGGGTTCAGAGACAGCCTCTTTATTTTATTTAGAGAATGTTACAGGCTTCTTAAAAATCAAAAGGAATAGATAAAACATACATGCATGAATCGATGCGCACAAGTCATTTACTCCACAAAATATCTAATTTATGGTCTGTCTTGATCTGAAACTATCATTTCCTTATATCATTTCATAGATAAATCTTGATTTGTGATACTGTTATAAAGACATTTAACATATAATTACCAAAGCATTAAAAAAATTCTCCTGCAAAATAGCTAGGTGCAAGGCGCACCTGGGTGGCTCAGTCATTAAGTATAAGCCTCTGCCTTCAGCTCAGGTCATGATCCCAGGGTCCTGGGATCCAGCCCAGCATCTAGGGCTTCCTGCTTAGCGGGGAGCCTGCTTCTTTCTCTCCCACTCCCCCTACTTGCCCTCTCTCACCATGTCTCTCTCTGTCAAATAAATAAAATCTTAAAAAAAAATAGCTATGGTCAAAATTTTCCATTAAAAAATTTAACTTTACTACAGAAGCATGACATAGTTCAGTTTTGAAAAAGATCAAACCAAAGATAAATAATACACGTCCCTATATTGAGAAATTCATTGATTATTTGGCATGCCACTTAAGGCAAAGGCAAACACAACTAATTTTCTTAAATTATTTCAAGAGACACTCTAATACCTGATTATATTTTAGCTATAATTGTGTTTAATCAAAGCCACTCCATTTTGTACATTATAATTTGATGCTTCTCCAGTTGCACTTGAGAGAATGATTTCTGGATTTAGATTTGTAATGTGTAATGATTGCAGTTCTGTGTGTTTAGCTTTCCTAAAACAAAACAAAAAAAAATTATGTGAACACTTTTGTCACCTAGTAGTAAGAGTTCCTTGTTTGAGGAAATTAGCAAGTATCACCATACAATGAACAATTGGATAGATGTGACATCCAGCCACATGGTTGTGAGTGCTTACGTTCTCAGCAGATAACTAACAGATGATGTGACATCTAGAAATAAAGAAAAAATTCACTTCATCTAATTTTTTCCAGTTTTATTGGATATAATTGATATACGTAACTGTGTAAGTTTAAGGTACACAGCATAATGACTTGACATATTATGAATGATCATTGACATAAGTTTGATTAGCATCTGTCATCTCATACAGATATGATAAAAAAAAACAAAAGAATTCCTTGTGATCTCTTAGAATTTACTCTCAACAATTTCCTATATATGTTATGGCAGTGTTCACTGTAGTCATGCTATTCCTAGTATTTATAAAGTGTGTACCTTTGATCACCTTTCTCCAATTCACCTCCCCCACCCACCTCTGGTAACCACAAATCTGATCTCTAACTTGTTTCTTTTTTTAAGACTCCACATATAAGTGTGATCATATGGTATTTATCTTTCTCTGACTTATTTCACTTAGCATAATTCCCCTGAGATTCATCTATGTTGTTGCAAATAGCAGGATTTTCTCCAGGTTTGTGGTAGAATAATATCCCATAGTATATATATACACAGCTTCTTTATCCATTTATTCATTGATGGACCTATGTTGTTTATGTGTCTTGGCTTTTGTAAGTATTGCTGCTATGAATGTAGGGGTGCAGATATCTTTTCAAGTTTGTGTTCTCATTTCCTATGGGTGAATTCTCAGAAGAAATGATTGGATCATATGGTAGTTCTATTTTTAATTTTTTGACAATCCTCTGTACTATTTTCCATAGTGGTTGTAACAGTTTACAATCTCAGCAACAGTTCACAAGGGTTCCCTTTCTTTACATCAACACCAGAGTAATTATTTCTCTCTCTCTCTCTCTCTCTCTCTTTTTTTTTTTTGATGATGATAATCCTAACAGGTATGATGTGATAGCTCATTGTGGTTTTGATTTGCATTTCCCTGATGATTAGTGATGTTGAGTACCTTTTTGTGCATCTGATGGTGATGTTTTCCATTTCCTAGAACTGGAGCTAAATAAAATTCATTGCTCTATTTGGTTTTAACAATTTTAGTGTCTAGAATCAACATCTTTAACAAACTGTCAACTAATTCGCTCTTCTGTAATATTTTTAACAAAATAATCACACCTCAAATATCAAAAGTAATCTTATCCTGGAATTATGCACAACTTTAAAAACAAGAATAGACTTGTTCAAGGTTAATCCTATTAGAATGGTTAATTCCAAAATTCCATCTTGGAACTGAAAGTGCCATCCAAGGAGATTCTATTGCATTTTTAGGGCTTGCAAATTGTCCATTTGTTTCACATGTTTTCTTTTCCATACATAGATATTTGTCTTTACCTAATTTACAGGAATAGTCAGTTCAGGTTATCTGTATTTGGTGTTGCTACTTCTGAAGTGGATTGTATCCTACATCTACTATTTCATGGTACTCAGGAAAACATATCTCAGAATTTAAGACTATGTCAACTAAGGACAATAGGGGTGATTTTTAAGAGTTCTCTTGACAAGAATGTTGGAAACTATATAGTGTTAATAAAATCTCAAGGGAGTAGGACAGTATCCGGAATATAAAATAGAAGAAAAAAAATTGCTGGAGTGCCAGAGGAAAAAAATTCTCATGTTTGAGTATCCTATCAAGTGAGCTATTTTGTGGTATCTTTACAAATCAGAATGTATTGTGGTGTGAGAGAAAGAGGCTAGCATTTCACTAGTTATTTACTTTATGACTACCTCATCCCAACTAAAATATTATTCTTTGCCTAACTGTTCTCTTTTACTTAAATCCTCACATGGAACTCATCAGACATGATAAAATAATGTATTTACTCCTCTTCAAAAGAAGAGAAGGAAAGGAAGCACTACTTTAAAAGTGTGACCAGGCATAATTTACTTTGCAGTTCTTTGATTTTGTACTTTTTGTCTAACTTTCCTAGAGAAACTTTGTGTTTATAAAGCAATAAATATATTTCAAGGAATTTTAAATGTTTTAATAAATTACTTTAGATTTTAACAAAAACAAATAAGAATTGCTTGCAACAAGGATCAACATCAATTAATCAGCCAATATTTATTGCACCTGCCATTTTGTGGGTGATGTGGGTAATCTCTAAAAGGTCCTTGACCTCCAGAAGTCTGGGTAGATAAAGTGTGTGACAAAAGTAGAAAATGATGAAGTGAGAAAAACAGTGAGACTCAGAAGAATTCAGAGAAGTGAAAGATTGATATGTATTTACCTTAGACATGGGACTGACTTAGAGCTTTAAGGATAAGTCACATTTAGAAAGCACCCGGGGAAGTGATTAGTTGAGGTAAAAGGAAACAACATAAATTAGGCGCTCTTATTGAGTGAACGTGAAATGCCTAAGTAGAGCAACACTGCATGTTGAAAAGTAACAGACATGAGGTCAGAAAGATATGCTGACTGAAATTTAGTGGATCAAGAAAACAAAGAAGAATATAAGTTTTGATTTGCTAATAAAGATCATAGAGAGTCATTGTCAGTTTTGGAACCAAAAAAATGTTTAAAATTATGTTTAATAATAGTCTTGGTTAAAGACTGGAATAATGAAGAAGAGAAAGATGATGCTGAGTTAGAGTAGGAGACACTGTTCAGTCTTGTGAAGAATAATCTTGACTTTGACAGTGTACTACAATGTGTGAGTTTACAGTCCCTTCATAGATATTGCTCAGAGAGGAAATATATTGCTCAATTCTAAAGGAGGAGCTTCAGTGTCCCCTATTTGTATTATACAGTTTTGTAAATGAATTGCTCATTATTATCAGAAATATCAATAATTTACTGCATACTTACTGTGTGATTCTTGGATTCCTGGCACTCTTAGAACTCTGAGAATTTTACAAAACAGACATGTGGACAATGTCCATATAGAGATATTAAACAAATATATGACCACCCATTTTTTTCCATCAGCAAGCCCACTTCTTCAAAACTGAGTTTAAATATCATCTTCTCCTTGAGTACTTATCAAACATCCCAGAAAAGAATGGCTACTTTTCAGAATTCCTTAAATCCATAATTTTTATTGTATTATTTTAATGGTCCTTATGTCGTGTGTATTTTTTCTGATCTTTATTGGGTTTAATATTATCTATGCTTTACTTTGGTATTATTTATTTAATCGGTGGTATGTGTCATTTAACTTATAAGTACTTTGAGAATAAATCAAGGGCAAAAGCAAAAGATGTTTAATGAATCTGTATCTGCAACTCTTGGCATATGGTAGAAACTCAATAATCACAAAATGAATAAGATTCTAAATGTTTTTACATCTTCCATAAGAACACCTATGTTTATCTTAAATATTCACAGTAATGCTTACTTTTTAAAAGAGGCTGACAAGAAGAGTAGTGAATATTCTTCTGTTCTAAAGATCACAAAGATTAGAAAAAAATAATATATACCTAAGGGGAAAAACATTATTTCCATGTGTGAACATGTACATATACTGTGTGATGATATATGCCTGGTACTAAATAATATGTGATTTTTTTGGTATAAATCATACCATACTCTTTGAAAAATAGACAGGGAAGACAAGAAACTGAAAAGTACTCAAGTCAGGAAGAGTAGAGCAAGTGGGTAGATCCAGAAGAGAAGGTCAATAGGAAAGAATGCACAAATTATGAAAATCCCTTAGAGATTTTCACAGAATTAAGTATGTTCTAAGTGACATGTAAGACTGTGTTAAAGAGAGCGGTTGGGGTATGGTAATAAGTCTTAATAATCAAGATACTATTAAATTAATTGCCTACACAAATGAGATACAGTATTGCAGATAATATAAAAAGATAAATTACACCCCCACTATTTTTTATTTGAAATATTTAAAGCATTTAATAGTCTATATTAGATACTCTAACAGTCTTTGAACTGATAGATAAAATGTATAATATATTATCTCGTGCTCTCTGAACTCAGTATATGTTTCTAAATGAAACCATATGTGAACAGCTGTCTCAGAGGTATGAGAGGAGTTGTCTGGAATCCATGTCTTTGCTTAACTTTTCCTTGGTACATATATCACATTGAAAATTTCCAACATCCTGAGACTATACAAAGGACAACAGTAGAAGAGGAAGCTAATATTTACTGAGGATGTACCACTTGTAATAGGACTGGATTTGACCTTTCATATTCTTGATCTCATCTGTTATCTGATCTCATCTGCTGTAATACTGGTCTTACTATCTCCATTTTATAAATGGGGAAGTGGAGTCTTGGACTGGTAATGAAATGTGCCTGGAGTTGTGCAAGTAGGCTCCCCACTGAGCAGAGAGCATGATGCAGGGCTCAATCCCAGGACCCTGAGATCATGACCTGAGCCAAAGGCAGAGGCTTTAACCCACTGAGCCAACCAGGCACCCTGAAATTTCCTTTTTTAAAAAACTAAGTATATTAGGGTTGCTAGTATAGAGAGACCTTTTCCCAGATTGATAAAAACAAAACAAAAAAACTGAACTGAATTGCACTTAAAAATAATTTTTCTGCACTCCTGGGTATTTACCCCAAAGATACAGATGTCGTGAAAAGAAGGGCCATCTGTACCCCAATGTTTATAGCAGCAATGGCCACAGTCGCCAAACTATGGAAAGAACCAAGATGCCCTTCAACGGACGAATGGATAAGGAAGATGTGGTCCATATACACTATGGAGTATTATGCCTCCATCAGAAAGGACGAATATCCAACTTTTGTAACAACATGGACGGGACTGGAAGAGATTATGCTGAGTGAAATCAGTCAAGCAGAGAGAGTCAATTATCATATGGTTTCACTCATTTGTGGAGCATAACCAATAGCATGGAGGACAAGGGGTGTTAGAGAGTAGTAGGGAATTTGGGTAAATTGGAAGGGGAGGTGAACCATGAGAGACTATGGACTCTGAAAAACAGTCTGAGGGGTTTGAAGTGGCGGGGGGGTGGGAGGTTGGGGTACCAGGTGGTGGGTATTATAGAGGGCACAGCTTGCATGGAGCACTGGGTGTGGTGAAAAAATAATGAATACTGTTTTTCTGAAAATAAATAAATTGGGAAAAAAAAAAAATAATAATTTTTCTTCTTTCTCCATCCCTGCATAAATAAATCATTGCATTTTTTTAAACCAAAGTGCAGTGTGGGAAACATGGGGTTAAAAATAAAATAGGTGGTGACCATACAAAGTTAAAATTAAATCATGTGTGATAACAGGAGTTAGCTTCAGATAGTCTTTACCTTTAAAAGATCTAAAACATTTCTATACTGGAAGAATACTTGCTATACTGTAGACAGTCAGTACTATTTATGGAATTAATGGATACCTTATGGTATCAACATCCATTGATGGTCCAGGACAGATGGACAGATTTTAAATTCTAATCCGAGGAACCAAAGTTATATCTTAATGAAAACATCAAAGCAATGATGTTTCGACTCTTCATTTTATACATTTTGATGATAAATTTTTCAAGATAAAATTAATTAAGCATATTTGTTTATTTTCCAGTGCTCAACTTCTTGTGGTAAAGGTTTAAAGTATCGTGAGGTGCTTTGCATTGACCAATTCCAAGGAAAAATAGAAGAAAAATACTGCAGTCACCTACAGAAACCTCGAACTCAAAAAGCTTGTAGATCTGTCAGATGCCCTTCATGGAAAGCCAATAGATGGAAGGAGGTATGAGATGTGTTTTATAATTATAAACGTATTTTTGCATGTAAAAAGAAAATCTCAAGTCTGTTGCAATAACCTTGAAGGTTTTACTCCACTAAAATGTGTTTTATTCTGTTATACATTTTTCTCGCTATGCTCTGAATTAATGTACAGTACACGTTTACTAAGTCTATAGTTAATAATGAATTAGTTGATTTTTCTGTGACTGTGAACTTTTCTTTTTCTCCCTTTTTAAAAAAGATTTTATTTATTTATTTGACAGAGAGATAGAGAGAGAGCACCAGTTAGCAGAGCAGCAGGCAGAGGGAGAGGGAGAAACAGGCTTCCTGCTGAGCAGGGAGCCCTATATGGGGCTCTATCTCAGGACCCTGGGATCATGACCTGAGCCAAAGGCAGACACTTAATGACTGAGCCACCCAGGTGCCCCAGTGACTGTAAACTTTTCAAGAAATTCTTTTACTGAATATCAGGGATGGGGAGCTACTGATAATCATACTGTTCCAGATAGTCTAAAAGTAAAGTATGGATGATGATATGTTTAGCGACTGCCTTGTTGCCACACCACAGTCTTGGATTTGAACTAAGGTCACATGTTGGAGAAGGGACTGGTAGGTTCTAAACAGGATCCTAAGTGAAGTTGGTTAAGAGTTAGGTACACATCAGAGCTAGGGAGCCTGAGCTGGTCTAAGGCTAGAGTGGACAGACTTAGAAAGACTTAGCCAAAATGAAGCCAATATATACATGAAATCCAGAATGAGAACTTGGTTAATGAAAGATAGCTACCCTGGCATCCTCGGGGAAGTAAGCCCAAAATCTAAATTGGGGGTTGCATGCATGTGATCGTGGTTGTCAAATGAAGACCAGATTGGGAAGTAGCAAAGAGGTAAAAGCTATAAATGAAGTGGGAAATTTTCACCAGAGTGATTTCTGGGGGCCTGATTTCAATGGGGGTAGGCTCTCCACAGAATGGTCTGGCTGCTCTCAGCAGGACCTCAACGGGCTTAGCCATTTCTTAAAGGGCAGTTTTCAGAAGGAAAGAAAACCTCTCTTCTGCTGATGCAGCTTCCCTGCTTCGGTGTGATGTTGGAGCAATGTCTATTAAAGATAAAGGTTCAGAGAAGAGCCAGAAGAAGCGGGGCTCCCCTGGGTTCCTAAGTCATCATCATTTACTCTGTGAGGTTAGAGTCATGGGGCAGGGCATCAGTTTTGCGTGGCACTGTGTCAGCACGTCATTGTTACTGAAGGAAATGCTCCCAAATTGAGCATCTCAGATTTCTCTGTAGAAGAGAGAGCCTCTGTCAAGTGTCCACAGGCTGAGAACAGTGCTTCATATTTGGCTGAAATCTGGGAGCAAACATGTTTGTTTCTCATCCCACACACACCAAAAAAAACCCCATATATCTCAAGAATTTGCTCCAACACTGAATTTTGGTAAAGTAATAAAATTATTTTTTCAGGCTTTAGAAAAGGCTATGATTTAAAAGATTTTCTTTAACCTATTTTATTTTATAAATGCCACTACTACCTACTAAGTTGTTTAAGAAAGAAACACTGCATCATTCTGTCTCTTTCCTTCTTGACTTTGAAGTCAGTCACTCAACAGGTTCTTCCAATTCTCTTTCAAAGTAACTCTTGAATCTCCTTGCAAACATTCCAGTCTAGTCCATCATCTGTTCCCAGGCGTACAATGGCCCCCGTATATGTATTTTTGCCATTATTTACTTGCATATAGTGTGAGCTCTAGTATAACTCAAATATCCTTGTATGTCTTACGGTCTTCTGTGATTGGTGAGTCAACAACTTAACCCATGCCTACTTCTTCAGCATGGTCTCAGGCCACAAACTCTCAGGGACGATGGATAACTTGCTCACTAAGCACCTAACTCCGTATCTAGCTGAACACTTCTTATTTTGAATATTGTGATTTAGTTGCAAAAAACACTTTCCAACTCTTAATTTATGTATTTGTCATATTGTGATTTTTTTTTTTTAAAGGTTTTTTATTTATTTATTTGACAGAGAGAGGTCACAAGCAGGCAGAGAGGCAGGCAGAGAGAGAGGAGGAAGCAGGCTCCCTGCTGAGCAGAGAGCCCGATGCGGGCCTCGATCCCAGGACCCTGAGATCATGACCTGAGCCGAAGGCAGCGGCTTAACCCACTGAGCCACCCAGGCGCCCAGTCATATTGTGATTTTTTGCTTCAGGTCAGGGTTTGCCTTATTTTATCTGGACCAAGATGTGAAAAGTGGTTTTCTCCCAAAGGGTGAAACACTGTAAAGTCACTGAACCCAGCGTGTGGCAGGGACTTCCTAATTCTGACATCAGCCGAACCAAGGGGGGATGGGTGTGGAAGTGGGAGAGGCTTTTTGCTTTTTGGCCACCAGATTCGTATTGATTCCCCAGGATTTCCTTGCTGCTATGGTCTGTATTCACAGGGGACGCTTTCTGACCCTTGACCTCCAGCCGCACAACAGGGAATCAATCATCAGTGCTAACAAATTGGCCTTGGCTTACCACCAAGTATGAAATTATATAAGACTCACTTTCATGAACATGTTTAAGGGGTTTCTAAGATACAGATATGAATATTCAAAGACTATAAAAAACACAGATGCTTTTGTACAGAGTCTGCTTTCTTCTCTTTGACTTCGTTTTCCTTGTCATAGAAATTAGCTTCATACACCCACACAGTCCTCAACTCTCTGCCAGAAACAAATGACCATTTGTGAAGTCATTGGCTTTTGATTTATTCTATAAAAAGTACCCACATGAAGTTAACAATTGCAGGCTGTCACTGCACTACATGTAATAATATATTCAGCAGAAGTGTAATTTCAGAGGTAGTTACGAGATAATCACTGGTTGCTACTTTGTTCCGACTTTATAAATTGTAACATTGCTTTAGTATAATCACTCACTATAAAATTATTTCATTTTATTACTATTTTACATTATACCTCAAATGGAAAGACTCATTTAGAAAATTGTGACCACAGAGGTGCTCAAATGAGTTTTGAAGTAACACTCTTAATTTGGTATTTGATATCATTTTTCAATGAAAGGATTTAGTAATGCATTTTAGTGACTGCTGCTAAACAGAAACAAACATTGGTACAGAGGGCCATTTGTCCTCTGCCTCCAGATGTATACCTTTAGAGGCAAAGTAAATACTAGAATCATTTAAAAAGAAAAAAAAAAAAAAAAAAAAAAAACCTACCTCCACTCTCTGAAACCAGAAAGGGTTTGTTTACTTTTTAAACTTAATTTTACCTATTTGAGAATACTAGCTTCCCTCGTTATATTCAGGTTTTTAAGGCTAACATGGTGCTAGAGTCCTCATTTTCTCATACTCCATCTATTTAGTTCAGTACCATCCAAATGTAGTTTTATGCTTAGAAAAAAAAAAAAAAAAAGAAAAAGTCCAGAATTCTTGCCTCCTCTTGATCATGACAAATCTGCTGGACAACTTAGAAAGATGACCTAGAGAACCTCACTCCACCCTGTGGAATCTAGAGTCACCTGCTACCAACCACTTGCCTGGCTCCTATTCTCAGAGGCCCATCATTTTCTTTTTACTAGATTAAAAGCAGAGCTGGAACCAAAGGTGACAAAAGTTCCAAAATCTTACAAATCTATTAGCTAGTGCCCCCTTCTCCCAAAGCCCCTGAAAAAAATTTTTTTGACACTATATGCTAAATGTTAATATTTTAAGTGATTTTATATTTCTATAATTCCATATTTTCTGTATTTCCAAAATACATAAATCCATATTTCCATATTTTCAGAAATTTCTGATGTATATGTATATATCTCTTATAACCTAAAAAGATAATAAATCTTAATTGAGTCCCCATAGCCACTGACTAAGAACCCAGAGCTGCGTCTCTCTTCCTAAGTGATGTTTCTAGCTTTGGAGACAGACTGGAGCCCCAGGACAGGGAGGACATCCTTTTTTGCTCTGGGACTGAGTAAACTATACTTCTAAATCTCTTCTAACTGGTGCCAGCAGCTCTGTTCTTGCATTTCTCTTCTGCCTGTTCACTCCCTTCCTTTCTCCTCTCTTTTTGATGGACTTTCTCTGAGTGGGCTGAGATGACTTACTCTGGTTTAAGGCATGTATCAAGAAACTTTTTGGGGTGCCTGGTGGCTCAGTGGGTTAAAGCCTCTGCCTTCGGCTCAGGTCATGATCCCAGGTTCCTGGGATCAAGCCCCACCTCGGGCTCTCTGCTCAGCAAGGAGCCTGCTTTCTCCTCTCTCTCTGCCTGCCTCTCTGCCTGCCTCTCGGCCTACTTGTGATTTCTGTCTGTCAAATAAATAAATAAAATCTTTAAAAAAAAAAAAGAAACTTTTCAAGGGAGAAATAACTTTATCTTTACAAGAAAAGGGAAGAGATGAGAATAGGAAGGGAGCAATGAGGGACAGTCACCTCCTGACATTGCTTGGAAAAAAGAAAACAACAGCTAAAGAGGCTAAGTAGCTTGTATAGGTCATAGACCAAAAGTGTGTCTTGGCGGGGGGTGGGTTTGTTGGCGAAGCACTTGAACACAGGTCCATTTGAGCTTTTCTTACTATAGTTGCTATCGTAATTATTTCATTATTATCATTATACATCCTTATATTTCCTGAACAACATATTGCCACTCTCGTGAGGGCACCTAAAGTCAACAGTTATAGACTGTCATCGCATCACACATAGTAATGCCTTCGATGGGAATGTAATTTTTATGTTGTGCCAAATTCATTGCAAGCTTATTTACATTTTTAAAAGTATGTTGTATGGGTATAAGATATATATGGATTTTATAGCTTATGGATCATAACAGAGTTTAGTTGATCATATCATATATGACATAGTTGCTGAAATTACTAGCAACATATCAGGCTACATTAATGATGGATACCATTCAGATCTTTGGCACAGATCCTGCTCAGAGTTTTGGAGCAGTGCCTATTCCAGAAGACCCACACTTGAAGAAAAGCATTTAAAAATTTACCAAATCCCAAGGGAAGTACAGTCAAATGGTTACTACTGTTCTGTCAGTTCCATTGTGTCCTAATGAAAGTTGAAAATGCCCTGAGGATTACTGGCTTAAATTCCAAGACATTTCCTCATTCTGTAACAAAACTATGTCACTGGTTTTAAGTTTGACTCAGCAGCTTTATAAGGTCAGAGTACTGGACTGGCATATCTGTGATTTTATTGGTCAACTCCTATTGGTCAGAAAACAGCTCCCACGATTTTAGACCTTATACCTTCATACTTTCTCCCATGAAAGTGAATATGGATTTGCTCTCTGTTGGGAAGGAGGACAGATTCTGGACAATGGGTAAACGTTTAAAGAAGAATATTTCAGCTCAGAATAGCTGAGTATTCGCTAACCTTAGAGTCACCCAAAAATGGAATGACCACTTTCAGGATGTAGTGAATGTACACTACATTGAGGGTAGGAAAGAATGGGTAGGTTTGGTGGTCTTTCGTTTACTATTGCTATAAAAGGAATTTCAAAACTGAAGGGAAATTGAAGTTATGTATTCCTAAAGTCACTCCTAACTCCAAATGCCCTATATTGTTAATACTACTGCTGCACTATTGACTCTCTTGAAATAAGCCACAGTTACAAATACCTATGTGGAAATCAAGACCAAAATCTTTTTTTAAGTAAAAAAAAGTAGCATCTTATTTTAATTGGCTAAATTATATAAAACATGAAGAATATATAAGATCTTAAAATGCAGACTTTTTGTTTCAAATATTAATCTTAAGGGTTTCGTTTCCTTAATTATGTCTAGACTTTAATCCAGATCTTCCCAGAATTTAAGATGCTGAACCATTAAGAATGATGATTTTTGTCATACAATTTTAGAATTAATTTCTTTTTTAAAAATTATTTTTATTAACATATAATGTATTATTAGCCCCAGGGGAACAGGTCTGTGCATCATCAGGCTTAAACACTTCACAGCATTCACCATATCACATACCCTCCCAATGTCAACACCTAAATCTTTTTTATTTTATTTTATTTATTTATTTGACAGAGAGAGACACAGCAGGAAAGGGAACACAAGCAGAGGGAGTGGCAGAGGGAGAGGGAGAAGCAGGTGCCCTGATGAACAGGGAGCCCAATGCAGGGCTCGATCCCAGGACCTGGGATCATGACCTGAGCCGAAGGCAGACGCCCAGTGACTGAGCCACCCAGGTGCCCCTCAAGACCTAAATTTTAATAAGAACTAATAAATAATGCACAAAGAGAGAACACTTCCCATTTGCATTTTAAGTGGCTTATGAAATAGCAGTTTGGTGAACTTATTTTTGCAACACACATTCTAACATTTCTTTAAGTCTGCTCTGCAATAGCTAAAATGGCTACAGTACCTGTGGGTTGGCTAAAATTCACCTTCTCCAATTCCACTGTCCAGTCTGTTGGGTGCCAGTCTCTGCAGTGTTATAGTATATTACATACAAATAGGATATTTGACTGATTATCCTGTCTGAATTAAATTATGCAGTGTTGGTGCTTTACATTAGCTATCTGGATTTTTAAAAAAGATGATACAGAACATGCTTATAAGTATGTAGTTCTATGAAGCTGTTAAATAAGGGTCCATGTTTTAGACTTAGAGGTGTACCTTCAGAATTCATGCTAGTAAGTCACTCAACTAAGGAGTGAGTAACTGTATCTTCACAGCATCCACCACTGTAGGGGGACCTGGCCAGGCAGAGATTCTACTTTGGAAATATTGAATTTGAGGTGCCCTTGACGTACCTATGTAGAAAACACATGCAATTTCTGTAAATACATAAAACATTTTTATAAACACATGCAAATGTAAATGTCGAGATCAAAAGAACAGATTTAGGGGCACCTGGGTGGCTCAGTGGGTTAAAGCTTCTGCCTTCGGCTCAGGTCATGATTCCAGGGTTTAGGATCGAGCCCCGCATCGGGCTCTCTGCTCCGCAGGGAGCCTGCTTCCTCCCCTCTCTCTCTCTGCCTGCCTCTCTGCCTACTTGTGATCTCTGTCTGTCAAATAAATAAAATCTTTAAAAAAAAAAGAGAGAGAGAACAGATTTAGAAAATTGATGCATAGGAGAAACTGCTCAGAGCACTCAGAGGGTACAAAGAAAAGCAGGTTAATGCTGCTGAATGTGTCCATGAGATTAAGAAAAGGTTTGAAACATTTTTGTTGGATCTGGCAGTTAGCACTATTGATGACATTGGGTTAAGAAATATTTCATTTAAGCCATATGTTCTCTTTTTTTGTTCAAATCTAAAATTGTATCAGTTTACTTTTTTATACTCTTAAAAAAAAACCTGAAAAACAAAAACTTAATTTGTTTTCTTCCAAGCAGTAATCCATTTTTTTTTTCCTTTTAGGGAAGAGATCCACAATAGTAGTTACCCATGGTCACAGCAGATTTTTCTAAACATGTGCTATGGCCAGAGGATCAGTAAACACTGTGGTTTATTGAATTTTAGAAAATTATATTTGTCTGATAGAAGTTCTTGCTAAGCTATGTTTTGTGAATTATGGTTTTCCAGGAAATTTTTTTTTCAGGTTTAGAGGCAGGAAGTTTTCCAAATATAGCTTATATTTCTGAAATTATCTCTGAAAAATATTTGCAAGAGCCTTATTCTATTATTCTATAGGCTAAATATTTTCACAAAAGGTTCAGATAAGCTAAATTATCTCCAGACATTTTAGTCTACTTAATATGCCCCGCATAAAACACACACTAAATTATTGTTTTCTCCACACATGGAGCTGGGTTTTTTTGTGAAAACACTCAATGAGGGCAAAATTCTACTGCTTAAGCATTAGACGAAGGTAAGTATAAGCTATGTAGGTAATACTGTTTTTCATAGGTTAAAAAATAGATATAAATTCTCTTTCAAGACAGTGATTACTGCTTATACCCACTGCTTATATTGTTTATAATTCTAAACTTTCAAGTGCATTTAGAGTAAAATGGTACAACAGTTTGTAGAAGGATTTCAAGTCTACAGGGTGAACCAAGTTCTTAGTTATTGTCGGATCTAAATATTTTTTCACTCGTGGTAAATCCTTATTCTGCAGATACAATTTATTGTTAGTAGAAAAATAAATTCATTGTTCTGAGCTCCTACAGAAATTCAGAACGTGGTGAAGGACCCAATTTTTTTTTTTAAGATTTATTCATTTATTTTCAAGAGAGTCAGAGAGACAGAGGGAGAACAAAGAGGGGAGGGGCAAAGAGAAGAGAATCTTCAAACAGACTCACTGTTCAGTGCAGAGCCTGATGTGGGGCTCCATCTCACGACCCTGAGATCATGACTGGAGCAGAAATCAAGAATCAGATGATTAACCAGCTGAGCCACCCAGATGCCCCAATGGACCTTATGGTATCACAGGAAACACTGATGAGACCATAGATATTCCTCAGTAGGACTTCCAATCCTTTCTGGAATCACAAGCAGCAGAGAAAACCAAACTTACAAATTAAATAAATACCCCTGGGCATTCTCCACACTTTATTAGTGTTGGCACCATAGCTCTTGGCTGTAGCCACGTTCTCTTGTAATAGGACGCTGTATTCTAGAGCTGGGAAGACTCTGAGAGGTTACCAAATCCTTCCCCACCGACTTCAGGGAGCACAGTGACAGCTCAGTATCTGAAATCAGAAAGAACTGACCTTCATCTTGTAACTAGAGGCAGGAGCTCAGGCAAGTGACTTACCATCTCTGAGCCTCAGGTCCTCAGCCCTGCTTGTCAGAGGCAGAGCTGTTATCAGGAAGACATGTATGGAAGTGTTCTATGAAATTTTACAAATAATACAGACTCTTCTTTGTGCACATAAGGAATATGAGACCTGGGGAGGCTAACACAACAAGGTGGTCTATGTTTACAGTTTAAGCAACCAGTTTCCCAAGCACTTGTCCATTAGAAGGTAGTCGTGAATCAACAGATTAGCAAATATTTGGATCCTCAAACTGTACAAAGTTTGTGCTGCAAGTATAAAGATGAGTATAACACAATCTTGGAAGTTATTGTTCCTTGGAGGGAGATGATGGAGAGTCTAAGGATTTAAATGATGTTTAAATGCAACGTAGCAGAGTACTTTCCTTATGCAGCGAGTTTTAAAGCTATTAAGCACGTTTAAGTCAAAAGAGAGAGTTATCTGTTGGGATGGACTGACTGATAGAACTTGTCATGTAACTTGTCAATAGTTGCCGTAAGGCTTGAGTAGATACTGCAAAATAAAGAAAATTTGTTTGCACATTTGTATGGGTGCTTCACAGTCTTAAAAATACTAATTGCATGTATTTTCTCTCTAGTGCCTGATGTAATATCAGGCTATGTTGAAAAGAAACAAGAAAATAGGCTATGGCACTATTTCGTCGTGTTTCCATAATTTGGGATTTGTTAGCTAATTGTTCCAACCCTTTGGGCCTCTCTGCAGTGCTCTGTGACCTGTGGTCCTGGAGTTCAGCAAAGGGATGTGTACTGTAGACTCCGAGGCATTGGTCGGGTGGCTGACGACGTGTGTGATCCATCCAGCCGGCCTTATTTTCAGCGGCGATGTTGGCAGCAGGACTGCGTCCAGTACCAGTGGGTGGCAGGACAGTGGCTGAACGTGAGTACTGACCCCTAAGGTTTCAAAGACACCTCCTGAAAGAATGCGTTGTTCATTTTGTCATCGCACTTCTAGTGTTCATCGTCATGTACCAAAAAAGAGACACATCGGCAAGTGAAGTGCACCAATGCGCAAAACATTCAAGTGAATGAGAGTTTCTGTGATCCTTCAACCAGACCTCTTTCAGTCAAAAAGTGTGAGAACCCTTCCTGCAGGTATATTGTGGTAACAGGAGACTCGTCACAGGTAAGGCCAAGAAAGTTGAGAAATGTTGCTTCTGCAAAAAACAACCAAGTTTCAAATTTGATGCAGTTGAAACTGTGTCTAAATTTGAATATGGGGTGGGGGGGTGGGGGAGGCTGCACCTGGGTGGCTCAGATGGTTAAACATCTGCCTTCAGCTCAGGTCATGATCCCGGAGTCCTGGGATGGCGCTTTGGGGGGTTCCCTGCTCAGCGGGGAGTCTGCTTCTCCCTCTGCCCCTTTCCTCTGCTCACTTGGTCTCTGCGCTCTCTGTCTCTCAAATAAATAAACGAAATCTTAAAAAAAAATTTGAAAATGGGGGCAGATAACGATATGCCTGTCAGTCTAGGGGATGGAACCACTGACAGGTGGATGGTGCAGAAACAGTAATAGCAACGTGTGTGTTAAACTCTAGTTCAGTTCTGAAGCGTCAGCTGGAGCAAGTGTGAAATCAATGAGCAGAACAGTTTGGCAGACTGGCCCCGAGGAGTTGCCTGCTTTTTAAAAACAGCTGTTTTGATGTATAACTGACAAACAATACACCACACATATTGAAAGTGTATATATAACTTGCTAAGTTTTGATGGGTGCGTACACCTATAAAACCACTTCTATATTCAAAATCAAGAGCATCTCCATCCCCCACCCCCAAACGTTTCCTTGTGCTACCTTATACTTCCTTCCCCTCTCCCTCCGAACTATAGGCCAGCTAATCTGTTTGCTATGTGAGGGACCCCTCCCTATATTATGCATTTTCTGGAGTTTGCATAAACAAAATCACACAGTATGTACTATTTTTTGTCTGATTATTTTTTAGAAGATTTTATTTATTTATTTGCGAGAAAGACAAAGAGACAGAGCCTGAGTAGGGTGAGGGGCCGAGAAGAAGCAGACTCCCTGCCAAGCAGGGTATCCAATGTAGGGCTTGGTCCCCCACCTCTGGAATCATGACCTGAGCTGAAGACAGACACTTGACCGACTGAGCCACTCAGGTGGCTCCTAATTATTTTTATGAGTTTAAGTATTTTGAGATTCAGTCAGGTTGCAGTATGTATCATTAGCTTATTTCTTTTGATTATTAAATAATATTTCCGTATATGGATAGCTTCCAGTCCACTAATCTTCTGTGATGTCTGATTTGCCATTAATTCCCATCCTCTCTAATTTTCTTAATCTCAGACAGTGTCATATTTCTCTTTAGAAGTTTTGATTTCAGTTTTTTTTAGTTCTTTCGTGTCTCTACTTTTTGAATATACAATTAGTAATAACTTTTTAGTGTCCTTCTCTGCTAATTCTAACATCTATGTATGTGCATTTATGATTGAGAGAATTTTAGTGTGCTCTCAAGTTTGTGCAATCATTATATCACCATGATGGTTTGTACAACCATTAGATCACCATGATCTGATGCTAGAACATTTTATCACCTCAAGAAGAAACTCCATACACATGAGTAGTCACTCCTTATTGCCTTCTTCCCCTGAGCCCCACACAACAACTTAACCTTTATTATGCATCTGTGGATATTCCTGCTGTGGGCATTTCATATAAACTGGATCATACAATATGTGGTCTCCCGTATATGGCTTCTTTCACTTAGCATGGTATTTTTAATGTTCATCCATGATGTAGTATAGAACCATCATTCGTTTCTTTTTATGGATGAATACTATTCCATTTTAGAGATATGCTACATTTTGTTTATCCACCATTTTGTTGATGGATATTTGGGTTGATTGGCTTTCTGAGTATTCTGAATAATGTTATTAAGAACATTTGTGTACAAGTTTTTTTTTAAATGAATGTTTTCATTTCTCTTGGGCAAATACCTGGAAGTAAAATTTCTGAGTATTATGGTAACTGTTTAATTTTTTGAGGAAATTCAAAACTGTTTTCCACAGTTGTTTCACCATTTTACAATCCTACCTATTTTACGTACTCCTGAAATAAATCTTACTTGGTCATGGTACATAACCCTTTTTATTTGTTTCTGGAATTTTTTAAAAGATTTTATTTATTTATTTGACAGACAGAGATCACACGTAGGCAGAGAAGCAGGCAGAGAGAGAGGGGGAAGCAGGCATCCTGCTGAGCAGCAAGCCCGATGTGGGGCTCGATCCCAGGACCCTGAGATCATGACCTGAGCCAAACGCAGAGGCTTTAATCCACTGAGCCACCCAGGCCCCCCAGTTTCTGGAATTTTTTGATAGTGTTTTGTCGAGGATTTTTATATTTACATTCATAAGAGTTTTCTTTTCTTGTGACATCTTTGCCTAGTTTTGGTATAAGGGATATAATGGCCTTGTAGGATGAATTAGGAAGTGTCCCTTACTCTTCTTTCTTTTGGAAGAGATTTAGAAAGGCTAATGCTAATTCCTATTCAAACATTTGATGGAATTTACCAACAAAGTCTGTGGTCCTGGGTTTTTCTTTGTGTGAAGTTTTTTTGTTTTTGTTTTTGTTTTTTTAAAATTCAATCTCTTGGTTACAGTTCTGTTCTTTCTCTCTCCATCCCAGAATGTATTGTTGTTGCTGTTTGCTTGTTTGGTGAGTTTTTTAAAACTCATTGTAAAGTCTGTATCCTTTGTCACATGTGGTCACTGAAGTTTTGCTTGATTAATATAATTGTGAGCTAATAATTCAATACTGATTTTCTTAGCTACCTAGAAACAATCTCCAACCTTTGCCAAGAAGCTCTGTAAACGGAGGCACCTTTAACACTCAGCCAGGGAGTTGACAACTCTTCCATAAGCTTAAGGTCCTGCTTTTGTTCATAGCTTAGAAGTCAGTCAGAGATGAGAGTGTAGGCTCTTCCCAGGTGCTTCCTGAGCATGTGTGAAGTCCTGGACTTGTGCACAACCTTATGCATGTCCACAGACTTTTAGTTCCTATGAATATATTGGAGCTTTTCAAAGCTGTTATAGACATTTTATTTCCCAGATTTTCCTTTTAAGCTTTTTTGACTATCCTACTTTTTGCTTCATCTGTTATCCCTGCTCTGGAGGCTGCAAAGTTAAACAGTGGCCTTTAATGGGTTCAACAAACACCCCTAGTGAAAAGGCTTATAGCACTGGTGCAAGCAAGCTCTAAGTCAAGTCGAATAAAGACAGCCTTGCAAGTAGGATCTTCTAAAAAACCGCCAAGCAGTTCAAATTATGACAATTCTATGGGAAGGAGGCTTTAAAGGATGTCCAACCCAGTTCCACCTCTCTTGTAGTGGCCAGGCTGCTGGTTTTCACCATGTTGGCAGGACTATTCATTTTGAAGGCTACTATGGAGCTAGAGAGGGGATAATGGGTATAGGGTAAGTCAAAACACCACAAAGTTCCCTCTTCATCCTGAGATTTAGCCTTATTTCTTGAATAAATGCTTCCTGGATTGCTGCAAGCCTTTGGTTAATTTTCAGGCTCTGGGAAAGTTAATTCTGACAAATTTTGCCAGTTTCCTCATTGCTTTTCTGGAGGACAGAATTTTCACTTGTCCTTACTTGGTCGTTTTCACCCACCCTCTTGGTCTGTGTTGATAGGTGGATTTTTCTTCTCATTATAGGTTATATTTTCCTGCTTCTTTGCATGCCAGCTAATTGCATGTTAGACATGAATTTTACCTTTTTTGGCTATTGGATATTTTTTATCCCTATGTATACATTATGAGCTTCATTCTAGAATGAAGTTATTTTGTGTGGAAACAGTGTAATCCTTTCTTGTCTTATTCTTAAGATTTGTTAGGTCAGACCAGTGCATTATTTGGTCTAAGGTTATTTCCCCTCTACTCTGTCAAAACCCCTTTGAGTACTCTACCTATTATCCCATGTATATGAACTTTTCCAGTCTGACTGGAGGGAATATTTAGTGCCATGTGAGTACCAGATACAGTAAGTTCTATCTTTCGGTTGGTTCATTCTTTGGCCTCACTTGGTGTCTTCACATATGTGTGTGCACTGGTCAGAACTCTGCTGTCCCCTTGTGTTTCTAGCAGACTAGAGCAGTTATAGGATCACTTTTTTTATTTCCATCTCCCAGGTATCACTTCATTGCCTAATGTCCAGTGTCTGAAAAGTCGTTGTTTGTTATATTTTTTCCAGATGTTTTTATTGCTTCAGGTTAGAAGGCAACTTATTTCTTGTCACTCCATTATTGCTGGAAGCAAAAATCTGCTTGCCCTTTTTTGGATCTTTATGTCTACATCACTTATTTATTTTAGTCAAGTGGTATTATATATCACATTATAGGTTTTAAGATAAATGTATGTTAACTTATATATAGCTACTAGTAAGTTAAGGCTAATAACTATTCTTTATTTCAGGTAAGAACTCCTAATATGTTCCATTTCTGTGAGGTTGTGCCTACTGGGAGATAAGGCTTCAATCCAAGTAAACTGTTCTTAGCAGTGTAATGGAAAACAGAACAAAAAAACATAGGCACTACAAATAGACAGTCAAGCATGAATCTGCATCCTTTCCATTTATTGGCTCAACTCTGGAAATGTTACCTAATGCCTCTGAACATTTGTTTATTCATCTGCAAATTAAGCTAATAAATAAGATTATTGTGCAGAGTATATAGCTTAGTATATATTAAGCACCTGGCAAATAGTAGGCCCTAGTTAAGTTTAAGAACATTTTTTTCTCCCTTATAATTGTGTATTTTTCAGTGTGCAGGTAACTGTGGATTTAGTTACCGACAAAGGATTACATATTGCGTTGCAATCTGGCCTACTGAGAAATATAACCTTCATCAACTTTGGCCTATAGACTATCGAGAATGTCCTGTGCTACCTTCCCCTCAGGTTTACAAATGCAATTTTAGGAGCTGTTTGCATGTGGCCACTTGGAAAGTGGGGAAATGGAGCAAGGTCAGTATGTAATTATGAACTGAAAGCCTTTTGAATGAGATTTTCTAGGTGTAGGATACCTGGTAATCTGCTATCTAACTAGATCTCAGAGCTGTCTCCTACCCCTTTTGTCTATAAAAACCACTATCAGATACTTGTACAAATATTTCTTTTTCTATGCTTGCTATAATCTTCTTATAAGCAGGGACTGTAATTAATGACTTATTTCTGTTCCTCTGAGAGTTTTGCACAGTGCCTTGCATTTTGAGTAGATGCTTAAGAACTATTTATTGGTTAATTAAAGAAGTAAATCTGACGTGTGAGTAATGAAAGTCATTGGCACTATATTCCATTTCCAATTTGATAGAAAGCAAGTGAATATCGCTTTGCAATCTTAGCATATAACAATGAGAAAAACTCTGTAGTCTTAATAACAAACAATTATTAATTAATGCATTATTAATAATCATGATTATTAATTAATAATAATTAATTAATGCATATGAAGGGATGCCTGGGTGACTCCGTCAGTTAAGTATCTGCCTTCGACTCAGGTCATGATCCCAGTATCCTTTTATCCATTACATACTTCACTGCCAAACTGTCCTCTTCACAGTGCTCAGTGACTTGTGGAGCTGGGACAATGGAGAGAAGAGTAGAATGCATGGCTGAAAGTGGTTTGTCCAGTAACTTATGTTTAAAGCGTTTAAAACCAGATGCTCAAAAGAAATGTTACATCAATAACTGTAAGTAATAGACTTTAAAAATCTACTTAATACCTAAGTGTTCCTTGGGAGTTTTAATTAAAATTTGAAAGTAAATATTTGTAGCAGTCATACGTCCCACATAACAAGATGTTTGTTTTTTCAAAGTATATTAATATTTGTGTGATTGAGCTAAATTCATGACCTGTTTGTAATTTGTTCATTGTCAATAAGTTGTATTCATTTGTCCTTGAAGGTAAAACATTTACAAGCTGTAAAGAAATCCAAGTAAAAAACAACATTACCAAGGACGGTGACTATTACCTTAACATTAATGGAAGGATAATAAAGGTATTTTGAAAACAGTCTGCATTTGATTTTAACATTGGCTGTTGACTGTAAAAAGCTTTTCTAAATGTTTGCATTTTCCCTTTAGATCTATTGTGCTGACATGCTCTTGGTGAACCCCAAGGAATATATAACATTGGCCAAAGGTGAAGAAGACAACTTTTCTGAAGTGTATGGTGTTAGGTATGAGGTTTTTTTGCTTATCTGTGCATTTTTATGTTCTATCAAGAGAATTGCAACTTCCAGCTTTCAGAGTGACACTTGAGTATCTCATAAGTGGGACAAGTAATTTAGGAGCAAGTGGATATAGTAGGACCTAAGCCAGGTGTTGTCCATGCCTGTTGAATACTGAAGACTTGAGTATTAACATGTGCTCAGAGATTGACTAAGAAGAATACTGACAGTGAGCTGTGGAACAATAGAGAAGAATTTAGGAGCTAGGTATATTTTAATAGAAATGAAATTAATACCAGTAATAAAAACTAGGAGAACTATAGTGAATTTTTTTCCATAAACCATTCTTGAACGTCCCATTGAGAACTATATATTAATCTTGAGTGACTTTAACTTCTTTCTCATTTAACTTAATGACACTATAATACTGAAGAGTATATCTTTCCATTTCTGAAGTTTACTATTTATCTACATGATGGGGGAATGACTGCATCTAATACTAAAAATACTCTAATGTTGTTTCAGACTACAAAATCCATATGAATGCCCTTTTAATGGAAGTAGGAGGCAAGACTGTGAGTGTAAAAATGACTACCTGGCTGCTGGATACACTGTTTTCAGGAAAATAAGAATTGATCTCAGTTCCATGCAAATTAAAAGTAAGTGCTGGGACACCTAGGTGGCTCAGTCGTTAAGTGTCTGCCTTCAGCTCGGGTCATGATTCCAGGGTCCTGGGATCGAGTCCCACATCGGGCTCCTTGCTCAGTGGGGAGCCTGCTTCTCCCTCTGCCTGCCATTCTCCCTGCTTGTTCTCTCTCTCTCTCTCTGACAAATACAATCTTTAAAAAGAAAAAATAAAAGTAAGTACCAAATCTCTAAAACAGAAAGTCTCTATTTGCTAATGACATTCTAACAATATTCTGACATATGTGATAGCCAAGGTATAGAGAAGGGCCTAGCATTGTGCAATAATTACTTAATTTTTTAAAAAGATCTTAATAAGTACATAATTCGTTTGCAATAGCATGAGCCATGGGGACCCTTAATAAAAATGTAGTTGTAAAAACAGTGGTAAGATGCTGCCCTTCTAAGATATAAGCCTCTACCTTAAAATCCCCAATTACATTAGGGAAAAGGAAGTTAATATCCTCAACATAATTGTATAAGCCTTTTTCAGGGCTTAAGGTAATAACTAACATTAATTTCTGCTCACAATTTGTCAAGTATTTTCCCATAAACTGTCTCATTTGATCTTTTTTATATCTCTGTACTAGTTAAGGCAGAATTGCCTCACACTGTTGCTAGTGATGAAATTCAGATGTACTTATAAAGTTAAGTGACTTGTCTGAATTCCTACAGTTAGTAATTGGTGTTGAGGGATAAAGTCCCACCCACAGATCCCAGCTTCTGTACCTGCTGCTTTTCTAGGAAGTAATTCAAAGCTTTAGTAAAATCAAAACTTATTTACAGAACCTAATATACACTGAACATGAGGCAGCCTTCCATCCTAGAACTTGCATACCTATAGGAAAAGGCAAAGAAGTTCATTTTGGAATCAGACACTCTAAATTGCAATTGAATCACCAGTACCTAGTATGGTGCATAGACTACAGAAAGAAACAAAATAATTATTGAGACATAGAATGCATGAGTACATAATCTCTACATCACAGTCACATGATGATGAATTATAATTTACTGAACACCCATTGTTATTGCACTGGGGAAGCATTTCACTGTTATGTTTAGGACTCTGGAGTTAGACTGTCTGGGAGTAAATTCTTTGCATCTATTTACCAGTTGCATGACCTTGGAAATATCTCTTTAAGCCCAAATTTCCTCCTCTATAAAGTGAAAAGCTGCCTCTCAGGTGTTTTTCCTTTCTTCTTTGTTTCCTTTTTTTTCCTTTTTGGTGAAGATTAAAAGATAATACTCGTAACATACCTAGTAAGTGCCTTGCATATAGGAAATGCTGGTTGTTATTTAATACTGTATGTTGTAATATTGCTAAGTAAATGCTGGTTGTTATTTAATACTGTATGTTGTAATATTGCTAAGTACATAGGGGGAACTTGGTAACTTATTTGCTGTTTATTAAGCTGTTATATACCTTTTTTAAAAATTTCTTTTCAGCGTAACAGTATTCATTTGCACCACACCCAGTGCTCCATGCAATCCGTGCCCTCTCTAATACCCACCACCTGGTTCCCCCAACCTCCCACCCTCCACCCCTTCAAAGTCCTCAGATTCTTTTTCAGAGTCCATAGTCTCTCATGGTTCACCTCCCCTTCCAATTTCCCTCAACTCCCTTCGTCATTTTATCAAACAACTCTACCATTTGCCTGGCATTTGGCTGGGCCCTGAGAATACAATGTCAAATCAATACAATACAATACAATACAATACAGTACAGTACATTTTCAACTCCCTGATCTCTCTTTTTTTCCCTCCAGTTTGGATGGCGAAAACCCAGTCCTGATTAAACATTTCCCCTGTGATCCAGTTGCAACATGCAACATGAGTGTGGCCCCCTATATACTGCCCTTCTGATCTTCCCTTAAACGCATGACTACTAAGCTACATGCTGTTTGAGTAATCCTGTTGCCCTTCCCTAGATCATTTCCACCCCCATACCCTTAAATGCTTAACTAACATCTTCTCCTTTAGTTTCAAATTTCTAAAACTTCCAACACTTCCACTTTGCCTACTCATTGTTGATGTTGCTTCCTATCTCATGAGAAAATAAAAACTACTGGAAGAGCTTTTCCACAACCTACCACATCACCCCATTTACAAGCTTCCTGAACTTTTACCTATAGACTTTTCCTTCTCTCCTGCTTACTGTGGGTGAACTATTTCCCCTCCCACCTAAGGCAGCCCTCTTTCATGCTTCAGTTTCATCACTTCGTACCTATTCGAGAACACTTCCTCAGCAAACTTTCCTTTCCCTCTTAAACTACTGATTCTACCTCCATTTCTCAAAATCCAAATAACAGGTTCTCAGTTTTCATCTTACTTGATTCCTGTCCTGGCCTCTTTCTCCTGTCTTTCTCACGGTTTTTTCAGCTCAACTGTTTACTCTTAATCTTCCATAACACTGAATGTTGAAGAACTTTGGGACACAGTCATCCCTTTGGGAATCTCATTCTACTTACAGATTTCAAATGATGTACCCAAATATATATCTCCAATTTGGACTATTCCTCTAAACTCCAATATCTAGCTCTTGACTAGCAAATCCACATGAAAGTCTTATTGGCATATCAAATTCAATATATCCCCAGCTACCTTTCAGTATTTCTTCCAATAGCCTCTCTTCCTATCTCAAATTTTTATCATTTCAAGAAATGGCACATATAATCTAGATACTCCAGCTAAAATCTAGCAACATCTTAGCTCCTCCATTTCTCTCACACCAACATGCAGTCCATCATCAAATTCTGTGAGGTGAAGCTCTAACATACATGTTACTATGGACTGAATCATGTCTCCCAACATTCATATGATAAAGCCCTAATCTCCAATGGGATGATATTTGGTTATGGGGAGATAATTAGGTTTAGGTATGATCATGAACTTTCATGGGGATGGGACTTTCATGATGGGATTAATGCCCTTATAAAAAAAGGAAAAGACACTAGAGCTCTCTCTGCCAAAAGAGGACACAGTGAGGAGGATGACCATCTGCAAGCCAGAAGAAGACCCTCACCAGAACATGACCATACTGACCCACTGATCTCCCCCTTCCAGCCTCCAGATGTTAGAGAAATGTATTTATGTTGGTTAAGCCACAGCTCATGGTGCTTTGTTGGGGCAGGCTAAGCTATCAGATATCTTAAATATCTAAAAATATCTAAAGGTGATATCAAATATCACTTTCTCACTACCTCAGCTGCCACCTTCATCTGAATCCACACCATTTTCCCCTGGATTATTATGCCTACTAAAATTGTAGTATTCCTACAATTCAGTATTGTAACACTCTCCACTCCTAAAATCCCTTCTTCTCTCCTTCTTTTAACTGTTTTTATTCAAGTACCACCCCTAATATAATGTAATATTTACTTTATTACCTGTCTCACTCTGGTAAGATTCAGATTCCATCAGCCTCTTCTCCTTCCACTGATGTGTTCTTACAGTACTTAAAATAATATCGTATTCACAATAGATTCTAAATAAATATTTGTTGAGTTAAAAAGTCTTTAGCTTTCCTCAAGAAACTGTCTTGAGGAAATCTTGAAGATAAATTTGAATTAACTGAAGTAGAGAAAAGTAGTTTCAGGAGAAGGGACCAGCATGAACAGAAGCCTGGAAAGGTGAATCATCTTGGTTCCATTAAAAAATAAAAAGTCCATTTTTCTCTAAACATAAATTAAATGAAGGTTGGGAGATGACAGCTTGTTAGAGAAGTTCCCAGAGAGCAGATCATTAAGAACAATGTGTACTAACTACACAGTTGATTTTATAAGTTATGAGAACCACTGGGGGAAAGTTTCAGCAGGAGAAGAACGAGACTTGGTATCCATGAATGTAGTTAAGAAGCTAATATAATAATCCAGATAGAAAATGATGTGGCCTTATAATAGGGTATGACTCAGAATAGGGAGAATATTAAAGAGGTACACTCTGTTAGATTTCAGACAGAAGGAACATGGGGATTAGCAACATAAAATATTTGGAAAGTTTTCCAAAATAACAGGGCAGATGGTGACATAGTTCAGTGAGATGGAAATACAGCAGAGGAAATAAGTTTGGAGAAAAAGATAATGCATTTAGTTTGGGGGTGTTGAGTTAGAGCTATCTGTGGGGTATCCAGGTAATGATGGGGGAGATAGTAGCAAAGGATGCTTGATTTGAAATTTGTGTCTGCTCTGCCTTAGCATAATCCATAAATTCCAGTGGAAGCAGTGATGTGTGGATACTTGTTTAACAATCAGCATTTAACAACCAGGAAACAAAGTCTGACTTATAGCATTTACCAATGTCCTTGGTTATATATATCCCCACCATGCCAACTTCAAGCTACAAACACGAGCTTTTTGTACATGATGTTGAAAGAGACACACCCAGCTTGTTCTCGGGATTTGGTGCAAGGCAACTCTGGCACATAACTGAAAGCCTCCTAGTCTTGAAAATGTGTCCTTGGTGATATGATATTTCTAAGAATGCTACCTTTGAAGATTACCCGTAGGGAACTGGTGTCATCACGGGTACATGCAGTGATCTTTCAGTCTTGTTGAAAGGTGAAGTGATTTAAAACAACATTAGCGGAGGTGAGAGCCCCTGACTAGAAGATTGTTGGTTAGAATATTATTTGATTCAAGCATGAATAAGTGTATGTGCTGCCGAAGCGAGCACAAGCATGAATAAGTGAATGGACCAGTTGACTTTTAGGGTTCCTTCCAACCTGTCTTTGAGCCTATGTCTCTATTTTTGATACTTCATATAGAATCTCCAGAATAGATTCTGGAGATAATATAGAATTATATTATCTATAATTAATATAGAATTCTATTAAAATAGAATTAGAATTAATAATAATATAGAATTATTGCCAATTGGGAAATTTTGCTAATGATGTTGGCAAAAGTAAGGTTCAAAAGAAAATAGTAATATAATGCAGTAATATTAGAAATCAAAATAGCAAATATTTTGGTTGGATGCTTTTGTTTTTGAGTTGCCTAAATGAATTCATGTATACACATCACACATATGGTCTATAAGCACTCATGTGTGGCTTTGTCATGATATATTAACCTTCAATGTTTTTCCTTCTATAATTTGCTCCTGACCCCACTTTATTTTAGATATTCCCTATAATGTAAAATATAACAACGTATTTAGTTTCTTAAAACCTCGATTAATTTATACATGTACATGCAATTTATAGGTCAACTTTTGAGATTTGTATTAAAAATTATTTATCAAAAACCTGATGTGTACTATAATTGCATAGCATATTCACTTAAAAATTAGAATTAATTATATAAATATATTTAAGAATATAATATGAAGACTGTATGTTTTGCAGTGAAGATTGGAAAATATGCAACTCTTCAGTGCTAAAAAGTTTCATTTATTTTTTTTAGCCACAGATCTTCTTTTTGCCCAAACAATATTTGGAAAAGCAGTGCCATTTGCCACAGCTGGAGATTGCTATAGTGCTGCCAGATGCCCACAGGTATTTCATATTTGTTTATTTTTCTCTCACTGTGAAAAAAAATGGATGCTGTTTCTCTGAATTTTCTTGACCAGAATATTGCAAAAGGCATAAGTAAATAGAAAAATGTAAATTTCCTATATGGAATTTTATGTCAAAGATTATAGATAAATTTTGGGGGGAAAAACATCTCTGCCAATTTTAGGTTTGTTTGCAAGGTGCAATAACACAGATTGCAAATTGTTCAGAGCCTATTTTTCCTTCCACCATGCATTTTCATTTTTAATCTTTCCAACTGGTCCCTGGAAACAAATGGTTGTACATAACAAAGTGAAGGAATGGATCACAAGCATGTGGCCTCCATACACTGCTGCTAGCATTGGTTATATTAGCTGTCTGGGTCCGTACCACAGTCAGAATAACTTTTATTTGTGAAAGAGTGTGTTTCCATGACTTTGCTCTTGTTTTATTTTATTTTCAGAGTTCTTTGCACACACCCTTTAGGCCATCTCTGTGATTTCCAGTATAGAGTGTGCTTTCTAGGAGAAATTTACTCTCATCAAGAAATTTTATAAAGTCTATGTGAACATCAGCATTATAAGATGGAGACATGTAAGCTAGATTAATATAGCATGGTTAGGAAGATTCATCACTAATTGAAACATCATGTGTAAGAAGTAATAATTATAATATTGATATTCTCAAGAGAAGTAGCTGATGGTTTGCCAGAGCCCTCTCTTGGGATTTCCCGTTCACTATTTTCATCATGTGACAGAGAAGTTATGCTTATGTCAAAAAGAGAGGGCATTTTCTATACTATAAAAAGATACTTAAAGGAGACCAAATGCATTAGAACTATGGGCTCAAATGAATAAGAAAAAAATTAACTGGAATGAATTTATAAATTTTAGGTCCAGAAATGCAAATAGAAGCTGGTGATGTCATATGAAAAAGACCTCAGTGTTTTATTCAACCATCATGAGTTCAATATGACTCATGTAGATTATGGAGTAATTTCTAAACCACCCCATATGATCATAAAGTACCTAAACATAATATTAACACCAAAAGATTTTAAATTTCTGCTTGAAAAGGGTAAGTTTTTAATCTATATAGGAGTAGGAGACAAAAAACGGGGTGTGGGGGGGGAAGAGCATTTAAATCATGTCACACAAGGAAAATGAAGGTAGCTAGGAAAAGAATGTGAAGTTATGGTAACTATCTTTAACTATTTAAAGAGCTCCATGAAAGAGGAATGAGGTCAGTGTGTTATTCCAGGAGGCATTAATAGAGTAACAGATTCCAGCTCAAGATAAAGAAGGTTTCTGACAAGAGAGAGTTGTCCAGTAAAAGATCCCCCAGATGTGGAACCCAAATAAATCACTAATTTTTGCCTGTAGTTTTTATAAGTTGGTCTTATATCCTGCAACCCTGTTTAACTCATTTATTAGTTATAGTAGTTTTTTTACGGAATTCTTTGGGACTTTCTATATACACTGTGATGTCATCTACAAATAAAAGTTTTACTTCCTCCTTGGCAATATGGATGCTGTTTATTTCTTTATCTTGCCTCATTACCCTGTCTAAAACTTCTAGAGCAATGTTAAAGTGATGAGAGAAAAAAAAAGTGATGAGAGTAGATACACTTGTCTTATTCCTAGTTTTAGGGAGAAAGCATTCAGTCCATCATTAAGTGTGTTAGCTGTGAATGTTATAGATGTCTTAGTCAAGTTAAGGAAGTGCCCTTCTAGTCCAAATTTAAGTGGTTTTATCATGAAAGGGTGTTGGTTTTTGAAATGTTTCTGCATATGCTAAGGTGATCCTGAGGCTCTTGTCCATTACTGTAGTGATACGGTGTATCACACTGGTTGACTATTGTATGTTGAAACAACCTTGCATTCGTAGGAGAAATCCCATTTGGCCAGCTAGTATCATTCTTTTTATATGTTGCTAGATTTGACTTGATTTGTTGGGAATTTCTCATCTATTTTCATAAAAGTCAACTGACTTAATCATTTTCTTGTGAGGTCCATATTCCAGTTTTGATATCAGGGAAATACTAGCCTTATAAAGTGAATTGGGAAGTATTCCCTCCTCTTTTACTTTCTTGGAAGAGTTTGTGAAGAATTAATTTTTCTTTTTCTTTTTATCACATTTTAATTCCAGTATAGTTAACTTACAGTATTATTTTTCAGGTGTACAATATAGTGATTCAACAATTCTATACATTACCCAGTGCTCATGATGAGAAATGTTTTCTTAATCCCCATCACCTATTTCACCCATTGTCCCCACCGACCTCCCCTCTGGTAACCATCAGTTTGTTCTCTATAGTTAAAAGCCTCTTTTTCTGTTTGTTTCTTTTTTCCTTTGTTTCTTAAATTCCACATATGCATAAAATCATATTAATTTCTTTCTGACTTATTTCACTCAGCATTATACTCTCTGGATCTATCCATGTTGTTGTAAATGACAAGAGTTTATTCTTTTTATGGCTGCATAATATTCCATGGTGTTATATGTTTATGTACACAACTTCCTCTTTATCCATTTGTCTCATTGTTAGCCCCAGGGGTACAGGTCTGTAAATCATCATGCTTACACACTTCACACCATTCATCATAACACATTTCCTCCCTGATGTCCATAACTCCACCACCCTCTGCATACCCCCCTCCCCCCGGCAACCCTCAGTTTGCTTTGTGAGATTAAAAAAGTCTCTTATGGTTTGTCCCCCACCCGATCCCATCTGTTTCCTTTATTCTTTTCCTACCCACCAACACCACCCCATTGCATCTCCACTTCCTTATATCAGGGAGATCATATGATAGTTGTCTTTCTCCGATTGACTTATTTCACTCAGCATAATACCCTCTAGGTCCATCCATGTCTTTGCAAATGGCAAGATTTCATTTCTTTTGATGGCTGCATAGTATTCCATTGTGTGTGTGTGAGTGTATACATACACACATATATACACACACACAATGGAATACTATGCAGCCATCAAAAGAAATGAAATCTTGTCAAATATATATACAATCAATCAAATGATTTTATATATATATACATATATATGTATGCGTATACACACACACAAGATATATATAGATATATCTATATATATATCTATATATATCTCACATCTTCTTTATCCATTCATCTGCTTATGGACATCGAGGTTCTTTCCATAGTTTGACTATTACAGACAGTGCTGCTATAAACATTTGGGTGCACATGTCCCTTCAGATCACTACATTTGTATCTTTAGGGTAAATACCCAGTAGTGCGATTGCTGGGTTGTAGGGTAGCTCTATTTTCAACTTTTTGAGGAACCTCCATGCTGTTTTTCATAGTGACTGCACCAGCTTGCTTTCCCACCAACAGTGTAGGAGAGTTACTCTTTCTCTGCATCTTTGCCAGCATCTCTCATTTCCTGACTTGTTAACTTTAGCCATTCTGATTGGCATGAAGTGGTATCTCATTGTGGTTTTGATTTGTATTTCCCTGATGCCAAGTGATGTGGAGCACTTTTTCATGTGTCTGTTGGCCATCTGGATGTCTTCTTTGCAGAAATGTCTGTTCATGTCATCTGCCCATTTCTTTTTTTTTTTTTTTTTTCTTCAATTTATTTATTTTCAGAAAAACAGTATTCATTATTTTTTCACCACACCCAGTGCTCCATGCAAGCCGTGCCCTCTATAATACCCACCACCTGGTACCCCAACCTCCCACCCCCCCGCCACTTCAAACCCCTCAGATTGTTTTTCAGAGTCCATAGTCTCTCATGGTTCATCTCCCCTTCCAATTTACCCAAAAGCACATACCCTCCCCAATGTCCATAACCCTACCCCCCTTCTCCCAACCCCCCTCCCCCCAGCAACCCACAGTTTGTTTCGTGAGATTAAGAGTCACTTATGATTTGTCTCCCTCCCTATCCCATCTTGTTTCATGGATTCTTCTCCTACCCACTTAAGCCCCCATGTTGCATCACCACTCCCTCATATCAGGGAGATCATATGATAGTTGTCTTTCTCCGCTTGACTTATTTCGCTAAGCATGATACACTCTAGTTCCATCCATGTTGTCGCAAATGGCAAGATTTCGTTTCTTTTGATGGCTGCATAGTATTCCATTGTGTATATATACCACATCTTCTTGATCCATTCATCTGTTGATGGACATCTAGGTTCTTTCCATAGTTTGGCTATTGTGGACATTGCTGCTATAAACATTCGGGTGCATGTGCCCCTTTGGATCACTACGTTTGTATCTTTAGGGTAAATTCCCAGTAGTGCAATTGCTGGGTCATAGGGCAGTTCTATTTTCAACATTTTGAGGAACCTCCATACTGTTTTCCAGAGTGGTTGCACCAGCTTGCATTCCCACCAACAGTGTAGGAGGGTTCCCCTTTCTCCGCATCCTCGCCAGCATCTGTCATTTCCTGACTTGTTGATTTTAGCCATTCTGACTGGTGTGAGGTGATATCTCATTGTGGTTTTGATTTGTATTTCCCTGATGCCGTCATCTGCCCATTTCTTGATTGGATTATTTGTTCTTTGGGTTGAGTTAAATAAGTTCTTTATAGATTTTGGATACTAGCCCTTTATCTGACATGTCATTTGCAAATATCCTCTCCCATTCTGTCAGTTGTCTTTTGGTTTTGTTGACTGTTTCCTTTGCTGTGCAAAAACTTTTGATCTTGATGAAGTCCCAATAGTTCATTGTTGCCCTTGCTTCCCGTGCCTTTGGCGATGTTCCTAGGAAGAAGTTACTGCGGCTGAGGTTGAAGAGGTTGCTGCCTGTGTTCTCAAGGATTTGGATGGATTCCTTTCTCACATTGAGGTCTTTCATCCATTTGGAGTCTGTTTTTGTGTGAGGTGTAAGGAAATGGTCCAGTTTCATTTTTCTGCATGTGGCTGTCCAATCTTCCCAACACCATTTGTTCAAGAGACTGTCTTCTTTCCATTGGACATTCTTTCCTGCTTTCTCAAAGATTAGTTGACCGTAGTGTTGAGGGTGCATTTCTGGGCTCTCTGTTCTGTTCTATTGATCTATGTGTCTGTTTTTGTGCCAGTACACTACTGTCTTGATGATGACAGCTTTGTAATAGAGCTTGAAGTCCGGAATTGGGATGCCACCAACTTTGGTTTTCTTTTTCAACATTGCTCTGGCTATTTGAGGTTTCTTCTGGTTCCATATAAATTTTAAAATTACTTTTCCATTTCTTTGAAAACAATTGATGGGATTTTGATAGGGATTGCATTAAACATGTAGATTGCTTTAGGTAGCATAGACATTTTCACAATATTTTTTCTTCCAATCCATGAGCATGGAACATTTCCCGTTTCTTTGTGTCTTCCTCCATTTCTTTCATGAGTACTTTATAGTTTTCCGAGTACAGATGATTTGTCTCTTTGGTTAGGTTTATTCCTAGGTATCTTATGGCTTTGGGTGCAATTGTAAATGGGATTGACTCCTTAATTTCTCTTTCTTCTGTCTTGCTGTTGTTATATTGAAATGCAACTGATTTCTGGGCCTTGATTTTATAACCTGACACTTTACTGAATTCCTGTACAAGTTCTAGCAGATTTGGAGTGGAGTCTTTTGGGTTTTCCACATTAAAGTATCATATCACCTGCAAGGAGTGAGAGTTTGATAACTTCTTTGCCAACTTGGATGCCTTTTATTTCTTTTTGCTGTCTGATTGCTGAGGCTAGGACTTCTAGTACTATGTTGAATAGCAGTGGTGATAGTGGACATCTCTACAGTGTTCTTGACTTTAGGGGAAAAGATCTCAGATTTTCCCCCTTGAGAATGATATTCATTGTGGGTTTTTCATAGATGGCTTTGATGATATTGAGGTATGTACTCTTTATCCCTCCACTGTGAAGAGTTTTGATCAAGAAAGGATCCTGTACTTTGTCAAATGCTTTTTCAGCATGTATTGAGAGTATCACATGGTTCTTGTTCTTTCTTTTATTAATGTATTGTATCACATTGATTGATTTGTGGATGTTGAACCAACCTTGCAGCCCAGGAATAAATCCCACTTGGTCATGGTGAATCATCCTTTTAATGTACTGTTGGATCCTATTGGCTAGTATTTTGGTGAGAATTTTTGCATCTGTGTTCATTAAGGATATTGGTCTGTAATAATTCTTCTTCTTCTTCTTTTTCTTCTCCTCCTTCTCCTCCTCCTCCTCCTCCTCCTTCTTCTTCTAAAGATTCTATTCATCCATTCAACAGATACAGACCACAGGTAGGCAGAGAGGCAGGCAGACAGAGAGGAGGAAGCAGCCTCCCCATGAGCAGAGAGCCCAATGTAGGGACCAGGACCCTGGAATCATGACCTGAGCTGAAGGGAGAGGCCTTAACTTACTGAGCCACCCAGGTACCCCTGTAATTCTTCTATTTGATGGGGTCTTTGTCTGGTTTAGGGATCAAGGTAATGCTGGCCTCATAAAATGGGTTTGGGAGTCCTCCTTCCATTTTTATTTTTTGGAACAGTTTCAGGAGAATAGGAATTAATTCTTCTTTAAATGTATGGTAGAATTCGCCTGGGAAGACATCTGGCCCTGGGCTCTTGTTTATTGGGAGATTTTTGATGACTGCTTCAATCTCCTTACTGGTTATGAGTCTGTTCATGTTTTCTATCTCTTCCTGGTTCAGTTGTGGTAGTTTATACGTCTCTAGGAATGCATCCATTTCTTTCAGATTGTTGAATTTACTGCCGTATAGTTGCTCATACTATGTTCTTATAATTGTTCGTATTTCTTTGATGTTGGTTGTGACTCCCCTCTTTCATTCTTGATTTTATTTATTTGGGTCCTTTCTATTTTCTTTTTGATGAGTCCAGCCAGTGGTTTATCAATCTTATTAGTTGTTTCAACGAACCAGCTCCTAGTTTCGTTGATTTGTTCTGCTGTTCTTTTGGTTTCTATTTCATTGATTTCTGCTCTGATCTTTATGATTTCTCTTCTCCTGCTGGGTTTAGGCTTTCTTTGCTGTTCTTTCTCCAGCTGCTTTAGGTGTAGGGTTAGGTTGTATATTTGAGACCTTTCTTGTTTCTTGTGAAAGGCTTGTATTGCTATATGTTTCCTCTCAGGACTGCCTTTGATGTGTCCCACAGAATTTGAACTGTTGTGTTTTCATTATCATTTGTTTCCAAGAATTTTTTCAATTCTTCTTTAATTTCCTGGTTGACCCATTTTTTCTTTAGAAGGATGCTCTTTAGCCTCCATGTATTTGGGTTCTTTCCAAATTTCCTCTTGTGATTGAGTTTTAGCTTCAGAGCATTGTGGTCTGAAAATATGCAGGGAATGATCCCAATCTTTTGATACCAGTTGCGATCTGATTTATGACCCAGGATGTGATCTATTCTGGAGCATGTTCCATGTGCACTAGAGAAGAATGTGTATTCTGTTGCTTTGGGATGGAATGTTCTGAAAATATTTGTGATATCCATCTGGTCCAGTGTGTCATTTAAGGCCTTTATTTCCTTGTTGATGTTTTGCTTGGATGATCTGCCTATTTCAGTGAGAGGGGTGTTAAAGTCCCCTACTATTAATGTATTATTGTCAATGTGCTTCTTTGATTTTGTTATTAATTGGTTTATATAGTTGGCTGTTGCTATGTTAGGGGCATAGATATTTTAAATTGTTAGATCTTCTTGTTGGACAGCCCCTTTTAGTATGATATAGTGCCTTCCTCATCTCTTATTATATTTTTTGGCTTAAAATATAATTTATCTGATATGAGGATTGCCACCCCAGCTTTCTTTTGATGTCCATTAGCATGGTAAATTATTTTCCACACTGCCACTTTAAATCTGGAGGTGGGTCTAAAATGAGTTTCTTGTAGACAGTATATTGATAGGTTTTGTATTTTTATTCATTCTGATACCTTGTGTCTTTTGATTGGGGCATTTAGCCCATTTACATTCAGGGTAACTATTGAGAGATATTAATTTAGTGCCATTGTAGTGCCTGTGTAAGGTGACTGTTACTGTATATTGTCTCTGTTCCTTTCTGGTCTACTACTTTTAGGCTTTTTCTTTGCTTAGAGGACCTCTTTCAACATATCCTGTAAGACTGGTTTGGTGTTTGCAAATTCTTTTAGTTTTTGTTTGTCCTGGAAACTTTTTATCTCTCCTTCTATTTTCAGTGACAGCCTAGCTGGATATAGTATTCTTGGTTGCATATTGTTCTTGTTTAATGCTCTGAATATATCATGCAAGTTCTTTCTGGCCTGCCAGGTCTCTGTGGATAAGTCTGCTGTCAATCTAATATTTTTACTGTTGTACGTCACAGACTTGTCCCATGCTGCTTTCAGGATTTTCTCTTTGTCACTAAGACAGGTAAGTTTTACTATTAGATTACTGGGTATGGACCTACTCTTACTGATTTTGAGGGGAGTTCTCTGTGCCTCCTGGATTTTGATGCTTATTCTCTTTGCCATATTAGGAAAATTCTCTATAATAATTCACTCCAATATACCTTCTGCCCCCCTCTCTCTTCTTCTGGAATCCCAATTATTCTAATGTTGTTTCATCTTATGGTATCACTTATCTCACGAATTTTCCCCTCGTGGTCAAGTAGTTGTTTGTCTCTTTTTAGCTTAGCTTTTTTATTCTCCATCATTTGGTCTTCTGTATCACTAATTCTCTCTTCTCCTTCATTTATCCTAGCAGTAAGAGCCTCCATTTTTTATTGTATCTCATTAATAGGTTTTTTATTTCAGATTGGTTATATTTTAGTTCTTTTATTTCTCCAGAAAGGGCTTTTATTTCTCCAAACAGGGTTTCTCTAATATCTTTCATGTCTTTTTAGAGCCTAGAGAGTACCTTGAGAATCATCATTCTGAACTCTAGATCTGACATATTACCACTGTCCATACTGATTATGTCCCTAGCCTTTGGTATTACCTCTTTTGTGTGTGTGTGTGTGTGTGTGTGTGTGTGTGTGGCGAGTTTTCCCACCTTTTCATTTTATCCAGATAAGAATATATGAACAAGAGAATAAAATACTAAAAGGGTGGCAAAGACCCCAGAAAAATGTACGCTAACCAAATCAGAAGAAACCCCAAATCAGGAGGAGAAGAAAGCGGGTAAAAAGAAGTTTAAAAATTTTTTAAAAATTAAATATATATATATATATATATATATGTATATATATATATATATATATATATATATATATAAATTATACTGGTGAATAAAACAGAGGCACCCACTTGATTTTGATTTTGGTTGTTTTGGTCTCTTAGAAGAAAATAGCTTCTGAAATTTTAAAGAAAGAAAAACTTATATATATATACAAAAATAAGGGTTAAACATGATGAAGGGATGGAATATGACTGTAAAGATGAAAATTTTTTAAAAAATAGTAAAAAAGCAATTGATAATATAAGTTGGTTGGAAAAAGAAAGAAAAAGGAAGTAGAGAGAATTTGCTCAGCTGGGACTAGAACAGAGCCCTGCCCTAGATTTAGGTTATATTTTGATCTATTAGAAGTAATTGTATCCCAAATTTTTCTAGAAGAAAAAACCCTATATGTATACAAAAAATAAAATTAGATACAATGAAGTCATAAAATATGAGTATAATAAAAATATAATAAATAAAAATATGACTATAATAAATATGACTGTAATATAATATGACTATAATAGTCATAAATATGACTATAATAATGAAGGTTTAAAAAGATTTTTTTAGAAAGGTATTGTCAAGTTAAACCAGTTAAAAATGTTAAAATGTTAAAAGAAGAAAGAGGGAAATTTAAGAAAAATTAGAATAAGAAAAAATAAAATCAAAAAAATTAATTAACTTTGCAAGACTAAAGAATCATGGGGAAGAAGCCATGAATTTTATGCTTTGCTTTCCCCTCCTCTGGAATTCCACTGTTCTCATTGATCAATGAGCTTGGTCTTGGCTGGATTTCTTGCTGATCTTCTGGGGGAGGGGCCTGTTGTAGTGATTCTCAAATGTCTTTGCCCACAGAATTGCGCCCTGCCCTTGCCTGGGGCAGGGTTAAGTAATCTGCTCAGGTTCTCTCTGGGGAGCTTTTGTTCCGTGAATGCTTTCGTAGAGCTCTGGAGGATGGGAATGATAATGGCAGTCTCCCAATCTCCAGCCTGGGAGGAGCCCAGACCTCAGGGTGTGGCACGCCTCAGTGTGCCTTTGGAGAAAAGCTGTCAATCACTCCTGTCTTCCTGGTCTCCAGCCATGCTCTGAGCTCACCTGGCCTGTGACTGAGCATTTATATCTCTGGTGCACAGCCCCCATTTGGAGTCTCCAAACTCCGCAGATTCCTGCCTCCAGAGAAGGAGGGTGAGTCTCCCTGGATCTGCCACTTGTGGGGTCTTTGCTCGAAGAGCAGTGGTCTAACTGTGCCTCAGATCATGGTAAGGTAACCTTGAGCTGAGAGCTCACTCCTCCACTCCATCTCTGTAGCTGGGGTTTCCACCCTGATGCCTGTGAGCTTTGCTACACTCAGACACCCCCGATCCTTCTGTGACCCCATGGGACCTGAGAACACACTGTCCCTGCAAGAGCTCCACCCCACTTAGCCTCTGGAGCAATGTCCCTCAGTGGAGCAGACTTTTAAAAAGTTCGAATGTTGTGCTTCATTGATCCACCACTTGCTGGGAACCCCCGCCCCCTGTGGTCTATCTTCCCATCGCTTTGGATGCACTTCTCCACATCTCCTACCTTTCAGAAAGTGGTTGATTTTATGTTTCTAGAATTGCTGCTCTTCTCTTCGAACTCCTGTTGGGTTTATAGGTGTTCTGAATGGTTTGATAACTGTCTAGCTGAACTCCTGAGACCTGATGTCATCTCAGTCTGCTACTCCTCCACCATCTTCTCTCTTTCCAGCTATCCATTCATCTCTTGATGAACATTTGGGCTGCTTCCATAATTTAGCTATCGTAAATAATCCTACAATAAACATAGGGGTGCATGTATCCCTTTGAATTAATGTTTTAGTATTTTAGGGATAAAAACCCACTAATGTGATTACTGGATCATATGGTGGTTCTTTTTTTAATTTTTTGAGGAACCTCCATATTGTTTTCCATAATGGTTGAACCAGATTGACTTTTCACCAACAGTGCACAAGGGTTCCTTTCTCTCCATGTCCTCACCAGCACCTGTTGCTTCTTTTGTTGTTGATCTTAGCTATTCTGACAGGTATGAGGTGATATGTCATTATGGTTTTGATTTTCATTTCCCAGATGATGAGTGATGATTAGCATCTTTTCATGTATCTGTTGGCCATCTATACCTCTTCTTCGGAGAAATGTCTGTTCATGTCTTCTGCCCATTTTGTAGTTGGATTATTTGGAGTTTTTGGTGTTGCATTATGTGTTCTCTCTTTTATTTTTTAAAGAATTTATTTATTTGAAATTGAGAAAGAGAAGAGCAGAGGGGAGGGGCAGAGGAGAGAGAGAAGCAGACTCCCCACTGAGCAGGAAGCCAGATGCAGAACTCAATCCCAGGACCCTGGTGTCATGACCTGAGCCAAAGGCAGACACTTAACTGACTGAGCCACCCAGGTGCCCTATATAAGTTCTATTTTTTATTTTTTTAAGATTTGGATACTAACCCTTTATCAGATACATCATTTGCAATTACCTTCTCCAAATCAGTAGGTTGCCTTTTAGTTTTCTTGACTATTTCCTATTTCCTATGCTGTGCAGAATCTTTTTATTTTGATATAGTCCCAATAGTTTATTTTTGCTTTTTTTTTCTCTCTTGGCTTAGGAGACATATCTAGAAAAATGTTGCTATGGCCAGTGTCAGAGAAACTACTGTCTAGGCTCTCTTCAAGGATTTTTATGGTTTCAGGTCTCACATTTAGGTAATTAATCCATTTTTAGTTTATTTTTGTGTATGATGCAAGAAAGTGGTCCAGCTTCACTCTTTTGCATGTAGTTGTCCTGTTTCCCCAATACTGTTTGTTGAAGAGACTGTCTTTTTTCCCATTGAATATCCATTCCTCCTCTGTCAAAGATTAATTGAACATATAATCTTGTGTTCATTTCTGAATGAATTAGGTTTTCTGTTTTGTTCTAGTGATGTATGTATTTTTTGTGTCAGTATCATACTGTTATGACTCCTACAGCTTTATGATATAACTTAAAGTCTAGAATTGTGATACTCCGGTTCTGTTTCTCTTTCTCAAGATTGCTTTGACTACTCAAAATTTCTTGTGGTTTCATACAAATTTTAAGATTGTTTGTTCTAGTTCTGTGAAAAATACTGTTGGTATTTTGATAGGGATTGCATTAGATCTGTAGATTGCTTTGGGTAGTATAGACATTTTAACAACATTTCTTTTCCCAACCCTTGAGTGTGTATTGTATTCAATGTTTATAGTTTCCAGGATTTAGGTCTTTTACCTCTTTGCTTAAGTTCATTCCTAGATATTCTATTGTTTTTTGGTATACTCATAATTGGAATTGTTTTCTTAATTTCATCTTTGCTGCTTCATTATTAGTATATGGGAATGCAACAGTTTCTGTACATTGATTTTGTATCCTATGACTTTACTGAACTCATTTACCAGTTCTAGCATATTTTGGGAGGGTATTTAGGCTTTTCTATAGTTTCACATCATCTGCAAATAATGAGAGTTTTGCTTCTTCCTTACCAATTTGGATGTCTTTATTTCTTTTTGTTGTCTGATTGCTCTGGCTAGGACTTCCAGTACTATATTGAGTAAAAGTGGTGAGAATGGACATCCTTGTCGTATTCCTGGTCTTAAGGGAAAAGCTCTTTTTTCACTGTTAAGTATAATGTTAGCTGTGGATTTTTCACATAAGGTCTTTATTATGTTGAAGTATATTCCCTCTAGACTTAATTTGCAGAGGTTTTTTTTTTTTTTTTTTTTAATCATGAGTGGATGTTGTACTTTGTCAAATGCTTTTTCTGCATCTATTAAAATAAGCATATGGTTTTTATCCTTTCTCTTGTTGATGTATCACATTGATTATTTTTTGAATATTGAGCCACCATGGCATCCTGGGAACAAATCCCACTTGACTGTGGTGAATGATTTTTTTTAACATATTGTTGGATTCAGTTTGCTAGTATTTTGTTGAGGATTTTTGCATCTGTGTTTATCAGAGATATTGATCTTTTGTTCTTTCTCTCTGTGTGTGTGTGTGTGTGTGTGTGTGTGTATTTGGTATCCATTTGGTTTTTGGTATCAGGGTGATACTGGCCTCATAGAATGAGCTTAGAAGCTTTCCTTCCTTTTGTATTTTTTGGAACAGTTTGAGAAGAATTGGTATTAACTCTTTCAATATTTGGTAGGATTTAACTGTTAAAATATTGGTAGAATTTACCTGTGAAACTACTTGGTCCTGGCCTTTTGTTATCGGGGAGGTTTTTTGTTTTTAAATGATTCCATATTATTGTCAGTAATTAGTCTATTCAAATGTTCTCATTCCTCCTGCTTTAGCTTCACTAGATTATACGTAGGAACAAAGAGACCAACTCTTGATTTTGTTGATTTTCTCTATTTTTTATTTGTTTAATCAATTTTCAGACTATTCTTTATCATTTCTTTATTTCTACTTGCTTTAGATTTAATTTGCTCTTTTTCCAATGTCTTAAGGTGAAAGGTTAGGTTATTGATATGTCTTTTTTCTCTTTTAATATAAGCATTTCCTGATTTAAATTTCCTTTTATGTATTTATTTTGCTGCATCCTCTGAGTTTTGGTGTGTGGTGTGTTCATTTTCATTCATCATAAAGTATTTTCCATTATCACCTGGGAGGTCTTCTTTGACTTACTGGTTCTTTGACAGTGTAGTGTTTGATTCCTACATATTTGTGAATTTCCCAGATTTCCTTCTGTCACTGAGTTCTTTCCATTGCGATTGAAAAATACACTTTGTTTTCTATATACATACTCTTAAATGCATTGAGTCTTTTCTTATGGCATAGCATATGCTATTCTGGAAAATGTTCAATATTGCTTGGAAAGAATGTGTATTCTGTTGTTGATGAAATATTCTATAGATGATTGTCAGGCCCAATTGTTTTGAAGTATTGCTCAGCTTTTCCATTCCTTGTTGATCTTCTGCCTAGCTGTTCTATTCACTGAAACATTGCAATTATTATTGAATTGTCTATTTCTCACTTTAATCTTATTGTTTCATTTTCTTTGGGTTTTATTCACTTACTTTGGAATTTTTATATATGATTATGATTATAGTTGTCATAATTTCATGACATATCAATACTTTCATCATTATAAAATATACTTCTTTATCTGAAGTAGCATTTTTTGTTTGTTTTGGAAGTCTAATTTATCTGACATTATAATGGTCACTCAGCTTACAGATAATTCATGATATTTGATTTTATCCCATTTACTTTTAGCCTATTTACATCTTTGGATCTTAAGGGTATCTCCTATAGATGGCACTTCATTGGGTCTCTGCCTTTGATGAGTTGTTTAATGATATTGATATGTCTTGATTTATATTTGCCATTTTACTTTGTTTTCTGTATGTCTTCTGTTGTTTTTGATCCTCCATTTCTTCTTTACTGCTTTCCTTTCTTATCAACTGAATGCTTTTGAGTATAACATTTTTATTTCCTTAATAAATTTTCATTATATTTTTTAAATTTCTTTAAATTAAGAAAGCATTTTCATTAATTGCTTTCTTAATTGCTGCTAGAGAATTTACAACATACATCTTAACGTATCAGAATTGGTTTCAGATTTTATACTACCTAATTCTAGTTAAATATAGAAACTTTACTCCTTTATGTGCTCTATTTCTTGTTCCTTTTGTGGTGTTATTTTTTTTATACAATCTACATATGTAGCAAACCCACAATACATTTTTATAATAATTTTATGGTTTTTAGAAAATATGAGAGAAATAATGAGAAATTATGTATTTATAGGTTTTTATGTGAACTTTTACAGTTAGCATTTCTAGGGTTCTTTTCTTCCTGTGGTTTTGAGTTATTAGCTGGTGTCATTTCCTTACTCCCAAACAGCTTTGCTTCCATCTGCCTTCCATTTTTGTCATTATTATCAAATATATTACATTTATAAACATTATAGTTCATTAATATAATCATTTACTTATTGGCTTATACAATTGTTTTAAAATACGTTATGAAAAGAAAGGAAAAGAAATGTGCAACTACAGCATCTTTTATAATTATCTACAAAATTACCTTTATAAATACTATTTGGTAGTTTTGTATTAATGTCTGGTATTACTTGATTTCATGAAAAGGCTTGTTTGTTATGTACGCTCCTCTCAGGGCCACCTTTGCTGTGTCCCAAAGATTTTGAAAAGTTATGTTTTCATTTTCATTTGTTTCCATGAATTTTTTCAATTTTTCTTTAATTTCCTGGTTGACCCATTGGTATTATTTGATTTCAGGTTAAAGAGCTTCCTTTAACATATCTTATAAAACGGGACCATTAATAAACAAATCTTCTCTGTTTTGTTTATTTGGAAATGTCTTCATTCTTGAAAAATCGATTTGCTTGTTATAAAATTCTCAACTTACAGTTTTCATTTTTCAGTACTTTAAATATATCACCCTGTTGTCTTCTGGATTTTAGATAAAAACATGGAAGTTAGCTATTTATCTTATTGGGCTTCTTATGGGGTTCTTATGTCATTTATCTCTTGATACTTTCAGAATTTCTTTGTCTTTGACTTTCATTATCATTAGTATCACATATTTGGATGTGGATCTCTGTGTATCTGCCAAACTTAAAATCTATTGAGTTTCTTAGAAGTATAGATTAATGTATTTCACCAAATTTGGAAATTTTTCAGGTATTATTTATTTAAATATATCCTTTACTCCTTTCTCCTTTCCTTCTAGTACTCCCATTATGCATACATTGGTGCATTTAGTGGTTGCACCTAAATTCTCTGTTTATCTGAGGCTCTGTTCATTTTTCTTCTTTCTTCTCTCTGTTCTTCAGATTGTATCTTCATTATTGATATCTGTTCAATTCTTTCTTCTGCCTACTCCAATCTACTGTTTGAGCCCCTTTACTGACATTTGTCTTTTTGGTTCTTGTACATTTCAGCTCTGAAATTGTCCTTTTTTTCTTTTTCTAAATGTAACTGCTATCTCTCTATTGACATTTTCTATTTGATGAGACGTTATTATCATACCTTTCTTTAAAAGATGGGTTTTTTTTAGCTCGTTGAACATATTTAAAATAGCTGCTTTGAAGTCTTTATCTGCTCATCCAGACATCTGAAACCTTTCACAGGCAGTTTCTAATGCCTTTTCCCCCTAAATCTGAGTCATCCTTTCCAGTTTCTTTGCATATCTCAGTTTTTTGTTGAAAACTGGGAATTTTAGATCATGTATTTTAGTAGCTATGGACACTAAATCTCAGCCTCCTCCCACCAAAGTCTTGTTTCTTGCTTGCTTATTTATTTGCTTAGTTCCTTGGCTGGACTATTTCAGTGACATCTGTTTTCCCTGTGTAGTCTTTGATATCACTCCTTGGAGGGCACAGCCTTGGATATGTACACAGTCACTCTGATCCTCCTGGAATGATGGTGTTTTTAGCTGGGATCTCTGTCTCTTTCCCAACTCCCCATTAAGTTTTTAAGTTGGTCTGAATCTACTGACACCATGCTCAGCTCTTAGTTTCACCTAATTGCTAGATGATTGTTCTATTCTTTCAATAACATCATGGAGGAGTAAATTACTCCATGGTCTGATTCAACTAAATTTGAGCCCTTTGGCCAGGGTAGTATTACAGGTTCTTTGAGGTCAGGTAAGACCTCAAAAGGAGCCATTCTTAGCTGTCTCTTTCCTTGATTCTCTCTGTTAAATTCAGTTTTATCTGCCATTTTGTTTTTTGCTCTCATTGAGTTGTCATCACTTTCCTCTTAGCTGCACACCATTAAAATCTCATTTTCAATAACATCTATAGGCTTGAAATTTTCCTATGTTCTTTCTCAAATAAGCTCATATCTCTTAGAAAAGTCTATGGTATTTTTGTCCTTACATCTTGACTCTCTTCTACGGAAGAAACATTGCACCAATTCTGTGGATCTAGGGATAGGGCCAAATTCTCAGAGTAACATTACCACTTTTTAAGCAGGATGTTGAGTCATAGCAGTAGGCCCTGGTCTTCTTGGCTTGCCCGTCTCTGCATAGAACCTCTGCCTTAGCAGTGATTTTGAATGGGGATGATTTGAGTCTTGTGTTCTTAGCTTACCATGCCTGGGGCAGATCTTCTGTTCTATGAGTAGGGGCTGAGTGGCAGAGCCCCAGCCATTCTTGCTTGTAATAGAGCTTCTGTAAACTGGGTGAGATGAGAATTGCTGGTGGTTTGTCCCTCCCAAGAGAAAACCTAACCCTAGTAGGGAGCTAGGGAAATAGAATCTTTGTTCCCATCAAGAGTAAAACTGTCATCTTACCGAGGTAGGAGGAGAGGGCAGGTCATGGTTCAAATGCCACAGACACTCTTTTTACCTAGATATAGATTTTTGTGAATTAAGGTTTTCCATTTGTTGTATAACCTTGGGATATTTTTTCAGAGACCTTAAATAGTTGTTATATTTTATAATTTTTACCAGTTATGGTTATTTTGCTGGAAAGTGAGACAATAGAGGTCCTCAAGTTGCCATTTCAGAAATGCTTCCTCTCTTGGCTATATTTTTAAAGGTAACTTGGCAGGGAAGTCTTAAGTTATCATTTGCTCTTTGAAGCTGGTTAGCTCTATCTCTGTCCATTCTTCCCCTTTCCCACCTCGCTCATATTGGTCTGTCAGATGACTAGTCTGCTTCCCAGAATGTGACTCTCTGACCCACATCTTCTATTCAATTATCTTCTTAGGACTGTCCTTATCTTGATCAACTCTGAAGTCTTAAATATTGTCTCTTCAGACATCTCTTCTAAAATCAAGGATGTGAAATCTAAAATTTTTAACATTCTCAGCAAACTTTTTTTTTAAAGATTTATTTATTTATTTACTTATTGAGAGATTGAGAGAGAGAGAAAGAAAGAGAGTAGAGTGCACAAGAAGGGGAGAGGTAGACAAGGAGAGAAGCTGACTCCCTGCTATGTTGAGAGCCAGACTTGGGGCTTGATCGTACAACCCAAGATCATGCCCTTAGCCAAAATCAGGAGTTCAATGTTTAACTGACTGAGCCACCCATGTGTCCCTCTCAGCAAAATTTTTACTCATGTTTGGATTTTTTAAAATGACACTTCCATTTAAATAGAGATTTAGTAGAGATTAAATAGGGAGTATTCATTCTTTAGTGATCAACCCATGTCAAGACTGATCAACTTTGTCCAGCAACCCATCCTTCCTGTAAGCTGTGCCTTCTCATCAAATACTTGAAGTGATTAGAGAGAAGTAAACTGAGAATTCCACTTAGAGTTGTGAAAGTCTGATACAGGGTCTCAAAGATGCCATTACTTTGGAAAGGTTGCGAAGTTCTGGGAATCCAGTCCTTTTTGTGACATGTTGAATTGAGTAAGGTCTTATCAGTGAGACCTCAACAAAATTCACAAGAGAGCTGATATTCAAGTAAATCATATACCTGTCAAGTGGAGTCAAAACTTTTATCTTGTTTGACTTTACTAATGGGAAATAACAAAAAATTAATTACTATAAATAGAATATTTCTTGATGAGCATGGAATTGGAATAAGAAGTGTTAGCACAATTGGGGTTTTAAAAGGTAAGAGAGCTATTTCCATTAATTTCTAATCCTTTTCTCCAGTTTCAATGTAACCCCTTTTCCTCTTTATAAAATCTTGTGAAAAATGTAAACTAGGTAACCCCACTTTATACTTAGGAGAAACAGACATTACATGTTAATAACCTACCTAAGGTCCTTGAGAAAGTCACAGAAAGAACCAGTACAGTAATAAAATATTCCTCTCTACTGATCAAGGTGAGATGCCTCCCTCACATAGCTCTCCAGATATCTGGAATGCAGAGTTTTATTTCCCAAGTTAGATGTTATTGGGCATAGATAAGTATGTATTATCAACAGGAACTTTGCCCATCTATATTCATTCTCTATTCAAGCGACTGAGGTTTCTGTTACCAAAAATACAGAATGTCTAGTATTCTTAGAGATGTTCCGTCAAATATATAAACCAGATCCTGTGTTAAGTTATACAACATCTGCATGAATACTCTCCAGATGTTTGATGTCACAGAAAAAACTTATTTTGTTTGGGATTCATCAAAACCACATCCTCTGTGTTTGCATATGACAGGGCACTTTGGGACATGAATGCTAAAAAGAGAATGGATACATATGGCACTCCTTAGGGAAAATAAACTTTGCCACATTGCAATATAAGATGAATTTAAGGAGTGTGATGTGACTTTAGAATACATACATCAAAAGTGAAGTAAAGTAAAATGTTTGGTACTTTTCAAAGAGCCACAAAAATTTGACAATAAAACATATCATGTATCTCTTCAGCTGTTTTGTGATTAAAACTGATCACATAAGAGCAAGAGAAATAACCACATTCAGCCAATGTCAATAGATCATGGCCAACATTATTTTGAATATTCAGAGCCAGTTAAATGTTTTGAACATGTATTTTCTTACTATAAGAATGTAGTTTGATATATATCCATAAGGTTTACCTTTTTTATTATATTGTTTAGATGATCCCTCTCCTTATTTTTCCCTACTTGATCTGTCTTGTTACTAAAAGTAGTGTATTAAAAATTCCTATTGGGGGTTTCTGCCTATGTCTACTTGCATCTCCTGTGGTTTTGCTTCATAAAAGTTGCTGTGTTGTTCAATTCATAATGCTTACATGTTATTTCTTCATTGTAAATTATGGTTTCTAGTACTGATTTGTCATGTTTTCCTGATTTAAGGCTTGAATTCTACTTTGTCTCTTAGGATTGCTGCCCCTATTCTTTGTTTATGTTCATTTTCCTTGAGTATTTTCTTGCTTATCCTTTTAATTTTAGCCTTTATGAATCACTTTAAGTGTGTCCCTTACATATAACATGTTGTTGGGTTTTATTTGCAAGGGAATTGAAAAATCTATTCTTTAAATAAAATGTTACACCCATTCACATTTAAAAATATTTTTGTAACATACAGAAAAAAATGCCCTTTTTAGTATGCAGTTTTAACATATGTACAGGTAATTTTTTTATTTCTAATTTTTTTAATATTTAATTTTTTGTGTGGAATTCCAGTTTTTCTTCTTTTTTATAACATATAATGTATTATTTGTCCCATGTTATAGGTCTGTGAATCATTAGGCTTACACATTTCATCACACTCACCATAGCACATACCCTCCCCAATGTCTGTAACCTACCAACGCTATCCCTAACCAACCCCCCACCACCAACAAGCAACCCTCAATTTGTTTCATGAGGTTAAGAGGCTTTTATGGTTTGTCTCCCTGCAATCCCATCTTGTTTCATTTTTTTTCCTTCCCTATCCCCTATAACCCCCCACACTGTCTCTCAAATTCCTCATATCAGAGAGATCATATGATAATTGTCTTTCTCTGATTGACTTTATTTGCTCAGCATAATACCTTCTAGTTCTACCCACATTGTTGCAAATAGCAAGATTTAATTTTTGATGGCTGCACAGTATTCAATTTTATATATATATATATATATATATATATATATATATACACTCACACACACACACATACCATATCTTCTTTATCCATTCATCTGTTGATGGACATCTAGGTTATTTCATATATGGCTATTGTGGACATTGCTGCTATAAACATGCAGTTACAAGTGACCCTTTGGATCACTACATTTGTACCTTTAGGGTAAATACCCAGTTGTGCAATTGTTGGGTTGTAGGGTAGCTCTATTTTCAACTTTTTGAGGCAACTCCATGCTGTTTTCCAGAGTGGCTGTACCAGCTTGCATTCCTACCAACAGTGTAGGAGGGTTCACCTTTCTCCGCATCCTCACCAGCCTCTGTTGTTTCCTGACTTATTAACTTTAGCCATTCTGACTAGTGTGAGTTGATAATCTCACTGTGGTTTTGATTTGTATTTTCCTGATGCCAAGTGATGTAGAGCACTTTCTCATGTGTCTGTTGGCCATCTGGATGTCTTCTTTGCAGAAATGTCTGTTCATGTCATCTGCCCATTTCTTGATTGGATCATTTGTTTGGGTGTTGACTTTGGGTGTTGATCATTTGTTTGGGTGTTGAGTTTGATAAGTTATTTATGGATTTTGGATACTAGCCCTTTATCTGACATGTCATTTGCAAATATCCTCTCCCATTCTGTCAGTTGTCTTTTGGTTTTGTTGACTGTTTCCTTTGCTGTGCAAAAACTTTTGATCTTGTTGAAGTCCCAGTAGTTCATTGTTGCCCTTGCTTCCCGTGCCTTTGGCGATGTTCCTAGGAAGAAGTTACTGCGGCTGAGGTTGAAGAGGTTGCTGCCTGTGTTCTCAAGGATTTGGATGGATTCCTTTCTCACATTGAGGTCTTTCATCCATTTGGAGTCTGTTTTTGTGTGAGGTGTAAGGAAATGGTCCAGTTTCATTTTTCTGCATGTGGCTGTCCAATCTTCCCAACACCATTTGTTCAAGAGACTGTCTTCTTTCCATTGGACATTCTTTCCTGCTTTCTCAAAGATTAGTTGACCGTAGTGTTGAGGGTGCATTTCTGGGCTCTCTGTTCTGTTCCATTGATCTATGTGTCTGTTTTTGTGCCAGTACCCTACTGTCTTGATGATGACAGCTTTGTAATAGAGCTTGAAGTCTGGAATTGGGATGCCACCAACTTTGGTTTTCTTTTTCAACATTGCTCTGGCTATTTGAGGTTTCTTCTGGTTCCATATAAATTTTAAAATTACTTTTCCATTTCTTTGAAAACAATTGATGGGATTTTGATAGGGATTGCATTAAACATGTAGATTGCTTTAGGTAGCATAGACATTTTCACAATATTTATTCTTCCAATCCATGAGCATGGAACATTTCCCGTTTCTTTGTGTCTTCCTCCATTTCTTTCATGAGTACTTTATAGTTTTCCGAGTACAGATGATTTGTCTCTTTGGTTAGGTTTATTCCTAGGTATCCTATGGCTTTGGGTGCAATTGTAAATGGGATTGACTCCTTAATTTCTCTTTCTTCTGTCTTGCTGTTGTTATATTGAAATGCAACTGATTTCTGGGCCTTGATTTTATAACCTGACACTTTACTGAATTCCTGTACAAGTTCTAGCAGATTTGGAGTGGAGTCTTTTGGGTTTTCCACATTAAAGTATCATATCACCTGCAAGGAGTGAGAGTTTGATAACTTCTTTGCCAACTTGGATGCCTTTTATTTCTTTTTGTTGTCTGATTGCTGAGGCTAGGACTTCTAGTACTATGTTGAATAGCAGTGGTGATAGTGGACATCTCTGCAGTGTTCTTGACTTTAGGGGAAAAGATCTCAGATTTTCCCCCTTGAGAATGATATTCATTGTGGGTTTTTCATAGACGGCTTTGATGATATTGAGGTATGTACTCTTTATCCCTCCACTGTGAAGAGTTTTGATCAAGAAAGGATCCTGTACTTTGTCAAATGCTTTTTCAGCATGTATTGAGAGTATCACATGGTTCTTGTTCTTTCTTTTATTAATGTATTGTATCACATTGATTGATTTGTGGATGTTGAACCAACCTTGCAGCCCAGGAATAAATCCCACTTGGTCATGGTGAATCATCCTTTTAATGTACTGTTGGATCCTATTGGCTAGTATTTTGGTGAGAATTTTTGCATCTGTGTTCATCAAGGATACTGGTCTGTAATTCTTCTATTTGATGGGGTGTTGTCTGGTTTAGGGATCAAGGTAATGCTGACCTCATAAAATGGGTTTGGGAGTCCTTCCATTTTTATTTTTTGGAACAGTTTCAGGAGAATAGGAATTAATTCTTCTTTAAATGTATGGTAGAATTCGCCTGGGAAGACATCTGGCCCTGGGCTCTTGTTTATTGGGAGATTTTTGATGACTGCTTCAATCTCCTTACTGGTTATGAGTCTGTTCATGTTTTCTATCTCTTCCTGGTTCAGTTCTGGTAGTTTATACGTCTCTACGAATGCATCCACTTCTTTCAGATTGTTGAATTTACTGCCGTATAGTTGCTCATACTATGTTCTTATAATTGTTCGTATTTCTTTGGTGTTGGTTGTTATCTCTCCTCTTTCATTCATGATGTTATTAATTTGGGACCTTTTTCTTTTCTTTTTGTTAAGTCTGGCCAGGGGTTTATCATTCTTATTAATTCTTTCAAAGAACCAGCTTCTAGTTTTGTTGATTTTTTTCTGCTATTTCATTGACTTCTGCTCTGATTTTTATGATTTCTCTTCTCATGCTGGTTTTAGGCTCTCTTTGCTGTTCTTTCTCCATCTCCTTTAGGTGTAGGGTTAGTTTGTATACTTGAGACCTTTCTTGTTTCTTGAGAAAGGCTTGTATCACTTTATCCTTTCCTTTCAGGTCACATTTGCTGCATCTCAAAGTTTTTGAATAGTTCTGTTTTCATTTTAATTTGATTCCATGAATTTTTTTCAATTCTTCTTTAATTTTCTGATTGAACTGAAAAGAACTTCCTTCTTAGAAGAATGGTCTTTAGCCTCCATGTATTTGAGCTCTTTCCAACTTTCCTCTGTTTGAGTTCTAGTTTCAATGCATTGTGGCCTGAAAATATGCAGGGAATGATCCCAATCTTTCAGTACAGGTTGTGACCTGATTTGTGACCCAGGATGTGATCTATTCTGGAGAATGTTCCATGTGCACTAGAGAAGAATGTGTATTCTGTTGCTTTGGGATGGAATGTTCTGAACATCTGTGTTGTCCATCTGGTCCAATGTGTCATTTAAAGCCTTTATTTCCTTGTTGATGTTTTGCTTGGATGATCTTGGATGTTTTGCTTGGATGATGGATGTTAAAGTCCCCTACTATTGTTATATTATTGTCGATGAGTTTCTTTGATTTTGTTATTAATTGGTTTATATAGTTGGCTGTTGCTATGTTAGGGGTATAGATATTTAAAATTGTTAAATCTTGTTGGATGGCCCCTTTGAGTATGATATAGTGCCCTTCCTCATCTCTTATTATATTTTTGGCTTAAAATCTAATTTATCTGATATGAGGATTGCCACCCCAGCTTTCTTTTGATGTCCATTAACATGCTATATTGTTTTCCACTTTCAATCTGGATGTGGCTTTGGGTCTAAAATGAGTTTCTTGTAGACCACATATTGATTTTGTTGTTGTTGTTGTTGTTTGTTTGTTTGTTTGTTTTTTATCCATTCTGATAACCTGTGTCTTTTGATTGGGGCATTTAGCCCATTTACATTGAGGGTAACTATTGAGAGATATGAATTTAGTACCATTGTATTGCCTGTCAGGTGACTGTTACTATATATTGTCTCTGTTCCTTTCTGTTCTACTACTTTTAGGCTCTCTCTTTGCCTACAGGCCCCCTTTCAATATTTTCTGTAGGGCTAGTTTTGTGTTTGCAAATTCTTTTAGTTTTTGTTTGTCCTGGAAACATTTTATCTCTCCTATTTTCAGTGACAACATAGGTGGATATAGTATTCTTGGTTGCATATTATTCTTGCTTAATGCTCTGAATATATCATGCCAGTCCTTTCTGGCCTGCCACGTCTCTGTTGATAGGTCTCCTGGCAATCTAATATTTCTACCATTTTATGTTACAGACCTCTTGTCCCAAGCTGCTTTCAAAATTTTCTCTTTGTCACCGACTTTTAAGTTTTATTATTAGATCATGGGGTGTATACCTATTTTTATTGATTTTGAGGTGAATTCTCTGTGCCTCCTGGATTTTGATGCTTGTTCCCTTCACCAAATTGGGGAAATTCTCTATAATAATTTGGTCCAATATACCTTCTGCCCCTTTCTCTTTTTCTTCTTCTGCAATCCCAATTAGTCTAATATTATTTTGTCTTATGGTATCACTTATCTTTCAAATTCTTCTCTTGTGGTCTAGTAGTTGCTTGTCTCTCTTTTGTTCAGCTTCTTTATTCTCCATCATTTGGTCTTCTATATCACTAATTCTCTCTTCTCCCTCATTTATCCTAGCAGTAAGAGCCTCCATTTTTTATTACACCTCATTAATAGCTTTTCTAATTTCAGCTTGATTAGATTTTAGTTCTTTTGTTTCTCCAGAAAGGGATTCTCTAATATCTTTCATGGGTTTTTTTGAGCGCAGTTAGCACCTTGATAATCGTCATTCTGAACTCTAGTTCTAAGATATTTATAATGTCCATATTGATTAGGTCCCCAGCTGTTGCTACTGCCTCTTTTTTTTTTTTTTTTTTTTGGTGAGATTTCCACCTTTCCATTTTATCCAAATAAGAATAGATGAATGAGAGAACAAAATACTAAAAGGGTAGCAGTGACCCCAGAAAAATATATACTAACCAAATAAGAAGAGACCCTAAACTAGGGGGAGAAGAAGGGGGAAGAGGGAAAAAAAAAAAAAAAAAAATATATATATATATATATATATATATATATATATATTAGGCTGGTGAATAGAACAGAGCCACACACTTGGTTTTGGGTGTATTTTGGTCTGTTAGAAGAAACTACCTCCCAAAATTTTAAAGAAAGAAAAACTTATATACATATACAAGAATAAGGGTAAACACAATGAAGGGATGAAATATGACTAATGAAAATTTTAAAATATTCTAAAAAAGGAATTGATAAGGTGGTTAAAAAAAGGAAAGAATGTGATCAGGCTAGAGATGAGAACAAAGTCATGTGATAGATTTAGAGCATAATTTGATCTATTAGAAGAAATTGTATCCCAAAATTTTAAAGAAAAAAAGCCTATATGTATACAAAAAAATAAGGTTAAATACAATGAAGGGATAAAATAGGACTATAACAATGAAAACTTAAAGAGATTTTTAAAAAGGTATTGATAAGATAAAATAATCAAAAAAAGTTAAAGTAGGAGAAGAAAATTTTTAAAAAATAGAATTAAAAAAATAAAATTTAAAAAAATTAACTTTAAAAAACTAAAGGATCATGGAAAGAAGCCATGAGTTCAATGTGTTGCTTTCCCCTAAGTCTGGAATTCTGCAGTTCTCTTTGATTGGTGAACTTGGTCTTGGCTGAATGGTCTTGCTGATCTTCTGGAGGGGGCGGGGCTCCTCCCCGGCAGTGATTCTCAAATGTCTGCTTGAGGCAGAACTATACTACCCTTGCAGGAGCCAGGCTATGTAATCTGCTTGGTTTTGGTTTCCGGAACTTTTGTTCCCTGAATGCTTTCTGTACAGTTTTGGAGGACGGGAATGAAAATGGAGGCCTCCCACTCTCTGGCCCATAGAAGCCAAGAGCTTGGGGTCCCCACTCCTTACTTCACCCTCAGAGAGAAGCAATCAATCCCTCCCATCTCCCTAGTCTCCAGCCGAACTCCGAGCTCACCTGGCCTGTGACTGAATGTTTCTATCTCTGCTGCCCCGCCGCATCTGGAGTCTCCAAACTCAGCTGATACCTGCAGTGTGCTGCACTGCTCCTCCCAGAGGAGAAAAGTGAGTCTCCCCAGATCTCCTGCTTGTTGGGTTCCTGCCCGAAGAGCAGTGGCCCGACTGTGACTTGGATCATGGTTTAATTTTACTGCAACCTAAAAGCCCTCTGCTCCATCTCTGCAGCTGGCTTCCCTGCTCTAAAACCTAGGAGTTTACCCACACTCAGGCACCCTTGGTCTTTTTGTGACCCTGCAGATCCTGAAACCACACTGTCCCTGTGAGAGTTCCACCACCCACTTAGCCTTTGAAGAGAGGTCCCTTAAGGAAGCCAACTTCTAAAAGTTATGATTTTGTGCTCCACTGCTTTCTCACTTGCCAGGAGCTGGTCACTCTCCCCACGGTCTATCTTCCCAAATGTTGCTTTGGATTCACTTCTTGGCACGTCCTACCTTCCAGAAAGTAGTCAATTTTCTGTTCGTAGAATTGCTGCTCTTCTTCTCTTCTCTCTTTTGTTGAGTTTGTAGCTGTTCAGAATGGTTTGACAACTATCCAGCAGAACTCCTGGGACCTGATGATATTTAGGTCTCCTACTCCTTCACCATCTTGCTTTTCTCCTGTACAGATTCATTTTATCAACATCATCATTAGCATATAGGACAGTTCCCTCATATGCCATTCATGGAGTCAGTTTCTCCTTTGGACCTACCTCTTGGTAAACACTGATCAAGATCTTCTCTGTGCTATAGTTTTGTCTTTCCTGAAATGTCATATAAATGGAATCATGCAGTATATAACCTTTGAAGATTGGCTTTCTTCACTCAACATAACACCTTTGAGATTCATTCATCTGTGTTGTTTCAGATGTCAGCAATTTGTTCCTTTTTTATTGCTGAGAAAATTACTCCATCATACAGATGTTGTACAGTTGTCCTATAGTTTGTCCATTCACTCTTTGGAAGATATGGGTTGATTAAAGTTTGGGAGTTTATGAACAGTCCTGATAATGCACAATTGTGTATAGGTATTCATGTGAACATACATTTTAATTTTGGGGGGATAAATATGCTATGAATGGGATTATAGGGTCACATACATGTTTAACTTATAAGAAACTACCAAAACATTTTATAGAGTGAAGATATATAAGTTTTAGTGGCTTTGTATTCCCACCAGTGAAGATTTAAGTTCCAGTCTTTGCTTTCCTGTTAGCACTTAGGATTGTCAAGTTTTCTCTCTCCTCCCCATGTTCTGTGAAATTTTACTGTGGCTTTAATTTGCATTTCCCTAATGGTTAAAGACGTTAAATATATTTCATGTGCTTATTGGTCATCTGCATATCCATTTTGATGAAGTGTATTTTAGAGTCTTTTGCTCATTTTAAATATTGAATTGTTCATTTTCTACTGTTTAATTTTGAGAGTTCTTTACGTATTCTGGATACAAGTCTTTTGTTATATATGATATCTGCAAATTTTTTTTTTACTGTTGTGAACTGTATCTTTCTTTTAAGTATCTTTCACACAGCAAAAATCTTAAATTTTAATGACACATAATATATTATTTATTTCCTATATGGCTTGTGCAATTAGTTTCATACTGAAGAAGTCTTTGACTAATTCCAAGTTACAAAGATTTTCTCCTATGTTTCCTTCGAAAATATATATAGTTTTATAGACCTATGATTGATTTCGAATTAATTTCATGTGAAGTCTGATGGTTTTTATATGTAGACATCCAATTGTCTACAAACCATTTGTTGAAAAGACTGTAGTTTCTCCATTTAATTAACTCTCTACCTTTGTCAAAAAGCAAGTGGACTTATTAATATAGGTTTATTTCTGAACTGTTCTGTTCCATTGATCTACCTCCCTCTCACAGCAGTGTCTTGGTTATGATAGCTTTTTAATAAGCACTAAAGTAAGGTAGTGTGAGTCCTACAAGTTTTTTCTTTTTAAAAATAGTTTCAACCATTTTAATTTCTTTGTCTTTTAATATAAATTTTAAAATCAGTTCTCTAGAGTTACAAAAATTCCCAGTGGAATTCTTATTAGAATTACTTTACATTACAATTGCAACCAAAACCATAAGATACTTAGGAATAAACCTAACCAAAGAGGCAAATCATGTATACTCAGAAAACTATAAAGTCCTCATGAAACAAATGGAGGAAGACACAAACAAATGGCAAAATGTTTCATGCTCATGGATTGGAAGAACAAATATTGTGAAAATGTCTGTGCTACCTAAAGCAATCTACACGTATAATGCAATCCCTATCAAAATCCCATCAATGAAGATATTCAACGCAAAACTGGTATCACGTTGTTAATCAAGTATTAGAGAAGTAGTTAAAATTATTTTTCAAGTATTTACCAGTACAAAATACCATTGTTTCTAGTGTTAATGTTATTCATTATCATGATGTATGAAAGGTTTAGATGTGTATTTGTGTATTTATGTGTATGTAATATGAAAATTTAGTATTTGTAATGCTGTACTTAATTCATTCAAAAACACTGAGTACCCAAGCCTTATTCTGGACTTTGAAAATACAGCAATGAAACATCTAGGTCATATTCTAAATTTATAATTAAATGATGTATATAATAAGAAATTTTTATTTGGAATTTATCTAAACATTATTTCTCTTACAGGGAAAATTCTTCATATATTAAAATTGTACTATAAGTGGATTTGAATTTATTTTGATTTTAATTAAGAAATAACTTGGATTTCTTAGCATTAAACTAAGTCAATATATAATTGTTTTAACAATAGTAATAATTTACTATATATATATTTGAAATCTATTTCACTTTTGCTTTCATGACTAGGTAATATTTTCTTTCACATAATATAATGTAATCCCTTATATTTTATCACAGTCTTCCTCAAGATTCATGAAGCTTAGGCTATGGGATGTAGTTATGTGATCCAAGATTATCACTCTGAATCTATGTATGTTTGAACATTGGCAATAGGCTTAATTAACATTTGTTAATTATTTTTTCAGTGTGTAATTCTGTACTGCAAGATCATATAAATGTGTCAGAATTTTACCTATTTTAGTCACACATTTTCTCAATTAACAGACATTTAAAGTTTAATTTTTAACAGAGATAGTCTGAAATATTTTGACATGAAAATGATTCTTGTCTTAAAAAGAATTAGATCATAAAGCCACTAGGGGGCTCACACACTGTGTGTAAATCATGTGGTATCACACATCCCATGTACACTTCTGCGTACTTTAAAAAGAGTGCAATAGCTGGGAAAATAAATGATACATTCCGTAGTTTTGTGTGTGGGGTTAAGAAGTAATATCTTTAGGGCAACAGAGAAGGGCACATTGACAGGAGACTCTAGAAAATGCATTAAACAGGGGAATTATTATCAGGGAAGTGAACAAGAAGGGGTCAAAAATAAAAATTGGAGAAGTGTTAAGTTTGGTACTAGTCCCTATGAGCACCCCTTCTGTTAAGACTTGCCTACTGCTCTAGGAACACTAACTGTAGCGGTCAAGCCTAGAGTCCTAGGGTTAGACGGAGTTATTTTTATACAAATCACATTATATGATATTGATTCAGGTATCTCATATTGAGAAGACATATTTGTAATACATTTTTAAAAAACATTAGCTGGTCCACTTCCTTTAGAGTAAAGTTGCATTAGTATTCTTTCATTTTGGGCACCTGGTGGCTCAGTCAGCTAAGCATCTGACTCTTGATTTTGGCACAGGTCGTGATCTCAGGGTCAGGAGATTGAGCCCTTCCTCCTGCTCTGCCCTGGGCATGGAGCCTCCATAAGATTCTCTCTCCCTCTCCCTCTGCCCCTCTCTGTGCTCACTCTCTCTCCCAAAATATTTTTTTTTCATTTTTTAAAGGAAGAACCTTGAAAACCAATTTGGGACCTTTCTTTTTTTTTTTTTTTTTTAAGATTTTATTTATTTATTTGACAGAGATAACAAGCAGGCAGAGAAGCAGGCAGAGAGCGAGAGGGAAGCAGGCTCCCTGCTGAGCAGAGAGCCCGATGCAGGGCTCGATCCCAGGACCCTGAGATCATGACCTGAGCTGAAGGCAGAGGCTTTAACCCACTGAGCCACTCAGGCACCCCAGACCTTCCTTATATAATTCAAATTCAGGTGTTTCTTTTGAGCATTCTTAAATATTTTATGAATTTCATCTGTCTTGTTTTGTTTATAATCTAGGGACAGTTCAGCATTAACTTGGCAGGAACTGGAATGAAGATATCTAGCACAGCAAAGTGGCTTGCTCAGGGGAGTTATGCCTCTGTCATCATACACAGATCACAAGTAAGTCCTGCTGGACCAACATGCTTGTTTGAAGTACTTCTGTGCTGTGAACTAGAATTAAAGGTCCCTGATCTTAACTTTAGAGTTATAAAGTTGATGCCTAATGAGTTATTGCATAGATGAGTCATATTATATATAATGGGGCATAATAGTAATCTTTGAAATCATGAAACCAGGGTCACTTTGATTAATGTACATATGTGGCCTTATTTGCATACAAACTTCATGTATAGGTTACCAATATTTGAACCAGAAATATCAAATACTAGGGCATATAGATTCTATGTAGCTCAAGTTTAGAGCTAATGACTTGAAATGCATGTACTTCAAGAAGAGGTGGTGCTGTTAGCTGTATTTTAATTATTAAAGATTTGTTGGTTTTACTGTTTCAAAGTGAGGAGTGGGTTTTTGGTTTATTTATCTCACTGCCTTGATTTAGTGATGGGGTGGCCATTTTTCATTTGGCATATATTCTTCATAGTTTCTATAAAAATCAGGATGAGTTTTATGGTTGTATGCATATTTTCCTCTGCCTTTATGCAGATAACATCATACTGGGCTTTTACAGGTAGGACACATGTAATTTTGGTAGTATAGGGTACTGGCACATATGTCTCCTGAGACGGCTCCTGTTATTCACAGGGACCATGTCTCAGATAGCTTGACTCTATCTCTAGTAAATCAGGATCTACTTTCTGAGTGCTCTCACCTATGTTGCTCATCAATCAGTACCATCCATGGCCCCTGCCCCTTCTGTTTTATGGCCTTTCTTTCTTGGGATAAAAGTGACTTTTTTTTAATACTTGTATCAATATTATTTGTAATGAAATTCAATTTTCTGATATTCATAGACTAAAACATTCTATTTCTGAAGACTACAAAACCAAGTTTTAATTAATGAAGCATTTACAAATTTTATTATTTCTCTCATTTGGGTAAGAAGTCAGCTTTTAGAGAAAACAGCTATTTTTAAACTCTTGGCATATTAGGTCTAATCCCTTTTGGTAGAAGAATAGAAATACGTTAATTAAAGTATATTCTGAGCAGGTCTCTGTGTAAAAGAGAAATATTTTTACCTTATTTATCCAGCTTTTCTATATTTTTTGGTTAATTGTAGAGAGGTCACCAGTAGATATGAATATTTAGTATAATCTTTTACTTCTATTTAAGTTCCATTCTAAAGGTTAATTAATTATTTAATCTACTGAGAATGTCTACCTTGATCAAAAATATTGCACGTGAAAGTATTTCCTGAAACTTGTGGCCTCGTATGAAGCTATGACTGGTGGAATCCAGGTTTACATACGGAAATGCAAGCTTCTTTTCATTTGCCAGGACATTTAACCAAGATTAGGTTTTTCCTTAAGCAATCTGGGAATAGCAATGTACATAAACGGGAATTTTTGCTGCCATTCCCTTGTTCTCTCTTTACTTAGATTCTTGAGAGCTAAGAAAAATTTCTGAAAGAAAAGGCAACTTCAAAAGTCCCTAATCTCAAAACACTCTTTATCCCAAAATGTTCTAGGAACTGAGTTTCCTTCTCTGCCTGCCCTCTTTAGACTAAAAACAAAACAAACGCCCCAAAACAAACAAACAACAAAAAAAAACCTTGCTCTCTTGGGAAGCTCATATAGGAGCTCAGACTGGTTTTGCTTCATCCTATCAAACTGTCTTCAGTCCTTTGCTTTTGGACCAAGGATGGAAAGGAATCAAGAGAGAATTTCTGTCCCACCCCTCTCACCTGTCTCTGTCAACCTATTCCTCAGTGAATAGCTTTGCTTTTCTTAAAAACAAAACAAAACAAAACAAAAACAAAAACAAAAAAACCCACAAAAAAAAACCCCAAAACAAAAACACACACAAAAAACGAAAACTCCCTCCTGAGTTCTTTTCTAATCACAATTTCTAATTACAATTCTAATTTCAAATGCTTTCAGTCCAGTTTTCTCCCCCCATTTTATCACAAACTATACTTCAAGCTGTGTTTCTAAGGCTTCCATGAGATGTTTGAGGTTAACAGGGGAGAATATGACTTGTATACAGTTAAGGGCAAGTTTGTATATTTCTTATTTAGCCTATGAGAATCTTATATAAAATCATATAAATATTGGACAGCAAATTGGGAAAGGTTTTAACAACCTCACTGAAGCAAATACACCTCGAGGAAAAACACATGGATTGAGATGAATTGTCTAAATTATAATGTAGTTTATAATCATCAGTAGTTAATCTGAATCTCAGATTATCTGATTCCCATGACCACCAATTTCAACTAATCCTGAAGTGGTATGATCCTTGACCTCAAATGTAATTGTTATAGGAAACTTTGGCTAATGATTTCTGCTGTATGATATAAAGCATTTGCTTTTTCTGCCTATGTACACAGATACCAGTTTTTGCCCAATTCTCCTATATTTCTGCCTCTTCCTATTTTCAGGATGGAACCAAAGTCTTCGGCAGATGTGGAGGATTCTGTGGGAAATGTGTTCCTCACATGACTACTGGTCTCCCAATTCAAGTCGTATGAACATTCAGAAATGGGAAGTATGAGGAGATATTCTTTGGAATATCTGCAATTAACTGGTGCTCATTTCTGAACTCCTCCCTTCCTGGGATTTCCATGTCCAAAATGGCTGTGCTTTTTTTTTTTCAGGGTGCTCATCAGGGAATCAAATCACTGCTTACTTTTTCCAAAGCCTTCAAAATAAACTTAACAGATATATGACTCTAGTTAGGAACTTTTTAAAAGGACAAAATAATTTATGGTATAATATACAGAGATATTTGAATGAATTATGCCAAAATAATGTTGTTGTTAACAAATAGCTTGCACTGGATCACAGTTACATTATGCCTATAAACACACATATAAATCGTTACTCAGTATTGTACTGTACCGTGAATGTTTATTCTACTTGTTAAAATGGAGCAAGTAAAAATTAGGAAAATGAATTTATTTAAAACACCTAGAAACATTATTGAATCTGGCAGGTAAATAGCAAATCCATAGTCACATCAAAAGAGTACATAGCCATTATACTTTCTACTGATACAGCATAGATACCTGTTTTATATTTCTTTCAATTTTAAATTGTGGGTTATGGTGCTTCTGATAAAAAAAAATCATCCTAAAAATGCAGTACACTTTATGTTAAAAATATATGCTTGGGTTAAATACTAAATATGAATATTTGTAGATATAACACAGAAAAAGATACGATATAGTTGAATTTTTCTTAAAACACCTACCTCTAATTTGATTGTACTTATAAGAGCAATACATTGTTTTCATAATGTTTATATTCTGTCTCTGTAACTCATATATGTATATATTTACTCTTAAAAATCTATTTTCTCAAAGTTATGTACTGTATTTTATTAATCAAGTAAAGGGAATTTTTGAAATTTTGAAAATCCTTTTTTGGTGGACAAAATTATGTTTACATAAGGAAAATTTTTATTAGAGATGCTCAAGTTATTTTGTATCTGAGGTTTCTCTAAGCCAAAACATAAAAAAAATTATTCATGGGCAAATTCTCAGGTAGTAAGAGATTTTTTCAGGTGAATAATTTGTATATTATATAATAATGTGATTTAAAATGAATCATAGACAGTATTTTTCTATGGCAACTTACTCTGTAAACCAAAAAATGAATCTACTAATAGATTTTTGCCAATAAATAGTAGTAACTAGTTTTACCCACAAAGTTTTTTCCCATCTATTATTATTTATTTTTTCCCCAAACATTTTTTTCCTCAAACATATGTTGTACCATATAAGGTACTAAAGCAATTTTGTGCCAATGTGGTTAGATAAGCATTTAGGGATCTCTGTATCAGAAATGAAGTATTTTGCACTATGTGCCTTAAACCAGTTACAATCATTAATACAAAATGTGTAGCATTTTCTAGAAGTGTTTTCATTTATAAAATCTTATGAACATTTGAACATATGAACATCATAAAAGCTTATGAACATTTAAATAATAAACATACTTGTGTGATACGTTAGCATATTGTTTTCATTTTCCTTATGTAAAAAAAAGAAGAATCCTTCACCAAAAATTCTATAACCCTAAAGCCACTCCAGAAATTCAAAGAATTTTTTATTCAAATTGTTGCAGTTGGAATGGAAATGGCTCATGTCTGCTGTACACTCTTCTCATGGCAGAGGGAATAAGGGCAGGAGGCTGACAAAAACTTGCGATGCTTTTGAAAGCTTCTGTTTATATCAGGAATACTCATGTCCTTGAATATATACTCATATTCAATTGGCCAAATGAAATCACATGACCAAATCCTAGTCATTGGGTCAGGGAAATATACTCTTCCTACAGGGGAGGATTGCTGGGCACAGGGAACTGGGTAAAGACGTAGAATTCTCTCTTAAGGGGAGGGAGCATATTCTGGTAAACAATAATATGTTTTATCCTTCATCTTCAGCTTCCCCAGAAATTGTCAAAATACTATCCAAAGCAATAAAATCAATTTAAATTACCACTGGTGAGGTATAAAATTTTTAGTATATTCACATCTTCAATGATACATGAATTTTCAAAAAATCTGATCTGCTGGGGTATAACATAGTATTTCATTGTTTGAGTATTTATATTTATCTGATTACTAGATCAGATGAGGATTCTTTTTTTTTTTTAAAGATTTTATTTATTTACTTGACAGACAGAGATCACAAGTAGGCAGAGAGGCAGGCAGAGAAAGAGGAGGAAGCAGGCTCCCTGCTGAGCAGAGAGCCCGATGTGGGGCTCAATCCCAGGACCCTGGGATCACGACCTGAGCCGAAAGCAGAGGCTTAACCCACTGAGCCACCCAGGCGCCCCGAGGATTCTTTTATATATATTTTGCTATTAAGTTTCTTTTTTGAGGATTGCTTGACCATTTTTTATTCTCTTTGCCTCTCTTCTCCCCCATCCTTCTCATACCCCCTTTCTCATACCCCCACCCACTCCTCACTTCATTAAAAAAGAAAGAAAGAAAGAAAGAAACATGAGGGAAAGTATTTTATGTGAAGGCAATTTAAAACATTTAAGCATCTCTTATCAAAAAACATGCTTTTGATTCTACCTTAAATTAGTTGTAAATATTAATATGCAGTGTATAATAATTTTCTATACTTGTTTGTTATTTAAGATGAAGCACTCTCTACATGTATTTTATCTCTTCTCCCCACTCTTTAGTGAGAAAGAGTTCCCCGCTCATGCTGAAGGCCAGTCCCCCAACCTCTGCTCTTGATTTCTTTTCACTCTGAATTCTCCAGAACCTTTCCCCAGAGATTATTCTCTCTCCTTCCCCTTCCTTTCTCTCTCCACTGGTTCCTTCTCTTCATCCAAAATAACACCGTGTTCAATGTTCTCTATTTTACTTTATTTTGTATTATTTTTTAAAAAATTTATTGAAGTATAGTTAACGTACAGTGTTTTATTAGTTTCAGGTGCACACCATAGGGATTCCACAATTCCAAACATCACACAGTGCTAGCCTTGATAAGTGTAGTCGCCACCTGTCACCGTATAATCTTATTACAATACTATTGACTGTATTTCCTAAACTGTATTTTCCACCCTGTGACTTTCTTATTTTATAACTAGAAGTTATAAAAATATATTTTACCCATTCCCCTCCATCTCCCTCCCCTCTGAGGACCAACAGTTTGTTCTCTGTGTTTATGAGTCTCTTTCTGCTTGTTTGTTCTGTTTCTTAGGTTCCACATATAAGTGAAATCATATGGTATTTGTCTTTCTCTGTCTGAAGTATTTCACTTAACATGATACAATAGGTCCTCTTCTGTTTTAAACAAAAATATGTCTCTCCCCTGTCACCCATCACTAATCACTCTTCTTCCTCTTATTTTCTGAGAGAAACTTCCTGAGAGAAACTGCTATCCTCATGGTCTCTTCATCTTCACCTTTCATTCAAGCATTGGTCCATGATAACATGACTTGAAACTCTCAATATTTCATTGATAATGCTTTCACTAAAATCACAATGAACTCCTAGTTGCCAAACACAATTACATGTTCTGAATTTTTTTTTCCCGTTTAACATCTGAATAGCATTTGACAAGGGAGTGGAAGAGTTCTATGAGATGCTGTGATTTAATAGCAAATAATGCATATTGTGCAGTAATTTTGGGCAGATTTATTTAAGTAAGCAATGTCATAGTTTATTCTACTGTTCAAATTTTTCTGTGTTATTTTTCTAATTGCTGTATCAATTATTGAGATACAATTTTTAAAATTGTTGCGTTGGTGGTATAGTGGTGAGCATAGTTGCCTTCCAATTTTTAAAATTGTTGTGTCAATTATATTATTGAGATTTTTTCTAATTGTAATATTGATTACTCTTAACTATAGTACTAATCATTATTATTCTATTAATATAATGATAATATTGATGTTCTATTATAATTAATATCAAATTCTTCAACTATAATTGTCCCTTTAGTTCTGCCAAATTTTGTCACAAATTAAGAATCTCTATTATTAGGTATCTATATGCTTATAAGTGTTATGCCTTTTTGATGAATTGACGCTCTTCCCTTTATGAAATGTTCCTATATATCTCTAATAATACTCCTTCCCTTAAAGTATATTGGTAGTGAAATATCTACATCAGCTTTCTTTTAATTAGCATTTGCATGATACACCTCTTGCGCTCCTTTATTCCTAACCAATATATATCTTTATATTTAAAATGTCTTTCATAAATGGCTTATAATTGTTCTGCACTTTTTAAATTTTTAAAAAATTTTTTTATTTTATAAACATATAATGTATTTTTATCCCCGGGGTACAGGTCTGTGAATCGCCAGGTTTACACACTTCACAGCACTCACCATAGCACATACCCTCCCCAATGTCCATAACCCCACCCCCCTTCTCTGAACTCCCCCTCCCCCCAGCAACCCTCAGTTTGTTTTGTGAGATTAAGAGTCACTTATTTGTGGAGCATAACAAATAGCATGGAGGACAAGGGGCGTTAGAGAAGAGAAGGAAATTTGGGTAAATTGGAAGGGGAGGTGAACCATGAGAGACTATGGACTCTGAAAAACAGTCTGAGGGGTTTGAAGTGGCAGGGGGGTGGGAGGTTGGGGTACCAGGTGGTGGGTATTATAGAGGGCACGGCTTGCATGGAGCACTGGGTGTGGTGAAAAAATAATGAAGAATGTTTTTCTGAAAATAAATAAATTGGAAAAAAAAAAAAGAGTCACTTATGGTTTGTCTCCCTCCCAATCCCATCTTGTTTCATTTATTCTTCTCCTACCCACTTAACCCTCCATGTTGCATCTCCACTTCCTCATATCAGGGAGATCATATGATAGTTGCCTTTCTCTGCTTGACTTATTTCGCTGAGCATGATACCCTCTAGTTCCATCCACGTCGTCGCAAATGGCAAGATTTCATTTCTTTTGATGGCTGCATAGTATTCCATTCTGTATATGTATCACTTCTTCTTGATCCATTCATCTGTTGATGGACATCTAGGCTCTTTCCATAGTTTGGCTATTGTAGACACTGCTGCTATAAACATTCGGGTGCACGTGCCCCTTCGGATCACTACGTTTGTATCTTTAGGGTAAATACCCAATAGCGCAATTGCTGGGTCATAGGGTAGTTCTATTTTCAACATTTTGAGGAACCTCCATGCTGTTTTCCAGAGTGGTTGCACCAACTTGCATTCCCACCAATAGTGTAGGAGGGTTCCCCTTTCTCCGCATCCTCGCCAGCATCTGTCATTTCCTGACTTGTTGATTTTAGCCATTCTGACTGGTGTGAGGTGATATCTCATTGTGGTTTTGATTTGTGTTTCCCTGATGCCGAGTGATGTGGAGCAATTTCTCATGTGTCTGTTGGTCATCTGGATGTCTTCTTTGCAGAAATGTCTGTTCATGTCCTCTGCCCATTTCTTGATTGGATTATTTGTTCTTTGGGTGTTGAGTTTGCTAAGTGCTTTATAGATTTTAGACACTAGCCCTTTATCTGATATGTCGTTTGCAAGTATCTTCTCCCATTCTGTCAGTTGTCTTTTGGTTTTGTTGACTGTTTCCTTCGCTGTGCAAAAGATTTTGATCTTGATGAAATCCCAATAATTCATTTTTGCCCTTGCTTCCCTTGCCTTTGGCGATGTTCCTAGGAAGATGTTGCTGCGGCTGAGGTCGAAGAGGTTGCTGCCTGTGTTTTCCTCAAGTTTTTTGATGGATTCCTTTCTCACATTGAGGTCCTTCATCCATTTGGAGTCTATTTTCGCGTGTGGTGTAAGGAAATGGTCCAATTTCATTTTTCTGCATGTGGCTGTCCAATTTTCCCAACACCATTTATTGAAGAGACTGTCTTTTTTCCATTGGACATTCTTTCCAGCTTTCTCGAAGATTAGTTGACCATAGAGTTGAGGGTCTATTTCTGGGCTCTCTATTCTGTTCCATTGATCTGTGTGTCTGTTTTTGTGCCATTACCATGCTGTCTTGAAGATGACAGCTTTGTAATAGAGCTTGAAGTCCGGAATTGTGATGCCACCAACTTTGGCTTTCTTTTTCAATATTCCTTTGGCTATTCGAGGTCTTTTCTGGTTCCATATAAATTTTAGGATTATTTGTTCCATTTCTTTGAAAAAGATGGATGGTACTTTGATAGGAATTGCATTAAATGTGTAGATTGCTTTAGGTAGCATAGACATTTTCACAATATTTATTCTTCCAATCCAGGAGCATGGAACATTTTTCCATTTCTTTGTGTCTTCCTCAATTTCTTTCACGAGTACTTTATAGTTTTCTGAGTATAGATTCTTAGCCTCTTTGGTTAGGTTTATTCCTAGGTATCTTATGGTTTGGGGTGCAATTGTAAATGGGATTGACTCCTTAATTTCTCTTTATTCTGTCTTGTTGTTCATGTAGAGAAATGCAACTGATTTCTGTGCATTGATTTTATATCCTGACACTTTACTGAATTCCTGTACAAGTTCTAGCAGTTTTGGAGTGCAGTCTTTTGGGTTTTCCACATAGAGTATCATATCGTCTGCGAAGAGTGATAGTTTGACTTCTTCTTTGCCGATTTGGATGCCTTTCATTTCCTTTTGTTGTCTGATTGCTGAGGCTAGGACTTCTAGTACTATGTTGAATAGCAGTGGTGATAATGGACATCCCTGCCGTGTTCCTGACCTTAGCGGAAAAGCTTTCAGTTTTTCTCCATTGAGAATGATATTTGCGGTGGGTTTTTCATAGATGGCTTTGATAATATTGAGGTATGTGCCCTCCATCCCTACTCTTTGTAGAGTTTTGATCAGGAAGGGATGCTGTACTTTGTCAGATTCTTTTTCAGCATCTATGGAGAGTATCATATGGTTCTTGTTCTTTCTTTTATTGATGTGTTGTATCACATTGATTGATTTGTGGATGTTGAACCAACCTTGCAGCCCTGGAATAAATCCCACTTGGTTGTGGTGAATAATCCTTTTAATGTACTGTTGAATCCTATTGGCTAGTATTTTGGTGAGAATTTTCACATCTGTGTTCATCAAGGATATTGGTCTGTAGTTCTCTTTTTTATTGGGATCCTTGTCTGGTTTTGGGATCAAAGTGATGCTGGCCTCATAAAATGAGTTTGGAAGTTTTCCTTCCATTTCTATTTTTTGGAACAGTTTCAGGAGAATAGGAATTAGTTCTTCTTTAAATGTTTGGTAGAATTCCCCTGGGAAGCCGTCTGGCCCTGGGCTTTTGTTTGTTTGGAGATTTTTAATGACTGTTTCAATCTCCTTACTGGTTATGGGTCTGTTCAGGCTTTCTATTTCTTCCTGGTTCAATTTTGGTAGTTTATATGTCTCTAGGAATGCATCCATTTCTTCCAGATTGTCAAATTTGTTGGCGTAGAGTTGCTCATAGTATGTTCTTATAATGGTCTGTATTTCTTTGGTGTTAGTTGTGATCTCTCCTCTTTCATTCATGATTTTATTTATTTGGGTCCTTTCTCTTTTCTTTTTGAGAAGTCTGGCACGGGGTTTATCAATCTTATTAATTCTTTCAAAGAAGCAGCTCCTAGTTTCGTTGATTTGTTCTATTGTTTTTTTGGTTTCTACTTCATTGATTTCTGCTGTGATCTTTATGATATCTCTTCTCCTGCTGGGTTTAGGGTTTCTTTGTTGTTCTTTCTCCAGCTCCTTTAATTGTAGGGTTAGGTTGTGTACCTGAGACCTTTCTTGTTTCTTGAGAAAGGCTTGTACCGCTATATATTTTCCTCTCAGCACTGCCTTTGCTGTGTCCCACAGATTTTGAACCATTGTGTTTTCATTATCATTTGTTTCCATGGATTTTTTCAATTCTTCTTTAATTTCCCAGTTGACCCATTCATTCTTTAGAAGGATGCTGTTTAGTCTCCATGTATTTGGGTTCTTTCCAAATTTCCTCTTGTGATTGAGTTCTAGCTTCAGAGCATTGTGGTCTGAAAATATGGAGGGAATGATCCCAATCTTTCGATACTGGTTGCTATCTGATTTAGGACTGAGGATGTGATCTAGTCTGGAGAATGTTCCATGTGCACTAGAGAAGAGTGTGTATTCTGTTGCTTTGGGATGAAATGTTCTGAATATATCTGTGATGTCCATCTGGTAAAGTGTGTCATTTAAGGCCTTTATTTCCTTGTTGATCTTTTGTTTGGATGATCTGTCCATTTCAGTGAGGGGAGTGTTAAAGTCCCCTATTATTATTGTATTATTGTGATGTGTTTCTTTGATTTTGGTATTAATTGGTTTATATAGTTGGTTGCTCCCACATTGGGGGCATAGATATTTAAAATTTTTAGATCTTCTTGTTGGACTGATCCTTTGAGTATGATATAGTGTCCTTCCTCATTTCTTATTATAGTCTTTGGCTTAAAATCTAATTGATCTGATATAAGGATTGCCACTCCTGCTTTCTTCTGATGTCCATTAGCATGGTAAATTCTTTTCCACCCCCTCACTTTAAATCTGGAGGTGTCTTCGGGTTTAAAATGAGTTTCTTGGAGGCAACATATAGATGGGTTTTGTTTTTTTATCCATTCTGATACCCTGTGTGTTTTGATTGGGGCATTTAGCCCATTAACATTCAGGGTAACTATTGAGAGAGATGAATTTAGTGCCATTGTATTGGCTGTAAGGTGACTGATACTGTATATTGTCTCTGTTCCTTTCTGATCTACTAATTTTAGGCTGTCTTTCAATATTTCCTGTAGAGCTGGTTTGGTGTTTGCAAATTCTTTCAGCTTTTGTTTGTCCTGCAAGCTTTTTATCTCTCCTTCTATTTTCAATGATAGCCTAGCTGGATATAGTATTCTTGGCTGCATGTTCTTCTCGTTTAGTGCTCTGAATATATCATGCCAGCTCTTTCTGGCGTGCCACGTCTCTGTGGATAAGTCTACTGCCAATCTAATATTTTTACCATTGTATGTTACAGACTTCTTTTCCTGGGCTGTTTTCAGGATTTTCTCTTTGTCACTAAGACTTGTAAATTTTACTATTAGGTGACAGGGTGTGGATCTATTCTTATTGATTTTGAGGGGCATTCTCTGCACCTCCTGGATTTTGTTGCTCATTCCCTTTGCCATATTGGGGAAATTCTCCCCAATAATTCTCTCCAGTATACTTTCTGCTCCCCTCTCTCTTTCTTCTTCTTCTGGAATCCCAATTATTCTAATGTTGTTTTGTCTTATGGTGTCACTTATCTATCAAATTCTCCTCTCGTGGTCCAGTAGCTGTTTGTCCCTCTTTTACTCAGCTTCTTTATTCTCGTCATTTGATCTTCTATATCGCTAATTCTTTCTTCTGCCTCATTTATCCTAGCAATGAGAGCCTCCATTTTTTGTTGCAGCTCATTAATAGCTTTTTTGATTTCAACTTGGTTAGATTTTAGTTCTTTTATTTCTCCAGAAAGGACTTTTATATCTCCCAAGAGGGTTTCTCTACAATCTTCCATGCCTTTTTCGAGCCAGCTAGAACCTTGAGAATTATCATTCTGAACTCTAGATCTGACATATTACCAATGTCTGTATTGATTAGGTCCCTAGCATTTGGTACTGCCTCTTGGTTTTGTTTTTTGTTTTTTGTGGGTTTTTTTGGTGAATTTTTCCACCTTGTCATTTTGTCCAGATAAGAGTATATGAAGGAGGAAGTAAAATACTAAAAGGGTGGCAACAATCCCAGGAAAATATGCTTTAACAAAATCAGAAGAGATCCCAAATCGTGAGGGGGGAGAAAAGGGATAAAAAGAGGTTCAGAAAGAGAAAAGAAAGAAAGAAAGAAAGAAAAGAAGCAACTAAGAAATGAAAACAAAGAAGAAGTATTAAAAATATATATATTAGATAAACTAGTTTAAAAACGTTAAAAAATAAAAGGGTAAAAGTTAAAAAAATTTTAGCAGAAGAAGAGAAAAAAAATGAAAAAGAAAAAAAAATTAATTAACTGCAAGAGTGAAGAATCATAGGGAGAAATCCATGAGTTCTGTGCTTTGCTTTCTCCTCCTCTGGAATTCTGCTGCTCTCCTTGGTATTGAAACCGCACTCCTTGGTAGGTGAACTTGGTCTTGGCTGGATTTCTTGTTGATCTTCTGGGGGAGGGGACTGTTGTAGTGATTCTCAAGTGTCTTTGCCCCACGCGGAATTGCACCGCCCTTACGGGGCTGGGCTGAGTAATCCGCTCAGGTTTGCTTTCGGGAGCTTTTGTTCTCTGAGCGCTTTCCGTAGAGTTCCGGAGGACGGGAATACAAATGGTGGCCTCCTGATCTCTGTCCCGGAGGCGCCGAGAGCCCAGGGCCCCACTCTTCAGTGCGCCCTCAGAGAACAGCACCCAGTAACTCCCGTCTGCCTGACCTTCGGCCGCGCTCCGAACTCACCGAGCCTGCGACCCGTTCAAGGTAACCCCCAGCTGCGAGCTCACAGTCGGCTCTGTCTCCGCAGCCGGCTTTCCTGTTCCAATACCCGCAAGCTCTGCGACACTCAGACACCCCTGATCCTTCTGTGACCCTGCGGGACCTGAGGCCACGCTGCCTCCGTGTGGGCTTCGCCCCAGTTTAGCCTCTGGAGCGATGTCCCTCAGCGGAACAGACTTTTAAAAGTCCTGATTTTGTGCTCCGTTGCTCCGCCACTTGCTGGGAGCCGGCCCCTCCCCCCGGGGTCTATCTTCCCGTTGCTTTGGATTCACTTCTCTGCCAGTCCTACCTTTCAGAAAGTAGTCGACTTTCTGTTTCAGAATTGCTCTTCTTCTTCTCTTAGATCTGCCGATGGATTTGCAGGTGTTTGCAATCTTCAGATAAGCTCTCTAGCTGATCTCCTGCTAGCTGAAGTAATCTCAGTCTGCTACTTCTCCACCATCTTGACTTCTCCCCCTGTGCTTTTTAAATTTTTGAATCCAATTTGAAAATTTGGTTTTTTCTTGAAGAATATATGGCCACTTACATTTAATGCAACTATTAATATAGTTGGACTTAAGTCTACCATTTTCTTATTTTATTTGTCTCATACATTCTTTCTTCTATTATTCCTCCCTTTCTTCCTTCTTTTGGATTAATTTATTATTTTTGTACCCAATTTTATATTTCTTTTTATGTATTCCCCCTTTTCTTTCTTTTAGTGATTGGTGCAGGAACTCCAATATATATCCTTAACCTATCACAATCTACTTCGAATGTTATAAACCCAAAATGCATTTTTAAATAAAATTTTTTTTTAGCCAGGTGTCTTTTAAAATAAATATTATAAAGTTATCTTATATATATCCACATATTTATTACTTCCTGCTCTTTATTCTTTTATATAGATGTGAGTTTCTTTCTATTATAATTTCTCTCCAGCTTGAAGAACGTTCTCCATAATTTCTTACAATTTTAGTCTGCTGGCACAAAGTTAGCTTTCATTTACCTGAATGTCTTTAATTCATCTCCATAGTTTTAAACTGTAAATTTATAAACTATAAATGTTGACATAATTTAAAACGTACAAATGCAAGAATAGCACAAATACTTCCCATATATCCTTTAACTGCATTCACTTATCTTTAACATTTTGCCACATTTGCTCCATCATTCTTCCTCTTTTAGTATATACACACAGACATACATATACACAGTATTATTTATTCTTGGTAAGTTGAGAGTTTGAGATGAGTATTTGAGTTGAGAGTTTGAGATGAGATTATCTCATGACTTTTTATTCCATAATACTTCAGTAGGTATTTGTTAAGAAAATAGGCAATCTCTAAAATAACCACCATATAGTTATGAAATTCAGAAATTTCACCACTTAATTTCTAAACAGACTTTAAGATACACTATTTTGAATCTGCTAATAGAAATGATGATTGGGTTGAGTGCCATGCTACATTGGTTCTTCTCTCGTATTCTACTCTTTATCTTAAATGAAGTTATCTCACATTATTCTGCACTTTAAATGCTTGATTTTCTCTCAAGTATGAGCTCAATGTGACCTTCTCCATAAAAGTTTCTGGGCTATTCTGTCTAGAATATTTATTTTACTTTATTTTATTAATACTTACTTATTTACTTTGCGAGAGAGAGGAAAGATAGAGTTAGACAGTGGCAGGGGTAAGGCAGAAGGAAAGGGAGTCTTAAACAGACTATACCCCCCCCCCCAGCTGAGCCCAGAACCCAACTCAGGGCTTGGCCTCACAAAGAGATCACAACCTGAGCTGAAACTAAGAGTCGGATGCTTAGCTGACTGACCACCCAGGTGTTCCTGGAATATTTTAATTTTAATTTTGCATATATTCTTTCCCTTTTCTCCCTTATTATTTGCTACTTTGTATATGATTAAGGTTTTGACCACTCATCCTACCCATTCTCCAAAATTGTTGAGTAAAAATGAGCACTTATTTATCTACTATTTTGTGCCAGATATTGAGAGACATTTTACAGCCTTACCTAATTCAGTCTTTACAACAACTGTATGCAACATCACCATTTTACAGATCATTTCATATGATGACCGAAACTTTAGCAAAGTGCAGATCTGTCCAAACACAAAGCCTTTCTTTCACTCCACCTTACTATTTGCTTAAGGAAAGAAACTATCTTTTTCTTTTTTGAATCCTTACAGCAGCTATCAGAGTGTTGAATTTACAGCATAGATTTGATATTTCACTGTGAATAAATTAAAATACTCAAGAATTCAATTCCATATGAAAATATATGGGAAAATCTATATGAACCATAATTTACAGATATTTAGTGTGATTGATATTTTAAAATAATGATGAAAGGGTGTCCCAAGAATATGTTCAGGAAAATACAGTTATTCCTAGAGAGTTTAATCAGACTCCACTGTGAAATTTGTGAGATCATCCTAGAAGTAAACATTGGCCACCATGAATACGTTTTCCTCAAGGAATAAACTATGTAGGTCTGCCTTAATTTATATGTTTTAAATTATTTTAAAAAGATTTAATACCCACAAACATTGGTGGAAATAGAAGATAGTAACATGATAATAAATTTGCAGTAACAACTCATTTACAACTGAGTGTATGTTTGATAAATACAAAACTGTTTTAGGATGCAATGTAACAACAGTTTTTTTTTTTGTTTTGGTTTTTTTTTTTTTTTTTTTTTTTTTTTACGTTTCTTTGTTGTCCCTCATCAGGATACAGTATATCTCTGCTCTTGGATATAGTTATTAGTCAACATGGGTCATCCCAGCAACTTCTAATTTTTAAGCATAAGCATTTTTTTTCAAACAAAGAAGACTGACTGTTTTCCTTAATTTTTTTTCTAATAGCTTAGTTCATGTCTTTTAGTTGTCAAGTGCTTAACTAAAGGCAAACAAAAGATTCCGTTATGCATTACTTTTGTCACTTTTTTTTTAAGATAACATGCTTATTTTTATTACTTAACCTATTTCTTTTTTTCTGTAATGACTCATCTCCTTTATTTGAAATGTAAAAATTATTTACAACTGACAACAGTGGCATCTGCTGGCCACTTTTAACTATTTCTTGGTGGAAAAAATAAAAAATGTCAAATGGATATTCCCCTGCAATTTTCTGGAGAGCTTGAGGAGCAAATCCTTGCTATGCACTGGGCAAACTGTCTTTGAGTTATTCCTAACACAATTTAACAGTGATACCTCTATCCTTATATTAATGTGCATATATTCTTTTCGCTACTTTAATCTGACAATATTCTTTTTTTTTTTTTTTTTTTTTTTTTTTTTTAGTTTATTTGACAGACAGAGATCACAAGTAGGCAGAGAGGCAGGGAGAGAGAGAGGGAGGGAAGCAGGCTCCCCGCTGAGCAGAGAGCCAGATGTGGGGCTCGATCCCAGGACCCTGGGATCATGACCCGAGCCGAAAGCAGAGGTTTTAACCCGCTGAGCCACCCAGGCGCCCCTAATCTGACAACATTCTTCTTCTTTTTTTTTTTTTAAAGATTTTATTTATTTATTTGACAGAGAGAGATTACAAGTGGGCAGAGAGGCAGGCAGAGAGAGAGAGAGGAGGAAGCAGGCTCCCTGCTGAGCAGAGAGCCTGATGCGGGACTCGATCCCAGGACCCTGAGATCATGACCTGAGCCGAAGGCAGCAGCTTAACCCACTGAGCCACCCAGGCGCCCCTGACAACATTCTTAATGACATAAAATCTTCCTTGGCCTCCAGAGCAAATAAAGAACTTGTTTTTGAATGCAATAATTTTTTTTTTTTTTGAGAATCTTTAAGATATAAGCAGAGGAGACTTGAAATGGGATGAAAGGTTGGGGGATACCCCAACTTTCTAGACTATAATATTAGTAAATAGTGTAACATTAAACTTTAGGCCTGTTTGGTCAGCTATAAAGTGAGGGGTTTGAAATAAATAAATTCTAAGGTACTTTTCAGCTCCAAAAGTTTATATGTATAATTTGTGTCTGTACATTAGTAGGTAGTTATTCTTTGTTATATAGATAAAGCTATTTAGTATTTAATGTAAGCAAAACACACATTTCTGTGAAAGGGTAATCACCTCTCTACTCTTCTACTTTTACTATACAGAAAATGTTCAAATTAGCAAACAAAGCAAAGATAAACTCCTTTCACAGTTTAACACCCAGTGTTTCATGGTGAAGACCTAAGTTTTTTTTTCCAATTTATTTATTTTCAGAAAAACAGTATTCATTATTTTTTCACCACACCCAGTGCTCCATGCAATCCGTGCCCTCTATAATACCCACCACCTGGTACCCCAACCTCCCACCCCCCCGCCACTTCAAACCCCTCAGACTGTTTTTCAGAGTCCATAGTCTCTCATGGTTCACCTCCCCTTCCAATTTACCCCAACTCCCTTCTCCTCTCTAACGCCCCTTGTCCTCCATGCTATTTGTTATGTTCCACAAATAAGTGAAACCATGTGATAATTGACTCTCTCTGCTTGACTTATTTCACTCAGCATCATCTCTTCCAGTCCCGTCCATGTTGCTACAAAAGTTGGGTATTCATCCTTTCTGATGGAGGCATAATACTCCATAGTGTATATGGACCACATCTTCCTTATCCATTCGTCCACTGAAGGGCATCTTGGTTCTTTCCATAGTTTGGCGACTGTGGCCATTGCTGCTATAAACATTGGGGTACAGATGGCCCTTCTTTTCACGACATCTGTATCCTTTGGGTAAATACCCAGGAGTGCAATTGCAGGGTCATAGGGAAGCTCTATTTTTAATTTCTTGAGGAATCTCCACACTGTTCTCCAAAGAGGCTGCACCAACTTGCATTCCCACCAAGAGTGTAAGAGGGTTCCCCTTTATCCACATCCTCTCCAACACATGTTGTTTCCTGTTTTGTTAATTTTGGCCATTCTAACTGGTGTAAGGTGATATCTCAATGTGGTTTTAATTTGAATCTCCCTGAGGGCTAATGATGATGAACATTTTTTCATGTGTCTGATAGCCATTTGTATTTCTTGATTGGAGAAGTGTCTGTTCATATCTTCTGCCCATTTTTTGATGTGTTTGCCTGTTTCGTGTGTGTTGAGTTTGAGGAGTTCATTATAGATCCTGGATATAACCTTTTGTCTGTACTGTCATTTGCAAATATCTTCTCCCATTCCGTGGGTTGCCTCTTTGTTTTTTTGACTGTTTCCTTTGCTGTGCAGAAGCTTTTGATTTTGATGAAGTCCCAGAAGTTTATTTTCGCTTTTGTTTCCTTTGCCTTTGGAGAC